>NW_022103919.1:3274512-3329274 GCF_000313985.2 Echinops telfairi
CCCCCCGCGCTCCCCACTCCGCTGCCGCAGCCGGGCCGCATCTGCACCGGGCACCGCACGGCGGGGCCGACGCTGGGTGAGCACAGGCCGGGCCGGCGAGCCCTGCTAAGGGGAGCGTGTCCGACCGAGTTGGGGGGGAAGTGGCATGGTCAGCCTCGGGTGGGGGGCGCGCCCTGCCCCTCTGTGTCCAGCCGGCCACTTTTGCTACCCTGATTCTAGGGGCGAGGGCGTATGCAAGCCCCGGGGCGGGGCCTCAGCGAACCAGGCACAGGGCACCTTCTCCCCTCCCTTCCCCATCCCATCCTCCGGCCTTCCGAGATGGGCTCCTGCCTTCTGCTGCGGCGGGCTCTGGGAGGCTGAAGGTCCGCGGACCTTGGAGACCCAGGCGTTGGGGTTGGGGGCCTCGGTTGGTTCTCCCGGATAACGACTTTTCCCGAGGAGTAGAAGGGTGGATCTGTGTTCTGGACCATGTCCTCATCCTGCCCTGGAGACTCCGCCGCTTCCCAGCCTTGACCTTGATCCCCTCCCCAGGAATAGGAGAACCCGAAGGAGGAAAACTCAGTCCCATCTGCTGCTGCCTTGAGCAAGTCCACAAACCCCAGGCAGTCCCTGCTGCACGGCCGGCAGCAGTTCCCATGCCATAAACCCCAGACTTAACGATGTGGCCAGGAGGGCTCGGATGGAGGAGGGGTGCCTCCGAGGCCCCCCATCCCCTCTCATCACCTTTCCCCCTGGGCGGTCACCTCTCCAGCACCTCCAGCTTCTAACCGGTTTGCTCCGCTGCCCTCTATTGGCCGCCAGAGGCAAGGCACCCCCTTGTGCCTATGGGCCGGACCTCCTGCCCCTTTGAATGCTGTGGCTTAGCCTGGCCATCTTCAGAACCTCCTTGGGTCTCTCTCTAGGTGGGGAATTGAGAGACATTTTCCACCTTACCTTGGGTAAAGGACTCCAGGAAAGTACACTGCCTTGCGCTAACTGGAGTCAGCCTCCCTATACCGATGGCACAGAGGGAGGCTACCAGTGGGAAAGGGTCCCAAGGCCTCTCAGGCCCAAGGTCACTCAGAATGGCCAGCAGAGATAGCACTAGGGAACCAGAACACAGCCGGCCTCCTTCCTCTCGGACTTGAAACTTCTCAACCCGAGTGAGTGCCTTGTCTCTAGGCCACCCTGCCCTCGACCCATCCATTCAGATGGCTAGGTGTCACAGGGGCCCGTCTGCTTGGGCCAGGATAAGGGGGACCCAAGCCAGAAGGGTCTGTGCACTGACCACCCTGTACCCACAGGTCACAATGCTGCTTGGGGCATCTCTGGTGGGCACCCTGCTGTTCTCCAAGTTGGTACTGAAACTGCCCTGGACCCAAGTGGGGTTCTCTCTGCTGCTCCTTTACCTGGGGTCTGGTGGCTGGCGCTTCGTCCGCATCTTTTTCAAGACCATCAGGCGCGATATCTTGTGAGTATCTGGTCCAGCCCTTCCTGGGGTCTTCTAAGCCATGGCGGGCTCCTAATCGCCCAGGTCTCCCTAGACCAGTTCCCACCTCTATGGTCACAGCCCCTAGGTCCCAGAGCAGTAACCTCTGCTCCATATACCCTCTAGTAGTTCCTGGAAGCACTGTCTCCAGGGTCAAAGTCTCCTGGGGAATGGCTCGAGCTTGGGGCTTAGGACATCCATCAAACACCCCCATGTGTGCCGCAGGGACATCTGCAGGAGGCTCCAAGGACATCGTGGAGCCTCATAAAAGGGTGAAGAGATCCCCTGTGGGCAGGTTGGCATGAGTCAGAGAGGGCACGTGACCCCTGACAGGCCAGGGAGAGCAGAGCCCTGAGTCAGACATCTGGGAACACCTGGGCTACCAAAAGAAAGCCAGCTGTGGTCCCCAGGGACGGAGGGGTGGGGGTGTCCAGTGCCAGATGCAACTTCTCCCACCTCTGGGCTAGTTCCTGGGGCCCAGAAAGGAGCCACAAAGGGTCACTCCTGGGCTAAGCTCAGTCTGGACAGGGAGCCAAGCTGGAGACACAGGGAACCTAGAAACTGGCTAAGTCATGCAGACAAAGACCCTGATGTTCATGGTCACCCCTCTGTGCCAGCCCCTGGCACTCTCCCATGCCCATTTGTTGGCCTGAATTGATTATTAAAGGAAGTATCGCATGACCACAACTGGAAAGAGGGCACTGCCATGGAGTGTGGTGGGGGTCAAGGCAAGGAGAGGTGGCTGAAGCCAGGGGCCTGGGGGTGGGGTGGGGGGGTGTCAGAGCATGCCCTTAGGAGAGAAGAATTCATACTTGAGCTGTGCCCTGAGGGTGGGGGACAAGATATTCCCACCAGAGGGAATCCTGTAGACCTCAGGAACTGGGGGCGCTTCAGGGGTAGGGAGCTAGAAGGTGGGGGAGAGACGAGGTGGGCAGGGAAGAGAGATGCTTCCAAGTGATTCCACAAACACTGTGTGTGTGTGTGTGATCATCCACTCTGTGCCCAGTATGTAGTGGGGCGCAGTGGAAAAGGTGGTGAGCGGTCAGAGCCCCGCCCTGCTGGGCTCATGGAAGAAAAAAGACAACAGATTTTCAAATCCATCCATTGTTTACCAAGGCCACGAGTGGTAGGTGGAGGTACCAAATGAGAGTGGATTTGACCTTGGGACCCTGGTGCTTCTGCCACAGCTGTAAGTGCAGGTTGGAGCTTAGAAGGTAGGCACTGAACTCTGGAGCCACAGAGGCCCGGTGTTCACACGCTTGACCACATCTCACCATCGGAGCCTCAATTTCCTCATCTGTACAGGGGAGAGAGTAAGCACCCCAGTCTCTTAGGGTTAATGTGCAGCACAGTTGAGATCGTGCGTGTGGAGGAGTTTGCCTAGTCCCTGGCACCCAGTGGGTGCTCTGAAAGGAGAATGTCACCTGTGATCTGGCTGATGAGGCTCCAGGGTGCCAGGACTCCTCCCCAGGCTGACACGGCATCCTTGCTCCCCCACAGTGGTGGCATGGTACTCCTGAAGGTGAAGGGCAAGGTGCGGCGGTACCTGCGGGAGAAGCAGACGGTGCCCGGTTTGTTCGCCACTACAGTACGGCGCCACCCTGACAAGACAGCCCTGATCTTTGAGGGCACAGACGCCCACTGGACCTTCCGTCAGCTGGACGACTACTCAAACCGCGTGGCCAACTTCCTGCAGGCCCAGGGGCTGGCCTCGGGCGATGTGGCTGCCCTGTTCATGGAGAACCGCAACGAGTACGTGGGGCTGTGGCTGGGCATGGCCAAGCTGGGCGTGGAGGCAGCGCTCATCAACACTAACCTCCGGAGGGATGCCCTGGGCCACTGCCTGACCACTTCCCGGGCCCGGGCCCTCATCTTTGGCAGCGAGATGGCTCCAGGTGAGCCCCAGAGGTGGGAGCCGGTACACGGCGTGTGGGGGGTGGCCAGGCAGGAGTCCCACTGATCCTGCAGGGGTGTTTAAGCACAGCAGCCTAGATTCTGCCCCTTATACGCCGGTGGTCCTGAACTCTCTGAGCCTCTGTGTCCCCAGTACCCCAAGCCATTTTCAAGAAGCGACCCTCCCTGCAGCAGTAGCACAGAGGATGGGAGCCCTATTTGCGACTAGCCAGGCCTCGCTTGCCTCATCCGTAAAATGGGGCTGTGAACCCCCTGCCCACTCGCCCCCACTGAGCCTAAGCTTGTCTCGGCACCAGTCTTCATCGTCAGAGTGCTGGAGAGACAGAGCAGGTCCGCTTGGTTTTACTGCATGTGGACGAGGAGGCAGGTTCAGGGAGGTCTGAGGCCAGTCTCTCAAGAAAGGGGTCAGATTAGCACTGCTTTATGTCCCAGTATGCGCGCATTCTCTGAGCCACACTCGGGGAAAGTAGCATTCCTGGTTCCGTGATTAAATACAGCCATCACACTGTCCCATCGCTTTGGAGAACCAGAAAGTTAGCTTGTTTGGGGGGGCTTTTTAAAAGTTAACTTGTTGTATTTCCCCCCTTGACAGTTCTATTGGCACATAGTTTACATATCATACAATTCAATTGTCCAGTCCTATCAAGGGGCATTGGACAGTTACCACCACATCAATCCTAGAGCACCCTCCCCCCCCCCAGTTGGGTAAATTGCCTTTAATGTGAGTTGTACAATCACACTCAGTTCTAGTGCTCCCTCTCCCACTGCCTTCATTGCTTACTCCCCAGTCGCCTTTCCCACCCGATTGCTCACCCCTGACCTTTGCCTCCCCGTAGCCCCTTGTGTCAGGGGAGCCAACAGAAAGAATCAAAACCAACATTGTACTAAGGTGATAAGGCGACAATCATAATCGTAAAAAGACAGAAATACAAATAATGGGTATAAATGAAAATACCCGCCCGCCCCCATCAACACTCAAAAGGGCAGGGAGGAAATTTCTGTCATAGAACAAGTAAGAGCTACTTTCCCCCAATACAAATTCAGTTCATGTCTGTAGGGAGATATATATGTAAATATATGGTTTGATTGGCATTTAATCCACATATCACACAATTCAATCGTTGAGTCATATCAAGAAGAATTGTACAAGCATTACCACAATCAATTTCAGAACACCCCCCACTTTGTTTTCAGTGAAAGTTTACACAGCAGATTAGATTCAGCAGTTTGCCTACAAAGTGTTCATTGGTGGCGACATTCAGGCATTCTCATGGTTTCTGTTCGCTTTGTTCCATGTCTAGGAATCACCCTCTCTCCCCCTCCTCTTCTCAGCTGCAGTTTGCTGGCCTTTTTGTTTCATGTAGGTGCGCTTCCAGGTGTGTCCAAAGATTGTCATAGTCATAAAGAGTGGGGAAGATAGGAGGGGAGATGAAGGAGTCAGGCACATTTCATGGTAGCATGCTCACTGCGGCCCCTCTTGGTGGTCCATGTGGAGGTGGAAGAGGGGGAGTGAAGAGTATATTTTTAAATAAGGCTTCTATATACTTGGGGGGGATGGTGTGTGAGCCTCCCTGGTTACAGGTAACCACATGTGTCACAGGAAAGGGTTGTACCATAGGCAATACAGCAATGGGAGGGGGGCAGTCTAGGGGTGTACACACAATAGGAAGAGGAGGGATTAGGGGTACACGTGTGACAAGTTGGGCAGATCCTAGATTCAAGATGGCAGCCTAGCCTTGGTTGCCCTTGGGTGGGCTTGACCTTTACTCTGGGCTCTCCGGGAAAATGATCATTATCCTTACCGGTAGCGCAGTAGCGCGTGCCTGAAGGTGGGACGCACAATTGTCTGATTGCTCTGGAATGGTTGGTGCCTCCAGGGAGAAAACGTGTAAGCAGCTGACCACCCAATGAGCTAGCAAACGGGAGCACCTGGGGGAAATCTTTCTGTATCCCACAGAGGGGAGATGATGTGGGTTCTGGTTTAAAGCATATTGGAGCAGGAGTGGCGGGGAGGTCTCAACCAGTCCGGTGCACCTGGACTCTGTACATAGGGAGGTGCGGGTCCACAGTTCTGGACTTGGACTTGTGCATGACCACGGTTGTGGGGTGCTGGGTAGGAACGGTGATTAAAATGCCCAAAGGGGAGAGTGGAGGGCACATTGAGAAGACCGTGAGGAGGAATCAAGTGGCCTCTGCCCCGCACAGATGGGTTTCTGTGCAGTGCCCGGAGGGGGCCTTTAGGAAGGTAGTCTTCCCCACCAGCCAGACTCGATTGTGTACATTGGCCCTGGGGAAGAACTCACATCTTGGTGTGAGTCAGAGCCAACCAGAACCCAGGCCCAGCCCCATCTCAGCTGTGAGCAAGCCCCTTGCATTCTCTGCACCAGTCTCCTCATCTGTCACATGAACTGTCCCCCATTCTATCAGCAGGAGACCATGTCAGGAGTCAGGGGCCCGGGTGCAGTCAGCCAGCCGCAGATGAGCGATACTGCTCCAGTCAGCAGGCCCCGGGCTTCCTCCACCCCCCACCCCAGTCATTCTCCCCAATAGCACAGCCATGCTGCAATGTTCCAGGGCCACGGCTTTCCTAGCCTGCTTGCTGACTGCTCACTTTCCCCCCACAGCCATCCGTGAGATCCACGCCAACCTGGACTCCTCGATGAGCCTCTTCTGCTCCGGCTCCTGGGAGCCCAGTGAAGTCCCCACCAGCACCAAGCACCTGGACCCCCTGCTAGAAGCCGCCCCCACGTACCTGCCCAGTGCCCCTGACAAGGGCTTCACAGGTGGGCCCCCACCCTCACCAAGGGATTCGAAGATAGGTCAAAGGCAGAGCGCTTAACCTCAGGGCCACGGGGCCTGGTTCTGCAATCATGAGGTATGGCCGGGAATGAGGACACTCATCTAAAGGAGCCCTCTGGGGGTTCGCAGGGGTTGATTGTTCCCACCCACCAGCTGCCGCCCGGGAGAAAGAGGAGGCTGTCTGACTTCCCAGCAGCCTTGTGGAGATCAGGTTGCCCAGTCCAGACCGGCTCGGTGGCAGTGGGTGTGATTTGGAATCTAGAGTAACCACAGGGTGAGATAGGCTGAGGTGGTGTGAAAGGACCCAGCCTGGTACCCCGCTCACAGGAGCGCACAAAATCCAATCTGGGGGGTGTTGGAAAAGCCCTCGTGGGTGCTTAAGGTGCACAGCATCTGCTTGGGTGTGAATCTGGCCAGAGGTTGGGGCGCCCCTCAAGCTCCTGTTCATCACCAGGCACGCTTGTCTGCAGCGGTGCTCGCCTGTCTGCACGGATGGCCGTTTGCCCCACTTCCTCGGGCATCCTCTCCGCAGCCTCCACATTGCAGCCAGCCTGGCCCTCCAACCAGAGCGGGTTCACATCTCTGCCTCTGCCGAGTCCTTTGTGTCCCCCCAGGCACCGGGCTTGCCCCTCGAGTGCCTCACTCCTCACAGCCATCAACCTGGGAGAGTAAGAAAGCCTTTTGTACGGTGTGGCTTTCAGGACCCAACTAGCTCCCGTGTGTGAAATCCTGAAGCTCAGGTGTAGCAGCAGAAAGTGCGCTGTAATTGGTCATTGTCAGGATTCACGAAAACCCCTCAAGCCCCCCCATTCTTGAGTCAATTCTGACTCCCCCTGCACCCAGTAGGACAGAGGAGGACTGAGTGCCCCTGCGGGAGGGGAGGGCCTGCCTTCTCTCGAAGGGCAGCTGGGGGTCTCAGACAGCAGCCCCACGTGTCACCAGGACACACTCCCAGGACTCCAGAGTGGCCATTGCAGTTGCAGTCTTTATTCATTCTCTTGAGGGTAGTCGTCATTGTGGAAGGTCCAGTCTCCGTGCGGGTGGGGTGGGGCGTGTTTGAAAATATGTAACAGAACGTGGGCCAGCTCAGCAATCCCCACCATAGATCTCGCAACCTTGCTGATGCTTTTCAAGCTGTGCAACCCTTCTCCCCAACCCGCCACCTGTAACCTAAACGCAGCACCCTTTAAGGTACCCCCAGCCTCTGCAGATGGTTGTGGTTCATAGAGACTCCGTGTAACAGAGTCCATCTGCCCGGAGAGTTTGCCAGGCTGCCTTCAGGGCGCAACGGTTAAGCACTCGCTACTAAGGCGAAGGTGGGCGATTTGAACCCACCTGCCACTTCATGGGAGAACGCCATGGTGGCGCTGTTTCTGCATGATTACAGCCTGGGGAATCCTGTGGGCTGGCTCGACACTCCTGTTGGGTCATTAGGGAGCAGGTGGCCCAGGGGGTCTGAACTGCCCGGCTTTGGGTTAGCAGCCAAGTGGTCAGCCCTCATGCCAGCAGGGCTCCGCTCCTTGTGCCCCCCAGCGCATTGCCACCCAGCCCCTCCTGACTCGGCAAGCCTGCAGGGTGGGGTGGAACTGCCCCTATGGGCTTCCCAGACTGATCTTCACAGGAGTCGCCGAGAAAGCCTCGTCTCTCTCCGGCAGAGCAGCCAGTGGTTTTGAACTGCCGACCTGGCAGTTAGCAGTTAGCCCAGCGCATAACCACTCTGCCACCAGGCTCCTTCGCCTCGCTCGCCTGGGGACACGGTCATTTCTGGTTTCTGTGTGTTTGGTGATGCTGCTTACCGGAAAGCTGGAGCCCACCAGCCGCTCTGCGGGGGGACTCGCGGCTCTGCCCGGCCCTACAGGGTCGCCGCGAGTCCAGCAGGCTTGGTGGCCAGGACTTGTAGGCTTGTGCTTTCACAGAAGTGGCACTCGAGGCAGCGCCTGTCCCTGTGGGACGGATGTCACACGGGTGATGCTTGGTGGCACCTGGTGGCACCACCAGGACCAGGCTCCGCTTTCCTCTGTGGCTGAGTGACCTGTGGTGCTTCTGCAAGCCACCTGAGGGCAGGCACCCGCGAAGCCCGCCCTGCGGCTGCCACTCACAGGCACTTGGAGGGACTGCGCGGTTGATGTGGAGCCCCGGTCTCCTCGGTCGGGCCGAGCCCTGGGCACAAACTCTTAGACTCCTGGGGCTGCTGAGCACAGCACCACAGCTGGCGGCTCCAAACAATGGCACCGAGTCGGCAGGGCCGTGCTCCCACCGACGTCTTCCAAACGGACAGGGCCTGGCAGGGCTGGCAGTCCTTGGCGTTCCTCGGCTGTGCCAGCACCACTCTGACCACTGCCCCATCCTCACAGGCTCCATCCCCTCCACGTGTAGCCATGCCCACGGTTCCCCTCTTCCCAGGGCACCAGGATCCCTGGTGGCAGCAGTTAAGTGCCTGGCTGCTCACCGACAAGCCAGCTGTTCAAACCAGCGGTAGAAAGAAGTGGCAGTTTTGCTACATAAAGACAAGAACTCAGGAAACCACACCAGGCAGCCAACACTGTCCTGTAAGGTCCCTGGTGGGTGGCATTAGATAAGGACACCAGCCACTGGATCAGGGGCCCCCTGAAACAATGTGACTCCGTCGTAATTTTCCTTACATTTGTAAAGAAAAAGCCAGTTTCCAAACGAGGTCACCTCCCAGGTCCCGGGTGGGCCAGTTTGGAGCAGCACTAGGACAGACCACACTGGGGCACCCTGTGAGGGCGGAAGGGTGGCATAGGCCCAGGTGCAAAAGCTGCCCAGACTCCCTGTCTCGAACACCCCACTGACCACGGGCGCCGTCTGAGCGCTCAGACTCCGCTTGTCAGGAAACTCCCCTTCTTGCCCCGCCCCACCCCTCCAGTCAGGTCCCGTGCCACCTCTGTTCTCGGCAGGGACTCCTGACAGTCCTGTGTGTCTGGATCGCCAGCATGTCCATCTGCCTGTCCCCCTCTTCTGTGACCTTGAAGACAGGGACTGTGCCCATCTGAGTCACCAATGTCTCCCCAGGGCCCGGCACACAGCCAAGGGCCCAGAAAACCCGGGCTGCAGGAAGCCGGACAGAGTGCGGGCCCGGGGCCATCTGAGTGGGCTCCTGGAGGTATGCTTAGTGTGGCGGGAGGCTCCCAGCCAGGCTCACTGCTGCCTGTCTCTCCCTGTCAGATAAGCTCTTCTACATCTACACGTCGGGCACCACTGGGCTGCCCAAAGCTGCCATCGTGGTGCATAGCAGGTAAGGGCCCGGTGTCTGGGGAGGGCCTGCAGGCCTGTGAGCCTCACCCCTGCTTGTCCAGGGCCCCACTGAGCCTGTGCATCCGTTCCCCACGCAGGTACTACCGCATGGCTGCCCTGGTCTACTACGGATTCCGCATGCGGCCAGATGACATTCTGTACGACTGCCTCCCCCTCTACCACTCGGCAGGTAATCCTGGCCCAACCTCCTCAGCCTTCAGGACTGCCCCAGTGGAGACACATGAGCGTAGATTTCTGGATTCAAATCCAGCTATGGCCACTCCCTCCACCCGTCCCGCCCACTAAATGAGGGGAAGCAGGGCAGCTTCCCCAGGGAGCCCGGAGCAGGTTGTCAGCTCCCAGGCTCTTCTCAGGACTGGGAAGGGGAGGGAGATGGACAGACAGTGGCTGCCTTCAAGGTGCTTGAGGGGGCGTTGTAAATCCGGGTCAGCCGGAGTGAGGGGACCTGCCTGGCCTGGTGAGTGTGAAGGAGGCCAGGGGACGGGCCGAGCCCAGCGATGGGGGCTGGGAAAGCCCCTCAGAGGCATCCTGAAGTGAGAGGCAGCCTCAGAGGCATCCTGAAGCCAGAAGTGAGGGCAGCCCTCCTGGTGGGATGGCAGTGGTACGGGCCTGGGAGCAGGGGCTCACGGCCTTCTGCAGACCCTGCGGGACCACCCCCTTGGCCCAGGAGGCCATGGGAAGGAGGCTGCTTCTGGGCAGGAGGTGGCCCTGGAGGGAAGGGGCTCCTACCTCTCTGACCCCAGCCCCACCCCCACCCCGTCTCCAGGCAACATCGTGGGAGTGGGGCAGTGCCTGCTGCATGGCCTGACAGTGGTGATCCGGAAGAAGTTCTCTGCCTCCCGGTTCTGGGACGACTGTCTCAAGTACAACTGTACCGTAAGTTGGGGGTGGGGGTGGAGGGGAAGAGCCTGGCCTCCCACCGAGTCCACTGTGGGGATGCCTGACTCACAGCCATGACCATTCAGCCCCATGGGGCTCTTCAGGGCCAGCCTTCCCTGGTTCCCATGAGGAGGCTGAGGGTCCTAGGGTGCGGGGAGGGACCTGCGGCAGGTGTTTGCGGGTGGGGAGGGGGCGAGGTGAGAGCCACCTCGGGGTGGGGGGTCTGGACTCAGGCGGAGACCTCCCCCAGATTGTGCAGTACATCGGCGAGCTGTGCCGCTACCTCCTCAACCAGCCCCCGCGGGAGGCAGAGAGCCAGCACCGGGTGCGCATGGCGTTGGGCAACGGGCTCCGGCAGTCCATCTGGACCAGCTTCTCCAGCCGCTTCCACATCCCTCAGGTGGCCGAGTTCTACGGGGCCACCGAGTGCAACTGCAGCCTGGGCAACTTCGACAGCCAGGTGCGGGGCAGGTGCCGGCAGGCGGGCAGGGTCCGAGCGCCCCGCCCCCTCCTGAGCCGGGCCCAAGTCTTGGCTTTCGTAGGTGGGGGCCTGTGGTTTCAACAGCCGCATCCTGTCCTTTGTGTACCCCATCCGGCTGGTGCGCGTCAACGAGGACACCATGGAGCTGATCCGCGGGCCGGACGGTGTCTGCATTCCCTGCCAGCCAGGTCTGCCCGGGGAGGAGGTGGGGGTGGGGGTGGGGCACTGGGACAGATAGGGAATGCTGCCCCAACCAGTGGCCACCACCTTCTCTCGGCACTGCGGTAGTTCATTTGTCACCCGCGGTCATGCACTGCCCCATTCATCCACCAGTCCACTCATATGTCGTTGCGTTGGCTTAAGAAGACCATAGGAGCCCTGGTTGCATAGTGGTTACACTCATTGGGCTGCCAACTGCAAGGTCAGCAGTTCAAAATCACCAACCGCTCCGAGAGAGAAAGAGGAGGCTTTCTGCTCTGGTGAAGAATTAGTTTCGACCCCATGGGGGCAGTTCCATGCTGCCCTCTATAAGGTCACTGTGGGTCAGCATTGAGTTCGATATTTAAGAGGACTCGCCCATCTAGAAGAAGCCGGCTCGGACACTTCTCTGACGGGGGCAACCTCTTCAGCCTCTGTACCTGGGCTTCCTCATCTGCAGAGAGGGACGACAGCAGCACCCAGCCCCTCAGCTTGACTCGAGGAAGAGGAACCATCAGGAATGAGACACCGAGCCGTCTGGGCACGGCCGGGCACAGAGGATGGCCTACCCGCCCGTTTGTCTCCTTGCCCATCTTCCTGCCTACTCAGTGAGCAGGCATTCCTACACAGCTCTGTGCAGCAGGCCTGCCTGCTGGCAGCTCCTGGGCTCGGGGAGAAGCAGTGTGCACAGAAGCCAGATCAGGACCCAGGGTGTATCAGGGGTGGAGAGAGTACCTGGGACCTCCCAGATCTAAGTCCATCCACCCTCCCGGCCCCGCAGGTGAACCAGGCCAGCTGGTGGGCCGCATCATCCAGAAGGACCCCCTCCGCCGCTTTGACGGCTACCTGAACGAGGGTGCCAGCAACAAGAAGATCGCCCAGGACGTCTTCAACAAGGGGGACCAGGCCTACCTCACTGGTGGGTGGACCTCTCCCCAGCTCTCCCAAGCCCCTTCTTGGAGGAGGGCACTGCCCCAGGTCTAGCCGTCTGGTCAAACATCACTGAGGCCCAGCGGGCACCGCCAGGCTGGGCCCGTGCCAGCCACGAGCCCTGCCTCACACCACCCCTCCCTAGGCGACGTGCTGGTGATGGATGAGCTGGGCTACCTGTACTTCCGAGACCGCACGGGGGACACGTTCCGATGGAAAGGGGAAAACGTGTCCACCACTGAGGTGGAAGGCACGCTCAGCCGCCTGCTGGACATGGCCGACGTGGCCGTGTACGGCGTGGAGGTGCCAGGTGTGTGGGGAGCTGGGGCTGCGGGGTGAGAGGGCCCACCACACTGGCCCCTCACCGTCCACCTTCCTGTCCCCAGGGACTGAGGGCCGAGCTGGAATGGCCGCTGTGGCCAGCCCCACCGGCGCCCAGGACCTGGAGCACTTTGCGGAGGCTCTGGAAAAGGAGCTGCCCTTGTACGCCCGCCCCATCTTCCTGCGTTTCCTGCACGAGCTGCACAAGACAGGTCAGTCCCCGACCCTGCTGGGCTCTCAGGTACCAGACCTAGGCTCCTCCTTGTTTCCTTCTGGAGAGGCTGAGGTGGCTGGCAGGTAGCCTTCATCCATGGCCTGGCCGAGAGTTGGTAACGGACTTCCCAGGGTGCAGATGAGCAGCTGGAGCCAATTCTTCAGCAGAGGGCCTACTATGTGGTGGCATCGTGGGTTAAGTGTTCAGGCTGTGAACTGCGAGGTTGATGGTTCAAACCTGCCTTCTGGGAGGAAGATGAGGCTGTCTGCCGCCTTAAAGATTCAGTCTTACAAGATCGCCATGATCCAGAGTAAGGCGCTCTGGTGGCCCAGTGGTCAGGAATTGGGCTGCTCCCCAAGGGTCAGCAGGTGGAAAGCCCTACGGGGGAAAGACAGGGTTTTCAGCTCCCACCGGGCGTTCATGTCCTGGAGTGCCCACGGGGCAGTCCCTGTGGGTCAGAATGCACTCCGTGGCAGTGAGTGTGTGAATCACAGTGGACTCTGGCAGTGGCTTTTGGCTTTCTGTTTGGGGTGCTTCGGCCACGCTAGGCCTTGGGGATACCGGTAATGAGTTGTGCCAAGAGCGTCCGGAGGAGTAAGGGAGGCAGCCTTGGGCCAGGGAGACCCAGAGCTGCTTCGTGGGACCCGGAGGAGCGGCGGCTGTGAGAAACCCGAGTGGGATGTCTGCGAGATTCCTAGGAGGCCGTGGCAAACACGGAGACTTGAATAAAAAGGAGGAATTGGGGGGTGTTGGGGGCATTCCCAGCATGGGAAGCAGCCAGTGTGAAGTCCCCGAGGCGGAAGGAGGTTGGGAGCTGGAGGAATGAGGAAAGGCGCTCCCAAGACAGGAGCCGGGTGAGTGGAGTGAGGAGGGCAGAGCGGCCAGCAGGCCAGAAACCTGGGCCTTCTCGGCCAGAGTCGGCATCCAGACGACTCCTGGGGTGGCCAGGGGAGAGGACCGGGGAGTAGTTCCATCAAGCTCTCTGTTGGTCTACTCAGGAGGGCTTTGGGCAGGAAGCACTGAAGGTGGTCCTCAGGCTGACCTTTCCTACACCCCTCAGTTCTGGCCCAGCCCCCTCCACCCCGTGCTCAGCCTCCCTGGCTGTTCCTCCCCAGACCTTCCCCTGAGCCGGTCATCTGCCGCCTCGCACACACAGGGAAGGCCAGAAGGAGTGGCTCCGAGGCGACATGGAACCTCAGCACCAGCACGCACGCACGCTCCTATTGCTTTTTTAACTAGTCTCATTGCCATGTAATTCACACACACATCAAAAAGAGCAGCTCCATCACTGCAGGCTCCTTCAAGGTTGAATGGCAACTGTGACTCCTGATTCCAGGATTCCCGCGGGCCGAGGGTTTGAGACCGGCCTTGCTGCATGTAGGCGGACCACCCCAGGACAGACTTAGCGCTCGGAGCAGCTCCTTGCTCTGGAGTCTGGGGCCTCACCAGATGGCCCCACGTGGCCCAGAGAAGACAGCCACGGGCATGGCCTCAGCGGTGAAAGCTGGGGCGCACACTCCAAGGGGGCTGGGCTTCCTTGTCTGGCCCCCCAGCCCACCAGTGGGCACTTTCCACGGTGATGGGGAGGTTCTTCTGCACTGTGTTAGGTCTACCATATGGTGCCAGTCGCCAGCACCTGGACTGGGCTGGCCTAGTGGGTCCCAGCGGGAAGGAAGGGCTCACCGCTGCTGCATGTGACCTCTCATCTTCAGAAGGCTGACTCTTGGTGGGTGGGGGGCCTGGAGGGGGCAGAAGCTTCAAAGCCTTTGGAGGCCTCGACTCGGGAGAAGTCCCACCACATTCTCTCTGCCACATCCTGGCTTCGATCCATGACACAGCTGAGCACCCTTGTGGCCGGGGCAGGATGGGTTAGGCCACAAATCAGATGAGATCACACCGTCCGAAGACCCAAGTCCTGCTCCCCGCTCAGTGGGCAAGTGGGTTTCCTTCTCCGGGACTCGGTTTTCCCACCTGCGAAATGGGCTGCTCTCCCTTCCTCCGCCTGGCTGCTCTAAGGAGCCGTGCTGGTGGGTGGAATGTCCCTTTGATGCCGCCACCTGTGAAGAAAATGCCCTGGAAGAAGCCAAGTCCAGGGGGGCTGGCATGTGAATTCGCTCAGGCCCGCTCTCCCCGCCGACTGAGAGCTGCTCCGAGTACACCCTTCTTGAAAAGGGCTTGGCGCTCCAGGCAGCCGGCTGCTGCTTCCTCAGCTACACTGCTGCACTTTAAACGGGGGCATGGTTTGGGTTTTAACCATTAAAGCCGGGGTTGGTTTTGGAGAAATGAGGAGCTAGCAATGAGTATTGAAAGAAAATGTTCTGCAATTGATGGCGGTAATGATTGCCCAATCTTACTTTGATTGAACGATTTGCTGAGGTGGGGCCCCAGCCCTGCCTGCTCTGAGTTTCTCCCCCTCCTCTCAACTCTCCCAGGGACCTACAAGTTCCAGAAGGCGGATCTGCGGAAGGAAGGCTTTGATCCCGCCGTGGTGAAAGACCCTCTGTTCTATCTGGACAGCAGGAAGGGCCGCTACGTCCCGCTGGACCAAGAAGCCTACACCCGCATCCAGGCAGGCCAGGAGAAGCTGTGATGTGCCCGGCATCCCTCCGAGGGCTGGCAGATGTCCTGGGTGACACCAGACCAAAGCAAGCAGGGCCCAGCACCTCCACCCCGAGGTGCTGACCCCTCCCCCCGAAAACTGCCAAGTGACTGATCACTGCCGCCTTCCCCATGCCCCAGAGGTTTTCCGTGAAAGCCTCACCTCCACGTTCTGCCGTCTCCGAGGCTAGGAGGGCCTCCGGGAAAGGACCAGGGGTCACCATGCTCTCCCCTGAGAGTAGGCATTTGTAAGTGGGACCAGGGCAGAAGCCCCAACTCAGGGAGCCAGCAGAGTGGGCAAGGGCAGCAGTGGTCCAGCCGATCAGGTGGCCAGAGAGGTCCAGGGGTCATTCCGCCCTGGTCATGCCTCTAGGAGGAGGAGCTGTGAGGCCCCAGCTGTGGCGGGACACCCAGAGAGAGCACCTTCCCTCTGCCCATCAGCCTCCTCTGCCTGGCTGTGTCTGTAGGTCTGTCTTGTCACCCTCTCCCTCTCCAACCCAGCCTGGCTCAGAGGAGTAGGGGGAGGAATGGGGTGGGAGGCTCAGGGCCAATAAACTCTGCCTTGACTCCCCCAACCTGTGTGCACAGCACCTGCGCTCCCTGCAGCCCCCAGGCCCTTCTGCCTGTTCACCTGTGTTCTGCTCAGGCCTTGCCTGCTGACCCACCTGCTCATTAAGGGTCTAAGAGCCTTCACTCTGGGTCTGAGCTCAGGCTCCGACAGGGCAGTTCCCACCAGTCTGGCAAGGGGATCCACACAGTGGGCTTCGGAGGCACCTCTGCTGCTTACAAACTTGTGGCCTTGAGCAAATGCTCCACGTCTCCACCTGTGAAGCAGAATCAGTTCAGAGGGTCCAAAGAGCTGAAGGGGCCTTTACGGTGAAAGCACTGTTCAGTCTGAGAGAAAGCCCCAACTTGGGCAGGCCTCCAGCCCCAGCCCCTGGCTAGGTGCGTCCATTTGCCTGCAGTCCATGTCGCCAGTTATTTAGAGACTGGCCCACGCGGTCACCCAGCCTGCCAGGAGTCCAGAATGCTCACTGAGCCACACGGCAGCCGCAGTATTGCTGGGGCGAGCCTGATGTGGACTGGGGTGACCTCATGGAGCCGCCCAGCTGGGAAACTCGCAGCTCTGGGGGAACTATGTGCTGGGGGTGATCGCCTCCCCGCCACAGGTCCATGCAGTGGTGGTTTTTATGGATGAGCTTCCCAAAGAAAGAATCGTAACTCGGAGGTTTCGAGGCACTCGGCCCAGCTCACGCAGCAAGGGTTGGGGTTCAAATGCAAGCCCCCACCTGGCTTGGGCCCAGACCCTCCCTAGTGCACCACCCTACCTCCTGGGAGCAGAGGCTACAGGAAAGGCCGGACCTCAACCAAGTGGATTATGTGCTGGCCACGCCCTGGGCCAGCAAGCATGGGGGGCGGGGGGAGGGGTCTGGACAGACAAATCTAGAATGCTTCTTGAGGAGCTTGACCTTTGAAACTGGAGTCTGGTGGATGGGGCACAGAACTGAAGGGGGACTTGCGGGGGGGCTCAGGGGAGCTTGGGAGAAGGCAGGCATGAATGCATGTCATGCCCCGATGTTGCCAGCAGAGGGGGCACAGAGCTTGGAGAATCAAGGCGCAGCCCTTGGAGCTGAGCCGCCAAGGGTTGCTGGAAGACGGGTCCCTTGGGAGGCTCCACCTGCCTCAAGCAGGTACCTACCCCAGAGGGCGCCTGAGCTTTTGAAGGGTGTTGGTCTGGCCTCCAAGGGACAGCTTGGTTGACAGGGTGGCTTATAGTCTCTAGGGCTCGGATTGAGTTCTCTACAGTGGGAAGAAGCACCCGGCCCCCGGGGTAAATAGGCTGTTCTTTCTCCCGGTTGAACAGCCATCTTTTGGTGGCCATATGGGGCAGTGGTGAAGGGCGTCCACTCCAGAGTCCAGGCGGTCTCCACGTGCTAGGGCCAGCCTCCGTTCCCCTCTGGAAATGAGGATCACCACGGCTTCCCTCCCTCTGGAGAGGTTCTGGACCAAACCAAACTCCCTGCCAGTGAGTCCACAGCCACCCCTCGGGGCAGAGTAGAACTGCCCCTGTGGGTTTCCAAGACTTACCTCTTTCTGGAGTAGGAAGCCTTGCCCGCTTTCTCCCGCAGAGCGGCAGGCTTCAAACTGGCGGCCATGGAGTTCGTAGCTCAACACATAGCCACTAGCCCAGAGCCTAGTCCTGACCTCTGCCTAATACGTGGCTGATAAGGAAGACAGGCTCAGGTTCTCAGATATCAGGATAGGCACGAACTCCCATCTGCTGGGGGACCCCCACCCATAGAGGTGAGCCTGGCTGGGCCCTGGCTCTTGCAGCTCTCAGGTTCTAGCCTGGTGCTCCGGGCTGGTGAGTTATCTCCATCCACAGAGTGGGTGCGCTTTTGAGAGAGGCTTGGGAAGTGAACAGCAATAGTGACGAACATGCATTACACGTTATGGAATGCTTTGTGGGAGGAAGCAGGGGCTTTCTACTCAGTATCAGGGAAGCCACAGGCAACGTCTTAACTGGTCCTGTTGGGCTGCAGTGCATTGGAAGTGACTCCAGGCAGCGTGTGTGTGCGTGTGCGTTTGCTGGGCGCTCATGGTGAGGCCGCAGGGCAGGCTACCCTGAGAGCAGCACACAGACCCAGATTCTCACCAGCGCCCAGGGAGCCCACGGTCAGAGGGGGTGGGCCAAAGGCCTTGAGAGAAAGAGATCAAGCATATGGGTTGCTCTAGGGACCCCTGTAACGCACTTGGTTGACCAGTGGTTTGAATCCACCCACCACTCCAGGGAGAAAGATGTGACCATCCCCCAGGCTAGAGATTAGAGAGGGACCTGGTGGGGACAGTTGTACTTTGCTGTGTCTGCCGGGTCCCTCTGAGTCAGGGAGAACCTTCACGGAAGAATTGTCTAATCGTAGCAGGGAAAGCCTTCTAGGCAGGAGCAGGGATGAGGCCAATGGGGAAGGGAGGGGAGGGAACAGAATGGTAGCCCTGAAAAGGTCTGGGAGCTCCATTCCAGGGAGTCTGTATATCCCGTCAAACCCACTTGAACTCGCGGGTGGCTACCGGCTCTGGGCCCTTACTATGACAGCTTGTGGGCATTGCTTCCTTGGGAACCAGCATACAGACCATGTGTACCCCCATTCCACAGATGGGGATGCCCAAGTTCAGAGAGCTAGCCTCCCCAAAGATCATAAAGCCTGTGACTGGCAGAGCTGGTACGAACACCCTGTCCGTGCTCCCCTCCCCTTCCTGAACCTCAAGTGGTCACAGCTGCAATTTGCCTGCTCCCCCGGGGGAGGGGTCCTGGGGGACTGCTGCGAGCAGCCCTGGAGGTCCATCCTGCCTGCAGGACAGGCAAGTGGCTGGCCAGGCCAGTGCTTGGCGTATCACTTTCAACGCCTGGGAAGAAGGTTAAATACTTCTGAGGGGCCCATTGAGGCGGCCGCGGCAAGGGAGGGGCAGCCAAGTGACTTTCAAAGGGGCCTGAATGCCTGGCCGGACCCCTCCCCTGAAGGAGGGGGCCCTGCTTCCTCCCAGCCTAATGATGTGCTGGGCTCAGCCAGGGTCTTTGGCGGCAGTTTAACCCGAGCGGGCGGATTTCGTTCCCACTGATCTCAGCTTGACACCCAATTAGCACAAGAAAGGGAGGAGGAAGCCTGGGAGGCGCCTCCCAGCCTCCAGGGCAGGAGGGGGGCCGGCAGGCAGACAAAGGGCTGTGGGCAGGGGGCACCCGCGACTCTGCCTCCCCTGCAGACCCCGCCATTGTCTCCCTAGGAGCTTCAGAGGGGATGGCAGGGCCTGCTGAAGGGGACAAGGGTGGGGGCCCTAGTAGATCAGATCAGGGAAAAGCTCATGGGTGAGCCTAGCCCAACTGGGGGCAGTGAAGGTCAATGGGTAGGGGCAGGGATCCCGGAGGCCTAAAAACCTAGGCTTGAGTTCTGACACGTAAGGGTCACTTCTGAGCCTCACTTTTCTCATCTGAAAAATGGGACTGAGCATACGCTCCACTTCCCTGAATAGCGGTGAGGGCTCAATTAGGTGGCGCATGCTAAGTGAGCCTTCAGTAAATACTCATTGAGCAGGATAACTTATTGGATAGAGTAGGCTTGGGGTCAGGAGAAACCAAACTAAGCTCACTGATAGAGTCAGCTCTGATTCACAGGACAGGGTAGAACTGACCCTAGGAGTTTCTGAGACTAACTTTTTATGGGAGGCAGTCCTGAAGCCTCGTCTCTCTCTCATAGAGCTGACTGGTGCTTTTGAACTGCTGACCCTGTGTGACCCAATGTTTAACTATTAAATCTCTCATGGGAGAGAGACACCTCGATCCTTGGCTCCACGCAAGAAAGAATTCACGCCGAAGCCTGGTTTGTGATCCAAATGAGTTTTATGAGCGTTAGAATAGGTTTCAGGGTTACACAGGCACCCGCAGGGCACTTCACCCCGTGCAGCCTCCCTAGACTGGTCAGAAACTCACACGACTGGCTATAGGCTCCTGCCTTTTCAATTATTCGGTGGGAGGCGTGGTGGACGACCCTGGTCGACCCCATTAGCTGAATTGAATTTACCTGGCTTAGGTGGGCCAATCCAGGTGCAGCGCCCACCCGGGCGTACCGCCCCTTCCTGGCCGGAAACCTGAACCTCTGAGCATGCATAATGGACGCCCCAGTCCCTAAGCTAAACTACCTAACATAACCACTTTGCCACTAGAGCTCCTGGGGTCTTTTTTATAAAAAGAGAGCTGGTCATACCCAGAAGAGCTGACCTCTCGGGGCGCTGCTAGTGTCTGGACCATGCAAAGAGAACTTAGGGACCACTCCCTAATTGAGGTGTGCGCTCTCTCCTTCCTCCCTCCCACTGTGCCCCCTGTGGACTTTGACCTACATGCTACTTCCTTTGGGGAGCTTTCCCTGATCTCAGGCCTGAAAAGGGGGCTCAGACCCCGTGTCCCCCTTCATATCATAGCACTCTGTGGTCTGTTTCTCCATGGCTTCTAGAACCATCAGCTCAGGACAGGGACCCCTCGACCAAGTCCACCATCATGTTTGCAGCATTGGCACTGGGCTGGCACTTATTAGGAGCTCAATGGATGTCAAATGGATGAAGCACCGCCCTATCCTCCCTAGGTCTCTTCTGTTGGGGTGGGTGGCTGTTTGCAGTGGCTCCCAGGATCAGGGAGCCTGTAAGTAAGCAAGTCCACTTACTTCTGAGTGAGGTCACGTTGTACAGGCCACTGAGTGCCTTCTAGGTAGATTGGTCCTAATCTGCGAGCAAAGGGAGGCCATCACATCCCTATGAGCTGCAGAGCGCTACTTGTTCATCCCACTTGTTCAAGTCACCAGCGAACATTCTTTATCAAACCCCTATGATGGGGAAAGCGCTCTACTGTGCATGATCAAAAATGAATCCAATCGGGCAAGGTTTCTACCTGGGAGGCACTAAGAAGCTAATGGAAAAACCTTCGAATATTTTTTGCTGAGTGGGCCTTAAGAAGTCATTTGGTTGATCCCAAACAATTTCTACAGACCCAGGCCAGGGAAGCTTGAGTTACTCACACAGCACAGAATGTGGCCCTGGCGGACGGAAGGGTTCCTCTGCGCTTTCAGAGGACCAAGAATGCGTCTACATTGTCTTTGTGTTGCCAGTCTCCTGGAGCAGCGCCTGGCATGTGGAAGAGGCTTGGAACTGTCCACGGACTTGATCTGTGCATTGAAGCGAAAGCTGAAGGGAGGGCAGCAGGCTGGGCAGAGAGGAAGCAGGGTGCAGGGACAAGTGAGGGGCTGGAGGGGCTGTCAATGCAAGAACGAACGAACGGGGTTGCAAAATGAGGCTAGAAAAGAGACGAATCCAAATTTGATGACAGCAGGTGGAAGGGGAGAGAGACTCGGTCCCAGTGTCTTGCTGGTTGTGTCCCTGAGCTGTGAAGGCAGCATTGTGCCAAGAACTCACTTAGCCCTTATTACAACCCTAGGAAGTAGGGACTGCACCCTCCTTTTACAGATGAGGAAACTAACAGCGGCACAAAGACCTTGAGGGAACTGCCTGAAGATCTTCGGGGAAGCAGTTGGACATAGATGTAAAGCTGGCAGTTGAACTCCCCAGAGTCCTTGCTATCGCATTAGTCTGCCCTTAACCACTAGGCTACACCACCCTCCCCTAGTAATGCCGAACTCAGATTTTGGAATTGCGCAGTTCACATGCCCATGGAGCATCCACTATTTGTTTTTTATTAGAACGTTTCACAAATTTGCACATCATCCATGCACAGGGGTCTACTGGAATTTTCTCTGCATGGATCCAATTTCAGTACATGTGTGAGCACGCAGCCACTTTACCCCATCACCTGCCTTGAGCTTTTGCAACAAGTTCCTAGGGGACACCCTGTCTCTTATTCCCCTCCGATCCTTTCCCACATTCTAGTTGGAAAGGATGCTTTTTAAAAAGTTTCAGCAATCTCATTTCTTCCTAAAGACCCTCATTATCCTGTCATTATGACCAGAACAAAGACGGTAGTACTTCTCTGGCTTACAAGGACTGCTTTGGCCTGTCACCTTTCTAGCGTCATCTCTTTCTATTCTCCCAGCACCCACCTCACCTTCCTCTCTTGATGCTCCAGCATGTCCCTCCAATCAAAACTCAGAACATGTGCCCCTTAGGTTTTCCTCACTGGAATGCTCCCAGGTCTCTCTCCCCAATCCCCTGCCAGGTACCTTTACTCAGACCTTAGCTATCAGCCCGCGCCCAGTCAGGTCAGTTTCCTTCGTGAAGTTCCTGTAACTTTAGATCTTGTGTTTGAGATTTTACATCCTGTATGGTCACTGATTAAAGTTCATCTCTCGACTATGAAGGTTGTAAAAGAATCCTTCCTATTATCCCCGTTCACCATTGCTTTCTCCCGCCGCACTGCCATCAGTCGACGGCACTTAGGACAGGGCAGAACCGCCCCGCGGGTTTCTGAAACCGCAGCTCCCTACGGGTGTGGACAGCCACGTGTCGCGGCGCCAGCGGGCGGGTTACAACCGCTGACCTTGTGGTCAGCAGCCCCGGCCAGTAACCACCACGCCACTGCAGAGGCGCGGAATCTCCGGAGCGAACGACCAAAGCGGCGCCTAAAGCGATGGTTAGATAACGAGTAGGAGCTCAGGAGAACGCGTTTTTGGGGTGGGACTGAAAAGCTGGGGGCCACAGTTGAAGTCGTAGGAGCGGATGGGATCGCTCAAGCCCTGTTGACGGGAGAGATGTAGAACTAATGCAAAGCAAAAAGAGTATTCCGGCTCACAGTCATTACGCAAGGATGCTGGGAGTCGTCCCCTGCCCAAGGGCAGCCTTGTACGAGTCACTTGCCACTCTGGGTCTCTCCGAAACCTGCAGGCACAAGGCGGAGGAGAACTTGCTCTTACAGCCAAAGACCCTCCGCGGCTTCCGTTCTCCTTCCCGCCTCCCCCTTCGGCCTCCACCCAATAGCTGAAGAGTTTGCTTCCCTGAGACCCGCCTCTTCCGGTCGCTGCCAGGGCCCGTGACCGGAAGTGGGGTGGCGCGCCGGAAAGTGTGGGGTGCTTCCTGTAAGTTTGGCTTCCCCAAGATGGCAGCGCCCTTGTCAGTGGAGGTGGAGTTCGGGTGAGTCGCGGAGCTGGGGCGCCGTGGGGATGGACTGACGCTGTCGGGCCCGGAGCCCCCCTCCCTCTGCCGTGGAGCCCGTCACCACCGAGTCTCCGGGGCGCTCGGCACCTGCCCGCAGCCACGCCACTCGCCTCGTAACGTCGGAGGGGCTCAGCAGCTTTGGCGACGGGGCCGTATGTCCAGGAATAGAGGCGCACGAGTTGCGTTCTCGGTGGCCTGTCGGGCCCAAAAGACGTAATCGTTAGCCGGCAGCCTCTCTTCCATCTTTAACGGTCTCGTTAATCTTGAAAAGGCCACCCTTCACCCCCCGGTTTCTTCTGTCATGCAGCACCGTGTGCGTACACGGTTTAGGGGACCCAGTCAGTCGTGGGATCTGTGACCAGAACGAGGTTCTTGTATTCTCTTTCCCAAGGCTTGGGGGTACTTAACAGAGTTAAACCCTCTCGAGACATGCAGTAAATTTGTTGAGTGCGCCCTGCATATCTTGGGTCGCATAGAGATTCGGTGGTAAGGAGCAGTGAGGTCAACGAACACGGACAGTGTGTGAAGTTAAGTACACAAATTGGGGGAACATGCCCAGAGCAGAAGAAACACGCAGGGAAGAAGTCCCCTCAAGTCACAATTTTCTCTCCCCTCCAAACAGCAGCCGGGATTTGTGCTGTGCAGACTGCTTGTTAAGTAGCCAGTAGCTGATTTTGCCTTTCCTTCACACTCATAACCGGAATGAACAGCTGAGCTTAGAGGAAGGCAAAGAAACGGAGGCTCTAAGAAACGGAAGGTGTGATTTCAGCATGGCATCTAGCTGGGACCAAAAACCCAAATGTTGCCACCGACTCACAGTTGTGAGTGTGTAGGTAGATAGCTCTATAAACGGTCATAGAAACCAAGCTGACGTGAAAGAACAGAGGCTGAGATTGGATTCTAAAACTGCCCCCATACATGCCTTCCCTTCCACTGGATGCCTCCAGTTTTCCGTTCATTGGGTAGTCCATTCATTATATTGAGTGCCTACCATGTGCTAGGCAGCGAGCCAGACAGTGAGGATACAAAGATAAACAGAACTCTGTCCGTGCTCTCAGTGTTTAGCATGCCTGTCTCTTAGAAGGGAGGGAGAAAGCGCATGAATGTTGAGTGCATTTTAATCGATGGTATTGTCTGGCTCTTTGGACCCAATGAGAACTGTAGGGTCTGGCCCTCTGTCCTTTTTTGCCTAGCTGACCTGTGGCCCATCTATGCCCCCCCCCCAAAGAACTGGGAGTGCTAGGAGGTTCCTTGCTGCCTGCACACACCTCAGCCGAGATGGAAAAGGAGAAGCGGGCAGACTGTGTATTAACATTTGTCTATAGCCAACTCACCTTTCGTTCAGACTTAAGAGTTGGTAATTCATTCATCAGATGTGTCTTTTATATGCCAGGCACATATGTAGAGGGAAGATACAGATAGGATTCTTTCCCTCCAGGTGGTTGGGATAATGGCCCCTTTTCTGACCTGACACCTTCAAATCTCCTTTACCCCAAAAAGCATAAGTGAGCTCCAGCAAAGGATCCCTCCACCCGCAGCACTTATACCCAGCACCATCCTCTCCCCTTGCTAGCACTGCGTGTCTGTCCCGTGAGGACTGCAGCTTAGGAAGCAAGGAGAGCCCAGGGGTGTGCCAAACTCAGGTTCCTTCTCTCTTTGTTCTTGTGCATTTTGCCCTTGGCCTTGCTCTCATTGCACATGTGCCTCAGCACATCCTGTATCCTTTACTTTGAACTTGAGTAGATTTGCAAAGAAACCACCATGCCCTTCATCCCCTCCCTCTTGTCACTTCATGGACCCCTTGAGCCTTGACTAGTCTGAATTAGGACTGTGTCACTTCTCCCTGAAGGTGCAATCCTCTCAGCCCCACCAGCTTTAAGACTCTAGAAGCTCTTTTGGACCTTCCTCCCTCCGCCATCCTCTGCCTTGTCTCCTGAACTGTCACCAGCAAAGCATTTTCTCAGGACACACAGGACTCAGTGCATACATACTACAGGGGTGTGTTGTGTCCCAGAGGTCCAGGCTTTCAAGGCTCAGGTGGAAGGCTCCCTCCCTCTTTCCCCAGTTTCCCTGTGTCTGGCAAGTCACGGCAAAGGAAGGGAATGCCATTGCATAAAAAAGTGGGCATTTTTATTAATTGAGTCGTTAACTTACGAGTGTTTTCTGTGTGCTAGGCATTGTTTTTGACAGGCCTTTCATTTCAGCTAAGTGAGGGAAATAATGTTTAAGAAAAAGATTATGGTAAGCTACAGTCAGTAAAAGCCATTTTGGGACTGTCTCTACCTGCCATTGGCCCCAAGCAAGCACTATCACCAACACTTGGGGATCCTTCCACTTGGGGAAGGTGAGTTACCCTAAGTAAGTAATCCCTGGGTGGCTTTGAATAGCAACTCCTGCAAAACGGAAGAGGGTCTGGCCTTGGGTCTCTTCTGGGGCCAGAAGAGCCCCATGCCTACCTCTCTGAATCTCTCGAGAGGCTAGGCACGTGCCCATAAACTCAGTGGTGACAGGTCACTCACTAAGCTAGACTGGACTGGTCCTCCCCTCATCTGCTTGTACAGGGAAAACAGTCTCAACCTCCGAGCCTGGCACCACCAGGTTTGGCCACCCCTCTTCTCTGACCCCCTACTTTTGAGCCCCTTGACTGCCACCCTCCCCCAGCCCAGCTGCTGCATGTGCCAACCCCCTCCCTCCCCCACAGCAGAGAAGGAGGTTCTTGGAAGGGGATAAATGGAGGCTCTGTGCCGGCTTGCAGCTGACATGGCCCTGTGCGCTGCCACAGATGGGCCTGCTCACCCCCTCCACATTTCTGCATCAACAAAGTGTGACCTTGTTTGGATGACAGTCGCCCCATGTTTCCCCCATGACAATGCTTGCCTTGCCGCTACCTCCCGGGGGGCTTTCTTAGGCCATCTCTGTTCCCCAAAATTGAGAAAGGGTGATAGGCTGGGAGGCATCCCATCCATCCAAAGTCTGTTAAGGCCTCAATTGGGCCACGTGAAGTCCAAGGTAGAAACTAGGAGACTTGAGGGAGAGCCTGTGTGGGCCACTGAAAGAGCCTCGGGCTCATCTAAAGCCTTGGCTTCTTGGCTTGGCTTCAGCATCTCCTCTATGACAGCCTTCCCTTGGCTGGTGCTAGGATGCAGGCATGTCCTCAAGGAGCTTCCTGACCTGTGGGGAAGCTTTTTTCCCCCTCTTCTTCTCCCAGTTAGGATTCCATCCCAAGCTCAGCCACTGCCTGTCCGACCTTAGACACATCTCTTAAGCTCTCTGGGCCTCCATCTGCATTTCTGTCAGGTAGACTTGATAATACGTCTCTCGGCCTTCTTCCCAGGGATGCCTTGTGGAAGAACTGAGATGGGAAACACCTTAGAAATGCCGAGGTGATGTGGATCATTCTTGTTAGTTGGTACTAAGCCCAGTAGCCTCTCTTGCCCACCCACCAGACCAGCAGTAGGTGGTTTGTTTGGGGAGGGGTATTTCATGTGCTCACATGACTTGTCAACATTTGTTGTAGATGAAGATGCAGAGGCTTGAGAAGATTGAGTGCCCAGAGCCTTATCATCAGGCCAACAGTGGAGCCTCTTCTCTGTTCCCAAGTCAGCTCCAACTCTTATTCCCTCCAGAGTGAATGGGCCAGTCTGCACTCTTGGGTGCTTGGTTATTAGTAAACATTGTTTACATCCTTCTTTACCATCGTTGGAGCCATGGTGGCATAGTGGTTACGCATCAGGCTTCGATCCACGTGGTTGCCAGTTTGAAGCCACCAGCAGCTCTGGAGGGAAAAGCCTAGGCTTTTCCCTCCTGTAAACAGCCTCGGAAGCCCACACGGGGTGGCTGTGAGTCAGCTCTGCCTGGATGGCTGTGAGTTTGGGGCTGAGTGTACCATGTCAGGATTTCACGTGTGAGAGTCAGTCACCAGGACCAGCCACATTGGCCCTTGGTCTCCGGGGCTTCCAGTTCCAACTCTAATCTCCTTGTTCAGCTTCAGCTGCCTCCTGCTGGCAGCCCCTTCCTTACCTGGCTGTCTTTGGCCCTCCTTTCCAGCGGCGGTGCAGAGCTCCTGTTCGATGGTGTGAAGAAGCATCAGGTCACCTTGCCTGGACAGGAGGCGCCCTGTGAGTATTGACCTTCTGGGCTCCCCTCAGCGGTGGGTATTGGGCAGGAGTCAGTCTTGTGGGATGACTCGTGTCGGTTGAGGTGGGAAAGCCAGGCCAAAGAGGGAGGACGAGGGACGGTCACTGTGGTACTTTCCCCCGTCCTGTGCAGTCCAGTCCACCAGCTTTGCCAGAGGAAGACAGGGCAGCCTGGGGCTTGCCAGTGTGGGCCTTGTCCTCAGTTAGACTTGAGATGAAGTCCTGTGCGAGCTTTAGGCCAGGGCCTCACCTCACTGAGCCTCAGTGCCCCTGTCTGTGAAGTGGGGATGGCAGTACCCACCTCTCGGGGCTGTTTAAAGGACCGAATAAACAATAATTTGTGTCTCAGTTATTATGGCTGAAGTGGTCAAGGGTTTCATTTTGCTTTGATCCACAATCAGTACTCATAGAAGCAGCAGTCACGAAATCAACTGACAAGAAAAGAAAACAAGGAACATGGCAGATTGTGTCGGCAAACCTATCACACAACACCTCTTTACAGTCTGGAAGAGCGGGACCAGCACTGTGAGGACTTGGGGGGCTTCTGATCCAAGCCAGAGTGCTTTCAAGTGAGGCCTGTCTGCATGGCCTCCACCTGCAGGCACTCAGCTCTCCTTCTGTGGGTCAGCACTCCCAGCTTCCCCAGTGAAGTGCCCAGAGGCACCCCACTTGATACGCCAGCCCCACGCACAAAAGCACTTGGCTTAACCTGTTCTGTGGGTTGGGAAGTCCGCCGCTCTATTCCCTGCTTCGGCCGGAGCTGCTGCTGCTCTGATGGTTTGGTAGTCTTTTGGCTCCAGGAAGTGTGCTGCACAGGAACCGCAGGTCCAGAGGATACACTACTCTGCACCTGACTCTTGCTGGTAATGAGAGCTCTCCTCCTGCTTCTCAGAGCTCATTTTGTATGCAGCGGGATGGCATTCCGGGGACTCTTCACAGTTACTTAGAGGTGAATCCTATCAGTATATCTCCCCCCCCCCCCCACCTTCTTGCCAGACCCATGCAGGGAATGGTCGTCTGTGGGAGTCACAGACTTTGTTTAGCAGAGCCACATTAGATTCACTGTCCCTGCCAGAAGAACAAGCAGGTCTATCAGGGAAGAAGTGCCGCTGTGGGCAATGGGACTTACATACATTCGAAAAAGACATCCTGCCTGGTAGAGTAGACCAGTGAAAACAGAGGAAGCCTGTCAGTGAGATGGACGGGCACGGGCTGCACCCGTGGACGCAGGCTCAACAGCTTGTGAGGATGGTGCAGGACCTGGGTGGGTTCGTGCTGTTGTGTGTGGGGTAGCCCTGAGTCAGAACCAGTTTGATGGCATCGCATGCCATTGGTATGACACGGCAGCCGAGAGATGTTCTCATGAAAGTAGGAAACTTAATGAATGAAATGATGTGACTGAGATCACATTAGGATACAAGGATTTGGATGAGAAGAAAAATAGCTAGCCATGAAAGATACCAGTCAAGAATGGCTAGCCAGGGTGGCAGAATGTTTTAATTACATACTACCTGTAGATGAAGAGAGTACAGGTGTTCTGTGACTATTCTGTAAGAGCCTTGGTAGCCCTGCCAGGTAAGTGTTGGCCTGCTGACCTCAAGGTTGTCAGTTCAAACCCACCAGCCATTCCTTGAGAGGAAAAAAAATGAAACTCTTTGCTCCCTTAAAGAGTTACAGCCTCAGAACCCTGTAGGGGTGCTGTGAGTGTGAACCAACTCAGTGGCAGTAGATTTGATGTCTCTGTTGGTTTCCGTTTTTACTATTCTTTGAACTTTTCCATAGTGAAAAATAAAAAGTTGGACAGTGGTTCACTGTAAGAGATGCTAGATGTTTTTTCTTCCTAATTTGCTATTCAGGTGCTTTTTCTTTTATTCATCGAACATGGACATTGAGTGCTTCTGCAGCTGCAAACTCCGTGCCAGGCGCTCAGGACTAGGGTGGACACATGCTAGTCCCTCTTCAAATTGGGACGTTGGTGGAAAGTTCATTTGCACATGTCCCCGTGGGGAAATGTCAGTGTAGCCTGTGGGGCGGGGGGCTGGGGGTGGTGGTCAGTGCTAGATGATGCCACTGTTGAGGTCCTGCACCAGCCTAATAATGGGTCCCAGCAAGAGGAGGATGCCCAGGTTTAGAGCCCAGCCTCCACTTACAGCTGAGATACTTGTAGGGAGGAGGAGAAAGCCATCCAGGAAGCAGGGGGGTACAGTTGGATGGAGGTGGGAGGAGAAAACGATCAAGTGAAGTTCAACAGATTTCTTCCGAGACTGGATGTATTTCTGCCAATGAGGGCACGCGGTTATTTGCCCAAATTCTCTGGCTGGCTGCCAATAAGCCTTGCTCATCTCTCAAGCCAGGAACCAGTGGCACAGGGGGCCTTACCAAGGCTGTGCCCACTATGATTTGGGGGTGGGTTGTGTGTGTTTCTGGTGGGGGAGGGTCTGAAGTGGTCAAGGGGGCAGTGCTCCCTATTTTGTCAGGTGGGCACACCGCCTTGGCCACCTTGAGAGGAAGCAAGGGCCACCGCAGAAGAAGCCTTCCAAGGCTCTCAGCAGAGAGGCGTCATCAGGAAGCTTATTGCCGTGATTTATTCCCGCCTGAGTTTGCTTGGCGTGCGAGTTTGCAGTGTTCCATAGTTACAGCCCCGTTGCGTCATTCATGGACTGAGTGCTCCCCCAGTGCCAGGTGTGACCCTTGGCAAGGTTTTGCTGAGTGCTCCCCTTGTGTCGGGCATAGGACGAGTTGCTGGGTAGTCTATGTCGAGCAAAGCAGTGTTGCCCTAATAGAGCTGACAGTGTGATTTGGGTACAGCCAGGCAATAAATATGTCCACAAACAAATACATAATGACACGTTGTAGTAACTCCTATAAGGGGAGCAATAGGGTGTTCTCAGTGAGACTAACTGGTGGTCCCTGGAGGCTCCTTTAAGGAGTGACATTGGAACTAACATGCATGACAGAAAGAAGCCAGCCTCGTGTACGCAGAGTAAAGATGCCTGAGGACCTTTTCCAAGCACACATGAAGCACATATGTGGGGTTAGCACATATGCAGGTCCCAAGGTTTTGAAAGGACTTAGGGTGTCCCAAGCTGGAGGAGACCCTCGTTAAAGGGGCCCAGGTTGAGTTTGGGGCAGTGGGCAATGCCTCAAATGGCGAGGTGTGTATTTGTTCCAACTGGAGATCTCCACTGAGTTTATGAAGGGGTGAAAGAGCTCAATCCCAAGTCCTACAGTTATCTAAGATAGCAGAGCCAGAATCCACACCTAAGACTCTCCAAAGCCCTAGTCCCAGGCCTCTAACCTGTCGGTCTCTATCCCCAAGGGCTCCCAACATGCTCATCCGTAATCTACGTACAGTTTTTAAATTTTTGTTCATTCTTTTGTTCGTGCCATATTTGTCTTAATTCCATAATGGCCCCAGTAGAGACTATCAAGGAAGTCAAACCTGAGAGAGTAAGACACGCACGAGTGCGCTGGGACCCAGGGTTTTGAATTCTCATCCTAGCAGAAAAGGAAAGGAAAGAGGAAGCCGAGCAACCATGAACCCTTTCCTTCGTCTTTGGGCTCTTGGCTGGGTTTGACTCCTGGTTCTCATTTGTGCCCTGCTGTGCCTGGGGACATGGTCACATTGCAGCCATAGAACTAGGTGGCAGCTGCCAGCCTCGACCCTAGCACCTGGACCCAATGGGAGGGCAGTAGTCTCACTCTGCCCCTGTGCCCGTGCCCAGAGCTGTTGCCTGGCAGCTTTCCCAGCCTGGGGGCTGCCGCTTGGCCAAGCCAGTCTTGAGGACTTCAGCAGAGAAAAGAGCAGCCATAAGATTATGGATTGTGACAAGTCTCACAAACGGGGGGACTCCAGGCCCTGGAATCTGGGGCCAGGAAAGAGCTCCCAATCCAGCCAAGTGGGGAGAAGTGGTTGTGGGAGCAAGGAGAGCGCAGTGGGTGCCCTGGTGAGAGAGGACCTGGCGGAGGGGGGGGCAGGGGTTGCAAGTCCATTGTTTCAGGGGGCGGCTGTCTTCCCATTTATGAAGTGGAAAGGTTGAGCCAGTCCATGGCCTATTGAGCTAGATGCCTATTTGGTGCCTACACTCTCAAAGCAGTTGCTTCTAGCTCTTCAAAAGGAGAGCCGTTGGTATAGACGGCGCCCCATAGTGTCAGAGCAGAGCTGCTCCAGAGGGTTCCCAGTGGCTGAGTTTTCAAAGTAGTTTCTCAGTCTTTTTTTCCGAGGCACCACCAGTCTTTCAACTCCCTTCCAGCCCTACGTGTGTGCATACAATTCTGTGGAGCAGAACGCGTTGCTCCCGTAAGAAGTGTGTGTGTGTGTGTGTGTGTGTGTGTGTGTGTGTGTGTGTGTGTGTGTTGACAGCCCAGTGGAACAAGCTTGGTTGGCAGGGATGGTTGGCACCTAGGAGTTTGTGGGTGTGGTGGCTCTGTGACTCCAGTCCCTTCAACTGAGAGCTTGCCTTCCCTTGGTGTCCTGAGCGTCCACACATTCTGCCCAGCACCCTGGCTTCCTGGGGACCAGCTCCCGCGCTTTGAAGAGCAGGGCACAGTCAACAGGCTAGTTTTTTATCAGTGGCCTGCCCAAGCGGAGCCCATTACCTGACCTGGCCTGGCCGCCAGCTGGAGAAATGTCTGCCTTACCTTGCCCTGCCCCTCTCTCTTCCCGGCCATTGTGCCCCTCTGCTCTGCTCTGCTCACATTAAAGGGTGGCTGGTGGGGGAGGGTGGGCGAGCGGGCGGGAGCTGCTCTGGGAGCTCCTGGGCGCTTTAAACTGCTTAGCATGCGCTTCACAACCTCTCTGGGGCCAGCTGTTCCTTTCTCTGCTCTCAGGGCCTGTTTGCCGATCCCCTCCCTCCTCTCCCTCCCGCCCACCTCCCAGCCCCTGTGCAAAATTGCTTTTGAAAAGATCCACTTTCTGCTTAATTAAACAATGAGGAGCGTCCCCTCGCACATCTGTAAACCTCCTTCTGAGGCCAGTTTAGCCCACAAACTGCTCCATTCTTGCCCCCATTCACTTGTAAATGGACCCTCTGATGTTCTCTCCACCCCCTCTTCTCTCCTGCTCCCCGACCCCAACTCTTTCTTCTCCCTTTTCAGCCAAGGCCTGGGGTGGGCTCCCAGAAGAGCCTGGCTTGGAGCCTGGTGGACTTTGTGGGATAGGCGGTATAGCTGGTGGAAGAGATGGCTGAGAGGATCAGTCTCGTGTCCACATCTGAGGCGAAGAAGGGACACATTGCTGGTGTGGTCCCTGTCAGCCAACTCAGCCCGTTGGGCAGAAGTGGCCGGAAGACAGTTCTGTTCTGCTTGGGATCAAGAGCTGTCCCACAGCCTGATGGACCTGCCCCTGGGGGTTTAAGGAGTGGGGAGGAGACACAAGGATTCCGGCCACCGAGGCTGGCTGGTGTCCACCCGATGAGGACAAGGCCCTGGGGAGGAGGGCTCCTGGGGGAGGCCTGTGAGAGCAAGCCCTCACTGCCCTTTGTGAGCAGCCTCCAGTCGTGGGGCAACCAAAGCAGCCAACGTCGCCTTCAGCTGGGCGTACGGTTCACTATGCTGGGGTGCCCCTACCATCCTCACACAACGCTTCGGAGTTCTGCTCATTGCCACTAGTCAGAAGTCCGTGAAAGCCACTTCCTGCCCGTGGCCACTGAGCACCCAGCCCAGGTCTTCTGCCCCAGAACCTGAACTCCTAACCTTTTCCACCCCAGAGCTGCCTCTCCTGTCATCGTACGGGCAGCGCAGGCCCCACGGCTCCTAGTACTGGGCACCCCCCATGAGAGATGTCACCTTCGTCTTACTGTGCTGCTTGCCCAGCAGTCAGGCCTCCAGCACCCACAGCTTTTGAAGGGCATTCCTTCCTGGGTGGCCCAACACCAGACATCTTATGGGTCTGAATGTTGTCTATGTGGAAGGGAGAACAGTGTCTGGGACCCCCTCACCACTCTCCTAGTCCCCCATCCCCTCTCTGGCTGCTGATGGGAGTTAGTGTACCCTACTGAAAACCAAGGCCAGTGCCCGCACTGACTGGTTAGTGGTTGACTGAGCGTGTCCCCAGCTTGCCAGGCCACTGGGCAGAGCGTGTGGAAGCTTGGGATGTCAAGGGATGGCAGAGTTCAATTTCCTCCTCCAGTTCGTGGGATAATTACACTGATGACGTGCCAGGCGCAATGCCAAGAGCCTAACAACAGCCCTATTTGCCATCCCCTTTTGACAAAAAAGCAAACCGAGGCCTAGAGAGAATGTCTGACCCAAGGTCACACAACTGGAAGCAGTGGAATTGAACTCAAGCCCTGGGCTGCCTGATGCTGAAGCCTGGGCTCTCTGTGGTGGCTCCTATTTTGAGTAAACATCTTGGGAGTTCAGAGTGCTCCCTCCCTCCCGGGCTGTGTTCTGGGGCCTCAGAACACACTTAGCCTGGGAATGGCAATGCCCTACTTCTGAGCTGGGACTTAATATGTGTCCAGACAGAAGCATGGGTAAACCAGCCCCGGGGTGTGGGCACCGCGCCCAGGGAGCACTGCTTCAGGTACAGTGCCATGGCCAACAGGAGGGGGAGGCCTCTTCCACACTTGCTCTGGCCTCATCCCATTGCTGATCTTCTTGCCCCCCCTGTCTCTTCTGTTTCTTTCTTTTTTTCCTCTTTCTCTTCTGTTTCTTGAACCTGAGCAGGTCCATCCTGCCTCAGGTCTTCCCATCGGTGCTTCCTTCTGGCCTGAATGTTCTCCCATCTCACCCTACCCATCCTTTAGCCCTCCCCTTCATTGTTAGCACGTGCCCCAAAGCCCTTCCTGATCCCAGGCCAAAGGCAAAGGTAAGGCTTTCACTGCCCTTGAATGTGTTTGTAGCACTTCCCACCCTGGTTAGATAAGGGAAAGCAGACTCCCCTGGTGGGCCTGGTCTTCTGCCTTACTGCCCGCTCTCTGAAATCTCCAGTTGCTCAAGGAACAGGGAAGATTTGTCCCCATGGACCCTGGGAGGGAGGCCACCCTCAGTAGGAACGGGAAAGCCTGACACTGAGAAGGAAGGTGAAAGTGAAATCCCAGAGCCACCCCCAGGCCACTGGGCCTGGACTGCTTAACCCTTCCTCCTCCCCTGGGCGCCTTTGGAAGCCAGCCATCTGGCTTGGAGGTTATTTGCATATTGTCTGGGCCTCCACAAGCCTAGCAAGAGGTCCCTGGGGTTTTTCAGGCCAGGCCAAGTGGCCCTTGCAGTCTGCAAAGGGGGCCGTGAGTTCCACCTCTCCTCTCCCCACCCCCAAATCCAGGCATGGGGGAACAATATGCGTGGTGATGCAGTGGCCTCACCATGGTAACAGGCTATCAAGAATGTGGGCAGGCCTTGGGAGGGTGGGGGCAGAGGAGGTGGGAGTGACCTGAGCAAATAGGAGCATCATGATAAATGAGCCCCTCACCCACCCCTCTGGGACTCCTTGATGGGATGGACCCTTACTTGGATGACTCCAACATGACCAGGAGGCCTCCTGCCACCATCCCAAGCCCATCTGGATGGAGCAGAAGCCCTGGCCTTGTTATCTAACTTGAGTCCTGCCAGGCCTTGTCCAGTGCTTCTCAGTACCTCTGCACACCCAGACACCACCCCGCCCGCCAGGGCCGGTTGATGGATGTGTCAGGCCCCAGCAGCTCTATCGAGCGGCAGCAAGATGTATGAGCCCGCGGCCCACCAGACAGTGCCAAGATGGAGGCCAAGAGGAGCCTGAGCAAGAGGGAAGCTCAGAAACCTCAGCGCCGGGCAAGGGGGTAAGGAGGGGAGGACCCTCCCAGTGTCAAGAGAAAGCGGCTAGATGGATGTAGCACTCCCAGCCCTGCCTGCTACAGGGTCTGGGAAGACCAGTCTGCTTTGTTTCCAAGTAGAAATGAAGATGGAAAGGCGGCATCCTCAGTCCATGGGCATTCTGCCCCTGGCCTCGTGCTCTGCTGGCATATGATCCTGAGAAGTAGGCACAGAGCAGAGGGGACTAGTCCGCTCAGGATGCAGGCCTAAAAATACATCCTGCCTGCTTAAGGGGCAGCCCAGAGGCCAACTCGAGTGCTTGAAAGTCCTTCCTGTGGAGGGTGCAGCGTGTGTCTATGACCTGGCAGCAGATCCGCGGACACCCTTTGCCTCTCTGCCTCCAAGCAGCCCTGCCCCTGCCACACTCCAAGACTCCGGGCTCCAGACCGTAAAACCAAAGCATGCCCTGGTCCCTACTCGAGTGAAGTCTCTGGGCTTTGCTTCAGCCATGGCTCTAGCTCAGCAGACACTGGATAACCCCTGGCCCCTACTGGCTTCCCTGAGCTGGTCCTGGTGCTCCAGTCTCTGAGAGGGAGCCCAGCCTATCTGAGGCATGGCTAGTTGAGGGAGGGCCACACACTTCTGGGAGCTGACGGACGGAACTAGGAAGGAAGTCCTTCAGCCTAGAGAAAGGGAACCCTAGGGATTGGCGCCTCAAAGCCTCCAGATGATGTTGGAAGAGCCCCTGTAAGCCCTGAGCCACCCGACTTTCCAGGGAGAGTCAGCAGCCCTGGCTTCAGGGTGACTGCCCCAGGCTAGAGGGCACCAGGAGGGGAGGGGGCGAAGTGGAGCAGTGATTTGTCAGCATCCCCTCTCTGAGGGAGCCTCTCTTCCTCAGCCAGAGGAAATTAACTGATGCTATCGGCTCCACGATTGTTTTTCTTGTGCTCAAAGGGAAATGTATGCAGACCCTCATAGAGCAGAGCTGAATTCTCCCACCATCGGAGACTGGCTAGGGAGATAAAGGTGGAAGGGCTGTGCAGGGCCTCTCAGAAGCCCATCTGTGGCCCTTCCAGACTTAGGGTCAGTGCCCCAGCCCTTTCAGATGTGACAGTCCCTCTTGCTGTCTGCCTTGAGTCCCCTCTCATAGGTAATGCTACCGCCTCTTCTCCAGGCCTCCAGCATTACCAGGGACCACTCTTCAGACTCCCCTGGCAGGCCCCTGGCCTCTCTTGACCCATGCTTCTCCCCTTAGGACCCCACAAGTGTAGGAACCACCACAGCTGGGGCCACCTGAGCCCCAGGTTCACGTCCTGTCCCTGCAGACAAAGCTCTGGGGCACAGGTGTTGGGGGCTGATGATAGTTTGTCTTCCTCTCCAGGGGACATCCGGAGCCTCCTGGTCTGGATCAAGAAGAACTTGCTAAGAGAGCGGCCAGACTTGTTCATCCAAGGAGACAGTGTGTGAGTCCCTTCCCTGGGGAGGGCGGGGGTGGGGGAGCGAGGGAGGGAAGAAATGTGTGAGCCGCCTTCTCTGAGTGCTTCTCCCACTCTGTCCGCCCTCCCTCCGCTGAGGAAACAGCTCTGTCTTGGGCCTAGTTCAGTCGTTTTTTCTTCAGATACCTTTTTATTGTGAATTAGGGAGGCTTAGTTCCAGTTTCTTTTATGACACTAAACTGTTGGATGTTAAAAACAAAAAACCCAGTGACAGAAAATGGGTGAATTTGGCAAAAAACCTTACATGCTGTTCTGCCTTCTGGTGGCCTCAAGCGTGGTGTGGAAACTGAGGCCGACCCCTTCCTTCCACCGGCCTCAGGACTTCTCCCCGTACTGTCAGCGCTGAGAGGGAGGGAGGGAGGTTAGGTGTTGCCCAGCTTGGACTCCCACAGTCTAGGATGGTGACTGCGTCTCTCTGCCCAGCAGGATGGCAGCCATCCACTCCCTCAGTGTGGCTGGTGACTGAGCAACTGCATTTCTACATTGTAGTGCTTTGTCACTTAACTGGCCACATGGCTCCCATAGACAGGGAAGCCACTGGCTGTGTGCTCATTCTGGACACCCCTCCCCCAGCCCAAAGCTTGTCTACCTGTCCCAGGCCCAGTCCGCCTAGTAGGAGAGGAGCCAGGTCCCTGTGCCAAGTAGTCACGTTGTTTCTCAAACAAGACCAGCCTAGTGCATCACAAAGGTGCGCAGAGCTGTCGTGGGACACGTTCACCTGCCTGGAGGCACAGGGCAGCCACAAGCCCTGTGAGCGAGGGCTGCCATCCAGCCCCTGGTTCAGCACATGGCCTGCTGTCCTCGTGTGGCCTCCCCCCAGGGACAGCCATGCTCTTTGGGCCTCTGGGGCCTCTGCCAGGCCAAGCTGCTGTCCAAATACTAGCCCGCCCTGCCACTCCAGACAGGGCTGCTTTAGAACACGCCAGTCCAGTCTCCTCTGGTCCAGAAGAGCAGATCGCCTGCTCTCCCCGATGGGATGCAGGAGGCCTGAGAGCCAACGCTCTCATTTCTTAGGCCAAGGAGAGTTCATTGAGACCCCTGGGACGATAGGCTGCTACTCCCATGACACATTGAGGCCAGTGTCAGCCCATCCCCACACAGACTTTGTCAGACACTGGTTTCAGCCGGGGAAACTGAGGCTCAGAGAAGCACAGCACCTTGCCCAAAAGCCTGGTGGTGGTGCTGGAATTCTCACTGGCTCCAAAGAGTGTGTCTGAACTGGTTTTCTTAAGATGAAGAAGGTAGCCTCCCCGTGCAGCGAGGACCTCAGAAGAGAAGGCTCCCCCCTGCCTACAGCCCCAAGGCGGAGCAGGTTTCCTCCCTGCCACTCACCCCACTCTTTTCCACAGGCGGCCCGGAATTCTGGTGCTGATTAACGATGCTGACTGGGAGCTGCTGGTCAGTACCTTGGGACAGCCCTCCCTCATCCTCTCCTCTCCCTGTTTCTGCAGGGCAGAGCTGAAGTATTCCTCTTCCCCACTTCAGCCCCCAAACTAAGGCACTCAAGTCATGGAGCCCCCCCCTCTGCCTCCCAAGGAAGGAAGGAATGAGTTGGGGACTGGGGGAGGTGAGCTCTCCCCAGAGGTTTATAGGTTAACCTACGGAGTAGTAGCCATTTTCTGGTAGGTTGTATCTGTCACCCTCAGAGCAGCCAGGCACGCTCCCCACCTTCCCCTTCTGACATCTGGGGGAGAAACTGGAAATGTACCCCTGACTCTCTCCTACCCCTCTTTCTTGGACCAGGGTGAGCTGGACTACCAGCTTCAGGACCAGGACAGCGTCCTCTTCATATCCACACTGCATGGAGGCTAAGGGCCCCTCCCTGCGCCTGGGTACCAGAGGACTTGGGAGAACAGAACCATCACATGGACCCTTGGGCCCTACTTCCACATCCCCCTGTCCCCCTTGGCTGCTTTCTTCCCTGCTCTATTCCCTGAGCTCACTCCAGGCAGGGAAAGGAGGCCAGGTGCTAAAACGGGCCTTTCTCAGGCACGTGAGCAGGGCAGGCAGGCAGGGAAGCAGGCAGTGGACACGACAGAACCCAGCTCCCTCTCCCAGCAACTGAGGTGGGGGGAGGGGCTCCCCAGGTTGGTCAGTAGAGGCAGGCTCTGTGGCCAGCTGACTCAGCTGCTGCCTTGCCCCTACTCCCGGTGTCTCTGTCTAAGCGTGGAGTGATTGCTCTCCAGGCCCAGGCGCCTCTGGGGGGACAGGAGTGGACCTGAAGCACTGGCGGCAGACCCTCTTGTCTTCAAGATCAGAGGAGTCTCCGCCTCAGTTTCCCTATCCAGACCTCAGAGGGCTCTGCCTGTCCCCCACTAATATCATTATGGAACCCCAGCTGGGGTCCCTTATTCAGTGCTGACCCTCCCCCCCCCCAGCAGCTGCTCTTCCACCCACACCCCTCCTCCTGCTCCCCCCCACCCCCAGCCCTTGACCCTGGCTGGCCTCACCCAACACAGGGCACCAGATGGGCTCCCAAGAACCTTCCCCCAGCCAAAGGCTGCCTGCCACTCATCCTGCCGGTTATTGAGGAGGAAGGGGTTGTTTGAACTTTGGACCAGCACATGGAGGTCTGGAGGGGTCAGTGTGCCTCAGTTTCCTCTTCAACAGCAATGTGGACATTTATAGTCATTAACTAGCCCATCTAGACATGGGGAGATGCCCAGTGGCCCAAATGTAGACTCTCCCTTTCCACTCCCTGCTGAAAGCACGATGGGGACAGGCCGGGCCTGGTAGGCAGGGTGATTTGCCCCTCCTCCCTCCATCCCTTGGAAAAATGTAGGCCCTCAGTGCTGGCAACAGCTGGTCTTGAGCAAATAAAAGATTAGGTTGTTGACTAGCCTTGCTTAGAGCTTCTTCCTTAGAAACAGGGTGGCCACCCTCTGATTCCCAGCCCTGGTCTCTGGTACAGCCTCTCTGGCCTCAGCTTGGGCTCGCACCACAGACTGTCCAGGAGGGGCTGGTCTGTGTTGACCAGCCTGGGACCCAGGATGCTGCTCTACCCTGCTGGCTTGAGACCAGCTGCAGCCAACAGCCCAGGCCCCAGGAAGAGGGGAACACGGATGAGCTGCTGAACTCCCTTCCCATGACCTGAAGAGAAAAAGGCTTGTTTGCTGAAGAGAGATCTCAAGAAAAAAACCAAAACCAAAAAAATAACCTTAACATCATCCCACTCAAAACGTTACTTTTCATTGAATGTCAGTAGTTTAAGGTGGGATTTCTCTCACCCTGTGGAGATGAGAGTGCCAAATGGTGGCCCCAGTAGTGTTGGGGAGCTTAGAGGACAGGTGACCCTAGCTGATGAACTGCTCTCCAGCACTGCTAGTCTCAGAGGCCCTGTGTGTGTGTGTGTGTGTGTGTGTGTGTGTGTCTGCACACGCGTGCACACACACTCATGCATGCAGGGAGGGGTGGCCATGTCCAGACAGTTTGGAGCTGGTCTGGGTGCGGGTTCAGGCCTAGATTGGGTTCTGCCTACTTTCCAGAGAGGCACTGTGACCAGCCATACCCAGTGCTGAGATCAGTGCCTCTGGGCCAGGGTCCAGCAGGGCTTTGAATGACTCTCCACTGACTGGCTCTGGTCAGCCTGTTTGGGGTCTCAAACCTGGAGGCTCCTGGCTGCCTCCCTGCCCACCCTCCACCCCTAAGCCCCACTGAGCCCTGGTTCTGAACAATGGTGCTAGACTGCCTTCCCCTGACAATCCAGGGCCAGCACAGGGATATTTAGGTTCGCAGATAGCAGGGCAGGGGGACATGCCTGGAACCGACTGTCTCGGTGCAGCTGAGCATAGTGCCCAGTGGTCCAAGTTGGCAAGAACCAGTCGCAGAGGACCATTTCAGATCGATTTTTGTAGACATAAGCTGGGCAGGAGAGCAGTCAGGCACAGATGACCCCAGCTCAGTCTCGGATACTCCCACCCACCCCTCCCCCAGGCAACTTCTCTTGAGTTGGCCTGCGATTTTGAGGAAATAAAATGAATAAACCCCACTATCTCTGAAGATTTTTCTTTAATGAAATTGATTCATTTATCCAAGTTATATTTCCCAAGCCTCCGGAGCGCCCCATTGCCGACACTTCTCCGGGTCCAGCCGCGGCAGGAGGCGCAGCCCATCGGCCGTCCGGAGCCGCTGCCAGAAGGGGTCGGCTTGCTTGGGGGTTGGTTTACGCTCTGTTTGTTTGTTATGGAGATACTGGTGAGGGGATAGGTTAGAACCGATTCCGAACGAGTTAGCAAGCGTATTCTGCCGGCATCTTCATTCGCCCAGACTTACTGCGGCTCCGCCGAGGGCAGGCCCCCACCACCACTTTCGACCCCGCTGCTGCGTGCCAGTTTCGTTCCCAGCCGAAATTCGAAAGGGGGACAAACGACGCGATTGACTGGAGAACCCCACCAGCTGAGACCGATCACCCGCCGGAAAGGAGGAGGGCGGGGATGAGGGATGGCGGCGTTGGAGACGGGGCCGGGCGTCGCTCCTCTGCGCGCCGGGCCGGGGCCGCGATCCTTGCGCCGGGGCCGGCCAGCCGCCGTCCCGAGGGGCCGCGCCCGCCCCCAGCTCGGCCCCTGCCGGCCCCACCCCTGTTGCGCCGGGAGCTCGGCCACAGATGTCCAGCCACAATTCTCGGTTGGCCGCAGACTCGTACAAGAATTGCGTTTGGACAATCAGTGGCGAAGCCCCTGAGTTAAGGGCCCCGGTTTCCTGCGGGGTTGCGTTTTCCTTGAAAAGCCGCCAGGCCAGGAGATCTCCGGAGCCGTGTGTCCCACTGCCTCGCAGACGCTCAGCGGTCATCCCGAGGTAAGGCGGACCGATGGGCAAGCACGCGGATCCCGACCCTGCGTGGGTCTCCCCGTGCCCCTGACGTGTGGGCATCGATCGCGGCCCGGGTCCCTAGAGTTGCCCACGTTAGGTCTGTGCGCCGCCGCAGGTCGAGGGGGATCTCCTCTGTCGGCCCCCGGGGAACCCCGACACCCTCTCCCCGCCCCCAGCCTGGACTCCCCTGGCTTGCCGGGCATTTGGCAAGCAGAGGACCGAGGCCGGGTCTCCTTTCCGAGTCCAGTCCCCGCAACTGGACGCGGGGCCCCGGCCCCCGCCCCCGCCCCGTCCTGCGCACGCACCGGCTCGGGGCGCCCTCCGCTTCCTCGTAGATGAGTCCCGGCCAGGGTGCCTGTGGTAGCAGTAGCGCGGTGGCGGCGGCGGCGGCCCAGGTGAGGAGCGGCTGAGCCCTGGCCTGGCTCCCCCCTCTCGCCGCTTTCTCGTAGATGAGTCCCGGCCAGGGTGCCTGTGGTAGCAGTAGCGCGGTGGCGGCGGCGGCGGCCCAGGCAGCGGCGAGCGCTGGAATGCACCGCCGGGTCACCTGCAGCGCCCGGGGAGCCGGGCTGGGAGCCGCGCGGGCTGGCGAGGCGCAGGGCTGAACCCAAGCGGGCGCCTCTGGCGGCTAGGGGCCGGGGCGGGCTTTTAGTGGGCCGCTCCAACAATACGGGCCTGGCGCGGAGAAAGGGGCTCGGCTGCAATTGGTACTGGATTTGAATAACGCCACGGGGCCATCAATGGTCATTGTGTCGGCGGTAATGAATCTCCGCTGTCTCCCGGGCTGGCCAGGCAGCTGCAACCTGCGCTCAGGCAGCTCTTAAAGACATAGCGTGCCCCTCCCTGGGGACCGCCCCCCACCTCTGCCCCGGCCGAACCCCTCTCCCTCCCACCACTACTCCCGCGCCGCCCCGCCTTGGCCTGACCCCTTTGCCCATCACCCCCTCCCACCTTCTGGGCCAGGCACCCGCATCTCTGCCCTGCACTCCCGTGGACCCAGTTCGGGCCCCTGGACTTGGTTGTGCCTCCCCAAGAGTGCCTAGGGACCCTGAGTCTTCCAGGCCTGCCCTGGCCTTCCCTCTGCATCTCAATCCAAGGCCCCCCAGGAGAAACTCCTTCCTGCAGCTCCTGAGCCAGGGCTTCTAACTAGAGGGTGACCAGGAACCCGCTGGAGGTCAGAGGGTCACCCCCTGTAAAGACTTATGCTGAAGAATAGAGGGGGTGCAGCCACCACCTCCAGAGACCACACCCCTTGGGGATCAGAAGACTGCCGCCTCCCCCTACCAAGGACAAGGGCTTGATTCCCAGGCTTCTGCGGGCTCCAGGGTACCTCAGCTCTAGCAGTGGGGGGTGGGGAGGGAGCAGGTGGGTGTGTGTGTGGAATCTATTAATACTTGTCATGCCATTGTCTCCTCCACTGAACAGCACACCCGTCCTGGGGGGCAGCCGCTCTGTAGGAGACCTGCTGCGGCCCTCTACCCACCTGGCGCTCGGCATCGAGAAGGTGCTTGGCCTCCCCGGTGGATGTCACATAGCCCCTGCAGGTTGTGTGTCCTGTGTCGGGCCCTTCCTCCCATGCTTCCTGCCCCCATCCACCAGAGTGGCCAGGCACCGCTGCCAAGCAGTGCCTTCCTAGCGCACTTGCACCTGAGCGCACAAGCTCGGGTTGACCTTGCCCCATGCTCCTGCTGAGTTATGGGGATTGGCATATCTGCTTCTCACTAGGGTGGGGAATGGGTCTGCTGGTCTGTGTGTCTCCAGGACTGGGTGAGTGCAGGACCCCCTCTGCCAATCACATGTGCCCTGGGACTCAAGAGTAAACCACATCGCTTTGGAGTTTCTTCGAAAAGTTGAAGACATCGACTTGGGGAAGTAATGCTTGAAGTCAGGATTTTGTAGATCTTATCAGACCCCAGGCCCTGAAATGCACCATTTTATACCGGCAACAGCACAGCTGCACCAACAACACGGAGTGCCCTGTGCTGAGCAGTCAGGCCTTCCAGGTCAGCTGCCCTAGTACCCCTCACCACCACCACCACCGGGCCCATTCTGTAGATGGGGGACAGACTGGGGGCAGTCAGGGCCACAGCTGGCAGGCGATGGAGTCAGAATTGGAACCCAGATGTTGGGACTCGCAGCACACCATACTTTCCCAAGCTTTCCTTAGCTGATCCACAAGGCAGAGCCCAGGAGTAGTCCCTGTGTGTCTCCATAAACCCCAGCCCAGCCCAGCCTGGCGTGAACCACAGACAACATGGATCTCGCTGATTGGTGCCGGTGAGTCCATTCTGACTGAGTAGATCGCTTGGCGGTAATCTTTACAGAATCACGTCGCAAGCCAGTTAGTTGGTTCTTTCCCTCCCTCAGAGCTTCTGGGTAGGTTCAGATAGCCAACTTTTCGGCTAGCAGCTGAACACCCAGGATCCTTCCACCTATCTTAGAGTACTTTAAAATCTTCCAGCCCAGGGCCAGGGAGGCATTTCCCCGCATCCTGAGGGAAACTGAGGAATCCAGGAGAGGATGCGAATGCAAGTTGCCCAGCAGGTATTTACAGGAAGCTTCCTGTCTGCTAGCCGAGGTAGGGACAGATACCTCTCAAGGAGCTGTGGTGCGGTAGAGAGTCACACAGGAGGACCTGGGACTTGGGTGAAGGTGGGTGTGGCGGTGAGGCTGGGCACTGCTCTGGGCCGAGGGAACAGCACGTCCCAAAGTCAAAAAGAACTGGCTGGGTTCTGAGGCGCGACAGAGATTCTGTGTGACTGAACTGCTCAGAGGAAGAGGAAGTCGAAGATAAAGCTGAGGTTGACCCTGCCAGGCCTGTACGCCCTCCGGAGGATTTGTGATTTTTATCCTAAACGCCATGGGGATCCTGAAAGGTCTGACAAGTTCAGATTTACATGTTTAAAGGTTTGCTGGGGCTCAAGTGTGGTGAATGGAAGGCGGGAGGAGGGGGCGGGGTAAGGGGGCTCCATGCTCAATGAGACCAATTAGGCTGTTGCTGGTTTGCAGGTGAGAGCTGGGCCTTAGGTGAGGGCAGCGCAAAGTCTCTAGCTTGATGCTTGACAGCCTTGGTGACCTCTGGCAGGTTGCTTAGAGTCAAAGCAACAACTTTGGGTGAGTGTCCGATATATGCAGAATACTGTGTGTCTCCTGGAAAGCCGAGGGAGGGGGGAGAGAAAGAGGAACAGAATCCAGAAGTGCGTGCATCTGGTGGGCAAGTGCACAGACAAACGCCCCTTTAGCCCTGATGGAAAGAGCCGGCTCCCAAGATAAAACACTAACACTGAAGTTTCAGCAAAGTGTTATGGGACTTGGGATGACTGCGGGGCACATTCCAACGGGAGGACTGGGGACAACTTCCCGGAAGCAGTAGCATTGCCCTGGGCTTTGTGGGCAAATGAATTCCAGTAGAATCAACCTTAGCTGAGGCCTCTGTGAAGTGGGCCGTTATTTCTTCCCCCGGTGGCAGAGTGGGTTACGCTGGTAACTGCAAAGTCGGAAGTTCAACCCTACCGGCCACTGGCCAAGGGAAAGATGAGGCTTTCCACTCTTGTAAAGACTTACAGCCTCGGAAACCCAAAGAGGCCATTCCACTGCGTCCTATGGGGTCACTACGAGTCGGAATTGACTTGACGGCAGTGAGTGTTTTGAACCTCCCTCCTGCCATTAGACTGACTGAGAGGACCCAGACCCAGCACTTGCTGCGGAGTAATTCTTGTTTGTCGGCATGTACACATGCCTGGCCTGGCCCTCGCTTTCTCCCTTCTCCCTCATTGAGAGGAACTCTCCAGGGAGGGGCTGCGTGACGCTGACCACCTGGAGCAGGCCCTTCCCACCAGTCCTGACCTCTTAGCGAGGGTTTGACCAAACAACCAAGCCTAGCAGCACCACGGACATCCTCTGTCGAGTGGATATTTGCTTATTGAGGTAGTGAGGAAATGAATGGGACAGACATAGTTGGTGGATTAAAAAAAAAATCGAGGATGATTGAAAGACTAAATGATGAGGCACTGACAGTGTGTGAATGCCTGCAGGCAGTGGGCCAGCCGAGGTCCCGTTGTAGAACTGGGGGAACTGGGAGAGCGGACTACTGACTGGGATGGAAGCTTCATCAAGCTGTGACCTCCATCAGTATGTGCTAGGACCCCGAGCATGGCAGAGACATGTCTTAAGGAGCAGCGGTGACAACAGACCTATCAGGTATTTCCAACCCTGATCTCTCATCCCCAAGTGCTCCCAACAATCCAGGGTTCCCTGTGACCTAGCCAAGCACCCCCAGGTAGAGGAAAGTCCCCTATTTGGTGTGCATATCTCTTTAGGTAGTTAGATGTAGGGATGGGGCTTGTCCCTCCCATGCCTGCAAAGGCCCCCAGAAAGGAGGTTGAGAAGAAATCAGGCAACCATTAGACGCCTATGAAGATCCCAAACTGAGCACGCTCATACTCAAGCTCATGACATCCCCCAGGTGGACTCAACCCAGCCAATGGGGCCAACCAAGACCATCAACCACACCTCCCTCCCCAGCCAGAGGCTTGAAATATATATCCTGGCTGTGGGAAGGTCCCTCTCTCTTACCTGGCTCCTAGCAGCAGGGGAGGGGGAGGGTCTCCCTCCCTAGCAAGGGCACACATGCACCCACTCCGGGCCTACTCAGGGCCCCCAGCCACTCTTGCTCTCTCTGGCCTCTGCACTCCTTCCCCCTGCTCCCTCAGTCCCTGGGATTCCCTCCCCCTCCCTCCAGTTCCACATGTGTGGGTGCTCATTTCTACAAGGTTGCTCGTGCCCAGTTGTGAACCCCTTTGAGTCTGTAAAACCTGAGACTTGCCCTGTGCTTCATCAAAACCCCTCAGATTACAAAGCAGGCTTCAGTATGAATTTTTTCATCATGAGAAACCAAGACCTGAGTATTACCCACTCGAGAAACCTTACATATCCAGTCCAGACCCTGCCCACTGTAGGCTCAAAAAAACCCAAGCTCACTACCAGAGAGTCAGTTCTGACTCATGGTGGCCCTACAGGACAGGGTAGAACTGCCTCTGTGAATTTCTGAGACTCTAAATTTAAAAGCAGAAAAGCCTCGTCTTTCTCCTCTGGAGCCACTGGTGGATTTGAACTGCTGATCTTGCAGAAGGCAGCTGAACACTTAACTGCTTCGCCATGAAGGCTCTTTGGCCTAGTCTCCAATGTCCCCATTTGTATGGAGAGAGCGACCAGTGCTTTGAGATGATGTGGTGCCCCGCCCAACAGCCCGCCTTCTGAAATTGACAAGGCCACTTTGTCAGGAGGTTGATAAAGCCAGGCCACCTGGTCCAACTTGGGATCCTGAGGACCCCTGTGCCCTACAAAAAAGATGCTCACCTCCATGAAGTGGGTGAAGGTAAGGAGGCGGGGATGTCTTCCAATAGAATGTGATCCATCCCCTCTGCCAGCCTGGCCCGCTCCCTCCCATTGTGCTGCCTCCTTCACCAGCTGGCTCATCTGTAAGCCTTCTCCGGACAGGGCTGTGTGTTCATTGCCGGATCGCCAGCTCCTAAAATAATGCCTGACCTTTGCTGTTGTTCTGGCCTTCGAGTTGGTTGCTGCTCACAGCTCCCCTTTGTGAAACAGAGCAAAACACCACCTGGTCCGTACCCTGCACTGCCCCTTCCACATCGTCGTCCTTATGTCTGAGCCAATTATTGCTGTGTCCTCCGATTTTTCACTGACCCTCTGCCAAGCATGATGTCCTTCTCCAGGAATCGACCCCTCCTGAGAACATGGCCAAAGTATGTGAGTGAACATCTCACCATCCTTTCCTCGAAGGAGCCTTCTGGTTGTGCTTCTCCCAAGACAGCTTCGTTCGTTCTTCTGGCAGTTGATAGTGTATTTCATATTCTTGGCCGACACCATCATTCAACGGCATGGATTCTCCTTCAGTCTTCCTTATTCACAGTCCAGCTCTCACCTGCATAGGCCACCACTGAAAATACTGCTGCGGCGGCGGCTCCTCCTCCGCTCTGGTCAGACTCACCTTAGTGTGTCCTCAAAGTGGTACCCTGGCCCTCCGACACTGTGAAGCGGCCTTGCGCAGCAGCAGGGTGCTGTGAGTCCGAATCCCCTGGGTGGCAGTGGGTACATTGTTTTGCCCAATGCAGTACATTTCATGTAAAACTTCAGTCTTTTGTCCATCTATCAAGAGGTTGCTTATTGGTCCAGGATTTGGGAACGTGAGAATTTTTGTGTTCTGTGTGATCCATACTGGAGGACTGACCCTTAGAGGGTGCTAAATAAAGATGTATTAGATGTCTGGGGAAAGGAGCAAATATGCAGATGCATGTATTCCATTTAATGACTACCATATATTGATCAGCACTTTTCATGCGTCACTCCAGCCTGTTGAAAGAAGTCCTATTGTTTGCTCCATTTTACAGACCGAAATCCTGAGGCCCAGAGAAAGGAAGTCACACACACACACACACACACACACACACACACACACACACACAGCATTACTGACTTGCGTAACTGCAAAGGCCATGCTCTAACCCACTCCATCCATCATCTGGTCCATCCAAGTCACCCCGGCACCCAATAAGGGAGAGCCAGTGGGGTTAAGAATTGGGGCTCAGACTGATAAAACTCACAACTATCTTCCAGTTTTTTAAAATCCCTTCCTCTCACTTTTATGGCCTTCGTTTCCCCTCACGAATCTTGCTGAACCTACATTTGTACATTGGTACAATCAAGATCTTTCAGTGCGTGAAATTCAAGATAGATGAACCCCCTCAGAAACAGTAAGGGAGTAATAACTCCCTGAGGATATGGGAAGAGCGGGGGTGGAAATAGGGGAAGGGGCAACTGATAGCAATGATGACTATGTGTAACCCCACTCGAAGGGAAAGAACATCGGAATTTTAAGTGATTCAATAAATGGAGTGGTGGAAGTTATTGAAAAAAATCTATAATAATGATATTTATAATGAGGGCTGGTCGGTGGTAGGGTTGGAGAGGGAGGGCATAAAGGGGCGCTGATATCAAGGAGTTCAAAAAGAAAACGTATTGAAAATTATGATGGCAGCAGTTGTACAATTAGGCTTGATCCAACGAACCATGGATTGTAATATCTGTAAGAGCTCCCAATAAAATGTTTTAAAAAAAAAAAGAATTGGGGCTCAGATGTGCCATATGGTTCCTTTTATAGGACATGTCCAGAGTCAGCAGATCTGCAGAGACAGAAAGCAGACCAGGAAGTCTACAACTGGGAGCAGCGAGGGCATGGGGAAATACCGTTCCTAGGTCCGTCCGAGACTTGCTTTGAGGGTGATGACAATGTTTTGAAATTGATTTGAACACACCATACTCCGTGACCGTTCTAAACATCCTTGGACGTTATACTTTGAGTGGGTGACTTATATATGAATTACTTCGCAATAAACCTGCTATTTAAAAGAAGAAAAGCATCGAGGCTCAGGAATCCCACCTCTGACCCGACTCCTAGAAGCCAGGATAGGACCACCCCTGTGGGTTACTGGAGTAAAAAGCCTGTTCTTTCTCCTGAAGAGCAGCTGACTTCAAACTGGACCTTGCAGTTAGCAGCCCAAGGCATAGCCACTCTGCCACCAAGCCTCCTTTCAATGAGATAATACATGTCACCCTTCCCGTTTTATCAAGGAGAAAGGACTTGGCTTGGCCCAGATCACCCAGGTGAAGGGCTTGGGCTCTGGCCTCTTGGCATCACGTCCCACCTTCCCTCCGAGTTCAGGGCCCTGTCTCCTCAGCACCCATGCCCACAGCAGAGCCGAGGTAGCGTGGTCCCCCGAGTACTGGATGCTCCTTCCCCCAGCCCCCAATGTGCTCTCCTCCTGGGGCCATGATGCTGCGTTTGCTTGTAATAAAGAAAATATCTCAGCTACCCTTCCATGGTTGCCCGGCAACTCCAGAGGGGGCTGGGAAGGGGGAGAGTTCTGGAGCCAATCTGGAGACAAAGGGTAGGATTTGGGTGACATGGAGCCTGGTCTTAGTGCTAACCTGGCCCGGCTAGGGTGGCGGGTGGGGGTGGTAGGCTTCCTCCCACCCCAGTGTCTCACACCAATAAATATGGATTAGGGAAATGGACAAAGTTTTTCCCACGGGCCTGAAAGGCCACATCTGACCTTTCTACCCCCTTTATGTACCAACGTGACAGTCAGAGCGAAGAGCAGGACCCCCTGAGATGCCTCCCCCCACCCATGGCCTTCTGGCTTTGAGAAAACGTTTCACCTCCTCCTTCTCTAGCCCTAGACCAGGTCACCGCCCTGCCTGGGCCTCTGTCCCAGTGAGGAGGCCAGCTTTGGGGAGGGGGTTAGGAGCTCCCAGCTTTAGTGTGCACTTCCAGGCTTGCTCATCCTGACTGGCGTCCAGCCAGGCAGATAGTCCTGGAGCAGTATCAGAAAAGGCCCTTCCAGCCTCCGGTATCTTCCTCTGTTCTGCACACCCCCAGCCAGCGCCTTGTGCCCTGTCCCAGCCCTGCCAGCACAAGAGGCCCGTCCTACCACCAGCCCCCGCCTTCCACCACCACCTTCTCTCCCCACCTCATCTCCCTCTGCCGCAACTCTCTGCTCTACATTGCTTCTCTTTCCCTCCTTTCTCTGGGGTGCCCCAGGCTCCCCTGCTTGGGCTTCCCATGAAACTCGGAAGCCCCATGGCTGAAGCTGACGTCCTGGAAGAGATGGCAGGAAGGACAACGAAGGAGGGGGAGAGGAGATCTGGGGGAGTGGAGATCTCTCGCCCTGGTGCCCTGGCCCGCTGGCAGGGCGAGGGGGTGGGGGTGGGGGGACACCAATGCCTGAATGGAACCAGTGTCCAGGCAGGAAAAGCAAACACCTCCGTCTGGGCAGGGCAGGGTGGGGGTGGGGGTGGGACTGAGGCCTGTGCTCATCCCCGGTTTTTTCCCTGAAGTCCTCCCGGATCACTGCCCCACACACAGCCTGAAGGGGGAAAATGGGGTTCAGGGTTGGGAATAAGCCTTCTAGTAGACACTCCCCACCCGCACCCTAGACCTTTCTCTGCCCCTCTGCCCAGTGGGCCCCATCCCCACCCCTGCCAGCACTCTTCCTGCCTGGCAGATGCCTGGGGAGGTGGGGTCTGGTCTGACCAGCCCTTCTTCACAGCAGGAACAGGGCACAGACTCCCCAGCGGTGCTGTCTGCCTCCAGGCCCAGGGGGAAGGGGAAGCCAGCGGAGATGCTCTGACTGGGTGAGTGCCCACCCCCGCCACCAGCCAGCAAGGAGGGAGGTGAGGCTGTCCTTGGGGGTAGAGGGGCTCTCAGGATGCCCCTCACATGCCATGAGCCCCCAGAGCCCTTGGCCTTGTTTTGCCTTTCTTGCCCTCAGGCTGTGGCTCAGGCATCACTGGTCACTGGTGCTTTGGTGAGTGGAGGGGAGGGGAAGGACTGACTGGTAAAGGACGCTGGAGGGGAGGACTGGGGACTGGCAGGGCCAGGATCCCAAGCCAACCTTTTCATTAGACTTGTGCTTGAGGAAGCACCAACGATGGTTTCTTATGAACACCAAACCCAAGCCAAACTCACTGTCACTGTGACTCGATGCCCACTCATACTGACCTGAAAGGACAGGGCAGAACTGCCCCTGTGGGTTTCCCAGCCCTCAGCTCTGTTCTGGAGTAGAAAGCCCCAACCTCCCGAGGAGACTGATGGTTTCAAACTGCTGACCTTGCAACGTTTAACCACTACATCACCAGGGCTCCTCTTCTGAACACAGCAGATTCTAAAAGGACTGGGGAGGAGCTCATCAAGTTGGTGGGGAGCCTGGGACTCAAACTTCCCAGGCACCCTAGTTATAGGGCACAGCAGCCTTGTCACCTCTCTCCTTCCCCGTTGTCCCTAGGAACTTAAGGGAACTGGGAGGATGGGTGGGGAAGATTCTGAGCTTCTTGTCTTCTCATCAGAACAGCCACAACTCTCCTCTGACTGTCCCTGCCTAGGCGCAATCAGGCCCCCAGAGAACCAGGTCTCCCTTGCTCTTGGTGTCTAACCTTAGTCTCTCATGCTGTATTCAAAGCCCAACTACTGCCCACAAAAACTTCACCGAATCCTCATAGGCAGCACTGAGCACTGTCTGAAGGCCTTCCTCCCATCTCATGAGTGGCCACCAGACCCCTGTACGGTCAGAAACCAGGGGCTCAGAACCCACAGACACACTGCCAGAAGCAGTCAGTGCTGGATTTGAACCTGACTCTCGCTGCAGAGCCCGCCCCGAGTGTGCTCTTACACTGCCTCCGATTCCCAGGAGGTCTCCACTAGAGGTCATTGTGCCTGTTCCCCTGCATCTGGCTGGCTGGCCAGCCGCGGGCCAATCTTCGCGCACAGACAAGAATCAATCTCGTGTTTGAAGGCACCTGCTCCAAGGATGGAAGCCCCCCTTCCCCCGGGAGTAATCGGACATTTATTTATTCATAGCCTTCTGGCCGGGGGAGGGGAGGCCCTCCTACCCAGAACCCCCCATAGCCAGCTGCCTCTGAGCTCTTGACTCTTGCCCACTGGAGTGTCACATCATCAGGAGCGAACCAGCCTTGTCTCTGCTCCTGGCCCCCAGCTTCCATGTTGCCTGGCCCTGACCAAGTGACTCCACTTCTCTGAATGTCAGTTTCTTCAGTAGCATTATACACCTGCTTTGTGAGGAGGCTGCGGAGACCGCAAGGAACAAAGAGGCCGAGGGCCGCCGGCAGGGGTTTGGCTTCTCCTGAAGTGCCCGAGCCCATGGCAAACCCACCTCGGCACCATCCTGGGCACTGTCCTGGCTCCACGTCTCTCCACGAGACTCCAGCCTCCTGCTCTCAGCTGGCTGCTGGTTTATCGCCCTTATACAGAGAGGGAAACTGAGGCCCAGAGTGGGGGAGGAAAAGGGACACCCCCCTCCCGCCTCCCCATCTCCTTGCTCTCTTTTCACTGCGGGCCTCCCCTGGTTGGCTTGCCTTTGGGCAGGGGCCCTGGCACCCAGACCTTCGGAGCCCAGGGGAGAAGTGGGCAGCAAGGGAGGAACCACAGGCTCAGCTCTGAGGCAGAGGCAGGGCGTTCTCAGCGCCAGCCCTTTGTCTGCTGCTTTGTGATGGTAAAGCAGGGCTCCTAAATCAGGTCTGTGACACTGTTATTGTTGCCCAGGGCGCAAAGAGTCTAAACTTTTCCCTGAGGTCAAGAATGTGGCCGGTCCCCAAGCCTCCGAGGAGCCAGGCCTGGGTGGCTGGGGGGTGGGGCTGGGGCCTCACCCCTGGGTTGGGGTGAGATGTGGCAGGGATGGGGTGGGGTGGGGTGTGTTGGGGGGGGAGGGGGTCAGCCAGGAACAAAACGCTTTGAAAATACAGCTCCTCTCCATCACTGCCAACATTGTCCGCTGCCCGCGGGGGACCTGGCACCGCCTCGCCGGGGCTCCGGCCCCCAGCCCTGGCCTGGCCCGGCCCAGCATCTGAAAATGGATAGAAGGTTATTGTCCCCCACCCCCCACCCCCGCAGCCCTTTGTCTGCCCCAGTCCCAGATGTCTAGGCTGGGACCAGGGAACTGACCCATGGTGGGCAGGCGGGAGGGGACAAAGGGGGAGAGCACGGGTCACTGCATCCTGAGGGGTCGTTCCCAGATCCTGAGATCCCACCCAGCCATGGCCCGAGTCACCTTCTGGGCCCGTCTGGGCCCTGGGATTGTCCCTGTCCCCCTCCCCCACCAGGGTTTCAGCCTTGGGAGAGGAAGACCACAGGGGTGCAGGAGTTAAGAGCAGGAGGCCTGGGAGCCCCGCAAATGGAGTTTGCTTTCCAGCTTTGCCCTAGTAGCTATGATCGGGAGCCAGCGGTGCCCTCTTAACCCAGCCCGATTCTCCCATCGAAGGACCCAGGACCCCTCGCTCACAAGCAATGGCAGAACCTTCCTGCCTGCCTGCCAGCCCCGTTCTGGGCATGGGGGCATGGTGGGGGGTGGGCCCGTGGATCCTTCTGGATTGTTGTTAACGGTTGGTTCATACTGTTGTTGGGTCTGCCCAGTCCGTTCCGAAAGGTGCACACCCGATCCTGCACCGTGCTCACAATGATTTAAGCCTATTGTGGCAGCCACCGTAGGGGGTGACATTTCTCAGACACATCCTCTGCCTTGGGCACCGGGACCCCCATTTTATCTGCCTTCTCCCCTTTTCATAACAAAATCAGAGAGGCAGGTAGTGCCATTAACTCGTCGGTCAGCTGTGGAGACAAGTCCTGGTGTGGCCAAAAGGAACCCGCACCAGGACGCCGGAGAGGAGAGCTAGGATTCTAGCCCAGACTGGCAGCCGCCCGCAGAGAGGCGTAACCCAGATAATAACTATTTGGAGGGGCACTGAGCAGGAAGCCTGGCTCAATACCCTGGTGCTGCTGCTGTGGGTCATTCCACCCACCAGTCCCCCCATTTCACAGGCCAGAGAGAGAGCTTGAGGCTGAGCAGCACAGAGAAACGACCAGCTCTACCAACATCGGTCCCAGGACGAGCTGGGCTGGCCAGAGAGAGGCAAGCCAGCCCGGCTTCAAACCCCAGCTCCGTGCGAGCTTAGGCAGGCGATTTAGCCTGGCCCAGCCTCCCGTTTCTCATGTGTAAAGGAAACATTCCCCCTTCCCCCCCCCGCCCCCCTAGATTTTAAAGCGCTTAGCTGGATGATGCTGGGCAGAAGGCAAATAACTGCAAAGAGGACTGGTTACTATTGTTATTCTAATGACTTGAATGGAGGTAGCAGCTCCCCTTTGGAGTTTCCCCGTTGGCCTTCTCACCTGGGGTCACCTGAGGGCCAGGCTCTGCTGAGGGGAAGTGGGCTAGCAAAGCTCCTCCTCCTGGGGTCTCTAACAACCTTGAGACAATCTGCCTCCCTCGGAAAGGGGGTGAGGACGGAAGGGATCCATTGGGGGCTGGCTGGGGGAAGAGACTGCCCGGCCAAGAGGAGTTAACAGCTCCCAGGCCCTGGCCCAGCAGGGCTGCCACGCTGCAGCAGCAACAACGGTTTTAGCTGAAGAGCCAGGGCGCCTTCCTGATGGGCAAAACAGCTGGCCGCCCGGAAAAAGAAAACAGCTGGCCTGGTTCCAGCCTCCTGAGGACAGAGACCGAGCCTCAGAGGAGGACAGCTCCACATCTGGGCTCCTGGGAGAGGAGGGCATGGCCAAGAGGGAGAGGGTGGTCTTTAGCAGTGGGTGTGGGTGTTGGGTGGGACCCCTGGAGATGGAGGGGGGCGTGTGCGCATTCCTGGAGCAGGAGCCAGGGTATCCTGGGTCTAAGTGGAATGGGCAGGGATGGTTCCAGTGGGGATGGGGCTGGAGGTGGGTGGGGGCTCTTGGTCACCTCTGGGAGTAATGAAAAAGGCGAGGAAAACAGGCGGATGCCACCCTCTGCTCAGCCCTGGGTCCTCCTAGACTGGGTTTGGATCTAGGGGAGGAGGTTAGCCCAAACTGGACATTTGGACTCCCCGCTGTGAGCTGCATTCAGGACCAGAAGCAGGGCTCCTCTGGCAGGACAGGGGCCCCAGCGTGGGAGCCCGGAAGCTGGCAGCTGGTAAGAGCTCTGTTGAAGCATCCTCCCCGTCTTGCACCCCAATTTCCAACCTGTTTGACTGCCAGGCTGTGAGGACTCCCAGCTCCGGGGCGCTCTCTGCCAAGGTTCTGGCGTACCTCCAGACTGCCCTTGTCCCATTGGCAAGAGAGGGGCACCTGAGACTTTGCGTGAGCTTGAGAATACAGGCAGAGGGTCAATGGGGTTATGGCCAGAGCCCACTGGGCCAGAGCCGCTTCCATAGGTTGGCCCCCAAGTCCCACAGACCCCAATGCCCTCCATTGCCTCCTGATAGGGGAGGTTCTTCTAGTCCAGCTCCCTAACCTCTAGCCCCCCCCCCCC
>NW_022103919.1:3329374-3333970 GCF_000313985.2 Echinops telfairi
GCCTCAATGTCCCTCTCCCTGCTGAAGGTCAGGCTGCAGAGCCCTTGCCAGCAGGCAGGCCGTGGAGCAGGGGCTCCCAGAAGGGAGGGCCAGGGGCTCCCAGAAGGGAGGGCCAGGGGCTCCCAGAAGGGAGGGCGCCAATTCCTTCTGGGGTTCCATTTCTGGCAGCCTGAGTCAAGCCTGAGGCACAGGCGCCACCGCCTGGCTTTGGCCGGAACAACGATGAGCATGGGATCCGTGGGAGGCTGCAGCTGGGGAGAAACCTTGAGCTGGTGGAGGTGTGTCTGGGCTGGCTGGCTCCTACTCAGTCTGAGCCCAAGCAGTCATTTTCCCCAGGTGTGGAGATCTACATGACCTGGAGAAACGAGGCCTTACCTCCTACAGGCCAGCATTTCAGACATGAGTCTGTACCCACATCACCTAAAATAAGGGCTTCTTCAGATTGCTTGGTCTCAGACCAAGTTTCTGCGTCAATAGGTCCAAGGAGGGACCTAGGAATTTGCATTTCTCGCCATTTCCACATGAGGCTGATGCTCCTGGTTCAGGGACTTGCTTTGAGCATGACTGCTTTGGGATTTCTGTGAATTCCGCCCAATACTACCTTTGTAGTATATTATTATTCTCTCTCTCTCTCTCTTCCACACACACATATGCGCGCGCGCGTGCACACACACACACACACAGTGTAAGTGGGACTCCAGGTGCTTGGTCAGCCCACTGCAGTCCACGTCCAATCACATTTACGCAGGAGCCATGTGCTCTGGCTGGCTCAGGTCTAGGGGTCGGGGCTGTCATGGAGAATGGGGTGGCCTTGTCTCAGATTTCAGTCTCACCAGGAGGAGACCAGGCAGTCAGGTGGAAAGAGCAGAGCATGGTGTCCCTCCGCCTGGAAGCCTAAGTAGATCACTCCCATGGCATCCCATGGGCATGGGTCTGATTCTAACGCATGCAACCCAACGGGTCACAGAACGGAACGGCTCTTGAAAATTCTCTTGACTGTAATCGTTGAAGAAGCAAACTGCCAGGCCTTTCTTCCGTGGTACCACTGAGTGGGTTCAAAGCGCCAACTTTGAGCTTAACAGTTGAGAGCAAACCATCTGTGCTAGGGACCTGGAGGTCGGAAGGCAGCTTAATGTCCAAAACAGAACCTGATTTTCACATTCCGGAAATACAGCAGCTGCAGCCCCGGCCCAACCAGTGGGAAAACAGAAGGAGGAATCAGCCTTGATTTCTCTGCCTCCCATGTCCAACCCCACAAGCCTTGATTTCTCTGCCTCCATTGCCTCAGCTCTGCCCAAAGTCTTCTAGCTTCTACCCTTGCCCTTGGGCGCTTGGTCCACCCTCTGTACTAAGAGAGTCACTTCTCTGCTTATTGCCAACTGTGTCAGGTGAGGCTTCAGGGCCCTTTGTCACCTGGCCTGCCCCCCTAGCTAACCTCATCTCCTGCCACACTCCCTGGTCCACTTTGCTCCAGCTGTACTTGCCTGTGCCCACCCCAGGATCTTTGTCCCACCTGGGCCTTCCCTCGGCAGCACTCTTCTCCAGAATCTTCCTTTGGCTGGCTCCTCTCTCTAAAAGTGGCCTCCCGTTCCCAGGTTACTCTCCATTCGTAACCATGTGCTTCATTTGATCCTTTGGAACCCGCATGGTCATTGATCCATGGGTCTCTTTCCTGTCTCGCTCACCAGAATGTAAGCATCTTAGAGGCAGAGACAGGTCTGCCTCGCGTGCTCCTATATCCCCAGGACCTAGCGCTGGACCTGCCCACAGTAGAGGCTCAATATTTATTTACTGAGTAAGTGAGATCGTATAGGATGCCAGGGAAAGTTCCCCAGACAGATCAAGAATGGCTTTCCAGAGGACGGAATTATAAGCCGAGAGGAAAGGGCCACCTGCCAAGCATCATGGGGGCCCAAAAAACAAAACCCATGGAGTTTTCTAGAAACCCTAAATTGTCCACTTTGGCTAGAGCAGCAGGTTTTAGTAGAGAGGACAGGAGCTAGAAGGAGCAGGCACCTTCCCTCACAGGGCCTCCCTGCCCTTGTTGGGTGTGAGGCTCTGTGCCCAGGGGAGGGCGTGAAGTCGGGCCTTTAGAGTGCTCTGCTGAGTGCAGAGGGCTTGTTCCCAGGGAGAAAGCCTGGGGTGGGGAGGCCTGGCAGGTGACCAGTGCTGAGGCCCTGAATCAGAGGAGTGGCAGTGCAGAAGGAAAGACCTCTTAGCCACATGCAGGAGATGCTGAAGAGGCGGACCTGCCCCGATCAGGTGAAGGTGTGGATGTGTGGAGGGAGAAAGAGGGACTTGTCAGTAGTGACTCCCAGGGCTCCGCTGGAGGGACCAGGTGTGTGGACGTGCCAGTCTTTAGGGTGGAGGGGCACTGAAGAGGAAGGACGTTTGGGGGAAAGATGAGAGTTGGGCTGTGTCCCGGTAGAGTTTGGGTCTCGGTGGGCAGTCGAGGTACATGTCAGGTTTCCAGAGAGAGGGAATGCTCCACATGGTCAGTTGCTGTCAAGAGGCTGGGCCTTCCAGGATGAGGACTGGGCTTTGTGGGAGTGGCTTGGCTGGAACAGCTTGGGTTTGTGTCACGCAGCCAGCGGGCAGGTAGATTGAAAGAAGTGAGACAAGTGGCAAACTACCCCGCCACACACACACTTCTAGGGGTTGGCTTGAAGGTGGCGGGAGGGAGGGTGACAGGGCCACAGCCGGGGGGACAGCTGTGTGTGGTGTTTCCTTAGTTTGAGTTGGGGAGATTCACCTCCTTTGGAATGCTGAAGGATCCAGAAGAGTGGGAGACTGGTCACCCAGGAGGGGCAAGGGGAAGGCATTTGGAACCCAGCGGCCATTCCTTTGAGAGGAGTGCGATGCTTCTTCCTTTGCCACAGGCGGTGAGAGTGGAGGGCGGTTTGTGCACAGGGGTAAAAGGTTTGGAGGCTGGACATGAAAGTCCTCAGGGGATGGCTTCTATTTTCCCCCAGGAAGCGTCAGGGAAATGCTCACTGAGGTAGGGAGGAAGTGAAGTTGAGCTTCAGAGAACTGGGTGCATTTGAAATGCCACTGAAAGGGAGCGAACAGGCCAGGGGAGAGCCCAGTTGAGGGTAGAGACCATGAGTTCCCAGTGCCCCAACCTTCTCCAGAACACCTGGTGGCTAGTGGGTTAAGCATTGAGCTGCTAGCTGCAAGGTTGGCAGTTTGAAACTACCAGCTGCTCCTCAGGAGAAAGATGAGGCATTCTACTCCCAGTTGACAGTTACAGCCTCGGAAACCCACAGGGTTAGTTCTACTCAGTCCTATAGGGCCACTCCGCTCAAAGGCAAAGAGTTTGAGTTTGAACCCACTCCAAAGCAAGTTGGTTTATAGGGCTGGGTTGGTTTTTATAGGACGGTTGATGGGAAAACCCTGGGATGAGGGCCTTAGTGATAGGCTGGACCATTGGGTGGGCAGGGGAGGGACAGAGGGAGGAAAGGAGGAAGACTTAAGCCTTAAGTGTTTCTCAACCTTCCTAATGCCAAGACCCATTCATACAGTTCCTCATCTGGTAGTAAACCACCAACCATAAAATTATTTTTGTTGCTACTTCATCACTGTCATTTTGCTACTGTTATGAATCGGGCCACCCCTGTGAAAGGGTCGTTTGGCCCCCAAAGGGGTTGCGACCCACAGGTTGAGAACCCCTGACTTAAGGGGAGGGTAGCATCTGGAACCTGCTGTGACCAATAGAACGGGCAGAGTCTCAAAGACTTGGGGAGCTCTGGAATTAACTCTGGGGTGAGTGAGGCGGGGACACTGCTTTGCTTCCAAAAGGGCACCCCAGTTCTGGGGCTGGAAGTGCCTTCTGGCCAGAGGCTTCCTATGCAAGGTGGGGAGGGGGGTTTCTGAGTCTACCCAGGAAGCTTTGGAGAGGCCTCCAATCTTCTCACTGCAGGACCCCTGGCTGGGAAGTGGCCTCCTAAAAGCTTTCCTCTGGAACCTGGCGGTGCTTGTGGAGTTCAACGCCCCATCACTAGTAAGTCCATTCTTGGCTGGCCCCACTGCCCCTCGTGGAGATTGGGTGTGCAAACCTAGCCCCGTGGTCCCTGCCTGACACTGGGAAGTCCAAGATGCCTGGAAGACAGTTGGATCTTCCAGGTGGAGTGGGAGTGTGGGCTCTCGTCATGTACCTGGGGCCCCCGATACAGAGAGACCCTTCGTTCGTTCGTTCCCTCAAGTACTCCTTGCAAACTTTCTCAGGGATTATCAGCCCCATTTTACCCACAGGCACCTAGGAGTTCAAGGGCGTGACCGGAGATGCGCAGCTCATCCGTGGCTGGGAGCCACCTTTCGTGAGCCACGCCCCAGACCCTCCCCGTTTTGTTGATGACTTCCTCAGCCGGCCCTTCTCCGCAGGGCCCCCGGGACCTGGCCCTGCCCCAGAGGAGGCCCCGCAGAGCTCACCAGTTCCACCATCAAGGTAAGGGTGGGCTCTGCTCTCTTAAAGCAGCGTTGGAGCAACACAGGTGTGGAAGGGAGGACGCTGTGGCGCCAACGAAGCCAGCCCGGGGCCGCCGCAGGGATGGGCAGCCAGGTCAGGGACCGCCCTCGCCCCGCCCCGAAGCCGGTCCT
>NW_022103919.1:3334142-3338478 GCF_000313985.2 Echinops telfairi
ACCCCGGAAAGGCAGCCGCGAGTCCTCCCGGCCCGGCGGGAGCGGGAGCAGTGGACAAGTCCGAGGGTCGCGTGGTCCGAGGACCCGCACTCCCGGGCCTTGGGCACGGTGGAGCCCGATTCCAGGCACCGAAGCGCCGCCGGGGATTGAGAGGAGTCAAGTGCGCTCACGCGCGGAGAGGCCCCCGTGGCGTCACCCCAGGCCCTCCCCCTTTCCTCCTCCCCACTGCGGGGTCCTGCACCCAGGGGAGGGGTCTGCTCCTGGGCCTCGGGCCTTGGTCCTCCCGATGCCCCCTAGTCCCTGACCTAGGAGAAGAAACTCGAGAACCCACCCAAGGTGCCCGGCACTGGGAGACCAGCCTTTGGGTGGCTCCCTGCGCCCCCCTCGGCCCCACCCTGCGCCGGCCCCTCCCTACCCAGCAGCCCCGCCTACTCCCCTTAGCGGGGCTGGGAGCCCCTGGCCGCCGCCGCAGCCTAAGCGCCCGCCATGCGCGCTGCTCCGGTCGCCCGGCTGCTGCTCCTGCTGCTGCTCTCGCTGGGGCCGCGGCTAGAGGCTGCGGGCAGCGCGGAGCCACCGCTGCCCGCCGTGGTCCTTGCCATCCTAGCCCGGAATGCCGAGCATTCACTGCCCCACTACCTGGGCGCTCTGGAGCGGCTGGACTACCCCCGGGCCAGGCTGGCCCTCTGGTGAGACACCCGGCCATTGGCACCCAGGAGAAAACTCTCCCCAGCCTTCCAGACCGGCCTCTGTGCCCCCACAGCCTCATCTGCTCCCAGCCCAGACATACTGCCAGGCCCCACCCTCGCAGACGGCCCGCTGCCTGCAGCCTCAAGCCCCAGACAGCAGCCCTTAGCCCCCTGACTGGCAAAGAGGGACCCCTATGGCTGTATACGGGTGACCCTTGGACACCTGCCCCATTGTCCAGTTCCCTTCTCTGCCTCTGGGGGCCTCCTGTGGTGTAAGCTGGACGCAGCTCCTACCCCAGCTCTTGGAGCCCAAACCCCATCTGGGTGGGACTTTGGGTTAGCTTGACTTGGAGCAGACTGGAACGTTGAAGCCCCCTGAGGGCTGGAGCCTCCGGGGCCAGGAACATCAGGACTGAGCCTTGCGGAGAGCAGATGGGGGTGATGTCAGCCATGGGCCCCCCCGTCATGCTCTGCAGGGGAGTAAGACTGCCCCACCTCCAGTTAGGCCCTGTCAGTCAAGGGCTCGTGGGAGCGGGGAGCTCTCCCCTTTCCTGGAGTGAGTGTCTCCCTGCAGGTGTCTGTAAAGAATTCTGGACTCAACACAAGCACCAGCTTCTGGAAGCCAGACCAGGAGTCGTCCTGAGCTGAGGTTGGGGATAAACAGAGAAATGACAAGCTACCCCTCAGGCCCACCCCAAGACACCAAGGCCTAGAGGTGGAGCCGTGGCCTGTGGCCTGGGGAGGCTGCCCACAATGACTGCAGTTTGGGAGTTAGTTTGTTCCCACCCCTCCAAGACATGACACGTAGTTAGTGTTCACTTCTGGGGAGCTGGCTTAAAGGGGCAGTATCATTCAAGCTGAGGCTCTTGGCTGAGCCTTGCTCCTCGCTGTCAGGGGAGGCCCTTCCCTCCCGACAAGCAAGGCTCTTCTCCCTGACGGCCAGGCTTGCGCCCATCGGCAGTTTTCTGGGACCTAAGTGTGGTTTGATCCGCATTACAACATGTGCATGGAGGGAGGCCGCGCTGCTCTGTCCGGTCCTGACTGAGAAAGGGGAAGGGGCTGTCCTGTGGTCACACGGCAAGTAGGACAATAACCAGGGAACAGAGCAGGTACCTGTAGCTTGTACCTGAGTGGAGGTACCTTTCATCTTTCAAATGCACTTGCCTTCTCAGCCCATGGCATGCTCAGGGAAGCTTATAGCAAACGGAATGGCGTGATGGTGGTGGTAGTGGTGGGGGACTGAGGTCCAGGTGGCTGGGACTTGGCTGTTCTGCTTCCAACCCCTCACCCTCCACTGTAGTGTACCACAGTCCCCTAGGGAGGCCAACCTCACAGGTAGGTGGTGATGCTCCAGGGGTCAAGGCTACCCTGGGGGCTGTTTGGTCCTTCTCTGGCAGTGTCCACTCAGCCTTCTTCCTCTGTGTCCAGGTGTGCCACAGACCACAATGTGGACAACACCACCCAGATGCTGCAGGAGTGGCTGGCTGCTGTGGGTGGCGACTATGCAGCCGTGGTCTGGAGGCCTGAAGGGGAGCCCAGGTAAATGACCTGAGGGAAAGACTGGGGAACAGCCACAGCCCAGAGAGAAAACGGGCTAGCCCAGGACCACGGCCTCCTGCCCAGGGCTCTGCCCACCGCCTTGCAGAGAGGGAGAGACACTCACGTCCATGAAACTTCTCATATCTGTATTCCTTAGGTCCTACCCAAATGAAGAGGGTCCCAAGCACTGGACCAAAGAACGGTACCAGTTTCTGATGGAGTTGAAGCAGGAAGCCCTGGCCTTTGCCAGGCACTGGGGGGCTGACTACATCCTGGTAAGGAAGCCTGGCCTCGCATGGGCTTCTCACTGGGGAAGTATCTGCCTCCGGCACAAGTCTTGAGGTGACTCGAACCTCTCTTGTAGCCCGGAAGATTCTTCACATGGCATCCTGGGGCCAGAGCCCAGATCAGATACTGAAAGTAGGCACTAAGCCTGGGCATTGGAAATCGATCCTAGGGTTTATGTTATTGTCAGGTGCCGACTCACCGCGTGCCACCCAATGCACAACCTGCACCTTCTTCCCAATGGCTTCTCTTTGATGCCGCTGGGGCGGCCACCTTGTCCATCCGTCTCGTTGAAGGTCTTCCTTTTTGCTCTTCTTTCTGATTTTGTTCTTTACCAAGCATGCTGTCCTTCTCTCCTGATGACATGTCTGTCCGAAGACCAGGATCTGGTCTCTCCTGATGACATGTCCAAAGTACGTGCGACTGAGTTTCCCTGTCCTCGCTTCAAAGGAGCCTCCTGCGGTCCTTGTTCAGACACAGATCTGTTATTTCTTCGAGCGGGCCGGGGTCTGTTTGATGTTGTTCCCCGACACCGGAATCAGAGGCATCAGTTGGTCTTCTGCCTTCCTCAGTCACGGTCCGGTTTTCCCAGACATGGGGGCAGTGCAAACTACCAAGGTTTGGGTCCGCCGCACCTTTGCCTTCAAAGCGTCGTCTTTGCTTTGTAACACTCTGCAGAGATGTTTGCAGCCGATTTCCCTCAGGAAGGACATCATTCCATTTTCTGATGGCGGCTTCTCTGGGCCTTGATTGTGGATCCACGGAACATTAACTCCTCCTCGACAACTTCAGTCTTGTCTCTGTCATTTATGCTGCTTATTGTTGTGGGGAATTTTTATTTTCTCTGTTGAGGGAAGGCTGGAGTCTTCTGTCTTCCTCAGGGAGTGCTCTAAGTCCTCGGGACTTTTGGCCAGCAAGACGCATCATCTGCATTGTGTAGGTTGTTAATGAGTCGTCTTCTACTCCTGGGGATACACTCTCCTTCAAGAACTCTGACCCTGGATTCCTGGGACAGAGCTGAGAGGATAGACCGAACCTTGATCCGTGGACTACAACTCAGAGTAGCTTGCTGGACTCACTCCAGCTTGGATAGGGCTCTTCTAGCAGCAAGTCAGGTCCAGTCTCCGAACCATTATCCCAGACTAGATCCTTGGTCTAGAAACAGATCTACTGAGTTTGTTGATTAGACTTTCTTTCAAGGAGCTCCCGCGGGATTCTGGGAACCGCTCGGGGTCTGTGGTGGCCTGGAGGGGTCTCACTCAGTGATTTCCTTTGTGGGGGGCAGGATCTGTAGCCTAGACAAGGCTGGGGCTGTGATACCTTCTTCCCACTCTCCCAGTTTGCAGACACAGACAACATTCTGACCAACAACCGGACGCTGCAGCTTCTGATGGATCAGGGGCTGCCCGTGGTAGCCCCAATGCTGGACTCCCAGACCTATTACTCCAACTTCTGGTGCGGGATCACCCCTCAGGTGAGACCAGGGATGAGGGCCTCCTCAGGAAGTCTGAGATCCTGGGAGGAGTGACAGACCAGGAGCAGAGATCCCATGTCTTGGGGTCCGTGGACCATAGCAGGGGGAAGCAGTTGGTGGGAATGGAGAGGAAGGAGCCCTTTACAACCCAGAGCCGCCCCCCACCCTCACCCCAGGGCTATTACCGCCGCACCACCGAGTACTTCCCCACCAAGAATCGCCAGCGCCGGGGGTGCTTCCGTGTCCCCATGGTCCACTCCACCTTCCTGGTGTCCCTGCGGGCTGAAGGGACATCCCAGCTCGCCTTCTACCCGCCTCACCCCAACTACACCTGGCCCTTCGATGACATCAT
>NW_022103919.1:3338667-3341330 GCF_000313985.2 Echinops telfairi
CTGCTTCATCTGGTGAAATCCTGTCCATGCCTTCTGGAAAGTTGTAACCTTTCCCGAGCTCCTCCAGCTGCTCCCATCTGGGCATTCCCATCGCCCCTCTATTAGGCGCATGTTCACGGAGCACCTACCATGTGCCAGGACGGACGGGTAGCCTCCAGATGTCACACACAAATCAACGTCCAATCCACAACTATGACAGGAGGCAGAGCCTCTCCGTTCTTGGGGCTTCAGGTGCTTAGACTGGAACTGACCTGGTCAGGAAACTCTTCTCAGGGAAGTGACCCTGTGGGCTGAATCTGTGAGTAGGCATTAACAAGGCAGCAGGGCAGAGCAGAGAGCGAGACTGGCAGGTGCAAAGGCCCTGTGGCAGCCAGGAGCATAGGAAGATCGTGTGGCTGGTGCATCGGGAGTGAGGGCAGGACGGTGCAGGTCCAGGCAGGAAGCGTAGCTTGGAACCAGCCTGACTGGCAAGGACGTGGTCTTTTGTCTAAGAGTGTTGGGCAGCCATCAAAGGCTCACATGATTGGATTTGCATGTTGAAGAGCTCCACCAAGTGTTTGGGTGTGGATGGGCTAAAGCTAACTTTAAGAAAAGGTCAGCCCTGAGAGAGGAAGAGAGAGAGAGGCACCCCTATTGGAGGGAGGCTCCTGAGAAGGCTTTTTACTCAAACTCACACTGACTCCTAGTGGCCGTGTAGGACATGGTGGAACTGCCCCCATGGGTTTCCCAGACTATAACTCTTTCGGGGAGGAGAAAGCCTCGTCTTTCTCCCATGGAGCGGTTGTTGGTTATGAACTGCTGACGTGTGGTTAGCAGCTCACCTCGTAACCACTACACCACCAGAGAAGGCCACAGAGACCAGAGTTTGGGGCTGGATTAAGGGTGGCCCAGGACATGAAGATGCAGGTGGGTGTAGAATGTGGGGGCTGGGGATCAGGGCGAGTGACTGAATCGGGCCGCGTTGCCCTTGAGCTTGCAGCGTGGGTGCTGTGGCCAGAGAGGATGGTGGCGTGGTCGATGGCTTTGGGCACAGGGTGCTGTTTCTCTTGCTGGCAGTCTGCAGACGTGCAAGGGGGAAGCAAAGCAGTCAGTTCCCACGTGGAACACAGTGGCAGTGGAATAATAAGTGCAGAGAAAGGAGAAGAAGCAAGAGCGCCCCCTTTATGGTTTTCATGTCACTCATCAAGTAACCACTTGTCTCCTGGTCAGTGATTTGAGGGACATTCGTGAACTCTAGGCATTTCTGTATCACTCATGCTCCCAGCACCTATGCATGGTGGCCTTGCTATGAGCCGGGCGCCCTGCTGAAGGCGGGCATTAAATACGGTAGATGGAATGCCCCGGCTCTCAGGAGTCTGTAGTCTGTCGAGGAGATACAGAGTAAATACTTGTATGTAATAGCACTGAGAAATACTCCAGGAAAAAAAATTGGCTGCTCTAGCTGCCAGTTAGACACCAGCTCAGAGGAGCCCAAGGCGGGTGGGGGGGTGGAGTTAGTGTCACCAGGCAAAAGGGGAGGGATGGGACCTGGATCAGGAGGGGGCATGAGGCTGCCAGAGACGGGGAGGCTTGAACGACGGGGCTTGGTGGCGTGATGTGGCTGTGGTTGGAGGGGGCTTGCTTCTGTCTTGCTCACCAGCTGATGAGTGCCCAGCTCGGCGCCTGGCAGACTGAATGTGCCCTAGACACATTTGTCGCATGAATGAACCATTTCAGCCGAAATCCCCTTAGACAGCATTTGATCCAGACTCTCTCTCTGTCTCGCGTAACACGTAGGTGGGGAACAGACGCCCAGCCAGGGCTCCTACACAGCAGTTTCTGGGCCAGGTGGGCCAGGATCTCTCAGCCGACTGGAACTTGGCCTGTCTCCACAGGGGTCTCGGCCCATGTGTGTAACCAGCACCGTTACGGGTACATGAATGTGCCCGTGAAAGCCCACCAAGGGCTAGAGGACGAGAAGACCAACTTCATCCACCTGATCTTAGAAGCACTCGGTGAGGGCTGGTGGGCAGCTGGCTCTGGCTCTGCCTGCCCGCCTGCCACTGTTGCTTCCTACTAATGCCTTCCTGCATAGGCCCTGACTTGCGCGGGGTGGGGGTGGGGGCAGCCTTACCCTTTGACCTGTTCTTTGACTCTACGCAAAGCACCCTCTCACCCCTGGGCCTCAGTCTCTACATCCCCACGGTGGGGGCAGTTAGGTTCTGTGACTGCAGAGGGTCCTTCTAGCGAGGCATTCTGTTGGTCCTTGGGGGGGGTGTGGGGGCGGGGGGACAGGGGGAGCTTGAAGGGAGCAGGGACGTGGCGATGGAGGGGAGGTGCTAGGATTTGTGATTGGGGTGCGTGTCTATCTCTGCAGTGGATGGCCCCCCCATGCAGGCCTCAGCACATGTGTTCCGGCCTCCAAAGAGACTCAGCAAGATGGGCTTTGATGAGGTAAGCCCCCAGCCGATGGGATTAGGTCAAGAGGTCTGCAGGCTCTCCTCACGTTCACCTTGCAGATCTGTTTCCACGGCCCTCACCCCCCAGGTCTTTGTCATCAGCCTGGCCCGTAGGCCTGACCGCCGGCAACGCATGCTGAACTCGCTCTGGGAGATGGAGATCTCTGCGCGGGTGGTGGACGCTGTGGACGGCCGGTGAGGCAGTGCGGGGGCGACTGGGCAGCA
>NW_022103919.1:3346419-3347457 GCF_000313985.2 Echinops telfairi
ATCCATCCATCATGTCAAGCACATGTGTACATATGTTGCCATCATCCTTCCCCAAACATTTTCTTTCTCCTTGAGCCCTTGGTATCAGCCCGAGCATTTTCTCTCCTCCTACTTCTCCCGTCCCAACAGGTCCAGCTGGTGCTCACTAAAAGGATGCCCAGGAAAGTGAGGACGAGACCACTGCAGAGACCTGGGACCACCCAGCCTTACAGAGGGCGACACCACTCACAGATGAATCCTGTTCCCAAAGGTCTCAGAGCAAAGGGCAGGACTCGGGGACTCCTCACCTTGCCCCTGCCTGAGTCAGCACTTAGAGAAGGAGGGAGCCTCCCCTGCAGACCTCAGGGACCCAGCTCTCCCTGAGGACCCAGCCGCTCAGGCAATTCTGCCCCTCTACCTCCACCTCTGCACCCTGGGGTCTGCCCTGCCTAGGCCCATGTGGGCAGGTGGGCGGGCAGGACAGGAAGGCAGGAGGAGGGCCCAGAAGCCCTGGCGGCAGCAGGGAGTAGGCCCTCAATAAAAGCCGGCTTGGATTTGTACCTTATACCCTGCTAACTCGTGTCTGGGAGGAGGCCTTCCGTTCTGTGGATGTGCAGCGGGAGGGGTAGAGACGGGGAGGGCAGTGTCGGGAGGATCCCAGCCACCCTGGGCTCCCCTCCTGGCATCATGTCCTCGCAGAGTCATCTTGGGTGGGTACCATCCTCTCCCCAGTCCATAGTGAGTGCCCACCCAGTGGGCTGTTAGGGTCATCACTGATGCCGTCACTGGCTACGTCATGGTCATGATCATGGCCAGTACCAGGTTGCTCAGGCCAGAAACAGGGCTGCGGGTGCTCCCTTTTTCTATTAAAAGATCATTTTATTAGGGGCTCTTACAACAATTGTATCAGGCATATTTGTACCTATGTTGCTGTCATTCTTTTCAAGACATTTCTATCGAGCCCTTGGTATCAGCTCTTCTCCCCCACCCTCCCTCGTGACCCCTTGATAAATTATGTTATTTTCATATCTTTTTAAAAAATCATTTTATTAGGGGCTC
>NW_022103919.1:3348855-3350687 GCF_000313985.2 Echinops telfairi
ACAACTAGCCAGCTTTGGATGGTTTGACAGTTTTTCAAGTGCTATCATCATCCGGGTGTCTCCCCCCTTGCACCCCTCAGTCCTCCAGCCCCTCCGCTCACCCTAGCGCTGAAACCCACCCATCTGCCTTCCGTGCTGCCTTGGGCTTGCCTTTCCCCAGTCAGGCACCAGGGGCCTGGGGTTGGGCGCTGCCGAGGTTGTGTGTATCCGTACATAGTTCCCTTTGGTGGCTGAATAAGGTAAAAGAAAACAAAAAACTAACAAACCAGATGCCACCATCCTTTGATACTTTTTGTCTGGTCCAGGCTTGCAGCCTGCCCAAGGATTGTTCTGTTTCATGCCTTTGAAGAGACTGGTCCATATACTTACCTAAATAAAGTGACTGTCTCCTACGATGTAAATGAAGGACCTGTGGCCTACCAAAAGGGGATTGGTCAGTCCGTGGCCCTGGTGGGAGGGCCATGCCTGGAAACGGATGACTGGGAGTTTGCTTGTATGCGCGCTTACAGGTGCAACCAATCTCAGAGCGGTTGGCAGAGAGGAGGAGGAAGAAAGACGCAGGAGAGGAGGCAAGGCAAGAAGAAGGGAGGTGAGACTGCCTAACAGCTGTCACACAGCCCAGGGCTCTCACACTGAAGGCAGCATGAGGCCTGGAAGGGGCCCCATGGGAGAGTCGGTGACGGCAGTGAAGAGATCTGAACAGAAGTGATGCCCCGGCTGAGTCAGGTGGGTTAGCAGTGAGAGGAGGGCTGTCCTCAGGGGGCCAAGAAGAGCCTGTCTTTAGGGGCTTTTAGGTAGCCTGTCCTGAGGGGGTCCAGAGGGGCTGCAGAGGGGGGCTTACACAGGTGACAGGAGCTGAGGGGGCTGTCTTCCATGGAGGAAGGAGGAATGTGCTCTCCCTCCCTTTCAGAGCAGCCCTCTGCAGATGGCCGACGTGCCTCCTGACCCCGAGTTGTGTCTTGGTGAACTGTTCATCTTGGTCCTGAGTTGTATCTTGTGGACCCCAAATCCACTGCTGAAAACACAAACATACCCACTGCTGTGGAGTCTTCTGGTTCGTAGCCACCCTATAGAGCAGCAGGTCTCCACCTGCCTCAGGCCGCCACCCTTTCATACAGTGCCTCGTGTGGTGGTGACCCTCAACCGTAACACTATTTTCGTTGCTACTTCATCACTGTCATTTTGCTACTGTGATGAATCGGGTGACCCTGTGAAAGGGTTTTTTGATTCCCCAAAGGGGTCACAACCCACAGGTTGAGAACCACTGCTATAGAGGGTTTCTGAGGCTATGCGTCTTTTTTTCTTTTCGGTTTTTTCCCCATCATTTTATTGGGCGCTCTCACAGCTCTTATAACATTCCATACATCAATTGTATCAAGCCTATTTGTACATATGTTGCCATCATCATTTCCAAGACATTTTCTGCTTAAGCCCTTGATATAAGCTCCTCTTTTTTCCCCTCCCTCCCCCATCCTCCTGTATCCTTGATCAATTATATATTGTTATTTCATATACTGTCCTTTGTCTCCCCCTTCACCCACATTTCCTTCATTCACCCCCTTCGCAGGCTGTAAATCTTTGTGAGAGTAGACAGCCTCATCTTTTCCCCTTGAAGTGGCTGGTGGGTTTGAACCGCTGACCTTGCTGTCAACAGTCCACAGCTTACCCGACTGCCATCAGGGCCCCGTCCTTCATAGACTACTTACCGTCATTGCAAATGTGATGTGTGAGCTCACTCTGGGCGTTTCAGCGCACCATCAGACCTGGTAGAGAAAGTCAGGAATCCTGGAGGTGCCGGGGTTAGGAAATGGCCTGCGATGCTCACGGTCGGT
>NW_022103919.1:3357417-3359167 GCF_000313985.2 Echinops telfairi
TGTAATCATGAAAAATGATTCTACTATGAATCAATTTGTTGATTTGCTGAGAAGCAATAGGGCAATTGAATGGCAAATATCAAGGCAAAATGACAATTTTGAAGACTGCCTGAATTTTATTTTAAAAAGTTGATTGGTATAAAGTGTGCTGCATGCACATGTCCATTGGTTCTAAATAAAGGGTGCCGAACCCAAGGATTTTAGAAAATCGTTGTGAACTCATTCAAATACTTTATACTCGGCATTCTGTGCCAAATGTTCCAAAAATAACTTCAAGAAACCTTTACTGGATGCCCAACAAGATGGAACTGGGTACATGCCAGTTAGAAAGCTTAATAAGTAAGAGGCAAAGTTCTCCCATGTACGAGCAACAATATGAAATCTTACTTTTCCAATGACACATGAGCATAGGTGGTTAATTTTAGAAACTTTGAAATTGTTAAAGAAAGTCATGGTAAAACCCCAAACTAAACAATGAGCTATGAGTAATGGTTTTGGTATGTGGGTGGAAACTAAGTTAAAATTAAGGGCTCTTAGTAACACATTTGGAAACACTTTGAAAATTTAATGTCAGGGGAAAGCAATCATTGAAAACGATAGCATTCTAGAATCCTTAGGATCAATTTCTAATTCGGTCCGAATTTGAAGTGAATGCCACCTTCCATTTGAAAAGTATTTAGGAAACGACAGACAATTCAAAAAGGAGCGATACTGAAAGTGCAATGGGAGCGAGCGAGGCAGTGGTGTTGACGAGATGGAATTGTTCCTCAGGGTGAAGGAAGACAGCTAAACGGAAATCAAATGACTACGGTATGTTGTTAGTGTTGAGTCTATGGTAACAAGCTTTCATTGTGAAGGAAGAGTGAGAGCACGCAGGGTATTCTTAAACGTGAGGAAGGAAACCATGTACAATATCCCCAACCACAGACCACCTCCCCACCATGGAGTCAATACCTGCTCCTCTCGACAACATCCCCAGTTACGGCATGTGAAGTCAATATGGTGATTTGGGGTGCAGTGGTACTCAAATCAATGCTGAGCTTTCTCAGGTTTGAAATCCTTCTTATGAGACAACAGGGATAGCTTAAATGAAAAAAACATATACATTACCGGATAATCTTTTGATTAGGTATAATTATGGCTCCTTCCAATGATGTTTTCTTTTTAAAAAAAATTATTTTATTGAGGGCTCGTACAATTCTTATCACAGTCCATACATGCATCCATTGAGTCAAGCACCTATGTACACCTGTTGCCCTCATCAATCTCAAAACCCAATGATGTTTTCTTATGGGTTGTTATAATTGTGTGTGACCTACCCATATATTAGTAATGAAACATTTAGCTGATGTTGTGGTGATTCTTCAGCTTAGAACTGGGTTGTCTCTATGGATGAATGTGTTAGGCATGATAACAGTCTGTTTGCTTGTAGTGGTTTGTAAATAAATCTTTATCATTTTATGTGACTATTAAATAAGAGAGTAATGAATATCCCCAACCTCAGAATTAAGTTTATTTTCCAGTATTGATTCAGAGTTTCCTATTAAATCATATTTTGAATCTTCCATTTCTGATTGATGCAGAATATTATGTTACCATTTTTCTGGTTAATGTTACATATATGTGCATATGTTTATAGATTTAGTATTAAGATGACAGATGGACATTGGGCCTCCACTCAAGTACTCCCTCAATGCAAGAACACTTTGTGTTATTAAACTGGCATTCCATGATGCTCACCTTCCCGACA
>NW_022103919.1:3359848-3360778 GCF_000313985.2 Echinops telfairi
TATAACCTCCTCCCTGGGGGATGGACAACCAAAAAGTGGGTGAAGGGAGACATCAGACAGTGTAAGACATGACAAAATAATTTATAAATTATCAAGGGTTCATGGGGGGTGGCAGGAAGGGAGGGGGAAAACGAGCTGATACCAAGGGCTCAAGTAGAAAGAGAATGCTTTGAGAATGATGGTGGCAATAAATGTACAAATGTGCTTGACACACACAAAGATTCACATTCTCTGATGATGGCAACAAATGTACAAATATGCTTGACAAGATGTATGTATGGATTATGATAAGAGTTGTACAAGCCCCCAATAAAATGATTTTTTTTAAAAACACATTTTGTTGTGCTTCAGGTGAATGCTTACATAGCAAATTCGTTTTCCCAATCAATAGTTCATCCCTAAATTGACATTGGCTGCCGTCCTCCCAGGGTTTCAGCATCTGTCCCCTTTCCCTGGTGCCCCCTTACTTCTCATCTTCGGTTTGGGGCTCATGCTGCCCTTTGGGTCTTGTGCAGTCGGCGGGTTCTGACGAGCACATTTCCCAGGTTGCAGGTTCACAGCGCCGTCTGTAATTGAGCCTCTGGGAGGTCTTCCATCCCAATTAGAAGGTTTTCTCAGGGCAGTGCTCTCGAGGGACCCGCTATTCTTTTTCTGACCCCTAAGTCTAGTTTTGTTGTTGTTTTTGTTTAGGCTTTGAATTTTCTTCTATGATTTTCTTAACTCCTAACCAATAGGACCTTCTTGTAGCACCTTGGTCAGAGTGGTCAGTATGGCTGGGTACTATTTCGTTCGCCTGGTCTTAGGTTAGATGAGGTTGTGAGGGGTGATTTTTGTTTTTTACCATGCTACTGTTTTGTTTTGTTTTAATCATTTTATTAGGGGCTCATACAACTCTGATCACAATCCATACATACATCAATCGTGCAAGCA
>NW_022103919.1:3361956-3365214 GCF_000313985.2 Echinops telfairi
GAGTGGTCCCAGGCTTGCCTATGGGCACTGCTTCGAGGGAACAATAACAGAAGGGAATGGGCTTTATTTAGGGTGAGTCAGACTAATAGTCTCGCCACTAAAGATGACTGATGTTAAGGAGAATAACCTCTGACTTACTTTCGCTGTCTAAAGAACAGTCACGCTAGAGCAGCTAAGTTTGGTACATATTTTGGGGAGACAACTTAAGAGAAATCCTTCTGTTCCCCACAAGGTTCTCTCTCTCTGTTGGCTCTGGGTGAAGGTCTTTGTTGCCTTTAATGTCTGTGGGCCATAGAAATATGGCTGAGAAACTTGCTCCGTGGAGATCTCCATGTGCCTTGCCCTCAATCTTCCCCTGAGCCCAGAAGGTTCTCAGTGCAGGACCCCTGGGTCCAAAAGACATGCTCCATTCCCAGTTCTTCTTCCGCAGTGACAGTCATGCCCTCCTCTCCTTTCTGGCTTCTCTGTCCTCCCATCAGAATGGACCACGAGCTGTGCAAGGCTGCTGCATCCCATGCTCATCTCTTGACAACTGATTGGCCCATCCTCTCAGGTCACATCACGGGCTGATGACATCACTGCATAACCACCAAACCACTGAGATTCGTGGCCCAAGCAAGTTGACATTTTAAGGGGACATAATTCAAATCACAATACCATGTCCAGAATACCGATTTGAGATCGGAGGGCAAAAAACAGGTTTGAACTGATCTGTCCAGTCATGGTAGAGGAAGCAAAACCAGAGTAGAACCTGATGTTTCAAATTCGAGTAAACAGAAACAATAGCTGAAATGGTAAAAAAAAGTTACAGTTGGAAGCCCTGCTGCCAACCAATCACAGCCCTTGCAAGCCTTACCGTGTGCCGCTCCACACGGAGCCCATGAGGTTGCCATGGGTCAGAGTGGACTTGATGACCACTGGTCTTATGAACAAAGGTATGCTGAATAGTGAGCATCAGTCTTTGTACGGATGTACGTTTGTACTGCTTTGTATAAGACCGAGGCTCCATCCGGAAGTGAGTGTAAACTTAACCTTATAACATATAACCTTATAACACACTGCCAAACCATTTACCAATCTTTAAAACTCCATTTACCCCCCCAAAAAAATCCATTTACATATTTCCCCCTAGAAATGTTCACCCTGCTTTCTTTCCTTGTTCTTCCCTCCCCCCCAAACCCCCATTGTATAGGGAGCTAATACAGATATCATATCATTCCATAGTTCAATCCCAACAAGCAGTATTGTATAATTGTCTAACACAATCAGTTTCAAAATAGTCTCTTTCTTCTAACCCTGCTTTCTTTCTTTCTTTCTTTTTTTAATAAATCATCTTATTGGGGGCTTTTACAGTTCTTATAACAATTCATACATCCATTGTGTCAAGCACATTTGTACAGTTGTTGCCATCATTTCCAAAACATTTGCTTTCTACTTGAGCCCTTGGTATCAGCTCCTCTTTTCTCCCCTCCCTGCCCCAGCTTCCGTTCTTGTTCTTTTCTTTTCCTTCCCTCCCTCCATCCCTCCCTTTCTTTCCCTGCTTTCTTCCGAGATCAGAGGAGGTCGGGTGCGTTTGGGGGGCATGGACATAGTCCCTGCCTTCCTAAATAGCAAGTACTGTCTTCTGTGCTTGGCTCAATCTAGAGTGGGTCCTCCGGGCTCCTGTCTCTGGAGGGGTATGTGTTGTCTGTCCTTTTACTGAATGGTCTTAGGTTCCTGTGCTTGGTGACCCGCTCGGTTTTTAAAGGTTTCTTGCCTCCTCGCTCAGTTGGCATGTTGCCTGGCAGTGCATTTCCCGAAGGAAGAACATTGGATTCTGGATGATGATGCACATGGATTGGAGTCCTGGTTCCCCTGTGGGAGCTATGTGAAGCTGGGCCTGTTTCTTAGCCTTGGTGAATTTCTTTCCCCATTTGCAAATGGGGACAAAGGTCTTGCTGTGTGCAGGTAGTGCATAGTGAATGCCATTGTCAGTTTATCAGTCTGTCTGTCTGTGATTGTCCCATGAGTTTGTGAAGAACCGTGAATTAAGGATGCTGTCTGTTGAAGGAACTGAACCCCATACTCAGTGTTCTCAAGTAGGCTCCACTCATCGTGGCCCTATAGGACAGGATAGAACTGTCTCTGTGGGTTTCCAAGCCTGTCCGTATTTATGAAAGTAGAAAGCCTCATCTTTCTCTCTCATAGTAGCTGGGGTTTCAACCTGCTGACCTTGTCCTTAGCAAGGTCATCTGCCCACTTGCTACCAGGGCTCTGGTGTAGCAAGGAGCAGAAAACTCAAATTCAAACAGGCTTAAACGATAGGCTTAAACAACCAATATGGATATTGGTTGACAAATTTGGTAGTCCAGTGGTCAGGTGGACTTTGGGACTGACCTGATAAATCATATACTTCCTGGAGGGTCCTTTGGCCCCAGGAGTTGGCTTCCTCCTTAGGCCGGTGGTAGACGGTCCTGATGTCATGTCCTGGCCCAGAAACACATCCAATGGAATGAAGACAGTCACTTCTAGAAGTTCTTGCAGAAAGAACCCTGGCAAATTGCACCAGGTGTCCACTTCTGAACCAGTCACAGGCAATCACTAACAACGAGATGGGTTTACTCTTACACCAACCAGACTCATCCTCAAAGGCAGACAGGGTCCGCGCCTTCTCAGGCAGGGTGCTCAGTCAGTGTACTACAACGCCCGAGGCAAGAGAGCCAAGACACGTTGATCCTGCCTTCTTCAGGGCTGCTAGGCAGGACCTATTGTGGCCTGGCAGGTAATAGGATCCTATGATATGCCCGTGGCCCCTGTGGAGTGAGTGTGTTGTCCAGATGAGGCAGTGTGGCTACAGTGGTGGCCTGCTACCCATCCTGGACAGAGGGACAATGGGTGTCTGAGACGTTCCCTTCCTATGTGCCCAAGGTGCAGCAGGCCCAAGATGAAGAATAGGATGTGCTCTTGGCTTTCAGCGCCCCAGGTCAGACATCCCTGCCCATGTGTCAGTGGCATGTGAGCTGACAGCTTTCATGGTGAATGCACATGTGTACATCCAAGCTTTATCTTTATTTTACATTCTTGACATGGAAATAAATTATTATTGGATGCAAAAATCTATCCGTGGGAATTCAAGCATGCTATTTGTGTTAGACAGGGTTCTCTAGAGAGAGAAAACCAAATTGCTGATAATTTAATATATTTATTTATAAAGATAATTAGATATATAACAAGAAATGAACTGTTAAATCATATACAGATAAATATATAATACAAGAA
>NW_022103919.1:3365692-3375821 GCF_000313985.2 Echinops telfairi
ACTATCAATGAATAAAGGGAAGCATGATTTAAGTCTTGATAATTTTCTAATAACTATTGGACATCTTTGGGTGGCTAATAGTCATTTCAATTTTTAATCCCCAGTGTATGTGAACCAAGTTTCTCACTAGAAGTGACCAAGACAACAATGGGCTACTTCTCCCTAAAGGCTCTCTCTCCCTGTATCACGACTAGGCAAGAGTCTGTAGGAGATTCCTGATCAAAACAGAGTAGGACATCATTTCAAATTCCCATGGAATCTAGACTTGTGAAGGCCTGTGGTTAAAGCCCCCAAACGCTTGCCCTGAGATGCTCTAGACCTTGAACCTTAGACCACAACTACTTCCTCACACTTCCTGGAAACCAAATTACGTTGCTGTTGTTTGGTGCCATCACGCTGACCCACAGCGGCCGGCGCACAACTGAAGGAAACGCTGCCTGGTCCTGTGCCAGCCTCACCATGTGCCTGAGCCCGTGGGGGCAGCCCTGGTGTCCATCCTTCTCCCTGAGGTCTTTCCTCTTTTTTGCTGCCAGTCCACGTTAGCAAACAGGATGCTCTTCTCCAGGGACTGGTCTTTCCTGACAAGATCTCCAAGGGACCTAAGACAATGTCTTGCCAGCCTTGCCTCTAAGGAGCACTGTCGCCTTGCTTTGTGGGAAACAAAGATTTCTCCCAAGTCCTCTCCCCAAAATAGGACACTGCTTGCAGCTAATGGTAGATCATTGTCAAGTTACTTCCCTGAAGGCAGTCAGCTGCCAGACTACTGTCTACTCCCACCACAGGTGGGCCTGCTCCCTACTGCTAAGGACAATGGGCTACTTCTCCCTAAAGGCTTGCAGGCATGATTTGGTTCCAGTAGGGGGAGTTCACACCCTACTGATAATGGTCTTTATAGCTGAGCCAGGGAACAGGTCAAACCGGCTCAGTGACATCCAAAGTTAGGCTGCCATCCTGAATCTAGGATCTGCCCTTCTTGTCACATGTATACCACCAATCCCTCCTCTTCCTATTGGGTGTATATCCCTAGATTGTCCCCCTCTCATTGCTGCATAACCTATAGTGCAGCCCCTTCCTGTGACATATGTCTTTACCTGTAATTACTGGGCTTGCACTCCCCCCAAAGGTAGATAGGCCTGGGTTAGCAATAAAGAGCTCTCTCGGGCTCCTCCCTTGGCCTCTCGTCAGTTCCCCCTCTCCTCTCCTGTCCTCGATCCCCTGTTCCCTTTCCACTGGTCCTCCTTCCCCGCCCCCTCTCTCCATGTGGACCACCAAGTGAGGCTACCATGAAATGGGTCTGACTCCTTATTTCAATCTCTCTTCTATCTCTCATGCTCTTTATGACTTTACTATAATCTTTACTTATTATCGCTGTACAATTGCGCCCACCAGACCCGTAATGACGTGTCAGGGGCTGGATTACCCTGGCATTGTTTCTTTCCACTCAGATCAGTTTGTCCTTTTAGCAGTGCGTGGGACTTTCAAGCACCACAATTCAAATGCATCAGTTCTTCTAGTCTTCCTTCTCCAGTTGAGCTTAGCTAGTAAGGAATGTCTGCCTTAAGCATTGTGCTTTATTAAGTAAGAACGTGCTCTCTGGAATCAAACTGACCACAGTAATGTGGGAAATGCATCGGAAGTCTAGGGGGCAGTGTTTATGCTCACACAGGAGGAGCCATCTGGAAAGAGCAGGTGGGAGTAGTTGCACAATTGAAGGATGTGAATGATGGACGCGCGGACATTGTTGAATTGGTGCATGCTCTGCTGTCCAAGCAATTTCTGTTTTTCCATTTTCAGTCCACGAAACCCAGGATTGATGAGCCTATAGAGGCAGCAAGTAGAATCAGGGGGTATGGGGGTACAGTGGTGGTGGGGTCAAAGGAGAGACAATGCCAAGGAGTCTGTGTAGAAAAAGAATACAGTGAACCCTCGTTTATCGCGGTTAATCGGTTCTAGACCCTACCGTGATAAATGAAATTCCGCGAAGTAGGATTCCTTATTTGTAAATCAAATATTTTCGTAGTTAGAGCATAGAGGACATGAAAAAACACCCTTTAGTCACCATTACACTCGTATTACCCAATTTATTAAACAAAAAAGGGAAAATGCAGTAAAACATTTTGGACATTACAATTATCATTTATTATTTATTATATTATTAAGTACAATGGATGGAGCGAACAGAAGACTCATTCAAGTCAAAATGGCGTTCAACCTCCACGATTTTCTTGCCATCTTTGATCAGATCCAAAAGTTTTACCTTTTCCTGGATGGTGAGCATCTTCCTCTGGCACTTATTTTTATTGTCAGAAGGCTTAGAAGAAGCAGCTCGTTTAGGAGCCATCATAGGGCTTAGATAAAATTTCTTAAAAATCGCAAACAATTACAGTACACTGTACAAAAGCAAAAATGCATCTGATACGTAGCTCCGATATGTAGCGATGCAGACAGAAGCGTGTACAGTATGAGCCAATCAGTGGCAGTAATGACAGAGCATGCGCTGTTACGCAAAAACTGCGATAGAGTGAAGCCACGGAAGTCGAAGCGCGAAGTGGCGAGGGTTCACTGTAGTTGGAAACTGATTGTGATAGCAACTGTACATTCTACTTGACGTGATTGAAATATGGAATGATACGTTATATGCCTTAAGTCCCAACTAATAAAAATAAATAAGCAGAGGAATCCTATTAACTAAAAAAAAGTAATTTTTAAAAATGTTTTCAAAAGTTTCAGTTATGATCAAGAACTCTGTGTAGCCACCTCAAACACGAAACCTGTTTAAAACGAGATTATTTTGACAGAAGCAAGCTTATTTCTTTTTTTTAGTCAGAGAGTGAGTGAGTGAATGAGAGAGTAAGTGCGAGAGTGAATGAGAAAGTGAGTGAGTGAGAGAGTGAGTGAAAGAGTGAGTGAATGAGAATGAGTGAATTAGTGAGTGAGTGTGAGTGAATGAGTGAGTGAGAGAGTGAGTCAGTGAATGAAAGTGAGTGAGTGAGTAAGTGAGTCAGTGAATGAAAGTGAGTGAGTGAATGAGAGTGAATGAGTGAGTGAATTAGAGAGTGAGTCCAGAAGCAAGCTTATTTCATCTGGGAATTTGAAACTATCTTATTTAGAAGTTCTTTACAACAGTGATTTTCAGTCCTCACTACCATCAAGTGGATGCCGACTCACGGTGACCCTATAGGATAGGACAGGGTAGAACTGCCCCTGTGGCTTTCTGAGACTGGGATTCTTTATGGGAGTTGAAAGACTCCTCTCTGTCCCAAGGAATGACTGATAGGTTCAAACTGCTGACGTTCTGTTGAGAAGCCCAAGGAGTAACTACTATGCCACCAGGGCGCCCTTGATCTTCAATAGCCTTCAATAGGGTCCCCAATATTTTATACTACGGTATTGATTAATGTGCTTGGTCACTGAACAAAAACTTGCGTCCACTTGATCCGCCCAGTGGTCACTGAAGGAAAAGCTTGATGTACTTCTGAACACCCCGCCCTGGCCATGAGCAGGCGCAGTTCTCCTGGAACACACTTGGTCTGCCACTAGCTGGAGTCCCCGCCTGGCAGCTTGTTCATCCTCACACGCATGAGTCACACTACACAACTTTCATGGCTCCACTGCAGGCTCCTGACACTTCCCGAATGACCTGGCTGCTATGCGGATCCTTTGGTTTTCTCTGTGCTCCCCACTGGGAAAAGGGGTGGGAAGCCTCGCCCGCTGGCTCCCCAACTGCCTAGAGGAGCCACTGGCAATGGAAAGTGAGGAGGAGTGTGGGATTATCAAGAGACTTTTCCCCAGCTTTGTCTCCCCCAAAGACATGCCAAACATTTCGGGCTTGTTGCCAGCATATGGTGGGAGGTCAGATGCTTAAAGACATCCTCCCTGAAGGCACATATGTCTTTACCTGTAATTAATGGGTTTGCACTTCCCCCAAAAGTATATAGGCCTGGGTTAGCATTAAAGAGCTCTCTTGGGCTCCCCTTTTGACCTCTTGTCGGTGCCCCCTCTCCTCTCCTGCCCTTGCTCCCCTGTTCCCTTTCCCCTTGTCGTCCTGCCCCTCTCCCTCTCTCCACGTGGACCACCAAGTGGGGCTGAGGTGAGCATTGCTACCATAAAATGTGTCTGACTCCATTATTTCACTCTCTCCTCTATCTCTCATGCTCTCGATGACCTTATTATAATATTTATATATCTCAACCATACAATTGCACCTATCGAACCCGTGATTAGTGGGAGGGGGGTTGGCCTCCCCCCACAAAGGAGAACACGACAATGTAGAAATGGGAATCGTGTGCACGAGAATCATCGTCATCCACGACACCTCCTGGCTAACTGCTTCTAATCTGCTCTCCCCAGAAGACCTGCTACCAAAGACCAGTTTGCTGTGCAAACTGAGAGACAAGGCTTTCTTCTAAATAAATGTCAGTAGTTTTGGCACATTGACTGCTTGCCACCTATTTTCCAGCTCAGGGATCTTTGTGTCTTTCTCTGGCTTCCCAGCTGAGACACAGTGGCAGAGCCCTCCCTGAATGGTCGCTGTCTCAGCAAACGTGGCTGTGCTCCTGCTAGACACAGTCACGTACAGCATGGGCCCTGGGCTCAGCGAGAGCTGGGTTGAATTCTGTCTGCTCTTGCCTACCTCTGGCCTCTTGGGCAAGTGATCACATCTCCCAGGTTTCGGCTCTGTCAAATGGATCTGCGCACTCACGCCAACCTCACAGGGTGTTGTGAGCATTTATTAGCTGATGTGGGTGAAGATCGAGCTCTGTCTGGTATGGAGGGAGCGCTCCAGCAGGCATGTCACAGTGGACTCCGGTGTGGAACGACGGTGAAGCTGGCGAGGGACTGGGCAGTATTTCCTCTTGGGGTGCATACGGTCACCATAGGTTGGAGCTGACTCAGTGGCACCTAACAGCAACCAAAGCAGGTGACCTTCCCGATGAGGACCCTGCAGAATGATAGCGTGGATTGGAGATGGCTTTGTGAAGTCTGCTTGGAGGAAAGAGTGGGGCTCTGGAAAGACCAATTGAACTCCTAGTTTCAGTCCCATCGCTGCGTTGTGTATAACCTTGGGCCAGTTCCTCCTCATCCTTGAGCCTCAGTTCGCTCCTCTGTAAAATGAAAGGGCGTGATGAGATCTGCCTCCAAGAGCCCTCCCCGATGAGCTGGGAAACCTGACAACGCCAAACCCGGTCATTCTGACCCATCACGACCCTCTGTAAGGACATCTTCATAAGAGGATATCGCTTTGTCTTCCTCCTGTGGAGTGGCTGATGGCTTTGAACCACCAACCTTGTAGGTAGCAGTTCAACAGTACCACGTGGACCCCTGATGGTCTGCAAAGTGGTTCTCAACTACTGGAGGATGGTGCAATCACCTGGGGAAACCTGTTAAAATGCTGATTAACTGAGCCCCTCCACCCAGTTTCTGACCCAGAAGGTCTGGGGTGGGGTCTAAAAAAATGTGCATTTCCAACTAGTTCAGCGGCTTGGCTGATACTACCATGCCAGGGGCCATACCTTGAGAACCACTGGTTTGGGGAACTATAGATCCAGGAGCCCAGCCCACCTGAGGACCAGGATTAGAGAAGGACCCGTTCAGAGGATCCAAGAGGGGCCACACCTTGATGTCTTGGAAGACTTTTCTCTCATAACCCCAGGGTCTTTTATATTCTTTCTGGTCACCTTAAAGGAAAAACCACTGTGGGGCATGTAGTTCCTTCTCCCTAGACAGTCCTGCCAGTTGCACCAGGGCCCCGAGGAGGTGTTCCAGGATGGGAAGAACAGGAACTCATGCCCTTGGGCAAATGGAGAACCCTGAGCCGAGGGCTCAGCTAACCCTGCTGCTGTTGTGGGCACATTCCAGACCGGCCCTCCGGCCCATCGCTAACAGCTGCTCCTTTCTCTTGATGGCTGCTTCCATGAGCATTGATTGTGGATCCAAACAAGATGAAATCCTGGATAGCTTCAATGTTTTCTCCATCGATCATGATGTTCCCTACTGGCTCAAGTCGTGAGGATGTTGGTTTTCATGGCATTGAATTATCATCCACGCTGAAGGCTGCAAGCCTTCGTCTTCATCGCCAACTGCTTCACACCCTCCTCACTGTCAGCAAGCAAGGTTGTGTCACCTCCATATCTCAGCCTTCCTCTAATCCTGATGCCACATTTCCCCTCACAGAAGCCAGTTCCTCTGATGCTTTGTTCAATGAACAGTGAGGTAGTTAGTGTATTGTGCCAACCTGGCCAATAAACACATGTGGGGTTAATTGAAGGGAGGAGGGATAAATGGCTTGGTGAGACTCACTTTTCTAGTTCTTGGGTCTCTTGCTTTCTGCTGGTCGGACCAGGGTGCACCTGCCTTAGCAGTTCCCTGCTTCAGCTTGGAAGGCTCACTTCCTGCAAGACATCTCCAAGGTGAAGCCGCATGGACTTACCCCGATGCAGCCCTGGGGGCTGGAGTAGCTGTGTGGAGAACCCTGCCAGTGCTGAGATGCTTACACATTCACTGACTCGGCTTTTCTCCTGCAATCATCATCATAGTGTGTGGTTTGTGAGATGGAGTAGGACTTTGTGGATTGGTGTCAGACATATGGGTTAATGTTGGACTTGTGGGTTTGGGCAGCACTGGATTCAGATGTTTTCTTGAAGTGCACTTACCCTTTATACAAAACTCTCTCTTATACATGAGTTTCGATGGATTTGTTTCTCTAAAGTACCCAGACTAACACAAACAGGTTGAACAAATATGGCGAGAGGAACCAACCCTGACCCATCCCTCTCCTCATGTCCAACCAGGCAGTATTCTTCTGCTCTGTTTGCACAGCCACCTTTGATCCATGTACAAGTTCCGAATGAGCACAGCGAAGGAGCCTCCATGGTGCAGTGGTTAGGAACTGGGCTGCTAAACCACAAGGTCACCTGTTCAAAACCACCAGTGCCCCCAAAGGAGAAAGATAAGGCTTTCTGCTCCTATAATGAGTTAGTCTCAGGATACCCCAAAAGTCAGTTCTGCAAGTTCCATGGGGTCACTGTGAGTCACAATGCATACATTAACATATAAAAAGTATTTTCATAAAAAGTGGCAGCTTGTTTTTTTTAAATTCAGGGGAAGATGTATTCATCTTTCATCATTGGCATGATGGAGATCTCTCCATGTCTGAACCACAGATCTGCGCCATCGTGCCATGGCTGTGCACCTTCCCTTTAATGCACGTACCATCCCCTATCAGGCCTCTCTGTGTCTGAACCACAGATCTGCGCCATCATGCCATGGCTGTGCACCTTCCCTTTAATGCACGTAGCATCCCCTATCAGGCCTCTCCGTGTCTGAACCACAGATCTGCGCCATCATGCCATGGCTGTGCACCTTCCCTTTAATGCATGTAGCATCCGCTATCAGGCAGCTGGAGCCTTCATGCTTTCACGTATCACAGGCCATTGCCACCCTATCAATTCCGGGTCATTATGACCCTAGAGGACAGAGCAGAACTGCCCCGGAGTGTCCCCAAGGCTGTGGTCTTTACAGCAGCCGACTACCCTGGCTCTGTCCCACGGGTGAGGAGGGTTCAAACTGCCTGTCTACCTTCCTGTGGGCTAGTAGCTGAGCACTTCACTATTGCACTACTGGGCCTCTTTTTCACAAAGAAGAGTCATTTTAATTAGGTCTCAGGCTAGATACCAATATTCTTAGGTCAGTTGGTTTTATTGTGATGGTTTGCATCTTCCTGTGATCCTGGAAACTGTGCCCTGGTTGGGTCACCCATAATGAGCAGCTTTCAGTAGAGCATCCAGACTAGGGCACACTAGGAAGGAGGACCTGGTCAAGTCTTTAAAAGCTGGGCAATAAAGCCCCTAGGAACAGCAACAGAGCACTGTCCCGTAGAGTCTCAGAAGATGAACCTCTCCGGTTGCACGGCAATCAGAGTTGGACTGGAGAGTCACCTCAAAGGAGCCCTTAACAACATGGTTGGAGTCACTCGGCTTTGAAGATCTTCAGCTACTAGTTTGGCACATCTTGAAATGAGGCTAATAATCAGAGTATTGAATGTATGAAGAATGAATCTAGGAAAATTGGACGTTGTCAAAAATGAAATATTTAAAAGTTGATATGCAAAGGCATTTATTTGTGAGCTGAAAAGGACTGGTGTGGGGACATTTTGAATCAGACAGTCCTATGATCTAATACATGCCGAACGATAACTTAAAGGAGCCATTGCCAAAAAGAACATGTCAAGATGGATCCGGGAGTACAAAACGGTCCCTGATAAAATAATCCTATGCCTACCTGAAAGAACAGTTCATCTGACTAGGATTTAAATGTATGCACCAACCAAATGTGCAAACATGGCAAAGATGAAGCCTGAAGGGCTTACCGTCTCCTCCGGTCGGAAATAGATCCAACATGCAACCCAAGTGGAGTGATAATTACTAGCGATGGCAATGCAAACGTTGGAAACAAAGACTGAACCTGTGATGTTTTGTGGGGTCCCTCTCCCCTTTAACCCCACAGATTGGTGCCCCACGTTGGGTGCCATTTGTAGTATTAAATTAAAAGGCAATGGGGTGGGGGGGTGAGGGGCCAGCCCCCACCCGCTGCTACTAATACTACCCACGGGTTCAGTAAGCACAATTGTATGGTTGAGATATATAAGTATTATATTAAAGTCATCGAGAGCATGAGAGATATTACAACAATACAGTCAGACATATTACATGGTAGCATTGCTCACCTGCGCCCTGCTTGGTGGTCCTCGTGGGGGGAACCTGGTCGCTACAGCAGGAGCTGCCTCCCTTGCGGGAGCAGCTGCCCTCATCCTCCTTAGCCGCCCTCACGAGAACCAGGGAGCCTCCTTATTTATTGCTAACCACGCATCATATCACTTTAGGGGGATCTGATTACAGAATCATACATCACAGAAAGGGGCAGTACAATTCATCCTTAAATAAGTTTGATCACTCTGGTGTCTCATACAATAAAACAGACAATTACTATCCTGGGAGGCATGCAAGCCCCCTGATAGCAGACAATAACCTACGTCATAGGGAGGGGTAGCAACACAGGCAATACAAGCAATAGGAGGGGGATGACCTAGGGGTGAATGCACAATAGTAAAGGGAGGGGATAGGGGGGCATGTGTGGCAAGATGGGTGGACCCTGGACTCGATAAGCTTAGTCATCTTAGAGTGGTCCCAGCCTTGCCTTTGGGCACTGCTTCAAGGGAACAATAGCAGAAGGGACTGGGCCCAACTTAGGGTGAGTCAGACTATACAGTCTGGTTGCTCTAGATGGCTGATACTTCTCAGTGAGAATGACTGCCGATCCATTCTTGATGACCTCCAAGTGTACAGTCATTCTCACGCAGCTAAGTCTGGTACATATTTTGGGGGGGGAGACAGTTTGAGAGAAATCCTTCTGTTCCCCACATAGTTTGAAAACATGACCTTCATGATAGAAATAAAGTTTACAAAGTCTCCTGATCCACCAGTCTGGACACTGTGGAATCCTCTTTTAAAAATATTTATGTATTTATCAAAAATAATATTTTTATTGACCTATCTTACACAATCCAGTATATCCCTTCCCATACAATTGTGTTGTTCAAGCCCATTGGGTGGGGCTACACAATCATCAGTGCCATCAACTTCCCTCTCCCACCTTGGAATCCTCTTTTTGGCCTGGGGTACGAGAAAGCCTGAGAGGACACATTTACTGTTCTCCCAAGCCTTCCATCCACTTGAGGAAGAGCCAGTCCAAGGAAATGCACATTGTGGAAAACAGGGAATTTCTCTCTTATAAGTTCCAAATCTTCACACACCTCCTTGCACATCTCCATACTTCTGGAAAGTTGGTGAATTAGGCAGACATGCTATCCAGACACTCAATAAAGACAAAAAGACCAGACGGAATAGATGCAAATGCTGATGCTGGGACCCTGAGCTCCAGAAGATAGGACAGAGATAGAGAAGTGGATTGATCCCGTTGTTTTCTCCTCCAGATTGTTCATCCAGCCTATCCTATCCAGACAGACCTGCGGAGTCAACAACATGCACAAAAACAAGACAGAGCAAAACCAAGCAACAATGTACAACAAAACAGCAACAACATCAAGCCACTGACAAAGAACAAATTAAAA
>NW_022103919.1:3377698-3380113 GCF_000313985.2 Echinops telfairi
GCTTTACACAATTGATGTATGTATGGATTGTGATAAGAGTTGTATGAGCCCCTAATAAAATGATTAGAAAAAAAAAGAAGTGGATTGAATGCAGACTAGCAGAAGAAACTGAGCAAAAGTAGCTAGAGAGGAGAGAGATGGACAGTGCGACCATTTTGAACTTTCGCAAGCGGTGTTGGATCCGCCAGTGACTTATTAATTCCCTCTGCTCTCCCAGGAAAGATGCAGTCTTCCTCCAAACTCTCCTGATGACTGGAAGTATGGCCAGTCCAACTCTCGCCACCCGCTGGACACCCCTCAAACCCTTGCTCTGCCTGAAGTCCAAGACGTGCTCTGGTGGATTGGGCACTGGATGCACATCACCCTCACATCTGGAGGCGTGCATACTCTGTCTCCAGAACTTGCAGTGAGGGACAGGTGCCTGCTCCCAGCCATGCCTCGGGTGTCAGGAACTTCTAGAACCAGCTCACCTTGCCCCAGCTGCCCTCTGAGCCTGAAAGGACATCTGGATCAGGGTCTCAGATATACCCACAGCCAACAAGAACTCTGAAAAGGACTGGGTGTCTAACCACCCACAACCCCTTGACTGCCAGGGCCACTGACCTATACGGGGTGCTTGGTTTCCCATAGGTTTCTCCTCTCTGGCCCCCTCATTTTTTTCTTTTCTTTCCCTTCCTTTGTTTTTCCCCTTCGTCTGTTTTCCTTTTTCTTTCTCTTCCTCTATTTCTTTTTTCTTTATTCATTTTTCTTTTATTTATTTCTAATCGTTTTATTAGTGGCTCATACAACTCATCACAATCCATACATACATCATATTAGTTTTTCTTTAATGTTTTCTCACTCCTCTCCCTAGTTCTGTTTATATTTTTCGTTCTTTTCTTTTTCTCTTATCTTGTATTTATTTTCCTTCTATTTTTAGTTATCAACTTCTCCCTCTCTCTCTCTTGCTGTTGTTTGTTTGCTTTTACTCACTTATTTTTTCTTTATTATTATTTTATTTGCTGTTCCCAAAGTCCCTTGTTTGACCTGTCAAGAGAAGCATCTATCCACACAGCTTAGCCACACCCAGACCTCGTGCAACCCCAGCCACTAGGTGATGGCCGATACCCACTGCTGTCCTGTTGCAGGAGCGCCCCACCACTGGGGTTTTCTCCTTTGCCCAGTTAAGAATAAAGAGGGTAGGAGCCAAGCTTACTGCAAAAGCAAATATATTTATCAGACAGAGAAGTACCTTGCAAGGGGAGTCATGGCAGGGACCCAAAGACAAAACAGACGACAGTTTCACTGCATAAGGGAAGGGAAGTGGCTTTTAAGGGAGTTTAGGCGGGAAGGACATTCTGTTTATTCATGAAGAGCATGGAGAATTCCAGGGCTTGGGTCTGTGTAGGTAAAGTTATGGTAATTGGGTGAACATGGAATAGATGTTTAGACGTCTGAAGAAAAGGCTCTGGCTAGGCTGTCTTCGCTTCCTGTGGGATGTGCTTCCTGTGGGATGTGCTTCCTGTGGGATGTGCGCATGCACTGGAGCTAGAGCCTCAGACCCAAGTCCTTTGCCTGAGTGTTCCTTGAACTTACTTTCAACCTGAGGTCACAGATGTGTACGCCTGCTCCAACAACTAGTCTGAGCTGGTCACGTGGATGGATGTTGCGGAGCAAGGGTGAGGAACTAAAATAAAACATTATTCTTACAGGGGAGAAAAACACATTATTCTTGGGGGAGGGAGGTTAGAAAATAGAAAATGACACAAGCTATTGTAATATGTCACCAGTTGAAATATTAACTGGATATGGTGTATGCTCGAGCCTTGGGGAAATCCCTCAAAGTCATCTGAATGTGAAAAATGGGAGTAGAATAATCCAGTCTCTTTCCTAATCTGTCTCAGTATGACCTGATTAACAATAGAGAGTGCAGTGAAAAACACCAGGTAAACCCTTCCTTACCTACACTACATTAAACGGCGAACCGCACACACTCCCATTCCCTATCACACCCACCAGGAGAGCAAGTAGTGATTGCTTTAGAACACACCAACATACAATAGCCAACACCATCCACAAATACAACAATACCACAATGTCCCAGAGACGACCAACAATTTCAGTTCATACACGGAAGCAAGATGGAGTAGCTCAAACAAGTGATCAACATACAAAACCAGGACACTCTTTTGAGGAATAAATGGGATCGGAATTACCTAATAAAATTTTTAAAGAATGAGCATGATAGTGGGACAGGAGAGAATCAAAGGGCATTTATAGAGGTCTAGATAAAGACATGTACATATGCAAATATATTTATATGAGGATGGGGAAATAGATCTATGAGCCTACAGTTATAGGTTTAGTATTAAGGTAGCAGAAGGACATTGGGCCTCCACTCAAGTACTCACTCAACACAAGAATACTTTCTTCTAT
>NW_022103919.1:3381922-3382998 GCF_000313985.2 Echinops telfairi
CCATTCACAATGATTTGGTTTTTTGTTCTTTGATGCCTGATACCTGATCCTATTGACACCTCATGATCACACAGGCTGGTGTGCTTCTACCACGTGAGCTTTGCTGCTTCTGAGCTAGATGGCCACTTGTTTACATTCAAGCCTTTAAGACCCCATATGCTATATCTTTTGATAGCTGGGCCCCATCAGCTTTCTTCACCACATTTGTTTATGCACCCACTTTGTCTTCAGTGATCATGTCGGGAAGGTGAGCATCATGGAATGGCAGTTTAATAGAACAAAGTATTTTTGCGTTGAGGGAGTACTTGAATGGAGGTCCAATGTCCATCTGCTACCTTAATACTAAATATAAGCATATGCACATAGATCTATTTTCCCATTTTCATATATAAATATATTTACATAGTACATACCTTTATTTAGAACTCTATAAATACCCTTTGCCTTCTACTTCTTTCCTCTATTTCTTTTTACTTTCCTCTTGTCCCACTATCATGCTCAGCCTTCATTTGGGTTTCAGTAATTCCTCTCAGTTGCATTAGCCTTGATCAAGCCTTACCAGGCCTCCTACACCCTCCTTACCACCGATTCTGGATCACTTGTTGTTCCCTTGTCTCTGGGTTTGTTAACACCACTTCCTTTCCTCGCACTTCTTCCTCTCCCATGTCCCCCCCGGAACCGTCCTGTCTGTTCCATTGTTTTCTCCTCCACATTGTTCATCCAGCCTATCTTATTTAGACAGACCTGCAGATATAATAACATGCACAAAAACAAGACAGAGCAAAACAAAGCAACAAAACAAAACAACAGCCAAAACCAATGACAAAAAAAAAAATTATAAGCCTGTAGTTAGTTCAAGGACTGTTTGTTGGCCTTTAGGAGTGTTTTCCAGTCAAGCATGATGGGGTGCCATGCCCTGGCCCCAAAGTCTACTTTTGGTATTCCCTGGGGACTTCATTGCTCTGTTCCCCTTGCTGTTCTGCTGCACCCCCTTAGTGTTTTGCCTCGGTGTGGTGGGATCAGATCGGGTGCAATTCCTACACTGTGTCTCCAGTGTTGTCCCCTGTAGGGCTATG
>NW_022103919.1:3383644-3385649 GCF_000313985.2 Echinops telfairi
TACACCCAGATGAACGATCTGCAGCGGTGCCTTGGCCCCGGGGCCTGGTCCTGCTTGGTTTCCCGTGCCACCAGTTTGGGCATCAGGAGAATGCCAAAAAACGAAGAAATTCTGAATTCCCTCAAGCACGTCAGCCAGAAGAACAATCAGAAAAAAAGAATGAAAAAACAAACATGAACAAAAATGCAGCCAATGAATTACGAGGGACACCATCAAGAGGAATATGTGTGATTGCGTTCCATGACAGGAGGAGATACAAAAATCAAAACACAGAGCCGATGTCAAAGTCATTGGAAAGAAACTAAGGCCACCAGATATGTATTAAAGAAGTTGAACAAGCTCCACAGTGGGCAGACGCCAAAAGAAAATCACTGAGACATATCCTAATCAAAAATTTCAAAACCAAAGACAAGGAAGAATTGTGAACACAGCTCAGGAAAAACAAAACACTCTGCTTTCTTGGTCAAAAAAAACTATGCAGACAAGAAGGCAATGGATGGCATGTAAAAATTTGAAAGGGAAAAAAATTGGCAACCAAGAATTATATACCCACAAAAGTTGTCTCTGAAATGTGGACTGCATGTTTTAGAAGCTTACCCATATTGTAACCTGTATCACACTTCCTCGGTTTTATGATTGAATGATACTGTATTGAATAGTATTGCATTATAGAAATGTCACATTTTGTACTCTTAATCACTAGTTATTCAAGAGATGCAAATCAAAACAACTATGAGATACTACCACATGCTAGCATTGATAGCAAATAAACAGAATAATAAACGCTAGAAAGGGTGAGGAGAGATTGGATCACTCCTACACTGCTGTTGAGGCTGTAACATTGCAAGTACTGGGGAAAGTGGTGTGGTACTGCCTTCAAACCAATGGGGATAGAAATACCATAGACCTAGTCATCCCTTGACTTGGTATATGCCCTGAAGAACTAAAGTTGTAGCACAAATAGAATATCCGTATTCATCTCAGCACTATTCACAAAAGCAAGAAGAGGGTTGAATTCACCAGCAAATTCGTGGGATACAGACGTGGTAGTCTGATTCCATAAAGATTACAGCCTTGGAAAAGCTGGGGGAGGAGCCTGGTGGAGGGCGACATGTTCCAGGGGCAGAGAGAGATGGTGTCCCGGCCAGTTCCAGGGCCATAAAAGCCCCTGGAGGAGACTCGAGCAACTTCTTCGGAAGTCCAGAGGAAGCAGTTTCCTCTGGCAAGCCCAACAGGATGGCCTCCCATAGCTTTGGGCCAACTGAAGACCCTCAGAATGTGCCCAAGAGGACCAACCTCCCAGGAGGCAAAGGAAGTGGCATCTTTGATGAGTCAACACCCATGCAGACCCGGCAGCGTCTGAACCTGCCTGGTGGGAAGACCAGCAACATTCTCGGCTCCCCAGTCACTTCCAGTTTACCCTGGGTGCACCCCAACAAGCCCAAGGACCATGTTTTATTACGTGAAGGAGAAGACCCCAAACTGGACCTTTCAGCCATGGTGAGCACCCCCCTGAGAGATGGGACGGCTGAGAAAGAGTACAAGAGACAAGGCCCCTGCCAAGGAACCAGAGCCCACAGCCAATGTTGACAGCCATGAGCCCCCGCTGGGGCCACGGCCTCGCTCTCACAACTGTGGGAAACAGAAAGATTTCTCCCAAGTCGGCTCCCCCAAATATATGTTAGACTTAGGACACTGCTTGCAGCTAGTGATCATGATTCTCAAGTTACCTCCCTGAAGGCGGTCAGTTGCCAGACTACTGTCTGGACTGGCAGGGCCTGCTCCCTGCTGTTAAGGACAATGGCTACTTCTCCCTAAAGGCTTACAGTCATCAATTTGGTTCTTGTAGGTGGAGTTCGCACCCAATGGGCGAGTGCCCGAGTGGGCTGAACCCTACTCTCGGTATCATAATGTGTTAGTCTGGGTACTTTAGAGAAACAAATCCACAGAAACTCATGTATAAGAGAGAGTTTTATATAAAAGTTAACTGTGCATCAAGAAAACA
>NW_022103919.1:3386980-3388120 GCF_000313985.2 Echinops telfairi
TGTGGGCACACCCCTAGGTCATCCCCCTCCTATTGATTGTATTGCCTATGTCGCTACCCCTCCCTGTGACTCAGGTTATTGTCTGCTATCAGGGGACTTGCATGCCTCCCAGAATAGTAGTTGTCTGTTTTATTGTATGAGACATCAGAATGATCAAACTTGTTCAAGAATGAAATGTATTGCCCCTTTTTGTGATGTATGGCTCTGTAATCAGATCCCCCTAAAGTGATATGATGCATGGTTAGCAATAAATAATGAGGCTCCCTGGTTCTCGGGAGGGTGGCCGGGTCGAGGGTGGCTGGTCGAGGGTGGCTGGAGAAGGTGACTAAGGAGGACGAAGCAGCGGCTTCTTCTCTGATGGCTAAGCCCCCTCCACGAGGACCATCAAGCCTAGCTGAGGTGAGCTATGCTACCATGAATTGCATCTGACTCCATTACTTGACTCCATCCTTTAACTCTCATGCGCTCTATGACTTTACTGTAATCTCTACTTATTATTGCTGTACAATTGCGCCTACCGAACCTGTGATGTTTTGTGGGGTTCCTTCTTCCCTTTAACCCCACAGGGCTGGCCATATGGTCTTCTCTGTGCATTCATTGCTCTGAGTGGGGATATCATCCTCAAGGCTTGGTGGACCAGGATGTGCTCCATTCTCTCCTCCTCTCCCTTCATTGGCTCACGTGTGCTCTGATTAGACATGTCCCTCTCCCTGAGCTGTAGCTTCAGTGCTGTCCTCTGAAGTAAATTCTTCTGGGCAGAGGGGCAGGTGTCCACGTAGTTGGGATTGGGGCCAGCCCCTCAGACCTCTCTACTGGTTCCCTGCTTTAGTTTTTGTCTTAAGTATTATGCTCAGAAATAGCCACATCCCCATCTATCCCATTATATTTACTTTAAAATACATATTTACTTTATTTTAATATATATGCATTATATATATTTATTTCCATCTATATGGAGTTCATTCTGATTTTATTTGTTTTGTTTTTTTTAATCTGCTTTGGGGGTGTGTGTATTAATCTAGGTACTTTAGAGATACAAATCCACAGCAACTCATGTATAAGACAGTTTTATGTAAATAAAGTGTGCATCATGAAAACATCCCAACCCAATGCTGCCCAAGCCCACAAGTCCAACATTAA
>NW_022103919.1:3390611-3395152 GCF_000313985.2 Echinops telfairi
GATCACACAGGCTGGTGTGCTTCTTCCATGTGAGTTTTGTTGCTTCTCAGCTAGATGGCCGCTTGTTTATCTTCAAGCCTTTAAGACCCCAGACAGTCAGCACCATCAGCTTTCTTTACCACATTTGCTTATGCACCATTTGTCTTCAGTGATCTTGTTGGGAAGGTGAACATCACAGACTGCCAGATTATTCGGACAAAGTGCTCTTGTGTTGAGAGAGTAGTTGAGTGGAGGCCCAATGTCCATCTGCTGCCTTAATACTTAACATGTAAGTACATAGATCTATTTCCCTATTATATATAAATATATTTACATATGTACATGTCTGTATTATGAATGTCCTTCGCCTATTTCTTTCCTCCATTTCCTTTTACTTTCTTCGTGTCCCACTATCATGTTCAGTCTTCATTCAGGTTTCAGTAATTCCTGTTACGTTTCCCTTGATTAAGGCCCACTAGGTATCCTACACCCTTTTATGCACTGATTTTAGTGCACTTGTTGTTCCCTTGTCCCTGGGTTGGTGGACCCCCACCCCCACCCCTTTCCTTCTCCCACCTCCCTTTCTCTTGTGTTCCTCAGGAGCCATTGTATTTTCAATTGTCTCATATGCATGGAACAGTTGGACAATGAATAAGGAACTCTGAAAACAATGGATACATTTGAGTTATGGTCTTGGCTAAGAATATTGAAAATACTGATGAATTGACACCGTGGCTGAAGCAATGGGCTCAAATATACTAATTGTGTGAATGGTCCAGCACTAGGAAGTTTTTCCTTCTGTTGCGGTCACTGTTAGAATCTAACAATGACAATTGGGGGGAATGAAACAGCCTGGCCTAGTAGGCTTTTCATGATCTGGTCTGATGACATTGGCAGCACTTCAAGGGACAGGAGGACTGATGCTTCCCAGAACACTACTCACTCACGCCTTTTTTGCCTCTCTTCTGGAAGCTCCCGTTTCTGCTGTCTGTCTGCGGAGCATCTACTCATCCTTCATGGCTCATAGCCTTCTGTTACTGTCAACTCTGGGAAGCCCTTCCCATCTAACCCTGGTTGATTGGAGCTACTTTCCCCACTCTCCTTTCCTTGAACCTGTTAGCTCAACTGCGCAGTCACAGCAGCAGTTTGGGAGTCATCACCCCCAGACAGGAGAATGGGAGTGGTGTTGGTGTTGGTGTTAGCATTCAGAAAGCAGTCCAGCAACCCCAAATCATATCAGAATAACTCGCTTATACTTGTGTATTTCAAACACCATGAAGGGGCAGATTAACAGAACCAAGGTGAGACTTGTGAACATTCCCCTTTCCCATCCCACATCTTTCACACACTACAGATGCTCTGTCCCTGTGTCTTCAGCAGCTCCCTCCGCATGCCTCTTCTCAGTCTGCTTTCCTTTCCCTTGTTCCCCTTACCCGGCTTGTGTGTGTGGATGCGTGCGCGCATGCACGCGCCCGCACACAGGCAGGTACGGTACATGAGAATGATTTCTTACTACTGTCCATTTTTGAGTCCTTTGTCACAAAACCCCCAGAGAACTGCAAAGGCAGGGCCGGAGCCACTTCAGAAGTGGGAGAGCACAAAACCTTGAAGGCAAAATCCTTTTAGTCTGTGGAAAGGGGGCCATTTCAATCATTTTGTTTGGCTACATTGGAAAGGTCTATCATGAGCTCCTTGCCGACCTCAATGGGATTGTTGACCTTTTTACTCCTAGCACTGGAATTCACTCATCGCAAAGCCAAATCCATTGCCATCCGGGTGATTCTGACTCATGAGGAACACTGACTCATAGGGTTTCCAAGGGTGTAATGGAAGTAGAGCCCACTGACATCTCTCTGTTCATAAGCATGCAGAGGAGCATTTGGCAATATTTCAAATAATGGCCAACCTGCACACCCTCATGACTTTGCTTTGCATTGTTACGATCCTGAGGGCAAGCTTTCTAGCTAAAGCTTGCGATGCACACCAGACCAGCAAACAGCTGCAAACAACTTCTCCGATATGTCAGACATTCTCTTCTTTATGTTCAGGACTAAAACCAAGATTTTTATCGAGACCCTCATGAATGTTGTCACTATCCAAAGTATCGCATGGCATGCGATGGTCCATCTACTGCTCCACAGAAACCATGCTCACCGTAGTCTTCCCTGCACTAGATACGACTGTTAGCCAAACTAAACAGCCACACAATCCATTCCTGGTCCCCGCTACCCCCCTCTCTTGTTCCTGATCACATGGTGGGCTTGATAGTTGCTCTCTACCCCCCAGTTCTGTTACTGCTGAGTTTGACTTTCTTGTAAAGGCTCCCAGGAGTCTCCATAGTGGTAGAAGAGGAGGCGAACCCAATGTGGGCGGGGCAGGAACCCTCTCTGGTGAAGGAAGCAGACTGCCACATCCTCCTCCTCTAGAGTAACTGGTATGTTCCTAACCTTTCTGCCAGCAGCTGATTGCTAATCCGAGGTGCCAGCAGAACTCCTGCTTGACATTGAGTAGAGACTTAAATCAACCTTAGCTTAGTGCATGTGAGAACACTGAGACTCCCAACCTTTGTCTTAGGGCAGTGGTTCTCAACCTTCTTAATGCCGTGACCCTTTAATACAGTTCCTTGTGTTGTGGTGACCCCCAACCATAAAATTATTTTCGTGGCCACTTCATAACTGTCATTTTGCTACTGTTATGAATACTGTGGGTCATTTGACCCACAAAGGGGTCATGACCCACAGGTTGAGAAGCACTTAGGGGATAGCAACATTTTTTAAAAAAAATCACTTTATTAGGGGCTCATACAACTCTTAGCACAATCCATACATACACCAATTGTGTAAAGCACATTTGTACATTCATTGCCCTCATTCTCAAAACATTTGTTCTCCCCTTAAGCATCAGGTCCTCATTTTCCCCCTCCCTCCCTGCTCTCCCCCCTTCCTCACGAGCCCTTGATAATTTATCAATTATTATTGTCATATCATGCTCTGTCGATATCTCCCTTCACCCACTTCCCTGTTGTCCGTCCCCCAGGGAGGAGGTCACATGTAGATCCTTGTAATCGATTCCCCGATAGGAACATTTTATAGAGATGTTTGCCCTAGGTGTTGAAACAAGACATTTTCCTTGGGCAGCAAGAAGCACATCTCTTCCTAAGGCTGAGGTAAGTTAATAGGAGAAGGCTGAAGGAATTTCATTTGATGGCTCAATTGTTTTCTCTACCAAACAGGGAATTTGGGCACCTGGGCTAGGGAAGAAGAAAGGTTTGGAGAAGTCACAGGGGTCTAGAGACAGAACAATCGCTGGGCAGTGTTGAAGATGCGGCTGAAAGCGGAGGCCATTGTTTCTACATCGTGGAGTTGATCTTTGCAGAGCACTACGTGGTTGGGCTACAACAGAGATTGGGGATCATTTGTTCAGCACAGAGAAAAAGAAGGCAAGAAGTGGAGGGTGCTCTGATGTTTAAGAACAAATATGGTAGGCATTAGGCTGTGAGAAGGCCCCGAAGCAGGTTTTTTCTTAGGAGATGGGGAAGTTAGAATTTAAGATGGCTGTAGAACAGTTGTGTGACCTTAGGCACGCGTGACTGAGGAGGTAAAGTCACTGAAGATGAGGATTTCAAGGAAAGCACAGGCTAACTCTTGTAAAGGCTGTCCCTGAGAATGTTAACGACTCCCAGAATCCAAGGTGGCACCTTGAGCCACATGATTGCCTGCAGTAAAGAGTTGAGAAGAAGGCGTCCCAACCTGAACTTCACAGGGACAGGCGTGTACACACACACAAGCACATGGTGCAAAAGGGCTGCGAAAAGCAATGAGAAGGTGGAGCCTGTTTTCGTCAAAGGTCAATGCCTCGCTATGTCTGCCTCTTCTGTGAAGTGGGAGAAGGAGGGAGGTGTGCAGAAGCTAGCTCCATCTCTGTACTCTGCACTGGGGACCGGACTGTATTCCATTCTCAACCCAGATCGAACTAAGCTGGCCAGTGGTGAGGCCCGGCTGCCAACTTGACCCTTCCTAGACCCTAGGCATTGCAATATGTATCGAGGGTGGTGGGTGCTTTAGGGCACCTTTAAAGTCTAGGAACGTGGGGTCGGAACCAGAAGCCATGGAGTGGAGTCGTGGAAGGCAGGGAAAAAGGAAAAAATGGCAGAGGAGCAAGGAGCCAGGCCGGAGAGTTGGGACAAGCCCCGGCTAGTCCCTGCGGCCGGCGTCGCTCGTCTCCATGGCCACGGCGAGCGTGGCCCGGAAGTAGGCGGAGCTTCCCGCAGGGGTGGGCGTCTCTGTGACGCTAGGGGCTGGGCCTCATGGCGAAACCCGTGCGGCTCACTAGGGGGTTTGAACTGGCCAATGGGCGAGCTGCCGACCGGGTGTCGGAAAAGGAGGCGGAAAAGGGGAGGAGTCGCCGCCGGAGCCGGACTGCATCCGCCGCGGCGTCTCCATGGCACGACCCTGGCCTCCGATTTCAACGACTTCATAAGGAGGCGTTTCTGGGCGCAGCCGTGTCGCTCCTGGTGAGAGGCCGCCTCTGTCGGCGCGAGCGGGCGTGTGTGTTTGGCGGGG
>NW_022103919.1:3395549-3402581 GCF_000313985.2 Echinops telfairi
GGCCTTGGCCCGCCTGGTCCGCCGCCGCCGCCGCCCCTCGGGCCGGCTTTCATCATCGCGCAGCGGTTACTGACTCGTCCCCCCGGGGGCCGCTGGAGCGCTCCCCGGCCCCGGGGCCTCCCCTGGGCGCCCTGCCCCGCTTCCTGAACGCACCGCCCACCCTCCGCAGCGCCACTCGCGGCACCCACAGGCTCTCCCACCGGCCGGGGCCATTTCCCTCTTCCGCACACGATTGGCCCGCTCGGGGTATTTATTCTGCCGGGAACGCCCCTTCTCCTAGGAGACTGTTGCCTTGGCCCCGCCCCGAACATCCCTCCCGCCGGCTGCTTGGGTTCCGGGCCCTTGGGGCCCACTTGGGGCCTGTTGGTTCTCACCTGCCCTCTACGCACGCACGCTTACCAGCAACTCAGGTTTTCCCCCTTGGAGCCCACCACCTTCCCTCCCGGGAGGGTTCTGGGCGGGGTGGGCCCTCTAATCTCCGTGCTGCCCCTTTTACCCCGCCCCAGAGAGGGGAGTGACTTCCACTCACCTCTTGGACCCTCCCGTCGCCCCGCAGGTCGTTCAGCCTCTCCTATCCGCCCCCTCCCCACTTTGGCAGGACAATTGCTGTGCGACTTGGACAGTGGAGGAGCGCCTCCCACGTTTTCATCCACCTGCCCCAAAGCTTCCACCCTCTTCCCCTCAAAGAGGACGTTTGATGCCGAGCCCCTGAAATTCTCATTGACAAGCCCCTCTGGGTTCCCCCTGAGCAGAGCCTGCTGACCCAATTGCCCACCTTTGCGCTTTGATGCCTAGCCATGTCTGCCTCATCCTCAGGCGGCTCCCCCAGGTACTTCGCTGCCAGTGGGGGGGTGCCGCCGCTGCCCCGAGGGCAGGAGAGGCGGGCAGGAATCCTCAGGCGGGGCCCCTGGAGGCTTCTCTCTCAGCTTCCCCATTCTGTGCCCAGAAATCATGGACCAGAACATGTAATAACTTCTAAAAGGAAGGAAGGAAACACAATCCCACCCTGACCCCTTCTTCCCGCCTCCCCTCCCCACCTTCCCTTTCTAGGGACCATAGTTTCCTGGTAGCAAACAGGTCCCCAAGGAGCACAAATGTGTCTCAGCGGAGGACTACTAAGCTCAGCTTCTCTTGGAAAGGAAGCCAAGTGTTAATAAGTAACACGTGGTGTGGGAGGTGGATCTATCTGACAGTGAGCAAGGTGCTGATGGAATCACGGTGGTTTGATGGGTATCCCAAAGAGGGAGAGATTGTCAAAGTCTAGTGACCTTCAGCGAGTGGTACCAGTGGTGGTGGTGGGGGGAGGCTCTGCTCTGGTGTGCTGATACTTGGCTAACTGATGAATAGGGCTCAGTGACATTTTGTGTCTTTTGTAAGATCAGGGTGAAATACTCAGCAAAGTGCACAAAGTGTCCACATGTCTTAATGTTGTATTATTTCCCCCTACCACCTGTGGGAGGGGCAAGGTGGTATTTTGAGGCTCTCAGGAGGCAGTGGGATGGACCGAAACGATCCTTTGAAAACCCACTCCCCCGTTATGGAATTCTTGAATGTATTCCTGCCCAAAGGTTTGGAGCAAATTAAACTGTTGCTGTTAGTTACAAATCGGGTGCTGGGGTCTGTACGAAGCAAAGTGAATGATACACATCACAGCAATAAAACAAGACAAACCAAGAAGCCTCATTCTCAGGAGTGTAAAAGGCAGCAAATGACATCTGGGCCAGTGTTTTCCTGTTCTTAGGCTTCCTTGCCTGAGTTTTAGTCTCAGAGAGTTTAACATTCCCTGTCCTGTACCACTCATTCCCTGAGCAATTCTCTTGGGCTGCTGCTTCTGTTTCAGGCACTGCTCCGGAATTTCATCCTCGGCCAAGCTAGTACCTTGGCCGCTGCTCATGTGCTGCCCGCCTTTTGGTCACCTGTCAGGATGCTAACTAGACTCCCCAGTGAAAGGTCACAATGTGTGTGATGCGATGGCAGGTTAAAAGACCAGCTGGCCCAAGGCCCATCACACCTCCTTTTACCATCCCACTGTTGGGGACACCATGTATATGTGTGGCTCGTGTGGAGGGAGCTGAGTCATGCCCAACTGGTTCTCCTAGCTGTGAACTTGTTAGCCACTCAATGCAGTGTGTAGTACCAGGAGGTCGCAGCAGTAGGAGAACCATAGTATTCTACCTCTAACCTGGTTCTTGTGCCTGGGTGCAGGTTTCCAACGTGTGGGAAGAACGGAGTCACGAGTCTGACGCAGAAAAAGGTCTTGCGAACACCTTGTGGAGCGCCCAGTGTAACTGTGACGGTAGGTGACGTGCATCGGAAGCACCCTTCTCTGGTCTGTCTCCCCACCCAAAAACGCTTTGCCCCATTTTTTTCCTAGAAGCTACCGTGCCCTGACAGACACCTCTCACTACCCGGGTGGCCTGCGAGGTACTGCCATGCTTATTCTGCCGACTTTTTTTTTGTGCCTTTAGTGAGGTTGCCAGGAGATGAGAAAGTTGTCTTAATCATATCCTTCCAGAAAATTCCAAAAAAAAAAAAAAAAAAAAGCCCTTTAAAATGCATTTCCTCCCCTGCCCCTCAAGAAAGGGGTGGGGTTGAAGGGGCACCCACAGAGGATGGAACTTGGAGGCCTGACTGGCCGTGGGGGACAGGTGCGTCGTTGGGGTTCTGCCCTGGTGGTTTTTCTTTGCCTTCTCATCCTTGGCGTGGCCTCCAGCTCTTTGTGGACATGGTCTCCGACTTGCCTGCTGCCTGCGGTGCTTTGTGTCCTAACCATTTGACTTGCTTGCCGCGCTAATCCGCATGCTTGACGCTTGGGTCAGTTAGGGTCGAAGGTTGCATCTGCTTTCCGCCCGTGCTGCCCTCAATCCCAGGAGGCGCTCTGCGTCCCAGCAAGCCGGAGAGGCGATTCCGCCCCTGGTGTCCTGGGACCCGGTTCTGAGCTCTTCCGCAGAACCCGTGTCCTCCCAGCCCTCTTGCTCGCATGGGCCTGATCTCCCCGGCCGGCCTGAGCTGGGGTTTCTCCAGGAGCTTGCTGAATGGCACTGCTGCCTCAGTTTCCACCTGCATGCTGTTGTAGTTCTACTGGCGCTTGGTGGCTAGGCTTTCAGTGTGCCCCCCTGCCCCCTCACGGAGCTGGTTTTTATGCCCAGTTTACTCATCCACAGATCAACCTTTTTTATGTTGTCCTCCCCTGCCTGCCAGAAGTGAACCATGAAGGACCGCTCTTCAACTCCCCCCTTACATGTTCACGTGGATGAGAACACCCCTGTCCACGTCCACATAAAAAAACTCCCGAAACCATCAGCGACCAGCAGCCAGGTAGGCGCATGCCACCGGGCCGAGGCCACGGCTGTGGGCGAGGGCATCGCCCCTTCGCTCAGCCTCCTCGAGCTCCTAATGGCCAAGGATTGGGAGACGAGTGCACTGTCGTTTGGTGATCAGTTGTCCACTTAGAAGGTAGGCCGAATGGTCCTCCAGAAACCTTAGAGAGAGGAGGCTCCCCTGCAGAGCTGGAGGTGGACGCCAGCAGAGTGATGCCATGGCCAGCCGGGCCCGGAAGTGACCCTGGGTTTGTCCGTTTCCACAGAAATCTCATAAGCGCGGAATGAAAGGGGACACCGTGAATGTGCGGCGGAGTGTCCGGGTGAAAACCAAGGTACCTTGGATGCCCCCTGGAAAGTCACCTGCCCGGCATGTGGGATACAAGTGGGAGGTAGGCTCACTCTTGTTCAGGCTTTCCTTCTCGGACTGGTCAGATTCTAAAGGCCTCAAACTCGGTAGGATTCAGGGTCAGCTGTAGCTGTTCTAGACCTCTGATCAGGCCCCATTTAAACCACGTTAAACACCGAACCCGAGCCCTGTTTTCTGAGCCTCCACAATGGACGGCGCTAGGGTAGGCTCAGCCAGCTCACTTTACCAATGTGGAAACAAAGGCTCACAGAGGTAGTAGGCGAGGTGAGGGCTCAAAGGCATCTCACCTCAGAGATGTGTAGTCTTGGCCACTCTGATTATAGGTGAGGAGCATGACATGTCCTTCCCTGTCATTGTTAATAGTATCTGAAGAATGATTGAAATATATCTATATATTTCCAGAAAGTACTTAGCCAAGGAAGCATTGCTGCGTGCAAAGTCCTCATAGGAGACCATGTACACGTTCCATATATGCCACCACAACTATTCAGGGTTTTTTCCCAGCCACACCTCAGTATGGCTTACCTTCCCATACAGCCAGCCATCTTCATCGCCGTAGCACACAGTTATTGAGTGCCTCCTACATGCCAGGCAAGGCTGGGGCTGGAGGTCCTGCTTGAGCCAGGCCGACCTGCCTTCATTGTGCTGACATTCTAATCAAGTGCAATAGTAAATCGCATCATAAGACAAAGCTAAGAGTTTGGGGCCATGTTTTATACAAAGAGTTTCTTCTTTTTTTTTTTTTTCCCCTTCGTTTAAACATTTTATTGTGAATTAGGTGAAGCCAAAGCTGTGCATTCTTGAGACAAAGGACTGGGGCCTGCCTTAAGATGACAACCATTGGACTATTTTGAAAGATTCAGTTTTTCTTTTTCTTTTAAAATTAGAAATCAAAAGAAAAGGAATTCTTCTTACGTTTATCGTTATAACCTCACAGTTTAGTTTTCACCAATTTAGCTTTAAAGAGGCAAGTAAGGTAGTGTGGGGTATTGAGGGAATAAATGGCAAAAATTCTGGCATTTTACACACACACACACACACACACACACACACACACATACACACACATTCATATATATTTAAAATGTAAGGAAGATTGAAATGAAGGTGCTGTCTTGTACTTCTACTATGTGACCCTCACTAATAATCAGTAAAATGTTCGTGAAAGCCATAGATATATTTTAAAGTATAATTACCATTTATTAAAAAAAAATCGGCTGTTCCACTCTCCATCTTTGTGCTTTCTTTTAAAAAAAATCATTTTATTGGGCCCTCTTACAGCTCTTATTACAATCGATACATCCATCCATCGTGTCAAACACATTTGTACATAGGTTGCCATCATCATGCTCAAAACATTTTCTTTCTACTTGAGCCCCGTGTTTGTGCTTCCTGTGGTGACGTTCAATTATAGTCATTGTGGTCGCTCATGACAAAAGACCCGAAGCATTGCAAATACCCCAAACATCCCAAACCAGGAGCTTGTCTCTGGTCCCACCACAGTTATTATGGCAGGATAATTTTCCATAGAGGCTACCATAGCATTTGCAGGTTAATCTCTAGTTAACTGTGTTTTAAGCCATATGTCTTAAAAGCTAAAATGAGCCCTCATTTCATTGAATGGGACAAAGATTCCCAAGGACTTGTATGGGGACACGAGTAGAAGATCAGCAAACCTTTGCAGTCCCTGTGGCAGGTCTGTGCATCGGTCCAGTCTTGCTGGTGGGTGCTCAGACTGCCTTTAGCCAAACATTGATTCTGCTCTTTTGCTTCCAAGAATTGAGCTTACAAAAGTCACAGAGGATACAGGGGTGTGTACAGATGTTTGCTGGGACATTGCTTGTAGTGAGAGAAAATTGGCTGCAAGCTGTCTGGAGGGTACTGGTTAAATTAGGATAAATATCCATACAATGGAATACCTTGCTGTTGTTAACAAAGGTTGAGGTGTAGCTATTTCTAGATGATAAAGCACAGTACCACAGTTTTCTTTTTTTAATTAGGTGTGGGTTTACATATCAGGTCATTTTCTTCTTTTTTTGCATTCACCATTTGAAACTTATCTGTTTCTTCCCTTTTTTTCCTCCCATCTCCCTCTTGTATATTATCTTCCCTTTCACCCAAGTTAACACCTGTCCACCCGCTAGCCTATTGCACAGAGTCATTTGACCCTATTTTCAGGGGAGAGGAAAGAAAAAAGACATTAATATATCTGTTGTTAAGTGTGCATAACATTTTCTGGAAGGATATACTCAAAGTGGTAAGCAGTGATTACCTCTGAGCTGTGGGATGTGGGGGGAGGCTTTATACTGTTTTTATTTTGTACGGAGTTTGAATGCCTTTATAGCAAGCATGCATTTTGTAAAAGTGAGAGAATGTAGTTTCAAAGTGTAAAGGTACGTTGCTATGAAAATTGGCTTCCTGTTGACGTGGGTTGCTAGGAGCTATGATCCTTTACGAAAGGCCCCGTGCCAACTTGTCCCGAAGCCACAGAATCCTAGAGGAGGTGACTGGTGCAGTCTCAGCAAATCTTCTTGTTGCTGTTTTCAGGCCTCCTCTTTCGGGCCAGCTCCTTCCCACCTCCCTCTGGTTGTTCCACCTCCCAATTCCTGAGAGGCCCTGGCCCAATTCTGCCCGTCGTGTAGACAAAGTACACTTGGAAATGGAGTCCAGAAGCCACTGTGTGCATGTGTGGTTTCTTGTTTGAAGTTTTAAACACCTTCTGCTGGTACTTCAGGTTGTCTGTGGAAGTAGAGAGGTCCATATTTTTTTCTCTCCGTAATAGTAAGGGGGAGAAGACATTCCATTATGGAATTTCTTTTTCTATCATTATGGAAATTGAAAAAAAAAAAATAGAAAAACAGTCACCTGTAATCCTAGTACTCAAATCTGGCCAACAAAACTTTTTGTTGAAAAGCACAGAAAGTTACATGCGTCATCACCACAACTCAGTGAAGTTTTATTTATTTTTAATCGTTTTATTCGGGCTCATACAACTCTTATCACAATCCATACATACATCAGTTGTGTAAAGCACATTTGTACATTCATTCTCAAAACATTTCCTCTCCACTTAAGCCCTGGCATATCAGCTCCTCATTTTGTCCCCTCCCTCCCTTCCCTTTTTTTCCTCCCATCTCCCTCTTGTATATTATCTTCCCTTTCACCCATCTCCCTCCCCGCTCCCCCCTCCCTCATGAGCCCTTGATAATTTATAAATTAGTATTTTGTCATATCTTGCCCTGTCCGTCTTCTCCCTTCACCCACTTTTCGGTTGTCTGTCCCCCAGGGAGGAGGTCACACACAGTTCCATGTAATCGGTTCCCTCTTTCCTACCCATTCTCC
>NW_022103919.1:3402681-3446684 GCF_000313985.2 Echinops telfairi
CGCTCCCCCCTCCCTCATGAGCCCTTGATAATTTATAAATTATTTTGTCATGTCTTGCCCTGTCCGATGTCTCCCTTCACCCACTTTTCTGTTGCTCATCCCCCAGGGAGGAGGTCACATGTAGATCCTTGTCATCGGTTCCCATTCAGTGAAGTTTTACAAACTTGAATGCACCTGAGTGGCCCGTGCGTAAGCATGACCCAGCCAGAAACAAAAGCACCAGCTTCTCTCACACTTTGCGTAATCAAGGGCCCCTGATGCTTCAGCGTTAAGTGATGGGCTGCTAACCACAAGATCAGTAGTTCAAACCCACCAGCCACTCTGTGTGAACAAGTTGAGACTTTTTACTCCCAAGAAGACTTACGGTTTCAGAGACCCTAGGAAGCAGTTCTACTCTGTTCTGTAGGATTGTTAGGAGTCGGAATTGACTTGCTGGCAGTGGGTTTTAAGGTGGTAGTCATGGTATTTGTAGATTTGATATTATTATACTCTTAAAAAGTAAAAGAACCCTTTTCCTTTAAAAACTGTTTTTGATCCCGCCACCCATATAAGAGACTCCATGTAAACTCTAAATGGGAAGGCTGCCTTAACTCACGTATGGAATTGTTACATTCTTTTAATTTTTGTAAAAATGGGATCATATTTTACTTGCTGTGTGTCAACATCTTTTTTGTTTCACCTATCTTGATTATATCTACACTTCACATGATTTATTTATTTTGCACATGATTTATTTTAAGGCCGTATTCCATTGTGTGTGTGTTTGTACCAGTATGGATTTAACCAGTACTATCTTGTTCTACATTTAACTTCACCTTTGCCTTGAATTTCAACAGATTGGCATTCTGAGTTACTCTCACTTAATCCCTAGAAATAGAATTGCTGTAGGCAAAGGGCACATGCAATTTTTAAATCACACCCTGTGAGTCCTAGTCGCTAAACAATGAAGACCCTTACTGAGTACTCTTTTCTGATCCTGACAGCCAAAAACCAGGCACAGAAGATTAGTCACCTCAGCCTAACAGGGCAAAGAGCCGCACCTGCCAGGAGAAGTGATAATTAGGTAGTGTGTCAGAATAAACTTACGGGGGGGGGGAAAAAAGAAACAGGAGAGTCAAGTTTAGTATATCAAAAATCCAAGGGAACCTTGACTTCAGTTTATAATACTTTGTTACTGTTTTTAATGGAGTCTTCAAAGAAAAGTATGCAGCCCAACATATGCATTAAAGGATTCTATATCTTTCAGGCTGCTGTATTTTCCAGACCATAACACCATTCTAAAAGTTCAGTATGCATTCCTACTGTTTTATCTGTAGTCAAAGTATCAATGATCAGTCCTAGAAACAAAATGTCTTCGTGTCATAAAAATACCTGCCCCCTATTTGAGTTCCTACACCTTTTACTGTAGATTGGCCCACCCCATAATTAATCCACCTTTGATCATTCTTTTTTTTTTTAATTTTTTTTTTTTTTTTTTTTTTAACATTTTATTAGGGGCTCATACAACTGTTATCCCAATCCATACACACATCAATTGTGTAAAGCGCATTTGTACATCGTTTCTCAAACTTTGATCATTCTTGAGTCACGTAAAATACTTTCGCAATATTTCATTTCCACCCAATAGAAGATGTCTATTGCCCTATACCTGCCAATTCTGGGTACTAGTATTTCTGCCAGGTTTTTTTTGATATCTTTTATTTTTCCAACTTCTCATTATCATGAAGCTTTTAAATTCGGTCTAAGTGATTCTTCCAAACATTTAAATATGGGCCATCGAGTGAGCGCTGCCCATGCTTCTTCCCTGGGTCCCTGTTGTTGGCCATTTCCCCTCCTCTTAACAAAGGGGACAACCAGGCGTGGTGGACGGATGTCTGAGGTTCATGTCTCTCCTTCGTCTATGTCAGAATCCACCTCATTGCCTGGAAATCACGCCACCATCTTCAGAAAAACTGGTCTCAGTGATGCGCTTAAGCGACCTCTCAACAGAAGATGACGACTCTGGTCACTGTAAAATTAACCGTTATGATCAGAAAATTGACAGTCTAATGAACGCGGTTGGTTGTCTCAAGTCTGAGGTGAGGTGATTGGGGGACTGTGGGATGTGGGAGGATGCATGCAAATGGCCAGTGAAGTCCTGGTGGCCCTTCCCCACAGACTGCCTGCCTCTGTTGCCTCCTCTACTTTCCCAAGTGGCCCAGGACTGTGGGTAGCTGAGGACAGCTCCATATAGGGGCCAGCTACACTGAGCATTTAACGCAAGGCTGGCTCTTACCCTCCTGCACTCCATGAATGGCTTGTCTCAATTATTTTTTTCCTTAACTGATGAAGCTGGGAGTATTATTGTCCCCATTTTACTAATTTACCTTTAAAAACTTCTTATACTGTCAATTAGGTAAGGGTAGAGAGAGCAGATCAGTTTTCCACTCAACAGCCCGTACAGATTTTGCTCCATGTCATGGATTACCATCCCCATAACGTCATGTCACTCGTCTTACTCTGTTTCCCATTTTCCCTCCTCCTCCTCCTCTTCCTCCTTCTCTCCCAACTCTTTTAAACTTTGCCCTTGTGTCACTGCCGCCTTTTTGGTTTCAAATGGTTCATTATTCAAAGGTGAGCCAACCTCTCGTGCTACTGTTCTCCTTATAGACCCGCCTGTTGTTTGGCTGAAAATTGAGCCCTGAGTGTGAGTTCCCTTTCAGACCTGAAGGTTGGCTAAGGGACCTAGTCTTGGGGGTCCCACCAGTCTCTATCTGATCATTAAGCTGTTGACCCTATTTTAGACATGAAATGACAACCAAAATAGCCCCAAAGAGGCCAAGGAAATTTGACCTTACTTGCTCAACCATTTCTTTGGACGGGAGATGGCAATGGAATTGGAATCAGACCCCCGGATGTCCAAGACTCCCAACTAGGAAGTTGGACCTGCCAATCGATCCAGGTCTTGACTGCTAACATGGCCTGTGTCTTTAATCCTCCACCCTGTACCTGAGGCCCTAAGAACCTTCTGGAGAACCTGGGGCTGGCTGCCTAGCAACAGCCTCTTTCCTCTAAGCCTACAGGTGCTGGGGACTTTTTAGTGACAATGATAGGCCAGCTGAACCACACAAGGCTTGAATCCTGGCTCTCCTCTCAGTCTTCTCCTCTATAAAGGGAGAGAAATGCTATCTACCCAGAGAGGCCTTGGAAGGCTTCACTGAGATTGCTTCCCGTAAAAGCCCTGGCACAGGATCTTTATAGCTACAGTGTTCTCAAAAATCCGAGGTGTCCATATTTGGGGGCAAAGTGATAGGTGTAACTGTGAGCCGTGAGGTAAAACCTCCCCTCTGGCCTTTGCCTGCGTGCCCTTGTGCAGGTCAAGATGCAGAAGGGCGAGCGCCAGATGGCCAAGCGGTTCCTGGAGGAGCGGAAGGAAGAACTAGAAGAGGTGGCCCACGAGCTGGCTGAGACTGAGCACGAGAACACAGTGCTCCGGCATAACATCGAGCGCATCAAGGAGGAGAAGGACTACACCGTGTAAGATGGCACCCGCCGCCCCCAGGCCGGGCCGCGCTCAGCTCCAGAGAGGACCCTCTGGCCTCAGGGGTAGCTGGTCAACACAAGGAAGTCACACAAGGAATTGCCCCTTTGCATTACGGGCTCACAGTCTGAGGAATATAGTGGGAGGAGGGAAGGCTTTCTAGATGAGATGTCTGGTGGAGAAGGGTTTTTAGATGCGATGATGTCAGGTGGAGAAAGGTTTCTGGAAGAGTTGACACCAGGTGGGATCTTGGGGGGTGGGGTCAGAAGCATGCGAGATAGTGGGAGCAGTGTGCGTGGGAAAGTTTGCAATTGAAAAATGGGCAGAGGGCCAGGACCTGAAAGGGAGGTGGGTAGAAAGCAAGAGGTTTCAGTGAGGCTGGCCAGGACCAGCTCATTAAAGGGAGGTTTCAGAAGCAGGGGAATGGAGTGACTGGGCTTGGCTGCAGTGTGGAGGGCAGATGGGGGTGCTCAACAGTGCATCTGGGAGAAGTGGACAGGAGCCCATGGTAGTGGTATGTAGGACAGGCCGCACGGGTGAGGGCTAGGACCACTGGTGGCATCACCCTTGTGGAGGCGCCCTGGTCTGATGCCTAGATGGGACAGTGACTTCTGACCCATGCCCTTCCAGAGGCTACTCAGGCCGGAAGCGCCATCTGCCTCCCATCCCCCACGGTCCCTGACCAGGAGAGGGACCTGGCAGGGCATTGTGAGGCGAGCCTCGGAGCTCTGGATGGGCAGGGCCCGGGAGCGCTCACAGAGCCGCTCTGTCCGGCCCCAGGCTTCAGAAGAAACACCTCCAGCAGGAGAAGGAGTGCCTCATGTCCAAACTGGTCGAGGCCGAGATGGACGGCGCTGCTGCAGCCAAGCAGGTCATGGCCTTGAAGGATACCATCGGAAAGCTGAAAACGGTAGGAGGCCAGCAAGCTGGACAACCCCAGGGCTGGGCGCTGGACTCAGAAGGGGTACCCCAGCCTGGGGGGGGTCTTTGTGTTGTCACCAGGCTGACTATGACATAATCAAGCTCAGAGAGCACACCATTGGCCTCTAAGCCCCTCCCCCGTACTCTACTCCCCAGACCGCTAGCCCTTAAAGATGACCTCTGGTGGCCAGGGCCTCTGAGGAGACCTCATCATGGGTCTCCCAGGGTCATACTGAGGCAAGGCCTGCGGCCGATTCCCGCAAGTCTAAGCCACCAAGTGTCATCCCTCCTCCCTTGCCACCCCCAGGAAGCTCTTCGGCCCTCTTCCCTCCTCTTGCAGCAGATTCTGAGTCCTGTCCATCCTCCTAGTCCGACCTCCTCCATCCTCCTGGAAACCTGTTGTTTTAACGACCCTGACCCTGTACAGGACCTTAGACCTTAGTTGTTGTTAGTTAAGCATCTTGGCACCCAGCACTACGTAAGCTCCCCACCGCTCCTGCCTCTGTGCCGCCACCCTCTCCCGCCGCCTCCCCCGCACATTGAGTCCACCAGCTTGTCTTCTAGGAGAAACAGATGACTTGCACGGACATCAACACCTTGACGAGGCAGAAGGAGCTTCTCCTGCAGAAGCTGAGCACCTTTGAGGAGACCAACCGCACCCTCCGGGACCTGCTAAGGGAACAGCATTGCAAAGAGGTGAGCTCCTGGCCCGTGGGGACAGCAGGGTTCCCACTGAGCTCCATCCCTTTGGGGCTACATGCCCCTCCTGTTTGAGCCTCCGTCACCTCATCTCTAAAATGGAGAGAATATTGTGAAAGAGAAATCTTTTTTTTTTTTTTAATCATTTTATTGGGGGCTCATACAACTCTGATCACAATCCATACATACGTCAATTGTGTAAAGCACACTTGTACATTCGTTGCCCTCATCATTCTCAAAACATTTGCTTTCCGCTTGGACTCTTGGAATCAGCTCCTCATTTTTCATTTTTTTCCCCCTCCCTCCCCGCTCCCTCTCCCTCACGAACCCTTGATAATTTATAAATTATTATTTGTTATATCTTACACTGTCTGATGTCTCCCCTCACCTACTTTTCTGTTGTCCATCCCCCAGGGAAGTGGTTATATGTAGATCCTTGTAATTGGTTCCCCACCTTCCCTGCACCCTCCCGGTATCGCCACTCTCAGCACTGGTCCTGAAGGAGTCATCTGTCCTGGATTCCCTGTGTTTCCAGTTCCTATCTGTACCAGTGTACATCCTCTGGTCCATCCGTGGGGCTGGAGGGAAAGACTTCTTAACTGAAGTCTGGTCTGACAAACCCCGGGGGATTTAATGGGATCACTCAAAGTGCTAAGCAGCCATTAGGCAGAAACTGTCTTGGTTGTTGTGGAAACTGACCTGGGAGGCCCGGGAGGAACCTTAGAGGTCAGGAGAGGGACAGTGGGGAGTCAAGGAAGGTGTTCAGCCCATTTTCGAGGCACAGCCAGGAGAGTGCAAGCCCGAGTTGTGTAAGTAGAAGGAAGGCGCATAAATGGCACCCCCAAATTGCGGGGGACTGTTGATGCTGAAAAGCCATTAAGAGTAGTGTTCCTGTTTGATTCCAGCCGGAGGGATGCTGAGAGCCTCACAGTGCCGGTGCTGATAAAACAGCATTTCTCTTGGTTCTAGATCTTTTTTAAAACATTGTCAGTCTCTCGTTTTTTGTCTTTTTTAAAGTCCATGTTTCAGTTCTATAGTATAATGCAAAGTGGTATACATCCTGCTCCATCCGTCCACAGCTACTGAGTCTCTTTGGACTCATAGGAACCCTGTCTCTGAGACTTTACATTGTGACAGGTGCAGACAGTTCCACCTGCTGACTGTGTGCATGGTTCACTCCGCCACTGAGGCTCTAGGCGTACAAATGAAACCAGTCCCTCTTGTGCCAGGCTTTGGCGAGAACCTCATCTTACTCCCCCCTCAGAAGGAACTCTTCTTTTGAGCCTGATGGTTTATACCACATACGTCACCCTAAACAACGTATATATGACATATTTTTAGATTTTACATACGTGATACTGCTCCATGTGTGTTCCTTATAGTTTGCTTTTTTCACTCCACATGAGTTCTATGAACTTGATTCAGTTCTATCCTTGAGGCCTGAGATCATTAACCTGTACTGCTATCTTCCATTTTTGACTGAGGAAATGGCATGGAGGCCACATTCGACCTTTTCTGTCTTCAGTAGGGAGCAGGAGAATCCAGTTCCATACCAGCACGAGGCCGATTGCCACAAGGCAGCAGTCAGAAATGCCCCCACCCTCTAATTTCCTCCGCCCTGTTAGGACAGCAACCATCCCTCCCAGGACACACTCCTTCTCTGCTGCGTTCAGTGCTGGGTTGCAATGGCCACAGAACTCACAGACTATTCTGAGATTATGGGCTTCATTAGGGAAGCCAACCGGTTATGAAAACTGAAGGATACAGTTCTTTTTGTGCACAGTGCTACTCTTAGCCATACTGGCTGGCATGTCACTCCTGGTCCTTGGCTTCTCACCCCCGTGGTCCCTTGGTCCTCTGCCTTGTTCCGTGGCCTAGGAAGCCTGCTACCTGCCTCTCTGTGTCGTGGTCTTGGTGCTGCTGCTCAGCATGCTGCTTGTGCTCTGTCTCAGGGTCTTGGTGCTGCGACTTGAGGCCCCACGGCTGCTCCTGCCGTTGCAGATGGGGATCACACATGCACTCTGCTGTGCTCCCTCCCTGCTTCTGAGACGGCCTCTCCTACTGACCCGCCCCCTGAGACTTTCACACACCCTGTTTGCGTGGTCCCGCCCACTCATTGGGTGGGAGTGACAACGATGTGGCTAAAAGCACTGTCCCAAGGCATTTCATTTCAGCACCATGACCGGGTCTCGGCGCTGTTACAAATCTTACTGTAAACACCCAGGGACACGGTGCTGGTGTGCTTAATTTAGGATTGCGAGATTATTTCGATCTATTTTACTAGTTTTGGCTACATTAGTCTCTCAAATACTTGTACCTGGACAGTGTTGCCTCTCTGACCTTCGTGTTGCCGCCTGTAGGATGGGATCTGCTGATGGGCTGATGCGAGAATTAGAGAGGAGGTGTGTGTTAGCTAGGTACGCGTGCTGTCCGTTAGTGTGCTACAGTGCCTCCAGAAACCTTTTCCCGCTGGCTGGAGATGAAGGGTTAGCTAATCTGGACTCACACCTGGAACCGGTGCTCCTATTTGAGCTGAGGCTCTGATCTCGGTGCCTGCCTGTCCTTCAGCACCCCTGCTCCCCCTACATCTGAGTGCTGACCGGGGAAGCGCTGAGGGGTGGGGAACCTGCAGAGTGCTTGCAGTTAGAATCTGCTTCAGGGCCATTTCCATCTGTGACCCCTCGGGCAGCCTGCCTCACTTCTGGTCTCAGTCTCATCTGTAAAATGGGTGCGGTGATAGTGTCCCTTGGAGCTGGGGGATTTGGTGAGCTGTGTGCCTGCCTATGGTGGCAGAAGAGTCAGGTAGTTTTATGTCCCCACGACATGCACAGGCACAGGTCCAAGGGGCAATGAGGGAGGGCAGCTTCGATCTCGGGTCCCAGACCTAGGCCTTCTTTCTGCCGTGGGTTCTGATTTCTTGTTGCTGGAGAAAGCACAGTGCTGGCTTCTCCCGTCTCCTTGGTCCCAATGAGACTTCAGGAGACAGGAAGCCTTTTTTCACTTGGCTTATGTAGGGGACATGTAGGAGTGGGGTGGTGGTGGTGGTGACCTCCTCCTACGGGTCACAGAACAAAGGTTCAGGTGCTTGGGAAGAACAGGGAGGGTTCCACAGACTGTTGGCATGCAGTTCAGAGGAGGGGAAGAGTGGAGATTAACCAATAGGCGTACGTAAAGCCTCACTGGTAATTCAAATCTTAGACTTATGGTCCATGAGTCCATTCTGACTGATTGTGACCCTATAGGATGGAGGAGAACTGCCCCTGTGGATTTCCAAGAAGGAATCTTTACCGTTCTAGAAAGCCTCATCATTTTCCCCATGGAATGGCTGGTGGTTTCGAACTGCTGACCTTGTGATTAAAGCTTAATGTGTAACCCACTGCGCACCACTGGGACTCCTCACTGGTAATTCAACTGGCTAACAGAGAGAGGTTGCCTGCTACTCTGTGCCAGTGGGTGTGGGTGGCCCAGCACCCAGGCCCTGCTCGTGGTAGTAGGAATCGGTGGCATCTGTAGGGCGTCTCAGCAGGCTTTAATGCAGCCACAAATCATAGTCCTTTCCGACCCACCCACTCCTCCTCTTAGTACCAACCCTAGAGTGACACTTTGTCCCTGCCCAGCCATTGCTGTTCCAGTGTGTGGAGTTGCCGACCTGGGAACAGTACTCATCAGTGCGGAGGAGCGGAAAATGCAAGGGCCCATTGATCCATAGGCTGCTGGTGGTGCACTGGGTTACACATTGGACTGCTAACCGCAGGGTCAGCAGTTCAAAGCCACCAGCTGCTCCGCAGGAGAAAGACAAGACTTTCTATTCCGTACAGAGTTACAGTCTCTGAAACCCACAGGCGCCATTCTACCCTGTTCTATAGGGTCGCTGTCAGTAGACATCAACTTGATGGCAGTGAGTGTATTTGGTTTTTATCCATAGACTGGATGACTATACACTGAGTTAGAAGGAGGCAGAATGATTTTTATTGCTATGGAAATGTCTCCAGATAAAGTCCCAGCACAAATATATAATATGATACCATTTTTGAGAAAATACACGTGACTCTCTCCCTGTCGCTCCTCCCTCCACCCACCCCCCTTAAAAAGAAAGGAGAACCTTTTTCTAGGTACAAGTGGAGACACACGCTTGCCTAGAGAAAGGCTGGGAGGAAAATGTCTGAGCTGGTAGCCGTGGGAGGTGGTGGGAGGGTGATGTGGGCTTTCTTGGTTTCATTTGTCCTAGAAGGAAACAGGGTTTGTGGGAAAGACTCAACACAACATAGACGCCTGGGTTTACTGCTCGGTAACTTGGGTCTCCCCTTGCTTCCCTCGAAGGATTCCGACAGGCTGATGGAGCAACAAGGAGCACTGCTGAAACGGCTGGCAGAAGCAGACTCAGAGAAAGCGGTAACATAAAGCCCCTTCACCCCCACCCCAACCCCCCAACAGGAAAATGGGGTGATCTTCCCTGTCCTGGCTACTCCACGGGGCTAGTCTCGTGGGTCACTCGAGATCTGGAACCACAAAGCCAGACACCCCCCTTGGGATGATGATCATGCTGATGGATTTTCTTTCTTTTTTTTTTTTTTTTCATTTTACTACAGAAGAGCTTTTATTTAAGGCAAAATTGTGGATCAATTTTCTGTAATTGCTTCTATGTGCTGATGGGTTTTTAGATCATCAGGTTCAGATGCCTGGATTTCCTGACTCTGAGTACGGATGACAGGCCTCCCTTTGGACTGAACAATTTCAGTCTCTCCCCAGGTGGCATGTTGCAAAGATGAATGGAAGAAACAAGGCGGTGGAGGGGTTGGGGTCCCATGACCATCTGTATAAAGTGGTGAAGCAGCTGGCAGGTCTGGACCAGAAGTAGAATAGATTTCTCAACCCCTCTTGGAGCTCCCGCTGTATTCATCATGCCCATGGTGGGTCTCCAAAGCAGGGAAGGAACATGGAGGTCGTTTTCCCAAGGTTTGGCCTTTGGCCTTTGATGGCTGTCCAAACGGCCCCTGGAAACTGCCAGCCTGGGCGAGGGAGGCATGGAGATAGAGCCATCCCGGTGATCATTCCTAAGCCCGTATCCCCAGCTCCGGGCCTTAGCCTTCTTGTTTCCTCTTGCTGCTGCTGTGTGTTGGTCTGGAATTGTGGAAAATAGGCTAGATGAGAAAACATGGGCCCTTTCAGCCCTCTTCCTGTGACATGTAAGTAAGCACAGCATGTTGTGGATAAAGTGGTTCAACTGTGATGCGCCCGTGAGTGGAAAACCAAGCTGTTTCGAAAGAGGTGGGACAGTTGATGGCGACATGGCGAATGTGAGAGTGTAGGTTATGTGACTTTCATCATGTTTGTTAGCAGTGGTTATCTGGCTGTAGGGGGGATTATGGGATTTCTTTGGAGGGTCTTGGGTGTTTTTTAATGGCTTCCACGATTCTACTTTTTTTTTTATTGTAAAAGAATTATGCACTGACTGTAAAAAACAAAACCGTTTAATACAGGGCTGGTGCATTTGGCTCTCGGGCCCTTGGGGCTGGATACTCCCCGACCTCTCTCTGTGCCCCGTGGGTTGGTCCTCCTCCCCCTTCCCAGGGAGCACATGCCTGTGTATTCTCTCCCAGCGCCTGCTGCTACTCCTGCAAGACAAGGACAAAGAGCTCGAGGAGCTGCTGCAGGAGATCCAGTGTGAGAAGGTACCATCCCTGAGACAGGGATCGAGAGAGAGCGCACTGGGAGGGGGAGTGCTGGGTTCGAAGGCTGGCTCTGTCATCGTCACCGACTCCGTTTCTCCTAAGGCTCAAGCAAAGTCCGCATCTGAGCTTTCCAAGTCCATGGAGTCCATGCGGGGGCATCTGCAGGCTCAGCTTCGGTGCAAAGAGGCGGAGAACAGTCGCCTGTGTATGCAGATCAAGGTACTCCCACCGTGGGGAAGCGGGAGCAAGGGCCTGGCAGTCCACTGGACAGCTGCCTGGCCACGCATCTCACACCCAGCCTGGCTTTGCCAAAGCACTCATGCTTCTGAGAGAATCTGGGTGCCGTGGCAAGAGCAGTGAACAGAGACCCTGTTCTTAAGGCAACTGATCTCAAATAGTGTGCATGTGTGAGCCCATTGATCTTCTGAACCTGAAGCCTCTGATCATTGGCTGATTATCCCCCTGCCGAGTGCGTGAGGTATGAGGAGAAGGAAGTGAGGACAGACGGCACGGCAGCCTATTCCTGAGTTAGCTTTTTTTCCCTTCCTGCTTGTGCTCGCTGGGCAAACACACAGCTGAACACGTCCAGTGTGGCCCCTGCCCTTTCCTGTGGGACGCAGACCTAAACCAGACATTAAAGCCCAGTGTGATAAGTGCTAAGAAGCCCGGGAGAAGGATCCCAGGGCTGTTCTGTCCTGACGTGGAGACGCTGGGTTAAGAGCTGGGAAGGTAGTGGCCTTGGGGAACCAGAAGTAGCTGTGTCTGGCCTGCACCAGTGGCACTCACAGCCTCCACATGCTTGCTAACTGGCTTCTCTCTCTGCTTCCTCCCTTTGGCTTGTCTCTCTCAACCCTCTCTCCCATGACTCTCCTGCCTTGCCTCCCCACCGCCTTTCTTGTCTCTTTCCCTCTCCCTGGATTTGTTCCCGGTCCCCGCCTCCTCCCAGAACCTGGAGCGCAGCGGGAACCAGCACAAGGCAGAAGTAGAGGCCATCATGGAGCAGCTGAAGGAACTGAAGCAGAAGGGCGACCGCGACAAAGAGACCTTGAAGAAGGCCATCCGAGCCCAGAAGGAGCGAGCTGAGAAGAGCGAGGAGTACGCCGAGCACCTGCACGTGCAGCTTGCTGACAAGGTGACAGGCCTGGGGTGGAGTCGGGGTTCGGGCTGGTTGACTTCCTGTCTGCCCCGAGAGGGCTACCTAATGAGGGAGGTTGGGTTGGGTGGATGGATAGGTGGGTAGAAGTGGAAAAGCTAGCGAGAAGTGACCAGGTGGTGGTGGAAAGGGGGTGTGAGCTGGTAGGTGAGCTGATTGGTTGGCCGAGGGTGGGAGTTGTAGGGTCAGATGGGTGGGCGAGTAATTTAGCCACTGGCATTCTGATGGTAAGGAAGGATTTGGAGTCTGCCAGTATGTGATTTCTCACAGTCTGGACCTGAGCTCCCATGATCCCTCTCGGTGTTCTCTAACAAGGTGACTTGCAGGAGTGAGGTTTAAGCTTCCAGGGTGTGGGATCACTCAAGGTGAGGCCAGCCCATGGCTCCCTGAGACCTCAGTGCTGACCATCAGGTTGACGGGCCCTGCTGTCTGTCCTGTGTTCCCAGGATCTCTATGTTGCTGAAGCTTTGTCTACTCTGGAATCATGGCGGACTCGCTACAACCAAGTTGTGAAAGACAAAGGAGACCTTGAGCTGGAAATCATCGTCCTGAACGAGTATGTCTTTGTGTGCCGAGAGGGAGGGTGGCTGAGCTGATGGAGGCTTGGGTGTGTAGTGGAAGGAGCCCCGTGGTCTGGCCGCTCAGGTGGTTGCCATTGGGTCTCCATGGGGCATGGACTCTTATCGGGTGAGATGTGGGTAGCCCTGAGCCAGTTCCAGCTTGAAGTGCAAGCTCTGGCCTTACCCTAGGATCCTTCCCTCCTGGCAGGCACCCTGAGGGCTTGAGCTTCTCTGGTCACAAAGCCCTGGCCTTGCCCTCCGGGGCCTAAGTCCAAGTTGGTCTCTGAAGGTATTGCCTCTGTTCCCAGTCTGCAGCATGGCAGATGGCATTGTGGGGTTCTCGTTCCTGTCTTGGGGCATGGGGACAGCTGATGATCTCTTTGCCTTCATTCAGTTGTCTGGCCAAGGCCAGCTGGTCAGCAGGTCAGTGCTATGGCATAGGAAGCGGGGGCAAAAGTGACTATTCAGTTGCAGGTAATTTGAACTTCGGTTTTTCTTGAGCTGTCAAGTAACCATTTGGTCATCCTCAGTGACCCTCCCTGCCCAGCACTCCGCTTTTCAGCTGGGTCTGATAATTCATTGCAGTGACACCCAGAACTGCTAGACCGTGCTCATTGTGGGGTTTATTAGCATGTTGACTGGGAACGATTCAGGGAGGAGATGCTCAGGATACTGCTGTTCAGACAGGACGGTTTCTTCACTGCCGTATCTGCAGGCAGGCATCTCTGTGGTCCTCACCCTCATTGTCCTGACCTCTGCCCCCGTCGGGCAATGTTATTACAAAGCACTTTAAGTAAATGCCCAAAGGGTCTGCTACTCCTGCAAGCCTCAGCCCAAAGGTACTCACTCCCAGTTCTGTGGTCCAGCAAACCCGCTCCCCATTTAAGTTCCCAGATGCAGCCCTCTCCCCAAGCCCGTCTCCTCTCCCAAAGCACTAACTTCATCAGCTCTGTGGCCTGGGAAGTCCGGTGCTCTGCCTCATGCTCTGCCTCCTGGTTCTGTTGTTACGGCTCCTTTGCCGCTGCTCTAGTGCCAAAGCTGTCTTGTAGCCCCAGGGGAGGTTCAATGCACAGGGATCTTCGGGTCCAAAGGATGTACTCTCCTCCTGACGTTTTTTCTCAGTGACAGTGATAATCCCCCTTCCTCCTTCGAAGATGGTTCATTTTAGACCCAGCAGGATGGCCAACACAATTCACCCTGTTAATTCACTGACACCTGTGAGTCGTTCTCACCAGACAACCCAAGGCAAAGCAGTGCAGCTGCCATTTGGGGTGGAGATTGGGGAGCAGCTGGGTGCCAAGAGGTAGGGCGTGGCATGGGTAGCAACACTAGGCCCCACACCACGCAGAGACCCAGCTCTTCAGAAGCTGACTACATCCAGGCAGTGCTCAGGTCAAGAGCAGGATCGGTTCCCTCGTCTTCTCGTCAGTTGTGTTGGTGAAGGTGATTGCGGCGAGTCTGTCGTGAGTAGGAATTGGTGCAGTCATTGCAGAGTGAGGGCAAATTTGTATAATACTGCAAGTACCAATCGTCCACAAGTCAGATGTTTCTTCACGCAGGCAGGACTGCCTGTGATTTATTGAATCTCTGTCTGCTTTTGCTCTGTACCCTGCCAGCCGGGTGACAGATCTGGTAAACCAACAACAAACCCTGGAGGAGAAGATGCGCGAAGATCGGGACAGCCTGGTGGAGAGACTACACCGGCAGACAGCTGAGTATTCTGCATTCAAGCTGGAGAATGAGAGGCTGAAGGTGTGTCTCGAGGCGGGGTCTGGCTCATGGGTGGAGGGTCCTAAGGGTATCAGCGCTGAGCAAGAGGGGCTTCAGAGGGCCTGGCAATAGCAGCTTGACCCCTGTCGTTTAAGTCCTGTCTCTGCCTCTGCTCTTGCTAGCCGTGGGACCTGGCGGGATACATTATCATTTGTTTGTGCAGAGAGGAAGAGGAGCCCTGATGGCATAGTGCCTTACTCAGTAGGATACTAATGACAAGGTTTGCAGTTTGAGACCATCAGCTGCTCTGAGGGAACACGATGAGGCTTTCTGCTTCTCTAAGACGTACAGGGACAGTTCTGCCCTGTCCTAGCGCTCACCATGAGTTGGCGTGGACTCCATGGCAGGGAGTTTGGTTTGTGGCAGGTAGATGAGAGTGGAGCTTGGTGGCACCATGGGCTAAGCACTGGGCAGCGAGTTGAGGGGTCAGCAGGTGGAGCCTACCCAGTTGATGTGTACAGTTCTTGTACGCTTAGGCCTGGCTTTTATTTTTATTCAACATGGTGTGTGGGAGAAAGATGGGGCTGTCTGCTTCCGTGAAGTTCATTCCTAGTTTTGGGAACCATGTGGAGCAGTTCTACCCTGTCCTGCAGAGTCACTATGAGTTAGCATCCTCTCAACAGTAGTGGGATTTTTGTCTTGGAAGCGGAAGAATTGCAGCCTTGTGAGAATGCACCAGAAAAGCTTAACACACTCATAAAGTCAATCTGAGAAGGAGATTCATGTCTGTTGTAATTTCTCATTTAAATCTCTTCAAAGCAAGAGACCAGCCATTGTGACTATAGGACTGACCCCTTGTGTTCCCAGAGCTGAAATCTCTATGGAAGCAGACTATAAGGGAAGGCCAGCCTCCCACAAGTAATCCCGGGTTCGATAGGCACAATTGTACGGTGTGTGTGTGTGTGTGTGTATATATAGAGAGAGTCATATAGAGCATGAGAGATAGAAGAGAAATGAAAATAATGGAGTCAGACACATTTCTTGGTAGCATGCTCACCTCATCCCGCTTGGTGGTCCATGTGGAGATGGGAGACCTGGAGGGCAGGAGAGAGGGTGAGGGGAAGGAAGACAAGGGAAAGGGAAGAGGGGAGCTAGGAGAGAGCTTCTTTATTGCTCACCAAGGCTTATATATCTTTGGGGGCTTGCAAGCCACCTAATTACAGGTAAAGACATACGTTTTACAGGAAGGAGTTGCACTATAGGTAATACAGTAATGAGAGGGGGACAATCTAGGGACATACACGGAATAGGAAGGGGAATAATTGGGGGCATACATGTGACAAGATGGGCGGATCCTAGATTCTGGATGGCAACCGAACTTTGGATGTCACTGAATAGGTTTGACTTGTTCTCTGGCTCTCCATTGAAACCATTATCAGCAGGATGTGAACCACACCTACAGTGGACCAGACTGATGTCTGAATGCCTTCAGGGAGAATATCTTTTATTTTTTAGTCATTTTATTTGCTCTCCACCTAAGCCCCTGGCATCAGCTCATTTTTCCCCTCCCTCCCTGATCCTGCCTCCCTCAGGAACCCTTGATAATTTATAAATTATTATTTTATCATATCTCAGGGAGAATATCTTTAAGCATCTGACCTTCCACTATATGCTGGCAAATAGCCTATACTGTTTGGCATATCTTTGGGGGAGACAAAGCTGGGGAAAATCTCCTTATAATCTCATAGCGGACTGCCACATTGGTGTCCCTTAGAGCAGTTGGAGAATTTGAACTGCCAACCTTTAGGTTCCCAGCTGAGTGGTCACCCATCACACCACCAGGCCTCCTCTGAAACCTCCCAGCCACCTAATGATGCGATTGTTACATCCATTGAAGAAACTAAGAAAATGGGGACTTAGTGAGAAGTCAGATTTCTTGCCTAGATTTTGCCTTAGGCAGTGTTGATGGGATCAATAATCAGAACCCCAGTCCCTGATTCCAGAGCCCTCCCTTGTCACTTGTCGATACTCAACCTCCCATAGAGCCAGGGGCCAGGGGTGCCCGACACAGGGGTACTTGGCAGAGCCAGGTTTGATTTTTAGGTTCATTTTATTTTAGTTTTTTATTGACCTGAGCAGTAGCATCTGGGTTTTTTGTTAAGATAAATTATTTTTAAGGATCAGAACAAAAAATTTTACCATAGTGAATAATGGGGGGAATGCGGACTGGAGATCCAAAGCCCATTTGTAGGCCAATGGAGATCCCCTTGCAGAGGGGCCTCTGGGAGGAGATGAGCCAGTCAGGATGCGATCTAGCAATGATGAAAAATACAACTTTCCTCTGGTTCCTAAATGCTTCCTCCCTGCCCCCACTATCATGATCCGAATTCTATCTTGCAAGTCTGGCTAGACCTGAGGATGTACTGGTACAGATAGGAACTGGAAACACAGGGAATCCAGGGCGGATAATCCCTTCAGGACCAGTGGTGTGAGTGACAATACTGGGAGGGTAGAGGGAGAGTGGGTTGGAAAGAGGGAACTGATTACAAGGATCTAAATGTGACCTCCTCCCTGGGGGACAGACAACAGAAAAGTGGGTGAACGGAGACGTGGGACAGGGCAAGATAAGACAAAATAACAATTTATAAATTATCAAGGGGTCATGAGGGAGGGGAGAGCGGGGAGGGAGGGGGAAAATGAGGACCTAATGCTGGGGCTTAAGTGGAGAGGAAATGTTTTGAGAATGATGAGGGCAATGAATGTACAAATGTGCTTTACACAATTGGTGGATGTGTGGATTGTGATAAGAGTTGTATGAGCCCCTAATAAAACGATTTAAAAAAATTACTTTCAAGGAACTCTAACATAGAAAACAGCGTAGAATTTTTGTAAGGTGAACCCACTGGATGTATCCATCACTCTGATCCGTAGAACAAACCTCCTCCTGACTCTCCCACCACAGACATATTTGCCCGTGTTTTGTTTTGGGGGTTGGGGGGGAGCGGGGTGTGTGTGTGTGCTTTAACTGTATTTATACATAGATTTGTATAGTTATCTACGTCTGGCTTCACCATTCATGCAACCTTACCTTTCTGAGAACCATCCTTGTGACATGTAGCTTCCTCCATGGTATCCCACTGTGTGCATGAACGCTCCCCATGCGCTTACCCATGTTCCTGCCCATGGACAGTTGACTGTTTCCTTAGTGCTGCTTTGCATATGTTTGCAGATCTTTTGCTCTACAAATCGCATGCATTTTCACATGTTGTATGTGTCATTGGGTAGTGTGTGTAACTTCAGAGTTGGTGGATGGTGAGAAAAAGTCATTGTATAAATGTACATAACACCCTCAGCAGTGGTGTGAGAGAGCTACAGTTGTTCCTCATCCCTACTTGGTAATGTCTAAGTTCGCGCCCCTAGTGGCTAAAGCACAGGCAGGAGCACTGGTTGCAGCTTGGGCTGTGCAAGGCCAGCCGTTTAAAACCACGCTGCTCCATGGGGGGTGGGGGGGTGGGGGTGGTGTTCGCTAACGAGTTGTCTCAGAAGCCCACATGGGCAGTCCTCCCTTGCCCTCCGAAGTCACTGAGTTGGGATTGCTTGGAATTCAGGGACAGTGAGTTGGGATTTCCGTTTTGGTGGTTAGGGTATCTTGTAGTACAGTCTATATATAAATTGAAAACAACCTTCAAGTATAGGAGGGAATTCAGTTACTGGTACGTCATGATACATATGTGTTATATAATACAGTATAGCTGTTCAAAATGATAATTATAGAAATGCATTTCTTTAAATATTAGAGTTACAAAAGCAAAATATGCCCAAAGCAAATGTTGAAAGAAGTGGAAACCTTAGAGAAATGTGGTGTAGAAGTGAAGGTCTCTGATACTCATTGCTGACATCAGACGGATCTTGGCTAAAAGCTGTTAACCTGTGTTTTATTGCCTATGCGAAGGCATTTGACTGTGGATCATAACAAACTATGGAAAGCATTGAGGAAGATGAGAATCCCAGAGCTGATTTCATTGTGCCCCACAGAACGTGTACACAGACCACACGGGGCAGTTGTTTATAGAGAACAAGGGTACGGAATGAGACCTCTCAGATGTGCTTCCTTCACGACACTGCTGAGCAAATTATCTGCACGAATAATACAAAGAAGCACGCAGCAAGAACACTTTGTTCTAATAGCCTGGCATTCTGTGACGTGACACTCAAACCTTCCCAACCCAATCGCTGAAGACAAAATGAGCGCATAAGCAAATGTGGTGAAGAAAGCTGGTGGTGTTCGCTTATTGAAAGAGACAGCAAAATAGAGAAATTCATAATTTAAAAAAAAGATATGGTGTCTTAAAGGCTTGAAGTTAAACGGGACCATCTAGCAGGGAAGCAACAAAACCCACATGGGAGAAGCAAATCAGCCTGTGAAATCACGAAGTGTTGACAGGCTCAGGCATCAGAAGACCCAAAACAATCATACTCATGCAAAAGAGCAGTGTCGGAGTGGAGACCCAAAGCCCATCTGTGGACAATTAGACATCCCCTCACAGAAGGGCTACAAGGAAGGGACAAGTCAGCCAGGGTGTATTGTTACACATAACACTCTTATGTACAGACAAAACATACATTTCTCTAGCTCTTTAATGCTTCCTGCCCCCCACTATCATGACCCCAGTTCCGCCTTACAACCCGGAGAGACTGGAGCATGTACACTGGTTCAGATAAGAGCTCTCGGCACATAGAATCCAGACAGATATCCCCCCCACCCCCAGAACAGTAATGGGAGTAGCAATATTATTAGGGTAGTGGGAAAAGGGAGAGAAAGGGAACCAATCATAAGGATCAATGTATAACTCTCCCACCCCTCAAAGTGGAAAAACAACAGAAATGTTGGTGAAGGGAGACAGTGGACAGTGTGTGATATGAAAACAATAATAATTTGTAATTTATCAAGGGTTCACGAGAGTTGGGGGAGCTGATATCAAGGGCTCAAGTAGAAAGAAAATGTTTTTAAAATGATGATGGCAACTTATACAAATGTGCTTGATATAATTGATGTATGGTTTGTTGTGAGAGCCCCCAATAAACGATTTATGTAAAAAAAATGTATGCAGCATGAGGATCAGAGGAAGGCTCATTAACAACCTGTAGTATGCAGATAACACAACCTTGCTGGCTAAAAGCGAAGAAGACTTACAGCACCTGCTGATGAAGATCCAAGACTACAACCTGCAGTGTGGCTTACACCTGAGCATAAAGAACACAAACATCTTCACAAGTGGGTCAATAAGCAGTACCAGGATTAAAAGAAGCTACTGAAATTGTCGAGGATTTAATTTTACTTGGATCCACAATCAACGCCCATGGAAGGAACCAGTCAGGAACTCAAACAACATATTGCACTGAGCAAATCTGCTTCTAAATCTCTCTCTTTAAAAGTGTTAACAAGCGTCTATCATTTTGAAGACGAAGGTACTTGTTTCTGAACCAGGTCACGGTGTTTTCAGTTGATCCTGTGCCTGGGAAACTGAATCAAGAACGGAGAAGACTTGATATCTGAATTAAGGTGTCGGTGAGGAATATTAAATATACCTGGACTTTGTGTCAGTCTGGGTACTTAAGAGAAACAAATCCACAGAAACTCATATGGATAAAAGAGTGTTTTATAGAAAGGTTAAGTGCACATCAAGAAAACATCCCAACCCAGTGCTGCCCAAGCCCACAAGTCCAACATTAACCCATATGTCTGACCCCAATCCACAAAGTCCTCCATCTCACAAAACACACACCATGACGCCGACTGCAGGAGGAAAGCTGAATCAGTGAACGTGTCAGCATCTCAGCGCTGGCAGGGGTCTCCACACGGCTGCTCCAGCACCCAGGGCTGCATCGGGGTAGGTCCATGTGGCTTCTCGGGGGTGTCTTGCAGGAAGTGAGACTTGGCCAGTTGAAGCAGGGAACTGGCTAAGGCAGCTGCACCCTGGTCCGACCATTAGAAAGCAAGAGACCTGAGAACTCGAAAGGCGAGGCTCACCGAGCCATTTATCCCTCTGCCTTTCAATTAACCCCACCTGTGTTTATCGGCCAGGTTGGCACAATGAACTAACTACCTCAGAGGAAAAAGCAAATCTGTCTTGGAAGAAGTATCGCCAGAATTGTCCTCAGTGAGGATGGGGAGATTTCAGCTCGTGTGCTTTTGGCCACATTATGAGTCCCTGGAAAACGACATCCTCCAAGGGGAAGATCCTGAACAAGTTGTATTGACACAATGTGCTGCTCACACAGATGCGATTGTGAGATGGATGCAAGGACTGAGCAGGGTTTTGCTGTGTTGTGTACAGGGTCGCTATGAGTCAGGACAGTCTCTAACGTGGAGTGGGCGTGGTTAGCGTACGTATCCTAGCACAGACACCTGCACCATCCAGTCTGCTGCAGCTTGCTTTTCTCCCTTAATCCCATGTCCCATGGACATCTTTTTAGGTCAGTTGACAGACCCCTTTCTCTTTTCAGTGACAGCTGATTACTGCACAGTGCTGAGACACTGGTTTTGTCCCATCCACTTAGGGGAGCATTTGGGTTGTAGGAGGGTCTATTACCTTAAAAAGAAGGTCACGAGATAGTAATTTTAGACAGGTAGGCTACCGAGCAGGAAGTACAGTATACTCCTATTTTTATGTTAAAAAGTAAAATAGTCACAGATCTATAGCTACGTTGTCTTTTTTTTTTTTTAATCAATTTATTGGGGCTTATACAATTCATCACAATACATAGTTCAATTGTGTAAAGCACATTTATACATTTGTTGCCCTCATTATTCCCAAAATTCCCTTTCCTCTTGGGTTCCCGGAATCAGCTCATTTTCCTTTTTTCCCCTTACCCTCCCTTCCTCCTCCCCTCTCCCCCATGCATCCTTGATAATTTATAAATTATTATTGTATCTTATATTACACTGCCCGGCGTCTCTCTTCACCCACCCCTCTGCTGCCTGTCCCCCAGAGAGGAGGTTATATGTAGCTCCCTGTGATCAATTCCCCCTTTCTACACCCCCTTTCCCTCCTGGTTTCGCCACTGTCACCCCTGGTCCTGAGAGGTTCATCTGTCCTAGATTCCCTGCATTTCCAATTCCCATCTGTACCACTGTGCATCATCTGGTCTAACCAGGTCTGCAAGGCAGAATTGGGGTCCTGGTAGTTGGGGGGCTACGTTGTCTTATACCAAGGCACTATGCAGTCAGGAGGAGTTCCCCTTACCCCCTTTGTCTCAGCTTCATTTAAGAAGCCCAGTGTGGTAAGCATCGAGGAGCTAACGGAAGGGTTAGTGATTTGAAGCAAACAGCCTCTCTGTGGGAGTCAGATGATGCCATCTGCTTCCTGGAAGACTTCCCGCCACACAAACCCTGGAGCAGTTCTGCTCTGCCTTGCAGGGGTTTTTTGACTCAATAGCACTGGTTTGTTTTCATATCCTTGGCTGCTCATGTACTTCTTTGTAACAAGGAAAAAGACAACACAGAAGTCGTTTACTTGTGTGCTAGTCAAGTCTTACCCTAATTGAGGTGGGATAGCATGGAGTCGAGGACTTTCCTGCTGATTACTCACGAGCCACCTTTTCTAGGCTAGCTTCGCCCCAATGGAGGATAAACTCAATCAGGCGCACCTCGAGGTCCAACAGTTGAAGGCATCAGTTAAGAACTATGAGGGGATGATTGACAACTATAAGAGCCAGGTAAGTCTCTCAAACACCTTGGGCCCCCTTTGAGGGCAGCAAACTCCCTCTCCCTCCTCTGCTCTCAGACACGTTTACCAAAACGTGGCTGCTCTGCCCAAGAAGGTCTGATGCTTGGTTGGTTCCTAGGTGATGAAGACTAGATTAGAAGCTGATGAAGTGGCTGCCCAGCTGGAACGCTGCGACAAAGAGAATAAGATCCTTAAGGATGAGATGAACAAAGAGATTGAAGCGGTACAGCTCCCTCTCCCTTCTCTCTTCCCCCCAGTGGCAGAACTGTCCCTCTTGTTGGCCTGTAGCCTTCTCTCATTCAGACACAAAGCTTAATTTCCTTACTGGGGGTCTGGGGCACTTGGCTACATATGCGTTCTCTCGCTTCTCTTGTCAATTCTGTTTCTGTTGCATCTTTGTCCCCGGCTGGTTTGCTTTTTCCTCTTCAACGTCCTTTACAAAATAAGAAACTGACTTGCTCAGATCATCCATATGGACTTAAATCTACAGGTATGATAGGATTTAGACATACCTACTTAATTCTGTGTGGTTTCTTTTTCTTGTGCCAACCAAAAAAATATGCCCCCGACTCCCTCCTCAAAGAATATGATTATTCTAGAAGCAAAGAGAGGTCATGGCTGGCAAAATTGGAGATCGGTAGAGTCTAGGACTGGTCACTAATTAGTTGCTAATCACTCAGTCTTAGATCTCATCTCCTAAGTCAGGGGTCCTCAAATTTTTAAAACAGGGCCAGTTCACTGTCCCTCAGGCCTGTTGAAGGGCCGGACTATAGTTAAAAAAAAAACTATGATCAAATTCCTATGCACACTGCACATATCATATCTTGAAGTAAAAAAACAAACGGGGCAAAAACACCCGGCAGGCCGGATAAATGTCCTCGGCGCATGTTTGAGGACGCCTGTCCTGAGTTGTGGGCTGCGAATGCGAATTTGAGCTTCTGACCACAAGGTCAGTGGTTTCTCCCTCTGAGGCAGAAAGATGAGGCTGTGCAGAACCCCAGGGGCTTTGTTTAGGGTCGTTAAGAGTCAGAGTTGACTCAATGGCAGTCAGGTTTTTGTTTGCTTTTTCTATCTTAGCATTTGACTTGGATACCCCACAGCCTGGTGGTTGCACTGGGAGATAAGAGTAGATTTTGATCCAGACTTTTACCATTTCCTAGCTGAGTTACCACTTTGTTCCGTAATGGATCCTCAGTTTCCTGATCTGCACACTGGGCACAGCAGCACCTACTTTATGAATTACATGAACCACTGGAGAGCCCGTGGTACAAGGCCTGGCTCCTAGTGCTCTCTGCACGGTGGTTGCTGTTGTTCAGTGACAGAATGAGTGGCAAGTTCAAGTGTCACATCCGTCCCCCCAAGTGTGTCCCCCTCAGAGAGCAGCCGGATACCGCCTCAGTGGTCTGCTGGGAAGATTTTGCAGGGTCCTCTTCTGAGGACTGAGACTAGCCCTTCCTTAACTCCAGGAAGGCCCTCCCCAACAGTGGCCTCTTTTCCCCCACTTCAGGCACGTCGGCAGTTCCAGTCCCAGCTGGCTGACCTCCAGCAGCTTCCTGACATCCTCAAGATCACAGAGGCTAAGCTGGCAGAGTGCCAGGACCAGCTGCAGGGCTATGAGAGGAAGAACATTGACCTCACCGCCATCATATCAGACCTGCGCAGCCGGGTAAGGGACTGGCAGAAAGGGTCCCACGAACTGACCCGAGTAGGGGCCCGCATACCAAGATGAGCTGCATGGCCCCCCAAAGGAGGACTACTTCCTTTGTCTTGGCTGCCGCTTTCTGAAAGGAGTGAGCTATCATCAGTGCTGTGCAATAAAAGTCTGGTGTGCCAAAAGCCTCGTGTTTGCACCTAGTGATTGTAGTTACTTACCAGAGCCGTCACTCACTCGGATTGTAGGCCCTCCTGCTCCTGCCCTGCCCTCTCAGTGCTCCAAGTTCCCTCTGCCTCCTGCCCTTTGCTGCTAGATAGCTGTCCTCAGCCACACACACTCTGGGGAGAGACACGAGCTCACTCCAAGCCATAGCTTCTTTCAAGCCTGTCTCTTGCTTTTAACAAAACATTTCCGTACTCTTAACAGATCCGTTGTCTGCGATTCTGTCCCCAAAGAGGGCTCGCTCACTCTCCCAGAAGCAGCCTGCTGCTGGGTTACTGGCACCATGTTTATGCTGTCCCAAGAAAGATATGCCACTTGTTGGCATGGTAACCTTGGGCAATCCTTTTGTTCCCTGCTCTTGGCTCCATATGCGAGTATGCAGATTACCAGCATCGCCTCCATTAATGTGCCCAGGCACTTAGTGTGAAGTACACACGTTACCCTCATTTTCCAGAAGAGATTCCAAGGCCTAGAGGGCAGCAGGGACTTCCCTACGGTCTCGCTGAGTCTGCATCCCAAGCCCCTGTCTCTGGTGCAGCTGAACGTCCCCCGGGTCTGAGAGACCCCAGTGGCTGGGGCTTCTGCGGAAAGTAGCCCTCTGGGTGACTTCAAGGTGCCAACTAAAAAAGTACTGGTAGATTTCCTGTTGCCTTGCCGGCTCGTGGCCCCAGTTAGAGGGAGAAGGCAATCAAGATCAACAATGTAATGGGTAAGGACTGTAGCTCAGGGGCTGTCCTGTGGGCTAACTTCTGCCTTCTCTCGTCTGCCCTGGATTCCAGCCAGGCCTCTGAGTGACACCTCTTGAAGGAAGTGTCATGATGGTTTCTTCAGGACCACCTTCAGTCATGGGCGTCGGGCCTAACCTTTGCCTGCTCTCCTCTCTCCTCTCTCCTTCAGGTTGTGCACTGAGACTTGGACACCTGCCGAGGGCAGCACGCCTCTTTCCTGGGTGTGGCTGACAGGTCCTAGGAAAGAGGGAGGACCGTCCCAGGAAGTTCTTTCGTAAACCAGTCTGTTCCTGTCATTTTAGATCGAACACCAGGGCGACAAGCTGGAGATGGCGAGAGAGAAACAGCAGGCTTCCCAGAAGCAAAATAAACAGCTGAGTCTGAAGGTGGATGAACTGGAGAGGTTAGAGGCACTTGGTCCCATCTCTGTCCTCTTCCTAGGACCTGAGACTTTCAGCCACTTAGCTGCTTGGTGCTTGGTGTGCTGAAGTGTTTGAGGGACTCACAGCCCTGGAAGGTTCTAGGCAGACTTCAGAGGAGAAGCTGCTTCCGTGTCAGTGGTAAGCATCACGGGAGGGCAGAAGCTGCTCTGTCGGCTTGTGGGGATGCCGCAAGAGCACGAGATCAGACCCAGACCACCGGTAGGCATCAGAAAGACGTGCTTCCTCCCAGCAGAGCCTGGCTTGAGGGGAGCAGTCGATACACTGCTGGGGGGACATTACTCCCTCTTCCTGCTCCTTTTCTGCTCTGACTCTTCTCGTACTCATGGACCGTTGGTGGCCATCAGAGGAGAAGAGTTCACCTGTCGCAATGAGAAGCCCTGGCCTTGAGTCCCAGCTCTGCCATGGAACCGACTTCCGTTATTACCTTGAGCAAATCATGGAACCCTTGTGAGCCTCAAGTGTTGTTCATCTTGAGTGAGGGATCGAGGTGTAGGGGTAATAATCTGACTCGTAGGGCTCATGTGGGTCTTCACGAAGATGATGTCCCCAAGCGGGGTTGAGAAATGTTCCATATACCCTAGCCGGGGTCATTCCGATTTTAAATAGGAAACAGTCTTGGAAAGGGTTAAGGGACCTGCTCAAGGACAGCTGTCCCTGGCAAAGCTGCAACTTAGACCTGTGACTCCCTTGCTTCAAAGTCTGTGTTGCAAAGCAAACACATCCCCACGGTCAATTCCAGCTCATAGCAAACCTACAGGATATGGTAGAACTGCGCCTTTGGGGGTGTAAGGCTGTAAATCTGCATGGAAGCAGAGTGGCCCCTCTTTGTCCCATGGAGAGAATCACAGACCTTTGGCTTGGCAGATGATCTAACCACTGTGCCATCAGGCCTCTGAAGAGTTTGGGGTAACATCTATAAATGCGAGCTAGATCGCCCTGGCAGGGATCGGGCCTTCGTTGTAGAGCTGAAGAACCTGAGGCCCTAGGAGGCTGGAACTGCTGAGATAGGCGGGCGGTTAATGCACCTGGCCACTGAGACGTGGATCAGGTGGTCTCCTCCGGGACCCCACCTCAGCTCAGGAGAACTTAGAGAGCTCCTTGGGTTGGAAGGTGGTCTGGAAGTGCATCGGGATGGTCACTGCTGACCGGTGGCGTGTCTATAGGATGTTGACAGGTTCATCTGAAAGCCCTTTGGCTGAGAGAGGCAGCGGCGGCGGCGAGCAGTACAAGCTGGAGGCATAGGTTTTGGCGACAGACCTGCCACCTGTGCTGGCCTTGGGCTTCCCCCTCGGTTTCATCAGCTGCACCTGAGCTGCATGTGGCTGCATTACCGTGATGAGGGGCACAGATGCACTGCCCGCACTCAGCCCCGGATTGCTCCTCCTGCTCCTCCTAATGCGCTCTAACCAGCTTCTGCAGGTCCCGGGTCTGCTTGCTGATCTGCACATGTCTGGCTTTTTCCTCTGGCCCTTGGAGATTCTCGGTGTGGTGACAGCCCCCCGGTGGGGTCAAACAGACCGGGTAGGGCCTGAGGAGATCTGATCGAATGCTCTCACCTAGGAAACTGGAGGCGACCAGTGCCCAGAACATCGAGTTCCTACAGGTGATTGCCAAGAGGGAGGAGGCAATCCACCAGTCCCAGCTGCGGCTGGAGGAGAAGACCCGGGAATGTGGGACCCTGGCAAGGCAGTTGGAGAGTGCCATTGAAGACACCAGGAGGCAGGTCAGTCCATCCCATTCCCTCGCTACCTCGCTCTTTGACTGGGGAAATCTAACCTCTTTAAGCCGACCTGTGCCATTCAACTCAAAACAAACCAAAAAACTCACTGCTCTTTGGCTCATAGCAACCCCAGAGGCTAGGGTAGAACTGACATATCCGTGGCCCTAAGTGTGTATGGAAGCAGCTGAGTGCTTAACCATTGCACCATCAGGTCTTTTCCATCTGAAAAATAGGCGTAATCATAGTACTTGCCGTAGGAAGGTATTCTACGGATCAAATGAGTATTGTAAAAGCCTGAGCACGTTATCCAAGGTGATTGTGATTGCATTGCTGCTTGATTGGGATTCAGGCTGGTTCGTTGCCTCCTCAGGAATGTCTCCTGGGCCTTGGGAAAGGGCAGGTTTCTGGGCTGCAGAAGCAGACCTTGGTTCTTGCTCCTCCTTTGAGGCTCCAGAGGTTCTGAGCTGATACACCGGTGCTGTCTGCGGGACTCCGTAGTGGGCGAGGTGTAGCCCTCTCCCAGGTCGTCGTCTTGGGTGTCTTCTGCGCAGGTGGAGCAAACGAAGGAGCACGCAGTCTCCAAGGAGCGAGCGGCCCAGAACAAAATCTTGGACCTGGAGACCCAGCTGAGCAGAACCAAAACAGAACTCACCCAGCTACGACGGAGCCGGGATGATGTGAGCAGGGCTGGTGGGGAGGGAGAGGGTTAAGAGTTCAAGCTCTCTCGGGGACTTGCAAAAGGGGCCCTGGTGGTGTCGTGGTTGCATGTTGGGCTGCTGACCAAAAGGTCAGCAGTTTGAACCCTAGTTGCTCCTTGGGAGAGAGAGGGGTCTATTTCCATAAGAGTGACCGTCTCAGAAACTCACAGGGAAGTTCTACCCCGTCCCATAGGGTTGCCATGGCAGGGAGTTTTGGTTAATTATTTTGGTTTCCGGGGCTTGCAAAGCAACCGTGGGTGGTACATTGGGCTAAGCATCTGGGCTGCAATCTGAACTGCTGCTTGCTTGCACCCTGTGAGGCAGTGCGACTCTCTCACTGTGAGTCAGGGTTGACTCGAGGCAGTGAGTTTGGTGTGGGGCTTGCCGGGCCCAGCGGTGGTGGTGACTGGAGGAGCATGTGATTTTGATTTTTTCTCCAAACACACTCCCATTCCTTAAGGATATTTCAGACAGACTTCCCTTTCTTCCCTTTTGCATAGTCGAAAACTCACTCGTTCGGATTGGACCAATCATTTTCAAATGCTGTCATGTTACTACCACCATTTACGTTTAGGACATTTTCAAAATGAAGCTCCCACACCCTCCTCCCACATGGTCTAGCGGCAATGTGCGTAAATAAAGTCAGCGCATTCTGTCTCTGCCGGACCTCTTAGCAAACGCAGCCTTATAGTGTGTGGTTGGTAGGTTGATTTGTGACTGGCTTCTTTCACTTTGAATACTGTTTTGAAGGCTCATCAGACTTGTAGCATGTATCAGAATTACACTTGTTTTTTTATTGTTACATAGTGTATCAAGATAGGGATACATAGTTAATTTGTCCATCAGTTGACAGGCATTTGGATTTTTGCTTCTGTTGCTTTATTAGGAACTGCCATGAACTTCTGTACAATTAAATTGTGTGACTGTATTTTCCATTTCTCTTAGGGGTGGTTATATAACCAGCCAGGGTCATATGATTAAAAAAAAAAAATCAGACCCAATGCCTTTATGTCCATTTTGACGTATAGACCTTTTATAAAATAAACAAAACAAAACATTTCATTGGGAGTTAATACAGTTATATCATTCCATAGTTCAATCATAGCAAGCAGTATTGTATAGTTGCTAACACCATCAGTTTCCAAACATTCTTTTCTTTCTTGAACTCCTTGATATCAGTTACCTTTTGCTACCCCCCCAACCCCCCGCCCGCCCACTGTATCCCCAGAAACCCTTATTCTACCCCCAGAAACTCAGGATAGGTTCACCAATCCTGGGTTTCATATACTGAAAAGCAGAAAACCATATACCACAAGTTCAATAAGGTGACCCCAATGGCATAGCACATCTGAGATAAACCTCTATATGAACAAACAACCAAAAAATATATAAAAAAATGTTGACATTCAGGACGTAACCTGCTTCAGAGGGGGGAATCAACTGCCAAGGTTTAACCATTCAAATCAGGCTTATCATTTTGATCTCCTATATCCATCTCTCCAGTGCACTCTATTTGGTAACCGTTTTCCTCCTATCCCACTATTATGGTTGGAAATCACCCGAGACTTACTTCTTATGTAGATCCCATAAATGCATCTTGGGCTCCCACCGTCATCCATAACCTTCTGCAAACTGGATTCTCACAATTTAGCCTCTGATACTAATCCCTCCTCTGACTTTGGATTATCTGATTTACCACCCTTCAGTGTGACTGATGTTGGTGTGGCATGTAGTTTTTTGAGGAGCTGCCAGATCCTTCTACAAAGTAGCTTCGCTATTTTACATTCCTAGCGTCAGTTCTGAGGCTTCTGATTGTTGCACGTCTTGCACAACGCCTGCTCGCCATTCCTATGGCTAGTGCTTGCGTAGTGGCACTGAGGTCTCTCACTCCAGGAATTGACAGAATATCAGTAGAAATGTTGGCGTGATGGAGGTGCTCACCAATCTATACTAAGAAATTTCGTGTCTGATCAGAGCATACAAGAGCAAACGAGTGGGGAGGGAAAAAGAGTGAAGCACATCCTGGTCCACCAAGCCCTGAGGACAATATTTCTGCTCAGAGCAGCCAATGCACAGAGAGGACCATAGGGCCAGCCCCACCATGAGACATGACCTTCCTCACTGACCAATAGCACCACGGGGTCAACACTGGAGACACAATGCGGTTATTGTGCCGGCCCTGACCCCACCACACTGAGGCAAGACCCTGGGGGCGTGCAACAGAGCAGCAAAGGGAGCAGAGCAATCAAGTCCCCAGGGAACAGCAAAAATAGATTGTGGGGTGAGGGCCTGGTGCCCCATCAGACTCAACTGGAAAACACTCGTAAAGGACAACAAATAGACCTTGAACTGTTTATCGGCTTTTCTTTTTTCTGTTGTTGCCTTTTTTGTTGTTGTAGCTATTGTTTTATTTTCAATTGTTGCTTTGTTGTGCTCGGTCTTTGTTTGTGATACTGTTGTCGCTGCATGTCTATTTGGATAGGATAGGTGGGATGAACAAGCCAGAAGACAGAACAACAGAACGCCAGTTCCTAGGGAACATGGGAGAGGGGGAGGCCGGGGAAAGGAAGTGGATGTTCATAAACCCAGGGACAACGGAATAACAAGTGACCAAAAATCATAGGAGGTCTGGTAGGGCGTGATCAAGGGCAATGCAACCGAGAGGAATTACTGAAACCCAAATGAAGGCTGAGCATGATAGTGGGACAAGAGAAAAGTGAAAGGAAATAGAGGAAAGAACTAGGAGGCAAAGGGCATTTATAGAGGTAAATATGTATATGATGATGGGGAAATAGATCTCTGTGCATATATTTATAAGTTTAGTATTAAGGAAGCAGAGGGACATTGGGCCTTTACTCAAGTACTCCCTCAACACAAGAACACTGTGTTCTAATAATCCGGCACTCTGAGATGCTCACCTTCCCGACATGATCACTGAAGACAAAGCAGGTGCATAAGCAAATGTGGTGAAGAAAGCTGATGGTGCCCAGCTATCAAAGATAGAGCATCTGGGGTCTCAAAGGCTTGAAGATAAACAAACAGTCATCTAGCTGAGAAGCAACAGCCCACATGAGGTATCGAGGGGACCAGGTATCAGGCATCAAAGACCCAGAGCAAAAAATCATAATGTGAATGGGGAGGAGTGTGGAGTGAAGACCCAAAGCCAATCTGTAATCAATTGGGTATCCCCTTACAGAAGGGCCGTGGGGAGAAGACAGGCCAGTCAGGGTGCAGTAATAACACTGATGAAACATACAGCTTTCCTTTAGTTCTTTAATGCTTCCTCTCCCCGACTATCATGACCCTAATTCTACCTTACAAATCTGGCTAGACCAGAGATAGAGTTGGAAGCACAGGGAATATGGGACCAGTATTGAGAGTAGCCTTACCAGGAGGGGAGGGGAGGGGGCAGGCGGGGGTAGTAAGGGGGAACTGATCACAATGACCTACCTATAACCCCCTCCCAAGGGGATGGACAACAGACAAGGGGGGTAAAGGGAGTCATTGGACAGTGCAAGGCATGAAAAATAATAATTTATAAATTATCAAGGGTTCATGAGGGAAGGCAAAGGAGGGGGGAAAATGTGGAGCTGATACCAAGGGTTCAAGTAGAAAGAAAATATTTTGGAAATGATGATGGCAACAAATGCCTGTATTTAGACCTCTATAAATGCCCTTTGCCTCCTAGTTCTTTCCTCTTATTTCCTTTTACTTTCCTCTTGTCCCACTATCATGCCCAGCTTTCATTTGGGTTTTAGTAATTCCTATCGGTTACATTGCCCTTGATCAATCCCTACCAGGCCTCTTACATCCTCCTTGCCACTGATTTTGGATCACTTGTTCCATTGTCCCTGGGTTAGTTCACATCACTTCCTTTCCCCCACCTCCCCCTCTCCCATGCCACCTGGAACCATCAGACCTGTTGTTTTCTCCAGGTTGTTTTTCCTCCAGGATGCTCTTGAGTGAGATTGGTGACCTTCAGCTTATGTACTTGGGACATAGTATCAGGAGGAACCAGTTCCTGAAGAAGGTCATTGTGTTTGATGAAATGAGATGGATTGACACAGTGGTTGCAACATTGGGCTTAAAACTGGGAATGATTGTGGAGATGCCTCGGGAGTGACTAGGCTTCGTTCTGTTGGACACAGGGTGGTGATGCATTGACACCAACTCACCAGCGCCCAGCAACGCAAGCACAGGGGGTGAAGTGATGCTGGACATCTTGTGATGCTGGACATCTTGCCATTTGTAGATCTTCTTTAGGGAAAATAGGTCTATTCAAATCCTTTGCCCATTTAAAAATTGAGTTAGCTTTTTATTGTTGGCTTTTAAGAGTTTTACAAATGTATTCTGAATATAAGCCCCTTATCAGATAAACCATTTACAGATATTTTCTACTATTTTACAGATTGTCTTTTCACCCTCCTGGTGGTGTACTTTGAAATACAAACATTTTAAATTTCTCTAAGGTCCAATTTTTCTTTCTTTTTTTAATGCTGTATCACATGTTAGAAATCATTTGCTAAATCCAGGATAGGTAAATCTATAGAGACAGTAAGAGTTCACTGGCGGTGTGGGAAGGGGGGTCAGAAGGGAATGGGGAGCTACTAGCAGTGAACCCAAGCAGGAAGACAATGTTCTGCAACTGACTGGTGATGACTGGACAACTCTGATATAACCGAGCGATTGATATAACGGAGCAGTGACGTACATGTCAGTAAGACTGTTAAGAAAAAGAAATAATTTCCTAATCCAAGATTGCAAAGGTCTAGTCCATTCTTCCTCAGAGTTGAGTGCTTTTGGAAGTTAACCTTTAGGTCTGTGGTTCCGTTTGAGTTCATTTTTGTATAGGGTGTAGGGTAAGTGCTCTTTCTATAGCTTCCTCCTTCATTTGGATAACCAGCTGTCCCATCACCATTTACTGAAAAGACGATTATTTTTTCTTAGTTAGGTTGGTACACTATCAATTGACCTTAAATATAAGAATCTACTTCTCAACTCTCAAATTTATTCCATTGATAGACATTTGCCTTTACGTCCAAGTACCATAGAGATGGTTGATTTTTTTTGGTCTCTTGAATTTCCATATGAAATTTAGCATAAACTGAGGTGAGCCAGCTAAGATTTTGCTAGAGATTGTATTGTCTCTATGGGGCAGCCCTTTGCCATTGAGTTATGTGTTTGGCTGCTAGCTGCTAGGTCAGCAGTTCAAACCCAGCAGCTGCTTTGACAGAACAATGAGGCTGTCTGCTCCTTGACAGATTGGCATCTTGGGAACTATATAGGATGGCTGTGAGTTAGAATTGGCCAAGCCGTAGATTTGGTTTTGGTGGTATGTCTGGATAAATTTGAAGTAATGCCTTCTTAACAATATTGTCTTCTGATGCGTGAACCCAGGATGCATTTCTATGCGCTTAGGTTTTTTTTAATATCTTTCAAAGATGTTTTATCGTTTTCAGAAGCACAAGTCTCATACTTCTTTTGCTAAATTTGTTCCAAAGTATTTTATTCATTTTGATGCTATTTTAAGAATCCATCTGTTTGATCCATTTACTTTAATTTCCTCTTTTCCCTTCAGTCCAGGCTTGACCTGAGACTAAAGAGACCTTGCAGGGTGGACCAAAGACCGTTCTTCCTTTGTCTGTTTCCTTTGATCAGTTGGGTTCTGGAGAGAGAAAAGAAAGGAGGGGACTGTGTCTGTCCTTGGCTGGGCTTGTAACCCAGCTTTCCATTTGCACCGCTGATGCGTATTAATGCCTTTCATGGGGCTGAGCTCCTTGGGACCTCCAGTGGAGAGAGCCTCTCCACCAGTGGCACAGCGCCTGCAGTGAGAGACTCACCTCATGTGGGTCTTTGTTGATTTAGCTCTTGGTTCTGGTGCTGCTCTCATTCTTACTAGCAGGCAAGGTTTTCGCATCGTTCTTTCCGTATGTGGTGGACATAGGGTTATTTAGGAAGTTGAATGTTTCAATGAGCCTGAGGACAAAGGTTATATCCTCACTTTATAAATATGGAGCCGAATCTTTAGGAACCCAGGTAGTATGATTGTACAATATAATTTACATGAATCATAACAGTGTAAACTCTCATTTAGACCAATATTCACCGAATGCCTTTTCTACCCTAGTCTTCACCTTTTTGCCTTTGATAAAGGTCACAGGACTTAACGCTCCTCCAATTACCCCCAATTTTCTACTTTTGTATATAATTTCATCTTAGATAATAAGTTTCTGTTAGGTCAGCCTTGGGGAATATGTTGAAAGGGGGGTGAAGAAATCCAGTATCTATGAGGGAGGACCGAAAAGTGAGACTAACTATTCAACTCAGTGCATTAACTCTGTCATGGGGAGGAGAGGGGACCACCTGAACCCGACCTGCTGTTCCTGCCCTCCACCCAAGCTCTCCCTGTTTATCTCCTCTTAGGCAGACCGCCGTTACCAGAGCCGCCTGCAGGACCTGAAAGATCGCCTGGAGCAGTCAGAGAGCACCAATCGAAGCATGCAGAACTATGTCCAGTTCCTGAAGTCGTCCTACGCCAATGTGTTTGGCGATGGTCCCTATACCACCTACCTGACCAGTTCTCCCATCCGTTCCAGGTCTCCTCCTGCCTGAGGCTACCCATCTTGAGCCAGGAGGCCCGATTGTTGCCATGGAAACTGTGGGGTTGCCAACCCATACTGAGACAGCCTATTGGTTTTCCTCTCCTTTCCAGTAGTGAAATGTGCCCAGGGTTTTGTCCTGAGCTGCTGGCTCCAGAACAGTCCCTAACGTGGCTGGGGAGTGCAGTGGTTTTTCAGGAGCCCGGTTGGATCTTTCTTCCCTGAGATAGTTGCCTGATGGAAATGTTTAAATTCCTTTGGCAGGCTGTTTTCAACTAATGACCCTATGGTACCAGATTTTAACTCACTAGGACCTTACTCATTCCTTTCCTCCAGAGAATGCTTGGACTGAGCCTATTCCTCTAGGCCCCTTCTAGCCCTTCTCTGAGTCATTTCCCTCTGGGGTTTTCTCTGATGCGAATCAGCAGGAGCTGTTGCCTAGAGGTCTGCCTTCCTCCTAGACCCCCTCACCCCACCACCCCACCCCTCCTGGACTTGCAAGCACCTGCAAGTGCTATATTTTTCATTTCGTGCGTGTTGTGTCTTGCCCAGAGTTCCTTTCTGAAGTTCAGTGACAACCTCTCTTGCCTAAGCTTTTTCTTGAGGGCACTTGCCTCTAAGCACTTCACCCTAGATGCCCTTAGGACTCATGTCCTATTGGATTTAAAAAAAAATGTAACCCCAGTCTCATTAATTTTGTTGTTGTTTTTCTTTGTCTGGTTTGTATTTATAAAAATGTATTCTTGACATACTTGTGTATTACCAAAAGATTTTTATAATCAGTATTTAAGACTTTATTGAGTGATTTCCATTACATAACCTATCCCTTTTCTAAAATTGATTAATAAAAGCTTAGGAATACTTTTTCATAAAGTGTTGCAGGAGGGCCAGTCAGCATATTTAAAATGCTGGGTACATGGAACATTGGGCATTTCATGTGGCCCGTGTGCTTCTCTCCCTTTGAGAGTACGCACACAATCTTGTGTGACACGTCTGGAGGAGATAGACTTTGTCAGGCATTGCTCAGGGTCTTGGGGCAAACCACTTTCACTGTTCGGGGGAGGTGAAAATGTGTATGTAGTTTTATTTTAAAAATATTAACTGATTTCTGAAAGATTTTTGTTCCCTTCATATTTCCCTTTATTTCAAAGAACAAATTTATGGGAAAAAATACAAATATGGTGCTGCTGTGCTGAACGCTAACCTTTCCATTCTAGCTAGTGTTGGTTTCCTAGGTGATCCAAGTTGCCCTTCTTAGTCACTCCAACCTAAGTCTGTCCTTGAAGGCAATGGGTGTCCCATTCAGATATATGGATTTATAAACCCGAAAAATCTTGGAGTTTTCATCTTTTAATTTCACCAAGGAAAGTCATTAAAAAAGCAAACAAAAAATCCTACAGCTACCATTGCCACAAAAATCAAGCCATTTTCACGCCCTTAAGGTACATGGACTTGAACTTAATATCTGAAAGATCTTACCAAAAAATGACAGTTGGCAAACTTCAATACCAATGAGTACATCCGACAAGTTCATCCCTATGTATCCTCCTTGGTTTCACCATACAGGTGAACATTTCCTGGTTAGATGACTGTGTGGGAAACCCCGATTGCTAGAACTCTTCCAACAATGCTCACTGTTTTTCTTTTGTCACAAAATGTATAAGGAGCTTGTAAAATACCAGAGATTTAATGTTTATATTGCTTCAAACTCTAGGAGAGAAGCCTTCCTACCTCAAACTCAGATCCCAAGAAGTATAGTGGGTAATCGACTGGTGAAGAAGTCTGGGTTCCTAGTTTTAAAAGGTCAATATGGGCAATTATTAATCCTGATTTATATTTATTGAGATATAAAATGCACTCAAAGTGTACAATGCAGCAGTTTTTAGTATAGTCACAAAGTGGTAGAACCATCACGACTACCAACTTTTTACCCCTGCTTCCTCTTCCCCCCAAAATACCCCTTTATCTGTTGGCAATAGTCCTCCCTCCAACCTCTAGCAACCACTAATCTACTGTTTCTAAGGATTTGCTTATGCTGGATATTTTACATAAATGGAATAAAAATATGTGGTCATTTGTGCCTGCTTTCATGACTCATGTATCAGTGGGCCCCCCCTTTTTAAAAAAATCATTTTATTGGGGGCTTGTACAACTCATCACAATCCATACATCCATCCATTGTGTAAAGCACATTTGTACATTCATTGCCCTCATCATTCTCAAAACATTTGCTCTCAACCTAAGCCCCTAGCATCAGCTCATTTTTTAAGGCTATATTTTCTTATCCATTCACGAGTTGGACATTTGGTGCTGTCCACTTGTTGGTTATTAGAAAAATTGTTATAAACACTTGTTTACAAGTTTTGTGTGGCTGTATTTATTTTAACTTGAGTTTATGAATATTGTATATACATATGTCAAATTGTGGGCTCGTGCTAACTACGCTCAATCTTTTGAGGACTTGCCAGACTTTTCCAGAGGCTGCACCCTTTTACGTTTCCAGGCGCTGGGTACAGGGGTTCCAATACTTGCATATCCTGATCAACAGTCTTGGACTTGCTATAACGTAACACCAAATAGCAGGACCAGGGGGACACAGCTACCAGAGCTAGCGCTCCCGGCCCCAGAGCACGCGTCGGCTGGGCAAATGCCAGGGGCGGGGCGCTACCGTTAGGGGAGGCGGGGCGTCCGTGTCGCGCCCCGGAAGCGGAAGCAAATGCCCGTTTCCGGGCGGCTGATTGGAGGGTTGGTTTTGCTGTAAATCCGCGGCACCGGGAGGCTACCGCCGGTCCCGCTATGCCTTCCGAGGGCCGCTCCTGGGAGACCCTGCGGGCGCTACGCAGGTCTGACAAGGGCCGCCTGCCCTACAGCCGTGATTGGCAGCTGCGAGGCGAGGTGAGCGGACGGCCCCGGAGTGGGTTCGAGCCTTCGGCCCTCGAGACAACTCCGCCTCGAGCGGGACCCAGCTCTTCTTCAGCTCGGCACGTCCTCTTGTCGGGGTCCCGTGCAAGCTTTCGCACCATCTGTGTTTCTCCCGTTTCCCCCGCGGCGTCTGTGCCTTCCTGTCTAGCGGCCCTTCATGCCCAGCCTCGTTTAGCTGTCGGCGGGGCTTGCAGGCTACGGTTAGGCGCCGCCTAATTCTGGCTTCTCAGTAACGGCGCGTCTCCCATGGCCGCAGACTTCACAATGGCCAGGCTGGTACAGGACTCCGCAGGGTTTCGTTGGGTCGTTTTAAGTTCGAGGCAACTCCACGGCCCCTAACAACCACATGTGATCCTTTCAAATTCTTCTGGTGGTCCCCCCTACCAACCTGAGACGAACGTAGAGCTGTCCGGCTGAGGCTACTGCAGAAGAACTATAAGTAGGAGCCCGAAGGAAATGTGAAATTAAAATGAGAAGTGGCGGTGTGTGTGTGTGTCTTGTTGTGTTCGGTTCCTATGTTCAATTAGATTGTTTTCAAATAGACTCGTGTGTCAATCTGCCTTGTTCCTTTTTTTTTTTTTTTTTTCCGGAGCCAGGATTACTTAGTCTTGAGAGGAGGACTAATAATCAGGATCATTATCAAGGGAACACTTTCTTTTTATCTCCATTTGTTAATGGAATTACTTTAGGGTTTGGTGTTCTTTTAGGCTCTTGAAGGCTTCCAGGGAGCCTGGGGGTGGGGGTGGGGGGTTTCAGTGGTTTCAGCACTGAGCTGCTACCCTCAAGGTTGGAGGTTTAAACCCACAGACCTTTCCTTGGGAGAAAGATGTGGCCGTGTGTTCCTGTGCAGATGGACAGACTTGGAAACCCTGTCTAAAGGGGGCTGTGAGTCAGAATTGAATCTGTGGCGGTGGCTTTCAGGACAGCCCACTGAGCTTAACTCTTCTTTTCTCTGTAGGATGTTTTAGAAGAATGCATGTCTACTCCCAAGCTGTCTGCTTACTCTGGGTGGGTGGTAGATCATGTCTTATCCCATACGCAAGGGAACGCACCACCTGCGGAGACAGCAGCATCACCTGAAGCTACTGCGGCCGGAGACCAGCTCTCATTTGTTCCCAAATCCCATAGGCAAAGTCCTGAATTCTCACCAGCCTCCCCAACACCACCACCAAATGGAGCCAAGGTAAAGTTTCAGTCATCTTAAGACCGAAGACTTGGTTGCTGCAAAATGGAAGTGTCTAATACTGTCCTATGAGAATGACCTTACCTTGGGGAAAATGGCTTTTTGTTGCACCTGTTTGTAGGGACATGGCTCATTGCGTCACCTAGTGAGTGGTCTCTAAGAAGCCCTAGAAGGAGAAATTCCCATTTCAAGTACTAAGAATAGAGTATATTTTGGCTCATAGCATGCTCTTTAACCACTGCACCACCAGCGCTGCTAACCTGAGCCTTGGTGGTTTGAAACCAACAGCTACTTTGCCAGAAAAAGATGTAGCAGTGTGCTTCCAGAAAGACTGACAGCTTCACAATCCCTGGGAAGCAGTGCGACTTTGTCGTCCAGGGCCCTTCTAAGTAGAAATCCACTGGACAACAGGTTTGGATTTAGTTTTCTTTTTTATTCTGGTAAGAATGAAAAAGAATGTACACTTAAAGCCAGGGGTCCTCAAACTACGGCCCGAGGGCCACATGTGGCCCACCGAGGACGTTTATCCGGCCCCCTGGGTGTTTTTGCCCCATTTGTTTTTTTACTTCAAAATAAGATATGTGCAGTGTGCATAGGAATTTGTTCATAGGTTTTTTTTTAAGCTATAGTCCGGCCCTCCACTGTCCCTCCAACGGGTCTGAGGGACAGTGAACTGGCCCCCTGTTTTAAAAGTTTGAGGACCCCGGCTTAAAACTATTCACAGCAGTATTAACCATATATAACAGCAAAAGATAAGAAATAATGCCAAAAACTATTAAAAAGGGATTGGCTTAATAAACTTTGGTATACCTATGTAGTTGGAGTAGTATGCGACTAAAAAGGAATGAGAGACACATATTCATTTGGTGTGAGCTCCAGGATATATTGCAAAATAGAAAACAAGGTGCAGGATAATATTTTTAGAACTCTACTTTCTATTCCAGAAAACAACCCCTAAAAATAGAAAATAATTAGAAACAAGCAAACATTGTTTTATAACAAGTTAGGGTATAACCCACGAAGAGAAAGTATAATTACCTAGAGTGACATTAAGACACAGTACTAAGTGACAGTTTTAATGGCATTATAGAGATTTTGTAGGATTAATAATAATGTTAATAATTAAAAAACATTTCTAGCATTGAAAGAAATACAAATATAAAAATTAAAGATATTAGGGTAAGAAACACAGTAGTCTTAACATTTTCTATAACAGTATTAGTGTGACCAGGGGCTCAAATAGAAAAGAAATGTTTTGAGAATGATGAGGGCAATAGATATGCAGATGTGCTTGACACAATGAATGTATGTATGGATTGTGATAAGAGTTGTATGAAAAAAAAAAAAGTACGAGCCCCCAGTAAAATGATTTTAAATATATATATATTAGTGTGAGCTTGTTGGTTTTTTTTTCCTTTAAAAAAAATTTTTTAGCTCTGTCCAATGCAAAGAGAAGAAATAATATAACCCTATAACAATGAACAAACAACCTGAGTATCCAGTTTGAGGGGTTTAAATATCTTTCACATGAGAGCAACCAAAAATTTGGTGAGGAAATGGTAGATTGCAGGACTTAGATGAGAACTACAAGATAAGCCTGGGGCACAAAGCAAGGAAGCTAATCAAAGACCACTAACTGTTCTTCTGTCCCTTCTCAGGCTTACTTTCCTGTTTTGAACAACACTGGGGTTCTTTAAGGCTTAGTTCTAAGCCTTTTGCTTCTTAATCTTGCTAGATAGGTCTTAGCCCTGCTAACTCTTCTATTTGCAGACAATTCACAGCTTTATGATCTTTATTTTCTTTAACCCAGAACCTAGTGTCTAGCTGTCTGCATGTTATTTCCAATTAGTAATCTGAAGCTTCTCGAAGTATATATACCGGTATATCTAAAACCATTATGTATGTATGTAAGGATACAATTATGTATCCTTCTCTCGCATCGCCCCAGCCAACCCGGCCTGGTCATGGACCTGGCCTTCTGTCGGGAGTGGGCACTTATTCTCGGCCCTCTTATTTAAAGCTGAAAGCTACGTGTCATCCTTAGTGATTTTGACCTTGTTGGCCTCCATGTCTAATTTACTATTGTTATTTTAATAACATCTGCTCATGTTTTGGTGAAGTTAAGTAGCAAATTAGCTTTTCATTAGACACTGTCTATATAAATTGTTTCATTACATTAACTACATTGTTGACAATATATTAGTCTGGTTGTTTCATTTCTAGTACTCGTAATTTCTCTGCTCCTTTCTCTTTTATCTTGGCTTTAGAATAATGGTTGACCTCTTTGTTTTTACAATGGCAAACTACTCACAGATAATATTTGCTTTAAAAAGGTTTTAAGTGGTTTTATTGATGTACCAAACAATGCCGTGGTTTGAATATAGTAGAGAGTTGTTCAGTCATCACTAAAATTTAAAATCTGTTTTAGAATATTTTCTTCATTTTTGTGCAGTACCCTTGACTTTGTGTGCCAATCATTTCACTAAAATGTTACCTGGTGGTCGGTTCAGGTCACAGTTTAAAGACTAGCTCAGGGAGTCCTTTAGTCAACTGGTGGAGTAAGTCTGAACTTTTCAAGAATTCTGTGCTATGTTTTTCTCCTGTTTGTCTGTGTGGTCTTGAATAGTCAGTAACGTGGCACATCTATTTCTGGTCTGTAGGTAGATGAGGCTGTGGCTTCTGTAACCTCTTGGCCATGTAAACTTATTTTTTCTCTGAGGCTTGGTTTCCTTCTTTTTCTTTTTCTCCTAATGCACAGAAACCAATGGGTGAATCTTACATGACTGCTCACAGCTTTTAAGGCCTTGTACCCCACTCCCCTCACTAGGAGACAGAGCACGAAGATTGTCATGCCTCTTGACGCTGTCCCAGGAGATTAAGGCCTTAAGCCTTCAAAACCTAGAAAATGATTCTTGCAAAGTGTTTGGCTCTCTGAGAAGTTAATTCATCATTAAATTCCATTTATTTTTATGTAGGACTTTTATCTTGATTTTCTTTGTCAATAAATAGGGTTGTTGTTGTTTTTTTAAGTAGAATTTTATGTTGAAAAATGAATAAACCAGGGCTCGGGTAGAAAGCAAATGTTTTGAAAATGATGATGGCAACACATGTACAAATGTGTTTGACACAATGTATGTATGTGTGGATTGTAATAAGAATTGTACGAGCCCCCAATAAAATGATTTTAAAAGATGATGAACAAACCAGACCTGTTGCTGTCAAGTCAGTTCTGCCTCGTGGCAACCCTGTAAGGCAGAATTAGAACTGTTCTGGGTTTTCAAGCGTTATCTTTATAGAAGCAGGCCGCCACATCTTTCTCCCTCAGAGCAGCTGGTGGGTTCAAACAGCCAGCCTTTTGGTTGGCAGCCAAAGTCTTACCATTGTACCACCAAGGCTCTCAATATGATTCCGTTTATTTTGCCTTCTGGAAATAGCAGAACAGATGGAGAACAAAGTCGTGGCTGCCGGGCAGTAGGGATGATGAGAAAGGTGGCTGTGGCGCTGGCCATGGCTGTGGCTGTGGAGGAGGTGCCCGGTGGTGATGGGACACTTTTGTAGTTGATTCTGGTGGTTACGTGATTCTACATGTAGAATAAAATTATACAGAAATGTATATACACTGATTTGTTCTGTCGCTATGGATTGTAGCAATAATAACACAGAATAAACACAAAGGAGTGTGTGTAAAAACAGGTGAAATTTGAATAAAAATTAGATTGTGGTTTTCACCAGTTAATTTGCTTTTTTATATATTTTAGAATAGTTATGAAAGTTTTTTTACTATTGGAGGAAACTAAGTGAAGAATACACAGCACTTCCCTTTAAGTGTGTGTGTGTGTGTGTGTGTGTGTGTATATGTGTATAATAACTTCCTATAAACCTGCATTTACTTCAAAAGAAAAAGAAAAGTTTCCATGAGCAGCCTCTCAAGAACAGCAGGGTGTGAAGGAAGGACCCAGGTTGTACTTCTGAACTTGATATTGTTGGGGTAAGCCATTGGACAGGCCTTTTGTCCCTCAAGGGCCTCAGTTTATAAATCAGTAAATCTAATAACAACTAAAATGCAGAGATCCTCTCCAAGCATAACATTTCTTAATTCTTGTGGTTTAAATAAACTCCCTAGATGATCTTAAATGATGAATTATTATATCATTTAGGAAACTTTTGGTACTTGAATAACAAACTCATTTTAAACTAGCTTAACCAAGTGGTAGGCTCTTATAACTAGGAAGTCTAAGAGTGGGTCTAGAATGAAAAAGTTAGATCTAAAAGATCTGCATTTGATTTGTCATTGCTTGATGTAATTTCTGACTGGATCTAGTGACTTAGACACAGGATGTTGTCTTCCTATCCCTCCGCTGCTCTGCCTGGGTTTTGATGTTCAGGTACACTGTGGTAGGTTGCCTGCCCCAGGTGCACATCCTCTTAGAGAAAGCCATCTCTCATTAGAATTGGCACAGGGTAAACTCCGCCCCAGCCTGAGTCATAGGCTGTATTTCTGAAGTAGACAGTGGGTAAAGGGAGATAGAATACTTGGATTGCCTGGCTGGTTATATGTGCTTTCCCTTGTAGCCAGGAGGGTGGAAAAAGAGGTTACGGTTGGCTCCATCTTAATTGCCCAGGATAAATGGACTCATCAGAAGAAAGGAGAAAGATACATGATGTACCACAAAACAAGCAAACACCACCCAAAGCAAGACATTAACTTCCTAAGGAAACAAGTAGACCAACGTCACTGTTAGACAGGGTTCTCTAGAGAAACAAAACCAGGACACTGATGATTTTATATATATTTATAAACAGTTAATCTATAAAGTGGTACAAATGGCTCAGTGCAACTCACTTCCGTGAGACAGCTAGTACACTGGCAGTCGTTCAAGTCTTGAGGGCCACCAGGTAGTGCTCTGTAGAGCAATTCAGGCTATCTGGTCACAGGCAGCAAACAGCAAGGCAGGTTACCAACAGTCAGCCAGATGACAGGATCCGACAGTCCCCAGCTCAAGTGATGTATACTCCAGTAGCGTGGCAAAGCAGGTTTTGAAGGAACCTCAAATTACAGTGACCCAGTCCACTGGTTAGGTGTCCCACAGGTAGTGTAGCTTGCAAATTGAGGCAGAGAACAAGCTAAGGCAGCCGCAAAAGACAAGAAAGGCGAGGCTCGCCAAGCCCTTCAATTAATCCCTCCTGTGTTCATTGGCCACGTTGGCACAGTAAACCTACCTATCACAGCTACTATCATGAAGTACACATTGGTTCTAACCCAAATGGTTTTGTTGTTGTTTATAAGTAGGGATGTGGTCTTTATTTAGAAAGGATAATAACAAAGTTACCATCATAAAAGCCTAAATTTTTTATTTTCTGTCTATTTAGGGCAAACATAAACCCCAGCATACGAAATCTATATTGCTTCGGTCCTCCCGGGGAATTGAAGTGGAAGGTTGCATCCGAATGTATGAACTGGTCCACAGGATGAAAAGAACAGTAAGTGAGCCGTGAAGTAAGGCAGGCTTGACCGTGGGGAGCCATATGTTAATGCAGTTCCCCAGTGTCTATGGAAGCCCACCTTATTCTAATCTGTACACGCTGCCTACTTGCAACTGACAATTCACATCAAAAGATAATGTAACATAGCATTGAAGAGTGAGCACTTTCAGGCCATATCTGATTTTGAATCCTGGCTCTTCTATTTTATTTATGACTGTGGTAAAATGATTTAGGGTTTCCTGATTTTTGTTTGCTCTAGAATTTGAAGTTAAGAGTGTTATGTAAAAATTAAAGAAGAGGGGATAACAAACCCAGGGACAAGGGAACAACAAGCGATCCAAATTGGTGGGGAGGTGGGTGTGGGAGACCTGGTAGGGCAGGATCA
>NW_022103919.1:3448147-3451483 GCF_000313985.2 Echinops telfairi
AAAAAATAAAAATAAAAATTAAGTGAGCTATGTATATGAAACACTTAGGACTTGAGTTTCAATTTTTGGATGCCTGTTGTGGGTTGGCCTCTGTTCTTGGGTATAGGGTTACAAATCCTGTGTCACGGTTGAGTCAGATGGTAAGTTCTAAAACACTAATTCAGAGAATGCGATCTACTGTGGGAGTGTGGGGCCGAGTTTGGCTAGGTAAATGAGCCTGAACACCTATCTTAATATGAGAAGATTCATTGGTCTCAATATAAGTGCTTTGGACATGTCAGGAGAGACTACGCCATGGAGAAGGGCATCCTGCTGGGTCAAGTGGAGGGCAGTGAAAAGGAGCAAGGCCCTCCACACAGTGGACGGACACCGTGGCGCAACGGGCTCAGGCACAGGACAGTTGGGAGGCCGGCGCAGGACCGGGCAGTGTTTCCTTCTGATGTGCACGGGGTCGCTATGGGTCGGAACCAACTCAACAGCACCTCACCACGACATTGGCAGCATGTCTTGAAGTCCCTTGAAACCATGCTAAGGAAGGACTGCGCTAGATTTAGATGCGGTCCATCCCCGTGAGGGAATTACGATACAAATGGAAGCGAAGAAACATGTGAAAACCATTTTGAACACGGACTATCGAGTAAATAGAGTTAGAAAAGCAGTATTGGATAACGACGTCCCTGCAGTTAATCTGCCAGACTGGGAAGGCAGGACATCTGCTGAGAGGTAGCAAGTAATTATTGTTACCACTTAACAATTCTGTAGGAATTTTAAGAATGAGCTCAGGGTGGGTTGGGATTCTCAGATAAGTTTACACTGAGAAGATGGAACGTATCAAACTCTTGGGGGAAAAGTAGCTCATTTTAATAAGTTTATTTGGCCTTTAAAAAAAAACTAGCAATAATACATGCTTCTTATAAAAAGACATTTTTTAAGTATACAAGTTTACAAAGTAAAAGCCTTTTAGCATGTTTCATAAATTATATTTATATTAATGTATTGAACACCTATGGAACCCTGGTAATATCGTGGTTATACATTGGGCTGGCGATCATAAGGTCAGCAGTTTGAAACCACCAGCAGCTCTGCAGGAGAAAGATGAGGCTTTCTGCAAAAAGTGAGAGTTTTGGAAACCCACAGGGACATTTCTAGCCTGTCCTGTTTGGTCACTATGAGAAATTGAACCACCTACATGTTAGAGACATTGTCCTAAGTGCTGTAAATGGTGAAGAAAGTAGTCACAAGCCCATGCTTCCCTTGAACTTATATTCTGGTGGGGAGAATACGATGCAAATAACTAAAATAGATCATGTGTTAATTATACTGAATGACATAGTTACATGGAGAGACATGTACAGGCAAACATTTCTTAGTGTCCACCAGAGATTCAGGAATGAGAGTAAGTGCTTGTGGGATGGGCGGGGTAGGGGTGGGGCGGGTAGTGGCAAGTACTGTGTTAATGGCGGTGGAATAGCACCTTTGTGATTACAACCTAACCTCCCTAGCTTAGAATTCTTAATCACATCTGCAAAGTCCCTTTTGTTCTGTAAGGCAAAATTATACCCAGCTTCTGGGAATTTGGACAGAGCCCTGGTGCCGTAGTGGGTTACACGTTGGGCTGCAACCACAAGGTGGACAGTTTAGATCCACCTCCTGCTCTGCAGAAGAAAAATGAGTCTCTCTACTCCCATAAAGAATTAGTCTTGGGTACCCTCAGGGCTTGTCCTACCCTGTCCTATAGGGTCACTTGGAATCAGAATTCCCTTGATGGCAATGAGTTTGCTTTCTGGCATTCCCAGCTTAGACTGGAGTAATGTAAACCACCTTGGGAACGTTGGAGCCGTTTTCCCAGTGAGGTGAGTTTAAAGATCAACCAAAGGAAAGAAATGACTCCCGAAAAAGGAGCGGATGGTTCCTTGTCCTTGCATATCTGATGCCGTGAAGGACTTTCGGGTGGGTGGCATGTAAATGAGAAAGGTACCCCCAAAGCACGTGCTGATCCTTTCCAGGAAGGCCTGCGGCAGTGGCAGGAGAAGCAGGAGAGGAAGGTGCGAGCGCTCTCCGAGATGGCCTCCGAACAGCTGAAGAGGTTCGATGAACAGAAGGAGTTGAAGCAGCATAAAGAATTCAAGGACCTACAGGAAGTCATGGAGAAAAGGTGAGTCTGTGCGTTAGGATGAGGGTGTTGGTGTGGTCAATTGAAACTCGTTCCCTCGCTGCTTCTAAGCGCTTCCGGAAATGCTTATCGAGACCAGTGACCATCCTTGGGAAAGCGGCCCGTGTGCAACAAGGAGCGAGAGCCTGTTAGGAGAGGAAAGAATTTTAGGAAGCATGTCTGACTATTCCTCCTGTTTTTCATTCAGTACCAGAGAAGCTCTGGGACACCAGGAGAAGCTAAAAGCTGAGCATCGGCACAGAGCAAAGGTCAGCCTGGGAGGATCAGTGTGGGTCAGTTTGTTGCCTGTTTATAACCTGCCGGAAGAGTCCAGTTCTGGCAAACGGTCATCGTGGAGGACTTGACTCTCTTAAGTCTCTTTGCCCATGCCTCGGGAGTCCTTTTCCGGCCCTGGGCCCATCTGCTTGTTTGAAACTCTCTAGCCTACAGAGGGCTTGAAGAATGTAGACGGCGAAAGCCCAGGAGCCCGTTGGAAGAGTAACTTAATGGCCCTTTCTGTAGATTCTGAACCTGAAACTTCGAGAGGCAGAGCAACAGCGCCTGAAGCAGGTGGAGCTGGAGCGGCTTCGGAAGGAGGAGGGCCGGGTCCGCCTGCGTCGCCTCTATGCGCTGCAGGAGGAGATGCTGCACCTCAACCAGCAGCTAGACTCCTCTGATACGCAGACGGACCTGCTCGAGACAGACCTGTGTGCGTGCCGGGCCCGAGGCAACCAGCTCTGCAGCCTCATCTCAGAGATCGTTCGGGCCTCTTCCGAGGTGAGGGGCTTCACACCAACTCTTGGTCTTTGCAGCGGAAAGTGTGATTCTCTGATTTAAAAATAATACGTGCTCATTGTAGAAAATGCTAGAAAGGAGGCCTGTTCCTATTTTGGTTTGTTTCTTACATGGTGCTGTGGATGTTTGTGACCCACAGCAAATTGCACTTAGGTAGAGTATGTCACATCTTGGGTTAGCCAATACCTTTCTTCTGATCACAGCAATGTCCCTCCTATACTTTTCCTTTTAAAGATTCTCCTGAGCCCTTAGCAGCCGTGACCGATGGTTGGTTATATGAGGGGAAGGAGAAACGTATATGGTGATTTTCAGTTAACATTGTATTTTGGACATGTAATTACTGTAGTTGTTAAAATCATAGTTTTTATGGTTTTTTTAATCATTTTATT
>NW_022103919.1:3454981-3456806 GCF_000313985.2 Echinops telfairi
CTTCTCCCGAAGCTGCAGGTTCAGTGCCATCGTTTGAAATAAATTCTTCCACGGGGGGAGTGAGTTTTTAAATTTTAAGAACTCTTTAAGTACTTATCCTATTTGAGACAAGTATATTTTTGTTATTCTCTTTGAATTTTCTTTATGGCCTTTGTTAACTTTTTGTGAAATTTTAAATCTAAACAAAAGCAGAGAGTAGCATAAAGACGCTTTATGCACCAATACCCAATTTCAACAAAAAAGTCCTCTTTCATCTCATCTCCATTTGTATCTTTACCCCACATTGTTGTACGGTCAATCTCAGACAAATAGTATTTTAGTAAATCTCAGACAAACTGCTTCATATGAAAAGTACTTTAGTACATATTGCTAAAAGATGAAACTCTTTGCTAACATAATCAGAATACTAAAATCACATCTAAAGTTAATTTCTTTAATAGGATCAAACATCTAGTCATGTCTGACTCTTCATGGCCGTCTCAATTTTTTTAAACAACTGGTTTGGAAATTAATGTCTCCACCAGGTTTGAGCTAGTACTTACATTTAGTCAAACAGCCCCTTAAGTATTTTGCTCTGTAGATTCTATGTCCCTTTTTTCTCTTGCCACTTCTCTTTGAACAGGTTCAGAATAAGATGTATTGTCCTATAAAATGCTAGGGAATTTCAGAATGCAGTTGCATGCCTGTGATGCCTTGTAATGTCTCCTTTACTCCCCATATTTGTTGTGGACTGGCAACTTCTTCTAGCGCATCACTGCCCTGTGGAGTTTCCGTATTGAGGAACACGTCCTGTATCTGCTCCACAGCATAGCAGTTGCTCGTCCCAGGTGGCTATTGACCACTGACTTTCTATTTTTGAAAATTGTAATTAGAAAAAGGTTATAAAACTAATATGTTTAAATAGCAGCATGTTGCTGCCTTTTTTAAAAAAAAATTATTTTATTGGGGGCTCTTAGACCTCTTATCACAATCCATACATACATCCGTTTTGTCAAACACTTTTTTACATAGGTTGTCATCGTTTTTATCAAAACACTTTCTTTCTACTTGAGCCCCTGGCATCAGCTCCTTGTTTTTCTGCCTCCCTCCCCTGCCCTCCCTCCTACCCCTAGGCCCCCTTGATAACTTATAAATCATGCTTTTTTTCCCCCCCATGTGTTACACCAACTGCTGTCTCATTTCACCCACTTTTCTGCCGTCCATCCCCCGGATGAGGGCCATACGTCGATCATTGTGATCGGTTCCCCCTTATTCCCCCACTCTCACCCTTAACCCTCCTAGTATTTCTGCTCCCCTTATTGGTCCTGAGGGGTTTATCTGTTCTGGATTCCCTGTGTTTCCAGCTCTTATTGTACCAGTATACATATTCTAGTCTAGTCAGATTGGTAAGGTAAAATTGGGGTCATGGTAGTGGCGGGGTGAGGGGGGGAGAAAGCATTAAAGAACTAGAGGAAGGTTGTGTGTTTCATCGGTGCTAAACTATACACCCTGACTGGCTCGTCTCTTCCTTGTGGCTGTTCTGACAGGGGGGTGTCCAATTGACTACTGCTGGCCTTTGGGTCTCCACTCTACTCTCCCTCTCATTCCCATTGATATGCTTTTTGTTTATTTGTTTCTGATCTTTGATGCCTGATACCTGATTCCATCAACACCTTGTGATCACACAGGTGTTGTTTTGTCCCGGGGACATGGGAGAGGGAAAGGCAGGGGAAAGGAAGTGGGTAACAAACTCAGGGACAAGGGAATAACAAGTGATCCAAAATCGGTGGTGAGGAGGATGTAGGAGGCCTGGTAGGACTTGATCAAGGGCAATGTAACCGAGAGG
>NW_022103919.1:3457248-3470869 GCF_000313985.2 Echinops telfairi
CCACATGGAAGAAGCACACCAGCCTGTGTGATCACGAGGTGTTGATGGGATCAGGCATCAAAGAACAAAAAATCAAATCATTGTGAATGGGGGGGAGTACAGATTGGGCAACCAATACCCATCTGTAGGCAACTAGACATTTCCTTACAGAAGGGTCGTGGGGAGGAGATGAGCTAGTCAGGGTGCAGTGTAGCAACCATGAAACATACAACTTTCCTCTAGTTCTTAAATGCTTCCATCCCCCCCACTATCATCCCAATTCTACCTTACAAATCCAGCTAGACTGGAGTATATACACTGGTACAGATAGGCACTGGAAACACAGGGAATCCAGGACAGATGATCCCTTCAGGACCAGTGGTGAGAGTGGCGATGCCTGGAAGGTGGAGGGAAGGTGGGGTAGGAAGGGGGAACCGATCACAAGGATCTCCATATAACCCCCTTCCTGGGATACAGACAACAGAAAAGTGGGTGAAGGGAGACATTGGGCAATGTAAGTTATGACAAAATAATAACTTATAAATTATCAAGGATTCATGAGGGAGGGGGTAGGGTGAGGGTGGAGGAAAATGTGAAGCTGATACCAAAGGCTCAAGTAGAAAGCAAATGTTTAGAGAATGATGATGGCAACAAGTGTGCTTGACACAATGTATGTATGTATGCATGAATCGTTATAAGAGTTGTACAAGCCCCCAATGAAATGATTAGGGAGGAAAAAGCAAGTTTCTTTTCTCATTACCCTATATAATCTAGTGTAAGCCAACCTGATTATCAGCCGAGGCACCTAATTTTACCACAAAAACGGCATTAAAAATGTGCTGGGAAAGAAAAGTGTGCTGAAAAACCTCGGCGTTTCCATGAGTATTTGCAGTATTCAGGAACTGGAAGCCCAGGGATACTGCCGCCAGGGGAAAGCTTTCTCTCTTTTGACCATAGAGAAGGTCGTTGGCTTTTCAGCTTCTTTCCTGTTCTGTAGACGTCTATATCCATGTGGCTTAGGGTCAGTCTTCCCCATCCGACTTCTTTCCCCTTTTATTTCAAGAGATTAACTTAGATGTACCCTGTATGAACTCGTTTCATTGATGTAACAGACAATCCTTTCCCAAATGAAGTTATAACTACAGGCAAATAGGTTAGCGTCTATAACACATGTTTGTGGGGTGGGGAATATACTTCAATCCATACATAACATGCCACCCTTTGTCGTTCCCCCCCCCCCAATTCATTTTCTTAGCCTATGCAGAGAGCAATTCAACCCATTACATCATCCCAAAAGCCTTAAATCAACTCCATGTTCTAGAAATCTTATCTTCTGAACCATCTAAATCAAATATGGGTGAGATTTAACATTTCATTTGGGTGTAAATTCCTCTCCCGTTTGTGAACTTATGAATTCTAAAATACTAGTCATTTACTTCCAAAGCACCATGGTAGAACAGGTACAGGGTAGGTATTTTCAGTTAGAAATGGGAGAAATTCGAAGGGAAGAAGGGGTAACAGGCACCAACTAATCCCAAAGCCAATAGGACAAATTATATTGCTCTCAAAACTTGAAAATAATCATTTGTTCTGTGAGACTCTCTGAGTAAAGGCCTTACCCTTGACCCTGGACTTCAGCTCAACCTGCCAAGCCTACTAGAATGGCAACTGTGCTTCCTTGACTTTGGGTAGCCACATTGTCCTAGTCCATCTGAATGTGGACGTCAACCTTTCAGCCCTGCAAGCCTTGTCTTCCCTTGGGCATGACCGCCCTGCCCTGTCCTGCCCTCTCAGTGTTAGAGTGCAGCTTCACACCGGAATCTAGTTGGGAAAGATCTGACTCTGAAATGTAGGAGGCTCTGGCCTCCCCTTTGCAACCGAGAAGGCCTTGTGCTTCCCACCCACCTGCCGACAGTTCTGCTGCTCTACAAGTAGTACAGGAGTGAGCACTTCCAGGGAGGACAATTCAGCTAGTTCCTTCGGTCTAGTTCCTGCTTGGAGAATTCCACGAGGCAGGCATCATTCTTTCCTGACTGCCTCCCCCTCAGTCTAAGGTGATGGGTTTCTGCTGTAGTGGTTGGTTAGATGTGGACCTTTGTTTTCTTTCTTTTTTTTTTTTCTTGAAGGCATCCTAACAAAACTAAGGACAAGTGTATTGCAGAGAACCTGGCTACAGCAGCCACTGATTACAAAGACACGTGTAAACATGCTTTATTTGTAATAAACCTGTGCATATATGAATTGGAACACTACCCTAATTTTCTCTCCTCTGTTTCTTCATTCGATGTGGTAAAATTTCCAGTTTTCTAATTCTCACATTTCTCCTCCATTAATTTAGAATTCTCCACAAAGAAGACATTTTACCTATTAACGGTTTATCTTGAGGTGCAATTGCAATAGGAAAGGCAAACTAATGTGTGATTCTGTCCTTTTGTGAGTTTTCAAAATAATGAGTTCGTTTCCTGTGCTGAAGCTAAAATTATGGCATGCATGTTTATATTGTTGTGGTTTTTAACATCATTATAAGCTTAGAGATTTTTATATATTTGATGTGTAATATGTTACAACCTACTGTGATTTTTTTGTTCTTCAAATTGTCCCATCTTTGGCCATCGGTATCCCCTTCAGAATGGCTTCACGACCCTTTTGATCTTGACCCAGTAGGAGTTGTTCTAAGAAGGAGCAACCATTTTCTTGCCCAGACCTGAAATTAGCCATTTTGTTAGGGAACTCTAGTCCCTTTTTAGTAGGAAAGTATTGAGAGGCCATGGTCTAATGGGGTTTGTCATTATTTCTAGGCCTTTTGAGTAGACAGAGCCAAGAGAGGTACCTGTTTCTTAAGGGAAAACTGTGAACCATACTAGCCTTTCCACTCAAAATATATGATTACGACCTTTTTTACTTTGATTTTTGTGTCTTTTTCCTACAGTAAAAATCTCGGTTCCTAAAAACATTAAGATTATGTAATCTTACTATATATATAAAATGTATATAAAATTAAACATGTATGTAATTTCAAAGTAATGCCAATGGTGACAATATGATTGCTGAAAACACTTCAGATTTCTGTGCTGTTCTTTTTGCTATGAGGCTCTATCCCACTAAATAGAGCAATTAATTACTCTTTATTTCACAGGAAAGAATTCTACCAATTTCAGAATCAGTTGGGTTTAAAAATACGTCAAAACTATAAAACCGTGTACTCAGAGAAGTCTAATTCCAAGTGACCATTTCTAGTAGCTCAGGGTTTTGTGCCATTCTTCTAAATCAAAGAAAATAGGTACATACCGTATATAGTCGTGTAGACGCCGAGTTTTCCAGCACATTTTTTTTTTTTACCATTTTATTAGGGACTCATACAACTGTTATCCCAATCCATACACACATCAATTCTGTAAAGCGCATTTGTACATCGTTTCTCAAAACATTTTCTCTCCATTTAAACCCCCGACATTAGGTCCTCATTTTTCCCCTCCCTCCCCTCTCCCCCCTCCCGCATGAACCCTTGATAGTTTATAAATGGGTATTTTGTCATATCTTGCCCTGTCCGACGTCTCCCTTCATCCACTTTTCGGTTGTCTGTCCCCCAGGGAGGAGGTCACACACAGTTCCATGTAATCGGTTCCCTCTTTCCTACCCATTCTCCCTTTACCCTCCCTGTTTCGCCACTCACACCACTGGTCCTATAGGGCTCATCCGTCCTGGATTCCCTGTATTTTCAGTTCTTATCTATACCAGTGTACATCCTCTGGTCTAGCCAGTCTTGCAAGATCGAATTCGAGTCATGGTAGTGGGAGCGGGGAGGAAACCTTTAGGAACTAGAGGAAAGTTGTATTTCTCATCATTGTTACATCGCATTCCAGCACATTTTTTAATGAAGTTTTTGTGGTAAAAGTGTCTCAGCTGATATTCGGGTCGGCTTATACTTGAGTATATACGGTACGAATGTATCTCCTTCTTCCAAGATAAAAGGTAGTTTCCCCTGGGCACTATTCTGTGCCTTTTTTCCACTTAACAATCTATTTTGGGGAGCACTTTTTATCAACATAGAGAATTTTCCTCATTCCTTAGATAATCACATCGTACTCTTCTGTGAATGTATATCATTTATTCAATCATAATTGGACATTTTTTATGTAAAGAAGTTAATGGGCTGTTTGGGGTTTTTTTTCCCACTACAGCTAACCCACCTGAACTTTATTTGAAGTTTGGTGGGAGATAAAGATCTTTATTTTTTAAAAATAGTTTTACCACCTCTTCTTCGTAATTTGTAAGTATGTATCAATATCTATAGGGAAAGCTAATTATGAACTGATAGCTAGATCTTTGCACTAGAAGTTACTAAGCTTGAATTTTTTGTTGTTGTTCCTTCATTGCCTTGAACAAGGTGGTTTAAAATGAGAGGTGTGGGTGATTATAAAGGAAAAAATTACAAAGGGAGACATTGTTAATATGAGTACATGAAAATTAAAGACATTTAAAACCAAAGCTTAATATCCTTGATTACAAAGAGAGCTCTTGCAGTTTATCGGGGACAGGGAAGTCAAATCCCATTCACTTTCTACCTCCATCCCACTGGAAAAATGAGCAAAGAATAGGATGAGCTTATAAAAGCAGAAATAAAATTGTCCAATAGATAGGAAAATAAGTTCTAGAGCACCTTTAACATATCAAATACAAATTAAAACATTTTCTTTTTTTTATATTGCCAGTTTTTTAATTATTGGTGATAAAAAATATTGGTGAGAGTATAAAAAAGTATATTTATTTTTTTGGTTGTTTCTTTTTTTTAATCGTTTTATTAGGGGCTCATACAACTCTCATCACAATCCATACATGTATCAGTTGTGTAAAGCATATTTGTACATTCATTGCCCTCATCATTCTCAAAGCATTTGCTCTCCACTTAAGCCCCTGGCATTAGGTCCTCATTTTTTCCCCTCCCTCATGAACCCTTGATAATTTATAAATTATTATTTTGTCATATCTTGCCCTGTCCGACGTCTCCCTTCACCCACTTTTCTGTTGTCCGTCTCCCAGGAAGGAGGTCACATGTAGATCCTTATCATCGGTTCCCCCTTTCCAACCCACTTCCCTCTGCCCTCCCAGTATTGCCACTCACACCACTGGTCCTGAAGGGATCATCCGCCCTGGGTTCCCTGTGTTTCCATTTCCTATCTGTACCAGTGTACACTCTCTGGTCTTGCAAGGTAGAGTTCTTACAAGGTAGAGTTCCGATCATGATAGTGGAGGGGTGGGGAGCTTTTAGGAACTAGAGGAAAGTTGTATTTTTCATCGTTGCTACATTGTACCCTGACTGGCTCGTCTCCTCCCCAAGACCTCTCTGCAAGGGGATCTCCAAATGGCCTACAAATGGGCTTTGGGTCTGCACTCCACACTCCCCGCCTTATTCACTAAAAAAAACCCCTATACTTTAAAACACTGTGTATATGAAGCTAAAATGATATTTATCTTTAAGAGAGGATAAATAAGTTCCAGCCTGTTCAATGTGGACATTTTGCTGGTGCTATTTTGGGAATTTATTCTAAGGAAATAAATATGCAAAAATGCATATGTGAAAATATCACTTAGAGCTAATTATGATAACAGATTGGAAACAAATACCCATTATAAGGAGTTGTTTAAATGATTTTTGGTATATCCATATAGTGACTCGTGATGCGGTTGTTAAAAACCACAAGCTGCAATGCTGTGTGTGTATGTACGTACTTCATTAACTGACTTGGGTGCGGTGCTGAGGGAATAGCCACTAAGCTCTCCTTCTGTCATTCTGGCAGAGTGTCTTTCCCACCATTGAGGACCAAGCAGTGGCTGAGCAAGCTCTGCATGAAATGCGGGACCTCCTTAGGAACTTGGAGCGGGAGATCACCAGAGCCTGCGAAGAGAAGCGGAGGCGGGATGAAGAGGCAGCCCGGGTAAAACAGCAAGAGGCACAGGTGCAGAAGCCCGAAGCCCAGAAAGCCTTCCCAGCTCCAAGCCAGGGTCCGGGGGGGAAGCAGAATGAAGGTAGGTTTCACTGTGGTGTGGCTATAGCTCTTTAAATTAGCTCGTGTTCTAGAACAGGAAGGGAGACAGCATTGTAGTTTGAATATTATGTTCAGTTGTAGGGTAATGAACTAACCAGGGCCTTTATGTAATACCATACATTTAAGTTTGGTGGAATGGGAGTCTAGCTTCAGATTGCAACACTTTGTTTGAGGTCTTAACAGTGTCTCTGATTCTAGTGAGATATATACTGCCCAGTATTGCTACTTCTGAATGTTTTAAGTAAATACTTTAAAAAGTTCTTAAGTGGAATTGACAGAGAATAGAATTTTCCATGAACTTTTGGAAGCTGCCTTATGTGAGGCTTCGTGAGTATATAGGAGACTGTGGCTGAGAATGCTGGCTCTGACGTTAAGATCAGTGGGAGTCTAGTTCTACTTCACTAGTAGGTGATCTTGGACCAATTCCTTAACAGTTCTGTGCCTGTTTTCTAATCTGTAAAGCAACGATTTTAACAGTATCTACTTCATAGGGTGCCTGGGACCAGTTAATGAAACAATGAGTACATATGTAAGGTGATGAGAACAGGATCTGGCTCATGATAAGTGCTTCATAATTACTAGCTATTCCTAAAGCCTCTCTTTTGTCCTCAGACCTCACAGTGAAAGTACAAGACAGTACAATGCAGTGGTACCAGCAGCTGCAGGATGCGGCCCGTCAGTGTACGTTGGCCTTTGAGGGACTGACCAACAGCAAGGACAGTCAGGTAGGAGAGCTGTACTGTGGGAATTCTGTGGGCCCAAGAATCCTCCCCGTCAGCTTTATACCTCATCCAAAGGGACAGCTAGCATTGGCACATTCCCTTATCCTAAGTGGCATCAGCTCATCTCTTCCAAACGCTATCGGTCTTCTCACAGTTCTCTCCTGGCAGACCAAAAAGATCAAGATGGACCTCCAGAAGGCTGCCACCATCCCAGTGAGCCAGATTTCTACGATTGCAGGTTGGTGAGAAGGATTGGGGACTTGGCTCTTCACTTTATTTATTAAATCGTCACCGTTTTTATTTTACTTTTAAAGACACTAGATCTATTTGTAAACTTCCTATACACTGAGTATGCTTGAATTAATGCTAATAATTAGAACATGATTTGTGCATCCTATTTTACTCTTTGTTTCTTCATCAGCACATAGACGTTAACACACGTTTTTATAAGCTGTATATTAGTACTGTTTAGGGGTGAGTGAACCTGCTCACACCAACTAAAGGAGCCTAGGGTGACTTAGAGTCTTACAACCCTAGCTTTTCCAAACTTGAAACCTGCCTTGTGTATGCATTAAAACTCATTTCTCTCAAGAGACTGAGATTTAGAAAACAAAAAACAAAACTATAGACAGGGGAGCAAAGCTTCTCTTCCTTCCTTTAGAACCAGAGGTTTAATTTTTTTGGAGCACCATTCTGGGCTTATAGCCTCTGCTGCCAAGTGCCTAGGGGAGTGTGTACATCTGGGGAGTTATTCTGACTTATCATCATAGGTACCTCCATTGAATTTTGTTATATTGTTACCTGAAAAAAAGGTACAGTTTCTACTCCTGAAATTAAGTGACAACATTTAAATATATCACTTTGCTGCCTAGAATGCTTCTCGGAACAGGACAAGGTAAGAATAAACACACGTGTCCCCCTTGTTTGCATCTGAAGTGCAGTTTCCTTTGATAGCAGCAGCACAGAGAATGGTTGATGCGACATCAGACGATCTGACGCCTCTGTCATCAGGAAGATCGAGGTGCCAGGCGCGAGGCCCTCGGCATCCTGCCCCTCCACCTCTGCGCAACTGTTCTGTCCTGCTGCCCGTACCTCCTGGTCTCCTGGTCCTTCCGGCTCACATTTCCTTCTGCTCTCCTCCCCTTCCATCTCTGCCAGAACCTGCTTTCTCGTTGGTCACCTTTCTCTCCTGTCTTCTATCGCTACTCCGTTTTGCAGATTTTTAAGAGCATGCGTAAGCAGTCATGCTAGGGTGCTTTCCTCGTGATTATGTTCTGCTCTCACTTGCACGTGGCCCTGGAGATCGTCGCCTTCCTTTGGAAATGCTACTACAGCACTGCTTACAGGTTCTACCTCCGTGCCGCTTCTTTCTCTCTCATGGATCCCTCCCTCTCTTTCTCACAACTTAACTGTAGGGCCTGCTCATGGTATCGAAGATTACCTGTATGTATGTATGTATGATCACCAGATATACCGCTGGTCACTCCTCTTCCCTGAGCTAAAGATTCTGTGACTCCATTTGTTCTAACTACCTTCAAGACATCTTTGCTTAGAGCTCTCTCAGCTGCCTCAAGTTTAATGTGCCCAAATAAGAAATTATCCGCATCCTTACATCCTTGCTTTTCCTTCTCTTTTCTAGAAGTGATGAGTAGTACCTTAGCTAGAAGCAGGCAGTATCTCCATAATCACCCCTTCTGTTTCACAGTTTCTAGTTTTGTTGTTTTTAATTTTTCTGCATTTTTTAAATGTATCCCTTTTTCTCCATCATTATTATAAGTCCTTTAAGACATAACAATCCAGTCAGACATGGAGCATGCTCTACAGTCAGTGCTTTGTGAATGTTGGATGAGTGAGAAGGACCTGATTTCTGTGTCTTTAAGAGAAAACTAAGAAAAACTGGTTCTGTGACCACATAAATTAATATTTCTTTGAACAGGAGGTCAAAAAGAAGTTGCTAGAGATCTCTCAGCTCCATATGTAAACATGTGCTTGATAAAATTGATGTATGGATTATTATGTAAGAGCCCCCAATAAAATGGTTTATTAAAATTAAAAAAAGAAAAATGGTGTCTACAAGCAGCTAGATTCGAAGGAGAATGTGAATGAGAGTATGTTGCTGGCGTCGCCAGTGGGAAGAGGGCATCACTGCGTGGATATGGTCACGCGTTGAGTTTCCCAGCTGGAGAGAATGAAGAGAGGAACTAGGCTTGAGAGGCAACGGCGTAGCCAGTGGAGCGTTGGGGAACCTGTAAAGCAGTGAGTGTGACTCAGCAGGAATATGAGTAGGGACATGTTTATGGAAATGTGCATATTCTGACATCAGTGGGGCTTGGCTCTATTTCTGGGATGCTTCGCCTTCCTAGGATTTCCATGGCATTTCATTATTTAGTTCTTTTTTTCCTTCATGCTTGTTTCTTACTTCCTAAGAAATGTGGGTGGCTCTCTTTTTCTTTTTTTGTTGGGTTTGACTAAGTGGTTTGTAGAGGATGTTGGTTTTTTTAAATTATTTTATTGGGGGCTCGTACAATTCTTATCACAATCCATACATCCATCCATGTGTCAAGCACATATGTACATTCATTGCCCTCATCATTCTCAAAACATTTGCCCTCCACCTCAGCCCTTATTATCAGTTGCTCATTTTCCCCCTCCCTGGCAATCCACGCCCCCTCATGAACCCTTCATAATTCACAACTTATTATAGCTTTGTCATAAGTTACACTGTCTGACGTCTCCCCCTGCCCTCTTCTCTGCTGTCCCTCCCCAGGGAAGAGGCAATACCTAGATTCTTGTCATCGGTTCCCCTGTAGGATGTTTTTGAGACAACACCTTCTGAAGTGTCTAGGAGCTTGAGAAGGTGTTCTTAAACTGGAGATGCTGTATTACTTTGACACTCTGATTTCAGGTGATAGATTGATTCATGTTTGCTTGCACGCACACCACAGACCTTCTTCCTAAAGACAAACAAGTGCTGCATAGGGCCCAGCAGCACAAACGGATGGAGGTCTGAGGAACAAGACACTGGAGGTCCCTTTACCTCGCTCATCCCATTCCCTCTATACATCTCCGTTCTTCTCGTAGAGACTGCTTTTTCTTGGTCCCTGTGGCAAACGTAAGGTGACTGCCCTGTTACCCATCAGTGCACAGTTGCAGGGCCAGCCAGCCACCTTAAGGAACTGACGCTCAGCTTGACTGTCCCTAATCTCACTGGAGCAAGTGGGAGGAAGGGGTGCTAAGACAGACCTCTCAGGACCTCATGCTTGTGTCTTTGAGCATGGGGAGAGACAGCGGGGGCTGCCATTGGGAGATCTGTAGACCCTTTAGAAGGTCTTCGAGAGGCTACTCCTGTAGTTGTGTTAACCACAGCCCTTGGGAACTGTGCACACAATAACTGTTCTCATATCGTTTGTCTCTTTGTCATTTCCATGTTGGGAACAGTGCCATGGCTGATGTTGTTTAGCATATTGCATAACATGTCTTTGATTGTCACATGTTCTTCTGCCTTGATATTTTATTTTTAGAGTTTGAACTTCTGTAGGATGCCTCGTTGCTACAAGGATGAAAAGGAGCTTGAGCTACAGCTCTGCTCTTGTGGCTTTAACGTGGTCTCTCTCACGCCCAGGCTCGAAACTGAAGGAGATCTTCGACAAGATCCACAGCTTGCTCTCTGGAAGACCGGTTCAATCTGCGGGACGCTCCGTGTCCGTCGCACTTACCCCACAGGGGCTGGACTTTGTCCAGTACAAACTGGCAGAGAAGTTTGTGGTGAGACACCTTGTTTCTCGAATCATGGGGAGAAAAGGTCGGTGTATAATGTTTAAACCATTCTCCGATCGTGACTGACAGTTGTTCTGTCTGCTTCCAGAAACAAGGAGAGGAGGAGGTGGCCTCTCATCATGAAGCAGCATTCCCCATTGCAGTTGTAGCATCTGGGGTCTGGGAGCTGCACCCCAAAGTGGGGGACCTCATTCTTGCTCACCTGCATCAGAAGTGTCCTTATTCTGTTCCTTTCTATCCGCCTTTCAAGGAGGGAATGGCTTTGGAAGACTATCAGAGGTACAGTTGTTTTCTCCTCACTCCCTGCCCCTGGAGTGAGTGACCCTTTGAGTCACTTCCAGCTCCTCGTGACCTTTCGTTTTGACACCGAATACGGTTTTGCACAGTCAGCCCAGTCTTTCTCCTGTGGAGCAGCTGGTCCGTGTCCACTCCCAGCCCAGCGGTGGTTTGGGTGCTTGTTAGGTGCGCTCAGTCTGTTCCAGCTCACGGTGGCCTGTGTACGCCCTAATGGACACTGCCCGTCCTGTGCCACCTTCACAGTGGTTCTGACTTTTGAGCCCATCACTGTAGCCACTGTGCCAGTCCATCTTGTCCAGGATCTTCCTCTTTTTTTTTTTGCTGCCCCATTGCTTTACCAAGCACGATGTCCTTCTGCGGGGACTGGTCTCTCCTGACCACACGTCCAAGTACAGGAGATGAAGTCTCACTGTCCTTGACTCTGGCTGTACGTCTTCCAAGCAGGTGTGTGGGTTCTTTTGGAAGCCCACGGTACTTTGAATATCCTTTGCCAGCACCATAATTCCATTGCCTCGGCTCTTCTTTGATCCTCCTTATTCAGTGTCCGACTTTGACTTGCTTAAGAGGCTATTAAAAATGTCATGGCTTGGGTCAGGTGCACCTTAGTCCTCAAAGTAACACCCTTGCTTGGTCTCGTGCAGCAGATTCACCCGTATCAAGTGTCACTTAAATCTTTTTGTTGTTGTTGTTGTTTTCTTAGGTCACTTTATTGGGGGCTTATACAACTCTTATCACAATCCATACATAGATTAATTGTACAAAGCACAAATCACTTAAATCTTTTGATGGCTGCTTCCTTGAGAATTGATTTTTGGATCCAAGCAAGACAAAATCCTTCGCACCTTTAATCTTTTCTCCGTTAATCATGATGTTACCTACTGGTCCAATTGTGAAGATACTGGTTTTCTGTACATTGAGTTGTAATCCATGCTAAATCCTTGATCTTCATCAGCAAGTGCTTTAAGTCCTGACTTTCAGCAAGCACGGTTGTGTCATCTGCACATCTCTGGTTGTTAATCAGCCTCCCTCCAATCCTGATGCCGTATTCTTCTTATAATCCAGCTTCTCTGATGAATGTCTCACGTGTTTTCATCATGCTACTGAATTTTCTCAATACCGATGAAATCAGTTTGGTGAAAGGCTGCAACCCTGATGCACAACTTTTCGGATTTTGAACCATGCGGTATGCCCTTGTTCTGTTTGCACAGCTGCCTCCGGATCCTTCTATAGGTTCTACATAACCACAATGTAGTGTTCTGGGGCTCCCATTCTTCTCAAGACCACCCATAGTTTTTCATGTCACACAGTTAAATGCCTTAGCATAGCCAGTCAAACACAAGCAAACATCTTTCTGGTCTTCTCTGCTTTCAGTCAAGCTCCATCCTGTCAGCAGTGATATCTTGAAGCTCTGGCAGCCTGTGGTTAGCAGCCCCCAGACCGCTCCCTCAACACTAGGGCTCCTTCTAGGGTGATTGATGAAAATACATCAAATTGGAATTCTTTCTCTCCTCCCCACAGCTGCTTTTTACTTTGACCAGTCTGTCAGAGCATATTTTTTGTGCGTGCAAACTGGACAGCTTGTGGGATGATGTGGTAATCATTGTAGCGGAAGCCCCGATTGATTACTGGTTACCTGTTACCCTGCTAAACACAACGTCAGCAGTTTGAATCACCATCTGTTCCACAGGAGAAAGATGAGGTTTTCTACTCCTGTAAAGATTTACAGCCTTGGAAACCCACAGGGGCAGTTCTACTCTGTTCTCTAGGGTCATTATGAGTTGGCATCAACTTGATGATAGTTTAGGTTTTTTAAATGTATTTCAGTCCAGAATTTGTGCTAAGAGTTGATCCAAAATAGTAAGAATGTGGTCGGTCTACCCTGAAAGGTAGAGGAAAAACATGATTGCATGATACTACAGCATGTACCCACCATCAGTGCTCACGGACGCAGCAATACAAGATCAAAGGACACATTGCATTGGGGACATCTGCTGTCTAAGACCTTTTCAAAGTGTTGAAAAGCAAGGATGTTACTCTGAGGACTAAGGTCCACCTGACCCAAGCCATGATGGAAGCTGTGTCTTCTGTAATGTTGACCTTCTTCAAGCCAAACAGCTTTCTAAAATTTTCAAACCATCATGTGTTGGCATTAAATTGTCTAGCTTTAGACCAGAGGATGTACATTGGCACAGATAGGAACTGGAAACCCAGGGAATCCAGGACAGATGAACCCCTCAGGACCAGTGGTGAGAGTGGCAATACCTGGCGGGTGGGGTAGAAAGGGGGAACCAGTCATAAGGATCTACATATAACCTCCTCCCTGGGGGATGGACAACAGAAACGTGGGTGAAGGAGTTGTCGGATAGTGTAAGACATGACAAGATAATAATAATTTATAAATTATCAAGGGTTCTTGAGGGAGAGAGGGCGGGGATGGAGGGAGGGGGGAAATTAGCTGATAGCAAGGGCTCAAGTAGAAAGCAGTTGTTTTGAGAATGATGGTGGCAACAAATATACAAATGTGCCTGACACTATGAATGGTTTGTGATAAGAGTTGTACGAGCCCCCAATAGAATGATTTTAAAAAAGTATTTAGCTTTATATTCTTCACCTTTTGTGTGAAGTTGTTGTATAATGACTTTACCTTTTTTTTTTTTTTTTTCACATAATACTTTTATGGTCGAACTCAAAACTGTTATCCTAATTCAAATGCTTCGACTCTTCTACGGTCTAGGTCTTCCTGGTTCTTTCTTTTTTTTTTTGTGACATTTTATTAGGGGCTCATACAACTGTTATCCC
>NW_022103919.1:3471434-3485536 GCF_000313985.2 Echinops telfairi
GGCAGTGCCGGCTTCATGGGGCCCATTCCTTTTGTACAGTCGATTGTTCTTGAAGCGGTGGACAGCCGCAGCTGCAGAACGCAACCTGCGCTTCTTATGAAGCAGCTTGAACCTTTGTTTTTGTACCGTCATGACTTTACTCTTTGGGAACATTTGCAGTATCACTAGTGGCACTTTATACTGGTCCCATGTGGTGGTCAGGTTTATAGTCTTGGGGCGCCATGAAAAAAGATAAGAAAACAGAGAGATGGCTTTTTATTGGAGAAAGGAGCAGTTCCAGCAGAGATGCTGCGCGTCACATGGCTGTGTTGCTTGCGCTCCTCTCCATTTTACCCTGCATTTTAATGTCCATTGCAGTGGCTACGCAGTGCCCACAGACGATATTTATGATGAAAAGCTTTTTTAAGGAAGAAAATCGGTTGTAGTACAAGTGAGACACACTCAGGATACAATTATTCCTCAGGACATGTCGCACAGTTCTAGGTCTGCTAATACTTGCCCAAAGGCACGCACCCCTCCACAGACACGGGGCTCCATTTCCATGGGTCAGCAAGCCGTTTCCCCGTCGGGTGACGAGAGGGACTCCACTCCACAAGGCAGCTTCTGACCCAAAGCACTCAGCCCCTCCTCGTTCAGTGGGCGGGGAGTCCACCTCTGTTTATGTTCTGGCTCTTGTTTGCTGCTGCCCTTCCTCTGACGCCACAGCTGTCCTCTGCATCCAGGGGGTCACCTTCGGTCCAGAGGACTCCCTCCACTCCTGGCTCCTCCTCATAATGGGATCCCGCCTCCTGCTTCTCAGAGGGCTCCTTCTATGACAGCAGCATGGCATTCTAGGGGGTCCTGTTCCCAGTGCCTCGTAGGTGAAGCCTGTCTCTGTCTTCCCCCACCTTCTTTTTAGACCCATGCGGGAAAAGGTCCTTTTGTGGCATTTAGACTTTGGCTGAAAGTGCCCCATTAAGTCATTCACTGCCTTGCCCAGCATGGGAGGTGGGTTCCCCTCAGCACTTGAGCTCCCAGCAATACCAGCGGGTAGTGGCTAATGCAATTTCTGTTTTATGCTGTTATGATTAATACTCATCTTTATGCTTTTTTACATTTCCCTATTAATGCTGCCATGTACTATGTGTGTTTATGTGACTTTTTATAATAGGCTAGTATATATTTTATGGTAATAAATGATAAAATAGATTAGTATGTACATTTATGAATTCGTGACATACCAACTTTTTCTCAGTTTTTTGTTGTTGATATTTCTAGGTTATGCAATGTGTCAGTGACTTTTTCAAATTGTCACTAATCTCCAAAAAGTGTTCCCGTGTATTTATTGTAAAACATCTCTGTAGAAGTGGTCCCATTCCGTTCAAACTGTATTATTGACGCGTCAGCTGGGTTTCACAAATGTAATCGTATATAACAGTGTGCTAATAATCATCCTAAAAATAGTATTGGTAGAAAAAGAGTGGTTAGAAACTGCTTGCGGTAGCAGTCGCACAATTCTGCCTGATGTGATTGAAGTGTGGAATGATGTGTTGTCTGTATTAAATCCCAGCTAATTCAGCAACCTAGTTTTGGTCGTTGTCACTTGCCGCTGTGACACGTCATCTCTGATTTGTTGCCCTTACTGTGGCTTTGTCACGGAGCATGTGTTCCCCCCACCCAGGATGCTCGGGTACCAGGTGAAGGATTCCAAAGTAGAGCAGCAGGACAACTTCCTCAAGCGCATGTCTGGGATGATCCGGCTCTATGCTGCCATTATCCAGCTCCGGTGGCCATATGGAAACCAACAAGAGGTTCGTAGAAAAGGCTGACTGTGGATAACAAGAGGTTGGACCCTATTCTTTCTTGGTGTCTCCGTCTGCAGGAAAGGTTACCTTCTCTCAGAGAAGGTAGTCTAGTTTAATAATAATGAGTATGTTGCTACGTTGTAGCAACAGAAATTGTATTGATTATTAGGATACGTCTTGAGATCATCAGAATCATTTGTTCAGGGGCCCAGATTCTGTGCTAAGGTACCAAGAATAAGAGGTATGAAAGGGAACTGTTTGCTTATGAATTCTATAGATGATAGGTGTATTAAAGGAATCCTGTAAAGAATGTATTGGGTGGAGGGAGGGTGGGGTGTACCAATTACAAGGATCTACATACATATAACCTTCCTGGGGGATGGACAACAGAAAAGTGGGTGAAGGGAGATGTCAGACAGTATAAGATATGACAAAATAGTAATAATTTATAAATTGTCAAGGGTTCATGAGGGAGGGGGGTGCAGGGAGGGAAAGCTGATACCAAGGGCTCAAGCAGAAAGCAAATGTTTTGAGAATGATGATGGTAACAAATGTACAAATGTGCTTGACACAATGTATGTGTGTATGGATTATAATGAGTTGTATGAGCCCCCAATAAAGTGATTTAAAAAAAAATGTATTGGAACATTTAAAACCAATTGAGTTGGTTTGTAGTGTTTTTGACCTTTGCTCCTTGTTTGAAGCAAGCAAGAGCCCATGCCCCCTTTGAATTTGCTGGATAAAGACAGTAGGAGTTTAAATCTTGGAATAAAATGAGATCCAATCATGACCAAGTTCCTCTATTCGCAGATTCACCCGCATGGCTTAAACCATGGCTGGCGCTGGTTGGCACAGATCTTGAACATGGAGCCCCTGTCAGATGTGACAGCCACCCTACTCTTTGACTTTCTGGAGGTGTGTAATGCTGTTATATACCAGCGAGCCCGTGTTTGAAGCAGCGAAGGGCCACTCGATGACATGAACAGGGAGACGTCACAGAAAGAGGGTCATGCATTTTCCCTTAGCCTTAAGACAAATTGAGCTTTCGCTTTTGCTTCCAACTCTACTTTCCTTCCCTGTGTGGACGTCTGTAAATTGCAAGAAGAGATCTAAACTGTGTGTTGTAGCACAAGTAAAAAGGAGTTTGTTGTAGCCACGGAGCAGTGACTTCCAGAATTAAAGTATGTTTATTTGAACCTTACCCAGGTATGTAATCGGAAACTAGACCGACCAAGACAGAATCTCTTTGGAGCCATAACCAAGTGGCATTTCACATCTGCTCTCCCTGTAGTAGGCTAACTTTTTACAGTTCTCTGTACACAGAGGAGTTGACCACCCTAGAGTATGCCACTCTGAGTCTCACCCAGCTAGCTAGATTCTCCTTGTTCTCATTTCCAGGAGACAAAAGATGGCGATGCAGCTCGAGGCAGTTCTCGCCCTTATCCCAAACTCTGCACAGTCCTGTCCGCTTATGGAAGACCATGCTTGTAGCGTGAAGAATTTCATGGAGAGGAGGCATTTATTAAAGAAGAAAGGCATGGGGCATGTGTCATAACATCTGAAAACACATGGCCTAGAATGCCAATAGCTCCTAGTCACCTTACTATTCCCCAAAGTCGCGTGAACAGTGACCCTGAACCCATGAGAACATAGGTGATAGCTCTGTATACTACCTAAAGTTGGGACGTACGTTACTACCTGTACTACCTGTAGAAAGGTCTTTATTCAGTACAATAAAATCAAAATAGGTACTTTGATTTGCTTTAAATTTCTGAACTACCTGGCTTCACTGGCATGCTGGCTACATGGAGATATTACCAGATAGATAGAGAGGAGTTCTTTAGGAGAGAGTTACAGCTTTCATTGAAGTCCCTTGGTCAGCTAGCTATATGGCATTGTGGCCAAATTATTATATAAAGGTGAAAGGCAAAGATTTCACTGTGGACATCTCATATGAGTATGAATTTTCATTTTTTGTTCTGACAGTACCCGTCTTCCCTACAGGTGTGTGGCAATGCTCTCATGAAACAGTACCAGGTCCAGTTCTGGAAGATGCTACTTCTCATCAAAGAAGACTACTTCCCCAGGTATCAGACTTGCTGAGCAGGTGGCAGTGGGTTCAGTAGGTAAAACTCGGGCACCAGGTAACCTTGGGTGCTATTACTTACTGTTTTCGACTCAGGTCAGAATCTTCTGTGTTAATATGACAACTTCCTCTATGCAATGATGACAGCTTCCTACTTCTGGCTGCCTTTTTGATATATGGATGTATGTTTTTTACTCTAATGACAGTAAAAATATTATTGTCTAACCAAACAAAAATAAACTAGGAAGGTCTTGGATTAAGAAACCTAGTCATTTTTTTATTACTCTTTTTTTCTAACTCCTTCAGATAATAATTTGGAGTTTTACTTCATGTAGTCATGCATTAAACCAGAATGAAGTCTCCTGAATAAATTAATTGTAGAAACTGACTTATCAAAGTTTAGCTGTGGTCTGATATTTACCTCTAAACACCCTTCTCTTTCCATTTAGTTCTTTGGCATTTCGAGTGGCAAGGGAGGGAGGAAGCCTTGGCAAAACCCATTCCTTCTGACTAAAGATTCCTTGAAAGGGGACAATTTTCTTCTCTAGCCCCTTATTTGTAAAGACGCTTGGGACCATTTGGAAGGGGAACCACAACCTTGGTCTAAAAGATATCTCTCTGAGTCATCTGATCAACCACTTCACTCCAGTTGCCAACCCAGAGTTGGCAGTACCACTCCTGGGGCACTCAGGAACAATCCAGATTGCAAAAAGCAGATACCTACACTCTATGATGGGTTATGGGCTATCAAACAAAAGTTCTCAATTGCCTGAGGGGGGAGTCTTTTTTTTTTTTTCCTGAAAAGGGAATGTTAAGACAAATAAGTATGAAAACCTATGCTCTAGATCAGCAATGTATAGACACACACCCCCTCAAATGGTAGGTGGAATCACGTGCCTCTTTTCCTCTTCATAGAATTGAAGCCGTCACAAGCTCAGGACAGATGGGTTCCTTCATTCGCCTCAGACAGTTTTTAGAGGTAAGCTGTCCTTAGACCAGCCCACCCCACGCTGCTGTTGCTCTTAGATGTGTGTGTGAGAAGTCTTAGGTGCTTAAACTCTGGCTGCCAGCGTCTTAGCTTGTCTAAGCCCTTTCATTGTCTGACTCCTTTAACCTTTGCACTCGGGGTTGCTCTTTCATCATTTTCCTTGTAAATATAACTTGTAAATCTTTACCTTTCTCCTGTTCAGTATTAGAAGCAGACTTATCAGAAAATAATTCTCTTTTGTTTATCTTTTCCTGACCAGAAATGTTTGCAACGCAAGGAGATTCCTCTCCCCAAGGGCTTCCTGACTTCCTCCTTCTGGCGCTCCTGATGTCAGCTCCATCACCTGTGCCCCCCTTCTGTTGTTCTATATGCAAAGTGGCAATAAAAAAAAAAAAAGCACCTGAAGACAGCGATCGCCAGGAGAAATCATGTCAGATTTAGAGATCTGCCAACATATGTTTTTGTATATTTGAACCTTGAGGCCACAAACTCTAGGAGTGCTCTTAGACTTGGTAGCTCCTCATGGGGTTCACGTGGTAACAGAATCAATGGAATTGCCCTTTCTTGGGTCAGTGAAACTTAGGAGAAGAGTTATAAGAAGAGGCACGTAGCACCCAGTGCCATCCTTTATTTCCCTTGGCTCTAGTACCTTTCAGAAAATAATTTATACCTTACTATTTAACTTGGCAGAAATGGGTCCACCACTTTCACTCTCCTCCCCACATTCCCCACTCCGGTTCAAATGAATTTCCAGGAGAAGCAGACTCTTGTGGTCCCTTTCATAGATTAACTATTTCAATGTAATTTAATAGTGGAGACCTAAATCTGTACAATACGTGTGGGTTGTGGTTGGTGTGCCTTTCTCGGCTTGTGAAGTACTTGTAAAGCCAGAGAAAAGGCGTGATGCAGACAGACGTCCCAGGTTCCATCAGGATGGCCACGCGCCTGGGGGGAGCACTGTTAGCACAGGTTCTGTTGAACTGACAAGTACTCTTCGCCTTCATGCTTTACATACGGCCCCTGAGTGCTAGGGATGCACGTACCATTTTTTGTTTTTCAGTTTGCAATAAGATAGATGGGCTGAGATGGGGTTTTCAGCATTATATAAGACTTCAGTATCTATAAGTAATGAATCAGGGTTAAATAAAGCTATTAAGGGGGAATTGAGAGTCCTTATATTTTTGATGTGTTCTGTGTAATGAAAGATGATAAATTTGCATTATTATTTTTGATGTGGTCTGTGTAATAGAAGATGATAAATTTGCCTGACTAGAGCCACTGAAAATTTGGAGCTTGATTGTTCAGCTAAGAGATGAGGCTGTTGTGATTTTTTAATCAGAGGGAGCAACCATAGATGGTTTCCTCTGTTCACAGAATAGCATGTATGTGGATGGGTGGGTGGTTGTTCACTAGTACTCTTGAGTGACATGTGCAGTTCCATGAATTGTTGACTGTGATGCCAAAAACGAAGTAATAAAGCTTGATCTTTTTAAAACCCATTGTTGACATATAGTTGGTTCAGTATGATCAATTTCCTGTGCCCTGAGCTACTTAAATCGTTAGAGGAATGGTAGTGCCCAAGAAGAGGTATAGTCAGTGTTTTTTCCCGTTTTTTCTCTTGATCTTCACCTTGTCGGTGTTCCTGTCATGCTGTTTATGGAATTATGCAGCAATAAGGCACCCTGTTTTAGCTGGCAGACATGTAATATCAAGTGTTTTCATGTAGACACACTGGGATGAACACTGTGGAAGGAGTCAGGAGACCTGTGCTCAATTCACTTTTAGGTTTGTGGCCTTGAATAATTTACCCTCTCTGAATCTCAGTACCTCCATTTGTAAAACAAAATAATTGGACCAATCGAATCACTCAATCAGCAGTTTTCAAATTGTTCTCTATAGCATTGTGTGTGTGAGGGCATGCTAATCTGCTTAAGCCCATGGGGCTCCCAGGTGGGGCCTTCAGAGCCACTTCCTGGCTCTACCAGAGTCTTCCCGACAGCAGCATCTTCTATGTGTGTCACGCCAGGGAATGGATTGGAAAGCTTTGACTTGAGAAAGAAAGGGTATTGAGTGTTGCATGAGCTCAGGTGAGTCCTCCTGTCAGTCAACATACGGATGTTTGTGCAGAGTATGAAAACCTCCCCTTCAAGATACTGCTGCCATCTGCTGGAAGATTGTCTTACTAATAACTATGCAAATCTGCGACTCTAGGAGGTACATGGTAACCACTGGAGTTGTGCAGTTAGTATTTTGCACAAGCATTTCATGATCCCCTAATGGAACCCTAGGGTCCTCTGCTCTGGCATTTTTACTTGTGTGCTTTCTGTTATTAGACTCCACGCATGGGAGAAGTTCCGCTGCCGAAAATGAAATGTGGCCAATCACTGGCCAAAATGATCTCTAAAGGCGCTTCCATCCCCTGTACAGAATGCCCCTGTAAGATTTGAATATTCGTTTTGTGGACATTTACTGGTTTTGCATGTGCCTTTTAATGCTCGGGGTTCTTCTTTTTTTTTTTTTGTAGTCCAAAAGGAAAGGGCTTTATTTAGTGCTCCATACTAATACATAGGCCGAAGTTAAAGACATTAAACCTTGCATTCACTTGTCTCAATTTTTAAAAGGACAGACCTATTCAGTCCTGCTGGCCCCCTGAAAGACTGAAACGAATATTCAAGGATCACACTAACCAAGGCCTCTGCATGCTGACTCACAGTGCTTGGGATTCTCCATGATTCTCAAGAGTCAACCAAGAAAGGAGAGCACTGGGGACGCCAGGGTTTTGATCGGGAGAGCGTCCCCCTCGTAGATAATGATTGCTTGCAGATAGATGGAACTCCTGATGCGTGGTAGCATTAGATTATTTAAAGAACACTAAGGACGCATTTCATTTTCAGTCCAAGTACTCACTTGTCTGCCTGCTTCCTTTCAATCGTGACCTCATTGCTCAGGCTGACTGCCCATGTTTTTGTCCTCTCATTGCCCTACATCATCTTAAGGAAAATTTGATGGTGACTTGAAAATGGCAATAGGACAGAAAGGCTAGAAGAATTAAGTTGTTCTGGAGATTTCCCAGCCGGGCGCCTGGGGAGCCCTTTTCTACTTCTCAAGCTGCCTATGATTACCCAACCCACTGCCATCAAGTCCATGCACACATGTAGCAAGCCTACATAGGTTTCAGAGATTCGGGATCTTGACAAGAGCAGGTAGTGTCATCTTGTTCTCACAGAGTGGCTGATGGGTTTGAACTAGTTTATCAGCCATGCAGTTAGCAATCCCAATACTTAGCCAACAGAGCCAACAGTCCTATGATGACAGCAGTGACATCATTTGGATGGCTTGTCTCAGTACCAGAACCACCAGAACGGAGCCACAGAGCTGCATACGGGCGTCTTGTCAGATCTGGTCATCCACTCGTCTCCCTTTCCTCTGTCCTGCCTACTGATTCTGGGTGGTGTCCCATTTCCTGTGGAGCTGCAGGTGTGGGCCTCCAGCTCTGATGGATTTACAGATACCCACAGAAAGGAACTTAATCTTGTAGTTTGCAATCAAGCTCCCCTTTATATCAGTTTACATAGATTTATGTATTCAATTATAGATTTTTTTTTTTTTTTAGCTCCTTCAGGATGTTTACAGTGAATGCAATTGATACATGATCTTGGATTGGTGCTTCGACCAGAAAAAAAAAAAATTAGTTTTGGGTTTTGTTTGTTTGTTTGTTTGCTATAAAGAATCTTAGAACAATTTGCAAAACTCAAAGTCTACATTAGAGAATAGTATTAAATCAATGTTAGTTTCTTAACTTGATCTTTATACTATCATTTTGAAAATGACTGTCTTTATTCTTTTTTTTTTTCCTTTTTTAACATTTTATTAGGGGCTCATACAACTGTTATCCCAATCCATACACACATCAATTGTGTAAAGCGCATTTGTACATCGTTTCTCAAAACATTTTCTCTCCATTTAAACCCCCGACATTAGGTCCTCATTTTTCCCCTCCCTCCCCGCTCCCGCAACTGTCTTTATTCTTAAGGACCATGTATTGAAGTCAAAACAAGCAAACAAAACCCCACTGCCTTCGAATCAATTCCAACTGATGTGACACTGTCGGGTTCCAAGACTACATCTTTACAGGGACACACAGCCTCATCTCCCTCCCCTGAGCAGCTGGTGGTTTTGAAGCACTGACCTTGGGGTTAGCAGGCCAGTGCTTACCGGGTAGCACCAAAATGGACACGGTATCCGTAACATAGTCTCACATCGTTCAAGGGGAAAGACATGCATGAGCATATATGCATACAGATGCATGTATGTACACAGAGTGATAAACACTAAAATGTTGGCAGGGAATCTGGTTGAAAGGTTTATGAGGGTTCTATTGTAACACTAGCAGTTAAAAGTTATTTCAAAATTAAAAGATATCCTTTCCTCTATCACTCCCCCCCCTAAAAAGTGTACTTATTCATAAAACAAGTTAGGTGCACAAAATCAAATTCTAGCACCAACAACAAGAAGGATCCCACTGGCTAAGAAAGATGTCTTGTTGGCACAATGGTTAAAGTACTCAGCCGCTAACCAGAAAGTTGGTGGTTCAAACCCACCAGCTGCTCGGTGGAAGAAAGACAGAGTCAACTCCCTGAAAGATGGACAGCGTTAGAAAAGATGGGACGGTTCTCTGTCCAATGAGGTCCCGGTGGGTCAGTTTGCCTCATAAATGGTAATACCGCCATGGAGTCTGTTCCAACCCACAGGGACCCTGTCAGGAGAATTGCTCCTTAGGGTTCTGAGATTGTAAGTCTTTATGGGAACAGAAAGCCTCAGCTTTCTCCCACAGCGAGCTGATGGGTCTGAACCGCTGACCTTGATGGTTAGCCGCCCAGTGCTCAGTCAGGGCTCCTTAACCCAGCCGATGGCTACTGGAGACCTGGTGGTACAGTGGGCTGCTAACCCCAAAGCCAGCAGCAGTTTGAACTCACCAGCTGCTCCTCAGGAGAAAGGCTATCGGCTTCCAGAAAGATTTACATCTTAGAAACTCAAAAGGGGTAGTTCTACTCTTACATAGTGTCGAGTCAGAATTGACTCAGTGGCCATGGGTTAAGATTTCCTTGAAGCTATTCGCCTATAGCAGGGAGAGAAAGTTGACTACATGTGTTTTTCAAAAAGCTTCCTTATTAAAAGAGGTGACATGAGGGTAGAATTTTAATTCAATGAGGCGTGTGATTTAAGTACGTAGAGGACTTGTTGTTTGAATAAAAAGCAATGAGAGCACAGAAGAGAGAGTCATTTCAACTAGGCCAACCTTTCCCGGCAGTGTTTCTGCCGGATCCGAGCAGAATCTAAGGGTTCTCTGGTCAGACAATTTGGAGAAATAGAGCAAACTAGGTTCAACCATGGCCAGCCTTGGAGCCATAATTCTCAAACGTGGATGACAATCAGCAGCAGAATCACAACCCAAGTTGCTGACCTTCTTTTCTGACCGTGACCTGATTCTGCTGGTCTAGGGTGGGCCGGAGAGGTTGCTGCTGGCCGGGAGCACACCTTGAGAACAGCTGCTTTTAAGAGGGAAAAGGTGAGCTAATGCCTATGAAACATTGAGACCTGGCACAAAGGAAGCCCTCAACGAATGTCCTTACTTTTAGTTCACTGATAATGCTTCCAGGGGTCACCCTGGCAACTATCTGAGCCCATCTTTAAACAGCTCTGCTACCTGCTAGTGGTTGCCCAGAAATGAATCTAATCTCTCTTCCTAGCCTAGCATAGGCCATATTCCCAGTGGTTGCAAGGCCGCCTTTACCTCCTTTTCCTTTCCTCCTCTGCTCACCAGCCTCTGCGCTAGTGTGGCCCTTTCCTTCCAGAAGCAGTGCTATTCTCTCAGCCCTGACACTGCAGGGCATTCACTGCTAGCTCAGGACTTTCCAATCAGCTCCCTGGCAGGGAGGGAAGTTCCTAGTAGAATTGCTTGCCTATCAGTTTTAGAGGGGTGTGTGTGAGAGAGAGGCAGAATTCCCAAGAAGTGAACAGGTGACTCAAGACTGGAACAAGAGAAAACATAGTGTTTCCCAACATTTGACCTTCCTGAACAACTTGGAAAGATACTGGAATAATTAGACGTGTAATGCCCATCAAACCTTTTAGAGGATTGCTGGAGCTTAGAATTTAGTATTTGGGAATCAGTTTTAGCCCCTGCTTCTCTGGAAGCCAGGAGAGAGTGGAGTTGATTGATTACAGATCTACAGAATCCTGTATTGTGTGTGTTATGTGTGTGTGTGCCTGTGTTTTTAAATGAATTTGTCAGGGGGGAAAAAGGATCACTATCTGCTTTTCCCTCTCCCTCCACCTAGCAGAGTGGGAGGTGAGGTCTGCAGACAATAGAACTCAGGGAGAAAAAGGGCTTTTAAATGTCTCATCTCCAATGCCAGATGCAGGGTGGGGTGGGTGCGTGGGAGGGAGGACAAGCTGGGGATACTGTTACTTGGCCACAACTCAGATCAAACAGAGGACCAGAAAATGTTATTTTAGTTTCAGTATCCATACAGAAGCACTCTCTTAAGGGCGCCCTATCTTGCACCTGGCAAAAGAGCAAAACCCCATTTCACTATGGGGACAGGGGGATTTAAAAGAAAAACTATCTTTTTATAGCTTCTGCCCACAAGCCTGACATCAGTTCTTCACCGGGCAGATGATCCTGAGAATTTTGGAGAGCTACAATATATTAGCCTTTTGCACCCAGAGCTGCAGATCAGATTAAACACTTTGCTACCCCACTGGAGCAAAGGCAATGTATGTGGGACCCGACACCATCATCAGGTTCCAGTAAGACCAAATCCCAGGGAGGAGTTCCAAGGCCCTGCTGCTCCTGCAGAGGAGGTTACAGGAAATGCCTCTCTGCTGCTACGTTTTTCCTCCAGGGCTGCTTTTGGGGTGTGGCCATGCCTTTTTCCTCTCAGGAATCAGAGTAAGGATTTTTCCTCCCTCTGATATTGTGAAAACAGGCAATTTTTTTCTATCACACCTATCAAGGAGCTCTCTAGAGGTGAAGTAGGGATATGCATTGAGCTGCCAATCACAAGGTCAACGGTTCAAACTCACCAGTCAGTGACTCCAAGGGATAAAGATGAGGCTGCCTGCTCTTGTAAAGATTTTAAGTCCTGGAAACCCAAGGAGGTGTTCTGCTTCGTCCTACAGGGATGCTTTGGGTCCGAATGGGCTTGATGGCAGTGGATTGGGTTTATCATAGATGGCTACAGCCAGGGCAGCTTAGAGACCCGATCGCAGATCCCAGGCACAGGGTTTGAAGAAGCCAAACCGCAGAGGCCAAGGAAGCGCAGGCTGGGCCCCAGCCCACGTTTTGATGCAGTGCCCAATGCCTCTGTATTTATTTAAATAGGAGAGCTGCTTGGTAACCAGCAAGACCTTCCTGAGCGGCACAGCCTGACTGCACTGGAATGATCTGGGTGTTACTCCCAATGGCTGTGGCCCAGCTGTCACCAGCATGGGGGTGGGGAACCTGGCTTCCTGGATAAGGAATTTAGAGCTAGGCTCTTAAAACTGCTGGGACTGTACTGAACAGAAATTTCTGGAATCTTCATATTTTTCCCTTTCAGTACCCAGGCATCCAGTTGCATCACAATGCCTCTCTCTGCTATGAAAAAGCATTATAGCTTATTGTTTAAGAGAAAGCGTTTTGCCTGCCTGGATTAAAATCCTAGCTTTTCTGCTTGCTACCAGCCTGACGTGGGCTAGAGACGTGGCCTCCGTGTCATAGTGCTTGTTTGCAAAATGGGGAAATAATATCTACTTCTTAAGACTGTTGCCAAGACAGATCTACAAATGGTAATACACATAAAGTGCTTACAATAGTGCCTGGTATATGGTGGAGTAGACAAAGTATTGAACACACCCAGAGATGCTTCTCAACACAGGCCTGGTACATGCTTCTGAAGAGCCTATGAAGCAGTTCTGCTGTGCACAACTGTTATCAAATCGAGTCACCCAATAACAACCCATTAGGAACATTCAGTCAACAGTGGCAGTGAGAGTCTTGTTTACAAATTGGCACAAATGAATCCTCCACCTACATCTAAGAGAAAGCTTTTGCTGTTAGGAGTCTAAAAAGCTAATAATTTTTCCACATCCCGAAATATCAGGCTTCTACTGGGAGAAAAGAGGGGCTTTCTACTTCCATAAAAAGTTAGGCTCTGAAACCCACAGGGGCAGTTCTACGCTCTCCTGTAGGGTTATGAATCGGGATTGATTTGCTGTGAGTTTGGTTTTGAGTTTATCCTAGGAAACTAGCTGATGCCGACGTTATTATTATGTTTTATGATATGGCTTTGGTCTTTTCTTCTTACTCCTCCCTCCGCCTCCCTCAAACCAAAGCCCAACATCATCAGCAGCTTCTTGACCCCAGGCCTCATCAGAGTAGGGCTGGGTGGGGAGCAGGCTGATTTGACTCCCCAGCACCAGCTTTCTCCTGGTGCAAATGGGGAGGAAGATATGCATAGGGGTGATCTCACCCTTTGGGATTAAGCATTTTTTCCCTCTGGCCCGGGCGCAGCATCCCCAGCCAGACTGCAGCGACAGCCCCAGCCCCGCCCTTCGCTGCAGTCCTGGAAGAGCTCCCAGGGGCGGAGGGGGGTAGGGTGCAGAAGATTCCCTGCAGGGCGGGGTGAAGTAGGATTGGCGGATCTGTGCTGCGGCGAGGGAGGTGCGCCTGGAGCATCTCGGCCCGACCGGGCGGAGGCAGTGCCTCCATTGCACCATCAACCTCCCCCACCCCAGGCGCACGCCCTACTTCCCAAGCCACTTGCTTGCCACTCTCGCCAGTCGGCCCCGCTCCGCCCGCCTCCCCATCCCTGCTTCGGCTCCTTCCGGGAGCATTCGGCTCTTTCCGTCGGGAGACGGCGAGGCGGGCCAGCGAAAGCTCCGCCCCCGTAGCTCCGCACGCTCTCTCCCCCGCCCGTCGAGCCCGGCTGGGGCGCTTCCCTCGCGCTCGTGCCCGTCCTCCTCGGGAGCGCGCGCGGCCGCCTATAAAAGAGACCGGGAGCGCGCGCCGCCACTACCCGCTGCGGAGCGAACGGCGAGGAGCCGAGGCCGCGGAAGCTCGTCGATCCCTCAGCACCCCCTCAGCCCGACGCACCCACGCCCTCACTCCCCAAGAGCTGGTGAGAAGGGTGCGGGGAGACCAAGGCCGGAGCGGGGTCCGAGGGCAGCCCCACCCTCGTCGGAGAGCCCGGCCTCCGGG
>NW_022103919.1:3485644-3541651 GCF_000313985.2 Echinops telfairi
TAGGTGATACTAGGCACCCCGGTGGTGCAGTGGGAAAGAGCCTTGTTGCTAACCAGAAGTGGAGAAGAGGGAATGGACCAACCAGCCAGTGGTAGTCAGCTCTGGCAAAGATCTGCCGCTTTAGGAATCCTATGGGCCACTGAGTCCAGGTCCTTCCCCGCCCCCTCGCCCCCTCCTGCCCGCGGCCCCGCCCTGCCCCATCCGGCTGCGGCAGGTGGGGGGAGGGGGGCTCCCTCGTCGGGGTCTGCGCCCTCCAGCTCTGCGGGCGGAACGCCGCCCACCCACCCCCGACGCCCCCAGGCCCGTCCCTAGTGGGGAGGGACTCCAGCTCATTTTTCCCAACCCCCAGATTGAGGTTCAGCAGCCCTGCCGGCCCAGCCCCGGAGGAGGAAGAGGGCTCTTTGACCTTAATTGCAGCCCGTGTGGCGATTCGGGGGCCCCGGAGCCGCGGCAAGGGCCGAGAGACCTGGTGATAAACATTCGTTTCCTGTCCAGTTGGGACTTGCTTGAAAAGAATAGGTGGATGCGGCGGCTTGCTTTGTTATGAAACCTCCATCAAATAACTTAGAATTCTTTTGGGGGGAATCCGATGATTTTGAGTCGACTTTGTCAGAATTTTTACAGCCCTGCCAATGTTGAATGACAGCGCTGCCTTTTGTTTGAGAGCCCGGTCTGCGACTTTGATTGGATGCTCTCCAAAGGAAATTGCTTTTGAAGCTCTTGCTAGGGAACTGGAATAAAACGTCTGGTTGGTTTTTTTTTTAAGACGGGGCTTGTTAAATTTAAGGTTTGATGGTATTTTCTATTAAAGCTGGGATATCTCAGGAAACGGGGCTGAGATGGTACTTGAACCCGCAGCAACTCCTTGTCAAATCTCATTTATATAAATCTTAAAATATGTGGAACCTTTGTTCTGTCTCCATCATGGTATTTTTAGAAAAGGTTACAGTCACGGCTTTTAAGGAAGAATAGAAGAGAGACCATATGAAGGATTTCCATAATGTGTCGAGAAATTGCGTTGTCATAGCAATTGGACTTCAGTACAACAGAATGTATCAAAGATGGAAGGTTGGGGGTGTCTTGCAGCCAAAGAACAGAAAATCTTAAGAATAGCAGTGGGAACACCCAGTTGTATGAAGCCATTAGGCCCAAATTCCTACTCCTTAAACTAGTCCTTTATGTTCTGTTTCATTGCAGCTAATGCCTTAGATTTTGAAAGGTCAAATTGAAGTCAGAATTTTAAAATGTGCTGCAGTCAGAAGTGCCTCTGTGCAGGAAATTAGCATACTCCTTTTTTAGTAACTGGGCCAATAATTACTCAAAGGGACCCTCGAAGTATGTTAGCTATTATCCAGGGGCCAAGACGGAGAGAGAAGAGAGAGATTTGCCCTACTGGACAGATGTGAGGCAGCTCATACCGGTAAGCCATCCATTTGGTAGCATTCTCTGGTATGCTTTTGTCTTGGCAGTGCGTTTTGTAGTAATCTAATAATTGGAGCAATCTGATATGTCACGAGCTCTCATGTGAGCCTGTCAAGCAATTTGATGATCGGGTGTAGGTGGAGAGAATTGTTTTTCAGATGATCAGGTGTAGGTGGAGAGAATTGTTTTTCAGTACAGCGTTTGGTTTCCTGGGGTTGGAATTTTCTCTGCTTTTCCCACCTGCTTTCGTCTCAGGGAGGGGCTGATTGCAGACCGGGCGCTAATCCACCAGAGCCCAGTCATTGCTGAATCAGCGCTGAGGACAGTGAACATGGGGCCACTATGGGAAGGCCAGCTACAGCTGCAGGACTTCAGCTGTGGTCAACCAAGTACAGTAGAAGAATTCCAGGCTCTGGTGGCAAATGCAGACTCCTGGAATGCGGCAAAGGAACGAAGCAGAGCTGGTCACTTGGGGCCAGTTGACTGGAACAGCTGTGCTGGTGAACCGCTGCCTCCCACCTTTTTTGCATATCCCTCTTGTACCCATTTCCAATAGGAATTAGTACGCTGGGGCTTCAAAAAGTTGGTGGGAAAATTCCACTATTCAGTTCTCTCAGGAACCTCTTGAAGTTGCACCCCAGGCTCACGTCTTTGTAGCTCAAGTTCTTTCTCATTTCTGATATGATTTCATAGAATCATGTTCTTTTATTACTGAATAGAGGGGGTTTGGGAGTCACTTAATCATGGGGTTCTTCGTGAATTTACTGGAGTGTGGGTGGGTAGAGGGTTGCATGTTTAGTTTTAGCAGGTACATTCAGTGTGTATAGCACTTGACCAAGACAACATACCTAGGTAGACAGTAACCACTGAGGCCATAGAACCCTGGTTCTTAGTCCTTGATGGGATTTAGAAACGAGGATATCAAAGAGCAAGGGACTAGGAAAATGTCTGGAAATGGATTTTTACTTGTATTTGGATGTATTTTTTAAAATCTGTTTTTTGAACTCATTTTGTCCAGTTTGCCCTTAGAGGCTTGTTATCTTGCTCTTCCACCTCCCTCTGTGGACTGCACATTCCTCCATCATGTTGTCATCATCTCGTAAACGCAGAGCTCAGGTATTTGACCAGCATGCAGGAAATGTGTTGCCTTTTTGGTTTTGCCTGGCTTGCAGTGGAGACACATTTGTGTCAAAAAGGTTAACTGATCTAGAGAGAGGAGGACAGCGTGGTGGTGTGTAAAACGTCTTTCTGCATGACCTTCTGTTAAGCAGATGGGGTAGGGGTTTGTTTTTTTTGTCCTTTCCCCCCACCCCCTTTTTTTCTTTCCGTGTTAGATGACCAGAGGTCTTAGTAAATGTACTTGAAATCTTCTAAAACTCCCTGTTTCTACCTTCCTCTTTTCAAGGCATGAATATTTTACTATCACCCTACTGGTATTTGCATGTAATGTTTGCTGATTTTTCTTGGTTCTTAAGAACCAAGAGACTAAATAGATTGTTTTAAGTTTGACAAATATTGTAAACTTGGGTTTGTTTCCTCTTCCCATCTTTTTTTTTCTTCTGCCACAATGTTGTAATAAAATGGAGTTTTGCATTGTCTGTGTTCAACAGAAAACACAATATATATGTGTTTTATTTGTATGCAGTTTTTGCTTGCTAAATTGGACCTGTTCCAAAACAAAGGCATATGCTTACAATTAAGGCTTGATTATTCCATAATGAGAAATACAAGCTTTGCACATTTCTAGTGATTGTAGGTGATACTAGGCACCCCGGTGGTGCAGTGGGAAAGAGCCTTGTTGCTAACCAGAAGTGGAGAAGAGGGAATGGACCAACCAGCCAGTGGTAGTCAGCTCTGGCAAAGATCTGCCGCTTTAGGAATCCTATGGGCCACTGAGTCCTGTCTTACAGGGTCACTATAAGTCAAAATCAACAGTAGCAGTGGGTTTGGCTTATATATTGTTTTTTTAAAAAATAGGTGAAAAATCCAAGGGAGGCCTCTCATAAAGCAGACAAATTATTTAAATAAGGTTTATTATTATTTTTTAAAACCCTTTTCCTGATTTGAATCACAGTAACAATATATTGCACTTAAATACCTCTCATCTGAATTTTACAGGTTAAAAGGTAAGTAGCAGCAAGATAGTATTTGGGAAGCGTTCAGAAGTAAGTTCTTTCAAAGTTGTTCTGCCTTTCTGGGTTTTGATGCAATGCAGTATGAATCTTTTGCTTTCTTAGAGCTAAGTCCCTGCTCACCTCTGCAGAATTGTGCTAATGAGTTAAAATGCATTAATCAGTTTGAAGGCTGAGATGTGGCTCCACAGTCCTGATTGGAATGTGGTTTGAGCAAAAACATTTGTTGGTTTTTCTTCGTGCCATTAAATGTCGTAAATTGTATATTATTTACATCTGTGCTTATCAGATATGCCACTAAAATCTGCATCTAAGCTGTTTTTGAGTTAATCTGTTTGATTTGAAAATCATTTGGTCTAAAATTTTATGGGTGCTAACCAGTTTCTTGGTGGTTGGTTCTGGTGGGGGGGAGCCTTCTTCCACATCCATTGATGCCCTTCTCTTACTTTGCAAATCTAAAATTTGGTAAATAGGCTGACTCTAAGCCATGGAAAATAGCATTGTTGGTTCTGTATATTTGGGCTCTAAGCAACACCAACAAGACTGATGAATGGTTTCTGTGCCCTTTTGCTCTGGGTGATGTTTATGAAATTTTCCATAGAGCCAGAGGATCTGTTCATCCTGTTAGTGAGTCCCTCAAATTCCTTTCCACGGAAAACCATTTGTCTGGTGCTCGTTCTGAGAATTGAAGTTCACGTGCCGGTGTTCCATCTGTAATGGGTAGCACTCTGGACTCTGAACATTGAAATTCACGTGGTAGTGTTATTCCAAATGCCTTTTACACCCCAACACATTCGCCTTGCTGAAAGAATGGCAGTCCCAAAGCTTTGTTCTTAATCGAGATTTCTCCGTTTCACTACACTTTTTGTTCTTTTTTTCCTGGGCTTCACTAGAGAAACTAATTGCTGGAATTGTCCACCTTCCAAGATTTGTGTACGGGAAGACGCCAAGTTTGCAGAGTCCAAAGCGCTGACCTTTGGTTTGAAAATAATGTCTGCAGTCTTTTGTGTTGCTTAATATGATGTGTGATCCCCACCACTGCCCTCTCCCTAGAGGTAGATATAGATCCCCAGACGCTAGTCTCTATAGAAGGAATGCATTTTCGGTTGATAAGGTGTATAAATTTATGTTGAATGTGAGGAGTCATTCTTAGGCATGCTAAAATTTTAGATCAAGCTAGAAATTTCTAGCCAACAATCTTGTCTTTAAACCCTTCTCTTTCCAGAGGTTTAGCAGTATTGTGGGAATGCTGACAAGTCCTTTTTATTTCAATAAGTGACTTAGTTGTAATTCCTGTTTCATCCCTCCGAGGTCAGTTCACATTACGCTGGTTGACACAGCCAACATTCTGACTGCTGCATTGCCGCATTTTTTAGTTGCTTGCATTTTCATTTCTCTCCAATATTTTTTTATGTTTTGAGATCAAATGATAGCCTCTCCAATATTATTTGCAAAACTAGGACCATTTTCTAATTCAGAAACTACCCTTAAGCAATTGAGAGTACAGTTGCCACTTTTGCAGGCCTCCTCCGTGCTCCTGACACACAGACCTGGTTGACCCAATCAAAGTTGGCCTGCTGGTTTGAGATAAGCATTTGGTGGGTTATAGGCCTCTGGGAAATCTCAGTTGGGGTTCTTAGGCAGGTGGTGGAATAGATAGAGTCCGCTAAGATTGTGGAGGGTTTTTTGTTTTTCCAGTTGTCCTCCTCAATGACACATTTCCCAAATTTTTCCTCTTGAAGGCTCTCTAAAGGCGCTAATCCCATTAGGGCTGGCAGTTGGAGGCCTGGGACTTTCTCTGTGGAGTCAGCCTTATCAGTCTGCTGCATATTGCCAGGGCTGGGGTGGGGTTCTTGCAGCATGAAAGGAATGTGCTATGCTTAGGCCGAGGCCAAGATATTTCAGTAACTCTGACTGACATAGCTTTGGGTGAGAGGTTGTAGCTCCTTTTGGGTGGTAATAGCTTTTGGAAATATTTATGAAATATTGTCCTGTGTTTACTTGTACCTATAGAAATTACCTGTTTAGGAGCAAAAGAAACTGGAACTTGTATAGGGGAGCTCAAGACATGTTTCTCATTGGGTTCATAAGAGAAAACCCTCTTATTAACCCATAATCTGAGGCTCCTGGGTTCATGCAAGTGAAACTGAATGCTGACAGCTGTGGGAGAGTATGGGTGGCTTTCAACGTGCAGCTCCCAGAGACAGCTAGTTGTGGCTTGGCAGAGCTCCCACCTACTGACGTCAGCTGATCCTGCTGCAGGAAAGAGAAGTCCATTATTGCCTGACCAGAGCACTCGCTATAGAATTGACTCGGTCTCCTTCACTGGGACCACAAAGAGGGCCTTTTAGGTTGGTTCATGTCAGCAGCCTCACTGGACTGTCTCCCTGGATTGCTAGGGTCAAATCAGCAAGCAGGGGCACTGGCTCAGTCAGAACCTTTACTGTAATGGGGCTGTTTGTTTTCATCATAAATACAGGCTGCTCCCCAAATGTGACATCTTAAAGTGGCCGTCGTAGTTAAAGGATTTTAGAAACACAGTGGTTCCTGTGACTGGAGGAGGGACAGAGCCCATAAACATAAATAGACATCTTTCAGGAACTCCTGTACATAGTAACCCTTATTGTCCTTGGGAATTTTCTGTACAAGGAAAGTTTGTAAACAAGCAAATGTGGTAGCATTTCTTGCTATTTTTCCTTCTGAATTCTTTCCCCAAAGATAAGATCAAAAGAAATATATAAATGAATGGTACTTAATCCTAATTCTTCACTAATTTAAGATGACTCAGTCTTATAAAAATAAGTTTGATTTTAAAAACAATGATTAGTGTGCACTCCCCTTTTTCTCCACCCTCCAAAGTGGGGGTGGAAAAGAGGTATAGTGTGAGGAATTAATAAACAGCCATCCGTAGAGAATATGTAAGCTGTACACATGTTAGCTTCTTGGAACCTGAGGGTCCTGGGTCATTGTAGACCAGACACTAAATGACCTTGTGTCTCTTGACTGCTTGTAGTAGTTTATTTCCAAGTTCAAAATAAATTGACTCTTAATATATTGCCAATGGAGCTCTGGTGGAATAGTGGGTTAAGCTTTGGACTGCTAACCAAGCACCAGCACTCCACGGGAAAAAGATGAGGTTTGCTACTCATAAAGATAGCACTGCCTCAGACACACAGGGCAGTCTGTCCTGTCTTTGGGGTCATTATGAGTCAAAATCAACTCGATGGCAGTGTGTGTGTGTGTGTTTTGAATATATACCAGTCCTAAATTTGTGCTAAGTGGATCCAAGTAGTAAGATGTGGTCTACCCTAAAGGGTAGAGAGAAAAAAATACTCACACGATACTACAGAATGGATCCACAATCAGTAGTCAGGAGATCAAACTACGCTTTACATTTGGTAAAGTTGCTACACAAGACCTCTTTAAAGTGTTGAAAACAAAGGATGTTACTTTGAAGACTAAAGTGTGCTTGGCCCAAGCCATGGTGTTATCTCTTTTTCAAGCCATGGTATTTTCAGTAGCCTCGTGCATGTGAAAGTTGGGTGCCGAATAAGGAAGACTGAAGAAAACTCAGTGTATTTTAACTTTGGTGTTGGCAGAGAATATTGAAAGTGCCATGGACTGCCAAAAGAACAGACGTCTGTCTTGGGAGTACAACTAGAATGCTCCTTGGAGGCAAGGATGGCAAGACTTCTCATAGACTTTGGACTTGTTATCAGGGGCAACCAGCCCCTGGAGACGCACGCTGCTTTGTGAAAAGGAGGAAGTCCCTCGGCAGATGATTGGCACTGTGCCTGCAACAGTGGGCTTAGAAACCTAAGAACAATAGCCAGGACCAGGTGGTGGCTGGTTCTGTTGTACATGAAAACCGACTTGATGGTGTTCTAGTCCTGTAAGGAAACACGGAGGGTGTGAGGCGTCTGACTCAGAGAAACATCCGAGGATGAGGTGTTTGCTTTAGGCCTTGCGTATTAAACTAGAACGGAGAACATTCCTAGCCAAGGGAACTTTCTGAGCATAACTAGGGCATGAACTCTGCTCAGGGCCCATAACTGGGAGCTACTGAGGAGTTTGTGGTATGTAATTAGAGGAGATGATGGGAAGGTAAATGGGTGAGATCCTGCTTAAACACTGGTAAATGTGGCTGGTCTATGTACGAAGTAATGTCAAATAGGACTTTTTTTGGACCTTGTTAAAATGTAGATTCTGATTCAGTATATCTAGTTTAGAATTGCAAATTCTCCAGGAGTCAAACCCGTTCATTTCTCTGAACCACCGTGTTGGTGATTCATATTAAAGAAGCCCTGATCAGACATTTAGGTTTTTTGTTGTTGTTTTTTAATCGTTTTATTGGGAGCTCGTACAACTCTTATCACAATCCATGTATACATCCATTGTGTCAAGCACATTTGTACATTTGTTTCCCTCATCATTTTCAAAACACTTGCTTTCTACGTGAGCCCTTGGTATCAGCTCCTCATTTTCCCCCTCCCTCCCCAGTCTCCCCTCCCCCTTGAACCCTTGATAATTTATACATTATTATTATTTTGTCATAGACATTTAGGTTTTAAGGACACTTTGAAACCTGTTGTAAGAACAGGGAATATTTGAGACACAGCCTGTGTACAGGTTATGTAGCGTTATGCCTCTTAAGATTTCCCTGTGGTCACACTATGAGGAGAGCTGCTGTCCGAAGAATTCAGATTTATTTTTAGGTTGACACCTAGTTGTATAAACTCTCAGTTTTTGTTTCTTATCAAGAATTTAGCTAGCAGCCTATGCAACCACGAGGTGTCGAAGGGATAAGGTATAAGGCATCATCAGAACAAAAAATCTTACCATAGTGAATGATGGGGGGAGTGCGGAGTGGAGATCCAAAGCCCATCAGTAGGCCACTGGAGATCCCCTTGCAGAGGGGTCTCGGGGAGGAGATGAGCCAGTCAGGGTGCGATGTAACAACGATGAGAAATACAACTTTCCTCTAGTTCTTAAATGTTTCCTCCCCGCTCCCGCTCCCACTACCACGACTCGAATTCGACCTTGCAAGTCTAGCTAGACCAGAGGCTGTACGGTGGTACAGATAGGAACTGGAAACACAGGGAATCCAGGGCGGATGAGCCCTACAGGACCAGTGGTGTGAGTGGCAAAACAGGGAGGGTAAAGGGAGAGTGGGTAGGAAAGAGGGAACCGATTACAAGGAACTATATGTGACCTCCTCCCTGGGGGACAGATAACTGAAAAGTGGGTGAAGGGAGACGTCGGACAGGGCAAGATATGACAAAATACCAATTTATAAACTATCAAGGGCTCATGAGGGAGCGGGGAGGGAGGAGAAAAATGAGGACTTAATGCCGGGGGGTTAAGTGGAGAAAAAATGTTTTGAGAATGATGTACAAATGCGCTTTACACAATTGATGTGTGTATGGATTGGGATAACAGTTGTATGAGCCCCTAATAAAATGCTGGGGGGGGGAACGAATTAGTCTCAACCCCCACCCACCCCCCTCCAAAAAAAAAAAGAATTTAGCTAGCTTTTTTTCACCTGGATGAAATTCCAATTTTACAATCTGGAAAATGAACTTGGACGATTTGAGTTTACTCCCTACCCCTTTACACATGATTTTGGGGCTGGCTACTGCTGAGCAGTTGGAACACTCAGCATGTACTCAGTCATTTGTTCCACGAATGTGTTAATGTGTGTGCTAGAACTCAGGGGTAGGAAGAATGGGCTGCTCCCTTTAATTATACCATGGGAAATAGACACCAGTGTCCGTGTGCATGTAAGGGAGGGTGTGAGTCAGTCTAAGAAGAAGTATTAAGTACAGCTTAGTAAGGAAGCAAGGGCCTGCACTTACTCATTTTAGTTGGGTACTGTCGAACTAGAAATAGCAGTTACCCAGGCAGAGAAGAGACGGAAGACTCGTAAGCAAAGGAAGAATATGCAGTGCATTGGTACTTTTTAAGGACTTGTTTCCGTCTGATGAGAAGATACCAGTCAGGTGTATGGGAGCAGATCTTGAAGAGCTTTAAGTGCTCTTGATAAAGAAGGTGGTGGATTCTTCTGTCTGAAGAGAGCCATGATTGGTTTTAAAGCACTAGAGGACTAGGGAATCACATGAACTTCAGCTTCCATAATGCCAAAACTAGAACTAGGTGGTCCCTGGCTACCACTGCTTACCACTGGGGAAGGGATCACAAATAGGACACCCTGGATAGAGTGGGAGAGAACTGTGAAACAAAACTCAAAATGAAAAATAGGCCGGGCTTCCTGGTCTGATGGAGACTGATGGAAACTCAAGAGTATGGCCCTTAGAAACCCTGCTGGTCTGGAACTGACTCATCCCTGGCCAGTAGGGTAAAAATTAGCACAGGGAAGGAGGGTGTGCACTCCATAGAACTACCGACCATATGTGTTAGTCCGGGTTGACTAGAGAAACAAATTCATAGACACTTGTTTAAGAGAGAGCTTTATATCAAAGAGTAATTGTATATTAAGAAAATATCCCAGACTAGTCCAAATCAAGTCCATACATCCGATATTAGCCCATAATTCTGATACAAATCTATCTATAAATTCCTCTTCAAACTAATGCAACACATGCAATGACTCCAAATACAGGAAGATCATCAGGCCTGTGAGTAGGAAGTCTTGTGGACCCAATGGCAGTAGAGGCATCTCAGCGCTGGCAGGGGTCTCCACGTGGCTCCTCCAGCTCCAGGGTTCTAGCGTAGCTCCATGTGGCTTCACGACAGGAATGTCTCTCAGGGAATGAGTATGTCCCGCCTCCTTAGCACCTCCAAATGAGGTCGTCAAGCTGCAACCTGGCTGACAAGCTAAATCCACCCCTTCACTCTTAAGTCTCAAGTTGACAACAGATTTTGTAACCAGCATACCAATACAAGATCAGAAAGACAGCATTTGCTCAGGGATAAGCTTAGAAAGCACAAGGGACAGGAAATGGTGAGCATTAGGAGGAATGCTGGAATATGTGCTGCTGTGTTACGGGATTGCAAAAATGTCTATGAATTGTTGCATGGAAAACCAATTTGCTCTGTAAACTTTGCCTAGATTACCAAAAGTTTAAATAAAGATTGGTCTTTATGAAAAAATAGTAATGTAATAAAAATAACTGGTTACTATTTGGAAGAAGTGGTAATGTGCTTGTAGCAAAAATCACCTCATGTGCCCTTCCTTAAGAAGGTAGTCTCAAAAAAAAAAAGAAGAAGAAGAAGAAGATAGTCCCTTCACCAAAAGGGAACCTTTAGAGGTGATCAGGTGCAGACAGGTTTCTCTCTCTTGGAGTGGCTTGAATCCCCTGCTGAAGAGCTGCAATGTGAGGAAGCTCTGATCTCACCAGTGTTGTTTCTTGTTTTCCTCGCAGCTCAGTGTGAATATTAATTTCTAATCTTCCATTCACAGCCTGTGTATTCTATTAACTGGGAAGCCCTAACATAGATGTTCCCAAATTTATTTGACCTAGTGCCCCTTTTCAGAGAAAAATTACTTAGTGCCCTTTGGCACCTAATTTCCCGGATAAAGTATAGGTATCTGCTTTTGCAATCCTGCTCCCCCACCCTCGTTCCAGGGCTTCTAGAGAGTGATGTCACCCACTTAGGAAAACACTAATAGGATACCAAAACTCCAAACTCACTGCCATCGAATCAGTGCCAACTCATAGCAACCATGTAGGACAGGGTAGAACTGCCCCTGTGGGTTATCGAAGCTGTAACTCTTGATGGGAGTACAAAGCCCTGTCTTTCCTACAGAGCTTGTAGATCAGAGCCCAACACATAAGCACCACATCCCTAGGACTCCTAGTCCAACGGGTGGGGGGTGGGGGTCGGAAATTTCAAATGATACCCAGGTGTCCTATTTACCTAAAACACAAAGTGGCTGATTTTAACACATGCTGTCTTAAGGAGGCTGAAGTCCAAATTCCGTGCACCCGCTCTAAGGGAACACTTTCTCTGTTAGTAGTGAAGGGAAAGTTTGTGTCTCCTTTCACTATATGTGGGCCCATTGTCCCTTGGAGATATCCGTGTATCCAGGCATCACTCTTCCCCTGGACTTAGGAGGTTCTCAGAGCAGGGTCCCCAGGTCCAAAGGATGTTCTCTGTTCCTGACTCTTTCAAAATGCAGCCTAATCTTGTGGACTCTGTCCTAGTGAATTGCAAACCCACTGCCACGGAGTCAATTCTGACTTACAGTGACTCTATGTAAGGTTTCTGAGGTCGTAAATCTTTATGGGGCAGATAGTCTCATCTTTCTCCCACTGAGAGGCTGGTGGGTGTGAACCACCAACCTTGCAGTTAGCAGCCCAGGCTTAGCTGACAGCACCACCTGGGCTGCTAGCGAGCATAACTGCCTCTAGTTCTGCGTCAGTAACATCATAGATATTTACAATATTTTAGGTTTACAGTGTATAGAGTAATTAATCATGGCAAAATGGAAGATAATTATGTAATACTGTGATTTGTGGCCTAGCCAATCTGACACCACTGTACTTGGGGGAAGACGATTCAATCCATAACACCAGGTAACAATTTTCATACCTTTTACAAATGACAGAACAATGGTGAGAAGCAACCATAAAGCTTTAGCTGCTCTGCTCCCCTACCAAATCTCACAGTCTTCTTTATGTAACTTTAATTTTAATGTTGGAAGGCATGTGAGATCTTCTAATTTTAATCTGCCATTTTTTGGTCCGTCTAGGAAATTGAAGCATGGAGAAGGACAGTGGTTCGTGCAAGGTCAAATTGCGTGAGCTCTTGGCCACTCCTCTGTACTTACAGCATTCTTGTGGACTTTAGTTGGTTAGAGGGTAAAGTGACTTATTCTTGATAGAGCAGGTAGCATATTCTGAATGTTTCATATAATAACTATTTTAAGTTTTCTCTTTGACATTAAAATCTAGAAACCGCTCAGAAACCTGAGAATTTAACATTGGGTTTAGAGTACTGCAGAGAACTGCCATCTATCCAGTCTAACCTGCATTTGTGGTTAACTTGAAGTTGATGCTGAACTTTGGTGGTCTTTTTTTTTTTACTTTCCAAAATAACAAATAGAGTAGGAGAAATCTTAACACTTTTTTTTTAAGAACAGTGAAGTTTGATTTTCTTTTAATTGTTCCATTTTCGGACGACACGGAGCCTGTTCATTATGCAGGCTCTGTGACAGCCTGAAGTCTTGGAGGGGCGACAGATGAGGGTAACCAAGAGGTCAGCTTTATCTAGGTAATGTCTACTGGTTATTAAGGATTCAGTTATTTTGTACTCATTTTTTGAGGTAGACAAAATCTAGCTTAAATAGAAGTAAATTATTTCTAATTTCCACGTAATTAAATGCAAATAGTAGATAGAAAAACATATGAAAGGATTTGTTGATAATTCTCAGAGTGAAAATGTTGGTGTTTCCATTAAATTTTCAAAACCCCTACAGAATGGATGGTATAAACTACCCTTCATGTATATTTTTCACTTTGATTTACTGCCATTTTGGTTAGATCCTTTGTCAGTAGGTGGTGTGGGGAGTGGAGAGCTGGGAGTGGAACTTGGATTTCACTGTTAGAGCCTTAGGAGGGGCGGCCTTCTCTGTCTGCTAGGACAGGCTGATGTTCTTTTGATTCCACTGAATGTATTTTGGTGCCTTGTCCTTAGCTCAGGCCATTCTGTCATTTCAGAAAATGGACCCAAGTGGGGTCAAAGTGCTGGAAACAGCAGAGGACATCCAGGAGAGGCGCCAGCAGGTCCTAGACCGCTACCACCGCTTCAAGGAGCTCTCCACGCTTAGACGCCAGAAGCTTGAAGATTCCTACCGATTCCAGTTTTTCCAAAGAGATGCCGAGGAGTTGGAGAAGTGGATTCAGGAGAAACTTCAGATTGCATCTGATGAGAATTATAAAGATCCAACCAACTTGCAGGTGCGTCTAATCTCCCTGAGGTTTTTGCCAAATTTTGACGAACCCAGATATTCTTCCTTTAAAATCAGCAAAGAGAATCATCATGTCCTTGGCAGCAGAAAGAATGTAGATCAACTATAAGGAAAGACGAATTTTACTATTCTGAAAGCCATTAATATATTAGGATGAGTGTGGAACTTTGGTGGCATTTGTTTATCTTTGCTAGGGGCTTTAATTAAACCAGTGGCTGTTGATCCTTACACGTTTTTAGGGTCGGTCTAGCTTGATCTCTTATGATGTATTTTTGAGAAGAACATGCTAACAGTGTTGTTACAGGCAGAAATTTAGTTAGGGTTTGCTAAAGCTTCTTTAGGAGTTTCGTTGGTGAGCCTTACTAAAAGCAAAACCTCTAAAAACGATAGAATTATACGTAGGAGAATGAATTTGATAGCATGTAAGTTGTACCTTAATAAAGCTGTTTCTAAGCAACAGAGCACAGGCTTTCTCTCTGCTTTCTTAACTGTGGTAACCAGGGGAACATTAAGAACAGAAAATGAGGAGCGCTAACTTATCACTAGGTCAGTACTTCACAGCTTAGTTCTTGATTTTTTTAAAAAGTGCTGAGAAATGGAATGTATGCAGATCAAAAAATGTGACTTCAAAATAAAATAAATGAACAAAGTCATATGAGTGCTTGTGGATAGATTGCTTAAGGATAAATGCTGCATGCTAAGAAAATGATTTTTCAAAAAAAAAATTTTTTTTTTCTATAAAGAGTTAAATAGCCACAATAAGTTGACCTGATGGACAATGAAATTAGGATATATATATATAAACATTTTATTGGGGCTCACACAGCTCTTATCACAAACCATAGATCCATCCATTTTGTCAAGCACATTTGTACATAATGTTTTCTTTCTACTTGAGTCCTTGTATCAGCTCATTCCATCCTCTCCCCCCCTCCCTCATGAACCCTTGATAAATTGTATATTTTTTTCATATCTTAAAACCAACTGCTGTCTCCCTTCACCCACTTTTCTGTTGTCCATCCCCCTGGGAGGGGGTTATATATAGATCATGGTGATCGGTTTGGCCTCCCCCTCCCCCCGCTCCCCCCAACTTCCCCTTACCCTCCTGGTATCACTGCTCTCATTATTGGGCAGAACTAGGGATATTTAGGGGCATCTTCCAGTTTGCAAAGCTGATGATTCTAATGGGCAGACTTACTTGAGTAATTGAGCAGATAGGAAGATGGGTCAGATACCAATTGAAGTGTCCATAAGAGGGGGATGAGGCTAAGAAGGAAGAGGGAAGGGGAGAGTAAGTGGAAGGGAAACCGGAGGTGAATGCTGTGGGATTGCATTTTATGGGTTACCTTTCTGGTTCTCCAACAGGGAAAGCTTCAGAAGCACCAAGCTTTTGAAGCTGAAGTTCAGGCCAACTCTGGAGCCATTGTTAAGCTGGATGAAACTGGAAACTTGATGATCTCAGAAGGACATTTTGCCTCTGAAACCATAAGGGTGAGTATGAGGAAGTTCTTGGCTTTCAACTGCTTGGATTAATTCTTCTTATATATCAATTAGGGTTTCCTAAAAAGAGAGACTTTTTCAACCTTTAAAAAAAAAATTATGAAGTCTCTCAGAGGATCCTGTTCCTGAAATCTTGCCATTATAATACAATGATTCAGCATGAGTATAAACAGGTGTTTAGTACTCCGTGAAGAAGTTAATATCCGTTTTGTAGGACAAACTAGAATGTGATTACAACCTACTATTTTAAAGAAGACCGAATAAATTTAGCCCTAACATTTATATGTGGTAATTCGGTGGGAGAGAATATGGACGGCTCTAGGGATTAGGATGAAAGGATAAGCTGAATCCTGGGAACTGTATGTTAAGTTCTTTGTCGGGCACCTGCTGTTGGATCTCAGTGGTTGCCCTGGGAGGACTTTGACTGAGCTCTAGTCAGAAAGCCCGCTCAAGATGCAGCTGTCAGGAGCGACTCCGCTGAATATTGTTGGTTTCCATGGTGATATAACTTGGGGTCCTCAGACTCTTTGGTCGATTGGGGCACTAATTGCTCTGTCTCTGCTTTGTCATACATCCCATTAGCAAGGTATTGTTTGGTTCTTTAGGATATGATAATAAGGTATACCCATGGAGTTTCTCTGAACTGAGCGCTCTTTTCTCTCTGATACACGCCTCCACCTACAGGTGTTGATTGTTCCCTCTCAGGATCCTTGTCCTGTCCTATGTCAGTGATCCTGAAGGTCTAGATGAAAGCAATATTATTAAGCCCTAACAGAAGTGTTAGACTGACTCTCTCTCTCTCGTACATACTCATACACTCATCTCTGCTTCTAGATTTGGAGTTCTTACTCCCTTATGATCTAGTTTAGCAGTTTCAAGAAAAAGATCTTAAATTAACGTCTCATTTTGCTCTGCTTCACTGTTACAAGTGAAGACTTTAAAGACTTGTAATTAGCCTTAGCTTATTACTACTAATTATTATTGATAATAATAGATAGGAAATAAAAGTAAATTCTAAATGCCATAATAACAACTGTATCTTTAATTACATTTGACCCATTTGGCCATATGTATCTTTACAAATGTAAAAACAAATGTTGATCTATTTTCCTACTATTTTTTATACAGTCTTTTTTCTAAAATCATTTCATTGGGAGCTTTTACAGATATTAAAACATTCCATAATTCAATTAGATCAAGCATAATTTTACAATTGCCACCAACAGTTTCAAAACATTTTCTTTCTTCTTGAACTGTTTGATGTCAGCTACCCGTTATCCCTTCCCTCCCTTTTTATATAGTCTTATAGTGGAGAAAGTCAGCATTCTATTATTATTTTCCAGATAGAAGTTAATTTTCAAGAGTGAATGAGGCTACCTTGTAGTAGTAGTAGTATCACCAGCCAGGCTAACGATTCTGAACATGGGAAATGGTCGGATGCTTGAGAGGGAGTCGGGGCACTCAACACACTCCGCCCAGATCTCTTCAGACCCTCTGCTTCGTTTGGAGATCTTAGAAGGTAGCTTCCCACCAAATTCATTCAAATTGAACTCCCTGCTGAGATTAAAGCAATATTTTAAGCTGTTGTTTCTTATGTAGCCATAAGTATTTCTGTTTAGAACTTATTAGTCATTTTACATGTTGTCGCCAAACGTTATAATACTTTTGTAAGGTAGCCATTGTCCCCACATTATAAGAACAGAGGCTCACAGATGTTTGTGTTAACCTGCCCAAAGTTGTACAGTAGATGACAGCTAGAATTCCACTCTTCATAATTACACTTTATTTTTACCTGCGTTTCATTCCTGTTTGAATTTGTCTCTAACTGCTGCTCTAATGCCTCCTGCTGTGATTGCGCATGTTCCTGTTGAGAAATCCACCTGAGTCGCACAGGGATCTCCTTCCACCCTGTCAGCTTTCAGTGGGTTTGAGGGCACGGGGTGGTAGTTAAGGACCTTTTTTTTTTTAACCCCTTCAGTCAGACCCACTCTGACTGAAGCAAGCTTCTCAGACTGAACCCTCTAGCCTACAACCTTTACAAAATTACAAGATTGGACACACCAGGAGTGAGGAAATCCCTCCGGTACTGGAACAGGCCCTGCCCTAGTTCTTCACTAGAGAGAATGAAAATGAAATTTTGGAAGAGACTAGTAATTCCCTGATTGGAGGGTGAAGTTTTCTCTAGCCTTCTACTGCCTCCTTCTGAAGAGCAAAGGGATCTTGTTACTGTCCACTCTCATGCACACAGTCAGTCCCACAGAGATCTCGGCTATTTATCAGAGACCACAAGTTAGCAGCTCAGTGTGGCAGACAAGTGCGAACAGAGGGGAAGGTGGGTGTAGTGTGAAGGCTGTTAATGTGTCCTGGATAACCTGTTTGTCACTGGTTTAGACTTTCACCCCATACCGGACAGCGTGGCGCCCCATAGTCACTGCCACCCACATTGGGTCCCACATCCGAGTAGGTAGAGTGTTGACTTGCTGTTGATTGTTTTGCTCTTTGCCTTGGAATGCCCTTCGCTTCTTTCTCTGTGGTGGGCATGATTGCAGTGGTACAAACGCATTTACCTCCACTCTGCCGCCCCCGTTCCTTTCTCCTTTCAAATGCCGCATCCATTCTTGTCTCTAAGGGAAGCCACCCATGTTGACGAGCCCATGGTTTTCAACTTTGACACCTAGTCCTCACTTACTGACGAAGTTTCCAAAGATGAGGTCCTTAAGTGAAAATTAGCATTGTACAAACAGGGAGGATTGACCACTAGATCACAAAATGGAGGGTGGCTTTGGTTACATAACTACCAGCTTACATCATTAAATAACTACCAAACCACCTCATCAGGTAACTCATACCACTGAGAATCGTGGCTCTGCCACGTTGACACATAACCATCACAGCCACCAGCATCACTCTTGCTGCTTCTTGGCATCTGTTTACTGCCAGACGTATGTTGTGAATGTACAAAATAGTCAGATACTGGATTTTTCACAATTCTTATCCATAGGAAGTGTCTGATAACAAAATAGGTGGTAAGTGAGGAATAGGTGTATTTTGCTGGGCATGGCATTCAACAATAGGTGGATCCAGACTTTTCTGTTAGCGTTTAAACCTTTCGTATTGGTTATGTCTGTCAGTGTTACACAGAAATCCCCAGCATCTTGGGTAGGTAGAACCAAGGCATTGCGGTTGGATTGGAATGCCTTAATGCTTTTGCTAATCATTGAATGATTGTCAGTTTGCCCCACTTATTGCCACTGCCTTCACTGCCTTACTGGGCCTAAGCTCTCAAGAACCTAAAGATGCTGGGAAGTGACTGTGTTTGTGAGATTTGAAATAAAATTAATTTGAGATATATTTTACCACAAACTGTGTACGTATTTATTTTTTAATCAATTCGTTGAGATCTTAACGGCTCTTAAAACAATCCATACATCAGTGGTATCGGTCACATTTGTACATATGTTGGCACCATCACAATCTGTGTATTTTTACAGACCTGCTACATTTTCTTTGTGACAAGAATCGGATGGTTGGCTTGATAGCTGATCTCATCTTTTCTCCTTTATAAAAACATCCATGTCTTCAAGGGTCCCTGGCAGCACAGTGGTCGGGTGCTCTGCTGCTAACCGAAAGTCAGAGGCTTGACCCCGTGGCTGCTCTGCGGGGGTGGAGGGTGTCTGACAGGGGAGCCTACAGGCAGTTCCACTGTCCTGTAGCCACAAGTTGGAATCCGCCTGTGACAGCAATGGGTTTTTAAATCTTTATTTTTTGCCTCTTATAATTATTTATTTATGATGCCACTTATTTTTGTTCTGTTTTAATTCCACGTAGCTCCATGAACCCTAGACACTCTGCTTATCTTTTCTGCATAAAAGTTCTCTGGCTATCGGGACCGTAGGGAATACTTTCCTGGGGTAAACTACAATGTACTTATGGAAAGATTAGTTCTTCTCTAACTTGTAAGACCTACCAAGCTATTATGTTCTTCCCTCCCCCTCTTTCACTTACATCTATGATTTTTCTCTTAGCTTTAAGGTTTATCTTTTCAAAAGATCTTCAGAGTTCCATGAAGTTTCTACGACAGAGCCAGATTCCATAGAACTGGTTGTGACCTGTGAGCTTGGTTTTTAACTTCTAGACTCGCTTGCTGGAACTGCACCGCCAATGGGAATTACTGTTGGAGAAGATGCGGGAGAAAGGAATCAAGCTGCTGCAGGCCCAGAAGTTGGTGCAGTATTTACGAGAATGCGAGGATGTGATGGACTGGATCAACGACAAGGTGTGTGTGAGAAGGAAGCCTTGCTGAATCTGAATGAAAAGGGAAGAGAGAGGCGCCTCTGAGATTTGTAGACTCGTGCCCAGGTGTGTGGCAGGTGCAGCTAGGTAACCAAAAGGGGTAGAAGTGAGATTGCTGCTCTCTTACTTGTGCTCCATTCTGTAGCTCTGAGACAGGAATGCTGTGAGCTCCCGCTTAACCAGGAGAGAATGGAAAGCGTAGGCCAGCCCCATCAGAAGCTGCATTCACTAAAGCTAAAGCTCTGGGAGCCATTGTTGTCTTGTGTGGGTTGTCACGCTGACTCTGTTCCTGGAATAGGAGGCCATTGTGACTTCTGAGGAGCTGGGACAAGACCTGGAACACGTGGAAGTTTTACAGAAGAAATTTGAAGAATTTCAAACGGATATGGCTGCCCATGAAGAGAGAGTTAACGAAGTGAACCAGTTTTCTGCCAAACTCATTCAGGTAAACAGCAGAGGCGAGCTTCCTGCTTTCACAGCATCACTGTACTAACTGGTTAGTGTATTCAAAAGAAAACTTTGGAAGTTAAGGCTTGATTTCTGAATGAGCAAGTTTTTTAAAGCCTGTCTGAGTTGTATTTAAATTCAGGAAGGGCACCAGTACTGATGACTCCTAAGTAGAGAACGCTTTCAGTAGGAAGGGCAGAGTTCATTTGATCTGTTTCCTCCACCCGTTCTCGGGTAGGGCCTGAGGAAGCTTTTATTGGGCGACTGAAGCTAAGTGTCAGAGTTTCTCAGACAAGGGTGTGGTAATATAGGCACTGCCCATATTTCAAACATGTTCCATTCCTGAGTATTTGTAGGCTGAATTGTATGTAGGTTGGAGCAGGAGCAATTAGTTCATATCTTCCATTGACTTGGGTGAAGTGGAAGATGGTGGTCCAAGGGGGGAGAAGAGAAATCAAGATCAGGAGATTGAATGGTAAATTACTGGGAGATTTGATTAGTACACTGTTGAGTACAAAGCTGATGATCTGAAATGTAAACCCCACCTAATATTTAAGTTCAAAAAATTGTTACAAAAAATTAGTTTGAATCCAAAGTCAGTCAGGTGTTTCTTAGCCTAGAATGTACCTTTCTGTGTGTAAGAACGCATTACACACTTCCAGATGCACTAAGACATGTCTCATGTAACACAGTAGTGAAAATGATTTGATGTGCATTATAAAACAGCACCTATTTATTATTAATGAACGTTTCTATGGACGTCGGGTTTTTACTGTAATAGGCTCTATAAGAATTTGTTTGTAGCTAGGGGTTGTGCCTAAGTCAGTAGCTTGGGCACTTCCTGTGAAGTCTTGTCTTAGGATTCACAGACATCACTAGTGCCTGGTTGTTCTTCCTTTTCTTCTTCATTCGAAGCTTCCCTGAGTTCTCTAGGGAGTCTGGGGAAACTTGGCAATGAAAAGGCGCTCCTCTGGTAGATTGGGAGCCCATTAAGAACTATTAAGAGCTGAGTGAGTCAGCTTGCTCTCATTGCCTGGGACTTCTTTACTCTCACCTCTACTCTCACTGTGGAATTTTGAGTGCCCCAAAAACATCAAGTAGCAGGAACTAGAGTTAATTTTTAGGGAAATAATTATTTTAAATGTATGAGTTTGCTGTTTCCCTTTCTGGGTGGTGTTGAAGAGAGTCTGCTTTCCTCAAAAGCACCTCACCCTTCCACAGTGACAGATGTGCCACTTCCCTGTTCAGTGACACTCGAATGTGTGTCAGATAGAGCTGCTTTAGATCGAGAAGTAGTTACTTTTCAGGAAAACACCCCCGCCTAGTCCAGATCACGTTTGTAAATCTGATACTGGTCCATAACTCCCTCAGACACACGCAGCCACAAGCAATGATGCAGAATGCAGGAGATCACAAGCTGGTGGGTGCAAAGTCTTATGGACCTATTGGAAGTATCCACTACCATCTCCAGGGGTCTGGCAGGTTTCCAGGTGGTTTGCCAGCAAGAGAGTCTAGCCTGCCTCCTGGGAGAAAGAGGAAGTTCCCAGAATTCTTATGAAAAGGCCACATCCACAAGGAGGCATCAGCAGGCTGCGACCTAATTGACAGGCTAGACTCTACCCCTACACTTAGCAAGTTGATATGAAATTATGTAACTGCCACACTCCCAAATCCTGTGTCATCTCAAGGTTATGCTTAAGAAAAGCCGTCTGTCAGTTCCTTAAGCTCTATGAGGAATGGCCTATGGACAAGACCAAACACTGTGAGACTTGGTGCACTTACTTGAGGGATAGGGTAGCACAGGCCAGAGTCTGCAGCCTATGATCACATGTACGGGAGATAGCACAGCTTTATTCAGCCTGTTACACACTTAAGTACCCTTACTGTACAGACATGAGCCTTAGTGGCCCGTTCCTGGGAGAGTACAAGCTCGTCCTGTCCACAGACACCTTGGAAGAGTTTGAGGAAATGATGAGAAGCGTGTGAAGAAACTGCAGGGGGGGGGGTCTGCTCCCTAGGAGTCCTGAGAACGCGTATGGCCTGGGCTTGGTGCTTACCTTGCCCGCGTTCTTATGGATGGGGTCCTCTGTGTTACCATCACAAATGAAACCTCCCCAGCCTCCCTCCCCACACACAGAAAGCATTATACCAAACCCATGACCTCACAAGTAACTCCAACAAGCCCAAAGTGCTTGACCTTTTTACTTTATATATTCATGTTTTTAATTGTAATTCGTACAAAACCAAGTATGCTTAGTGGATTCCTTCAAAGGGCTGCCTCCAGTCAGAAGCCAAGAAACATACCCGTGGAACAGTAAAAGCCATGTGTTTGGGCAGGAAGTCCTGACAGCCTCATGAATGTTTGGAATACCAACATTTTACACCTTTTGGCATGTGGTAGCATTGATTGCGCACGGGCACTACGAAGTTGCAGCTCAGGTATTTAACATGAAGGCTGTGGGTGTTACGGCCCATGACTGCTTTACAGATTGTCCACTCGGCTCTAAGGGAGAGATCGTGGCTCTCATATATACTTCAAGGAGTCAACCCTAGGAAACAAAAACCCTAGGTTGTGACAGTGTTCAGTCTCCTCTTCTCCCCTTTGCATAGGAGCAGCACCCTGAAGAGGAACTGATTAAGACTAAGCAGGAGGAAGTCAATGCAGCCTGGCAGCGGCTGAAAGGGCTGGCTCTCCAGAGACAGGGGAAGCTTTTTGGGGCTGCTGAGGTTCAGCGCTTTAACAGGTAACACACCAGAGGGAGTTCTGGAGAATGGGCCCCCACTTGGAGAGGCTATGTTAAGTATGGCACATGCTGATGAGATGCCTCAGCTGACTCACTGAAAGTCGTGGTAACTGAGTTGTCACTGTTGTCTTCAACTGCAGGGATGTGGACGAGACTATTGGCTGGATTAAGGAAAAGGAGCAGTTAATGGCCTCTGATGATTTTGGCCGAGACTTGGCAAGTGTTCAGGCTCTGCTCCGGAAGCACGAGGGTTTGGAAAGAGATCTTGCTGCTCTAGAGGACAAGGTGGGTTTTGGAAGCAGCCAATTCTATAAATAAACGACCAAGGTTGAGGAGAAGAGTTCTGACTGTGTGTTTCTAGGTCAAAGCCCTGTGTGCCGAGGCTGACCGCCTGCAGCAGTCCCACCCTCTGAGTGCTACTCAGATTCAAGTGAAGCGAGAGGAGCTGATTACCAACTGGGAGCAGATTCGCACTCTGGCAGCAGAGAGACACGCACGTCTCAATGATTCCTACAGGTAGGAAGACCTTCAGGGCTTAACACCCACGCCCTCTGACACTTGCCCTTATTTCCCCTACTTATAAAATGCAGGTGACTTTGCTTACCTGTATGATGTTATTTGGAGACTGACAACATTTTGGTATTCTAAGTATTTTTTATCTTAACTGCATTAAATATCAATGACTTAGAAATATCCTCGACTCTTATCTGAGCAGCATGTGGAATATCCTGCACAAATTACATAAATCAAGATCTGGAAAGGAAAAGACTACTTCAAACTTGAGAATAACAAGGATGGTGAAAATGTGAAACAAGACGAAAGTGTTAGAGGACAGAGCCTAAATTTTAAAGAACAGAATCTGACCTCTTGCTTTCCTTTCCAGACTAGATTGGGAGAATTCCATGTTTCCCTGAACTAAAGCGTTCATATAGCTTGTTTGACTGACATTTGAGAGCACAGAAGTGACATCTTTAGGGACCTCCGCCGGCATACTTGATAACTTACCTTTGGTTTTCCCAAGGCTTCAACGCTTCCTTGCCGACTTCCGTGACCTCACAAGCTGGGTCACCGAGATGAAAGCCCTCATCAATGCAGACGAGCTCGCCAGTGATGTGGCAGGAGCTGAGGCCCTGCTGGACAGGCACCAGGAGCACAAGGTGACGTCTCTAGGATCTTCCAGAACTAGAGAGAAGAGTTTGTATTGTTAGTACTTCACTGTGCAGAGAAGTCTATAGTCAGTTGGTGAAACCTTATTCACAGGTGGTTCTCACAGGGATGGTTACTGGTTTACCTTGCTCTACCTGCTTCTAGAGCAGGGTCCTCAAACTCTTTAATCAGGGGGCCAATTCACTGTCCCTCAGACCTGTTGGAGGGCCAGACTATAGTTTAAAAAAAAACTATGAACAAATTCCTATGCATACTTGCACATATCTTATTTTGAAGTAAAAAAACAAACGGGGCAAAAACACCCAGCAGGCCGGATAAATGTCCTCGGTGGGCTGCATGTGGCCCGAAGGCTGTAGTTTGAGGACGCCTGTTCTAGAGGATAGGTGAATGATGAGTTAAATGTTGGAAGGTTAACTGTGATTCTTAAAAGCCAAGAGACTATCTCTGGCGAGGTATGCTGCTTAAAAGATGTCTTTGTTTAAGTGTTGAATTTCATAGTTGGTTTGAGTAAATTCACATTTCTTCCTGTATTTTCCGAACGTATATTTCCCAATAGGAAACTACTGATAGGAGATTTTAGTAGGTCTTGCTCTAAAAAGAAGGGACTGTGAGAGCACTGTTAAGCAGGACTTGTTAAGAGCTTGCTCCCTTTGGTAGCATATCGACTAGCATTGGGAGATGAGCGTGGTCCCTGTGCGAGGAGGACATGACAAGCAGACGTGTCCCCTCGGTGACACCACGGGGAGGTTTTAACGTGCTAGGTAGCAAGTCAGTGTACAGAAGTCAAGTGTAATAAGTTGTAATCACATCAGAAAGTAGATGTGTTCAAGAATAATCCTCACATAGTTCTATAGGACGTTTGTGGAGAAATTGCTAAAACTTTTGAAAGACGTCAAGGAAAAATGAATGCGATCTGGAAAACGAAACAACTCGAGTTGCTTTCTACTCACACACAGGGTAGAACCACCCCTGTGGATGTTCAAGACTAACTCTCTACAGTAGTAGAAAACCTCATGTTTTTTTCCTGTGGATCAACAGCTGGTGGTTACAAACTGCTGACCTTGCTATTAGCCCAACACAGCACCAGGCTCTGAATAAACCAGATCACTTATTTGATTTGTACATGGAGTTGACTTTTATAATGGTATAAATTCTGCCCCAACAAAATAAATTCAGTACATTTCCACTAAAACACGGTTGTGTTGGTTTGTTTTTGGAATGCAACAAGATGACTTAAAAAAGTGTTGGGAAGAAAAAAATCCCAAAGTAACGACAATTTTGAAGGACGAGGCTGGCTTGGGACGTACTCACTGTGTCTGGTACGTAGAGCCATAGTAACCAGACTATTGGAGTGCATCGGTTCCCAAACTTATTTGGCCTAGTTAACCTTTTCAGGAAAAAAAAAATTGCTCAGCACCCCCTGGCAATTCTAAACTTGTTGCCAAAATGTACTCTAGCCCATAATCCAGGGTAAAGTGAAGGTATCTGCTTTTGCAACCTCCGGATCGTTCTAGAGCCCCCCTGGCGGGCAGTGTTGCCCACTTTGAGAAACATTGATTTAAACTAGGAAGACTGATCAGTGGAACAAGAGAGAGACTCGGCCTGTGTGAGTGTATGGAAAGTGTGCATGTGACCGATGACAGCAAAAAAGGTGGTGCTGGCATGTTCAATCTCTGCTGGTTATTTTCCTTTGAAAGGTGTTGGGCATAAATTGTGCCTTTTTTTTTTCCTTTTTCTTCCTTTATAGGGTGAAATCGATGCTCATGAAGATAGCTTTAAATCTGCAGATGAGTCTGGACAGGCCCTGCTTGCTGCTGGCCACTACGCCTCAGATGAAGTGAAGGAGAAGGTAGGAGAGGCGAGTGGGTCAGTAGGTGGGTGGGTTGTTACTTTGTTCCATCTTCTTGTAAGTTATCCTTAAATATCCATCGCATCTCACTATGGTAATGTGAGGAGGAGTCTACCTGAGTGCTGGAGCAGCTGCTCCAGAGCGTTAAAGAGAAGCTTGTGTACTACAGTATGGTGATAGGGGTCTGCTCTGAGAGAGAACATGTGTCTGGGACACATTTCCCACTTGGAATTCTATAGCAAGCTGAGCCCTGTATGAGTAGGTGGAGCCAAGCGTCAACCAGTGTTTACTAAAAGTGTTATGTTTGTTAGTTTCAAACTGCTTTTAAGTCTTACATTGTCCGAGGAACATTATATAAAAATAATATTATATCAAAAGCAGTATTATATAGACTTTTACAAGGAGGCATTTCATAGGCTTTGTTTTTAATAACTTTTGGTCCTAATAGTTGAGTCTAAGGCATTTGTGGATTTATTTAACATCAGTACTTTTCTCAGTTGAAAGTCCCTACTTCATTTACACTCTCATTTTTAGATTGTCCTTTTTTCTTCTGCCTAGGAAATTCTTTACAATTTTTACCTCGAGTCATTTGTGATAATCTGACAATAAATAGGTTAATTAGAACAGGACTCACATTCAGCATAAATAGTCATACAAGCTGATGAGTATTTGGTATTTTGTGACATGGCTTATGTATACAAAGTGATTGCTATTTTCCTTTTGGATGCCAGAAAGATTAGGATTAGACCTTCCTTGGCACCTGACTTGGCACCGAGGGCGTTAGGTTAGGCCTGGCATTTCATACTTCCTCTGTTTGCTGTTCCTCCAGCTGACCCTCCTTTCTGACGAGAGAGCCGCTCTCCTGGAGCTGTGGGAGCTGCGCAGGCAGCAGTATGAGCAGTGCATGGACCTGCAGCTCTTCTACCGCGACACTGAGCAGGTGGACAACTGGATGAGCAAACAAGAGGTACAATGGCGCAAGCTTTGCCAGATGAATGACCACTCTCTGTTTCTTCTGCTTCTCAGCTGGGTTACCTGATTTTAGGAAATCCATATCTTTTACGTTCTAAACCAAGTGAGGAGCAGATGCTGAACAAGCTTTCTCTCCACATCAGCTCAGCCAGCATCTATCCCAAAGGGCTCCGAACAGGCCACAGGAGTACAAATGGGGACGCTGATAGGAAATTGCTTTGTATAAAGAGAATTAGCTAAATCTAACAGAATCAACAAAAACTGTGAAGTTTTGGTATATGTGGAATGAAGATTTTATGGCATTAATAAATTGGTTTTTAAGTGAATCCAAAAACACTTTGGGCTTTCCAGTGGCACTCTTAGAAATGTATTGCGTAGTATCTCTTTCCTCCTTTCTGTATTTTGGCCAAGTTGCCATTTGTTTTCTGACTTTCTTAGAAAGTCACAGGAGAGGGCGGCATCCTGAACAGTTGCTTTCTTTTGCAAGGCGTTCCTGTTGAATGAAGACCTAGGCGATTCCTTGGATAGTGTGGAAGCCCTTCTGAAGAAGCATGAGGACTTTGAGAAATCCCTCAGTGCCCAGGAGGAGAAGATCACAGTAAGACCCCTCACTGTTAACCAGTGCCTTCAAAGGTTCTTGGATAAGCTGGGAGCCTTTCTTTTTCTAGGCGTTGAAGTTGTAGTTGTAGTTGCTCCAGTTCTCATCGTGAGGAGGAGGAGACACCCGTTGGTTGGAGATTCACGTAACATTCTAGAACTAAGTAATTCACTAGCTGTGACCCTCCAAATTGAGATTTACCTTGCACTGAAAGTAGTCAAAAGTTAATTTGAGAGGTACTCTCCCATTGAAAACATCTTCGAAGTAGGGATAGCAAGGCTTTAAATCTGCATCAGCCCCTGATGAGGAGATCTTGCTGGAGCTAGTGCCTGTAATCTTGAGTAGAGCAAGAGTAATATTACATCTGATGAATACCATCAAGCAAAAACTCAAAAGTTAGGGAGGAAAGAAAGGTCATAGCTATCCTTAGAGTGAAAACGTTGAAGGAAAGAAAAGAAAAAAAACCTGCTCATTGGTTACTTTTCTCTAGTGACCATGTTTCAGAATAGTGTACTTCCCGTGTCCCGTTCCCCACCCCCACCCCCACCAAAAAAACTATCATTGATAGGAGGAATGGACTCCCAACTCCTAGCCACCTGATTGGCAGTCAAAGTCCAACTGCCCCAGAGGGGGTCCAAGGCTGGGAGCCTCTGGCACCACTTTTGTCTCCCACAGAGTAGTTGATGGGCTCAGAGCATCAGGTGAGCTCTGTACCACCAAGTACTGATGGTGCTCTCTGCTTCCAGGCCCTGGATGAGTTTGCAACCAAGCTCATTCAGAACAACCACTATGCGATGGAAGACGTGGCCACTCGCAGAGATGCTGTAAGTTTTCAAGTTCTCTTTTGCTCCTTCCTGTCTGTCCACGGAGCACTCTTCTCAGATCGATGTTGCAGAGTTAACGGGAGTCCCGTGGGACTAAGCTGGAGAGTCACCCACGTGACCCTTGTTCTTTCAGCTTTTGAGCCGTCGCAACGCCCTACACGAGAGAGCCTTGCATCGCCGCACCCAACTGGCTGATTCCTTCAACTTGCAGCAGTTTTTCCGTGATTCTGATGAGCTGAAGAGTTGGATCAACGAGAAGATGAAGACTGCCACCGATGAAGCTTACAAGGTATCCGGCTCTTTGTGTGGGCGTATGTGGCACTCTGGCTGGGGTGCGTTGCTTAGGTCAGCCTTTACCTGAACCCGCACAAAGAATCACCTGTAGCTGAAAAACAGAAATAACCATTCCTTTGGGTTTGGGACTCGTACTTTTCCTACATCACGGCCCTGCTACATACTCACCTTCATGAAGAGATCACTGGGGATAAGGGTGCTACAGCAAAGTGTGGTGAAGAAACCAGATGGTGCCTGACTCAATCCGAAATGGTGTCTTTAAGCTTGAATCAAACAAGCAGGCATCTAAGTGAGGAGTCATCTAAGTCCACACCAGCCTGTGTGATCCAGAGATGACAATTACAAAATTCTAATACGGTGAGGAGAGAAGCATCAGAGCAAACCTTATGAACACCCAATTTGTGTAGGGCTGTGGGGGACGGTGGGAGCCCCAAACCCATCAGCACAGTTTCTAGTCAGCCTGAGCCACTGGCAGATCCACTCTAGCCACAGGCGAGAGTCTTGACCAGCCTTACGACCAGGCAGAGACCATTGTCGTCGTGATGCTGCTGGATCACAATTGGTACTTGGCCAGCTGACCACCCCATAGATGGACATGAACGTGTTCTGGGTGCAAGTATCTCTTACTGGTGCCATGACGGAAGTTTCTTCTCAGGCCTTCTGAATGTTGTTGGGGGTTTGACCTTCATACACACTACAGTGAACCCTCGTTTATCGCGGTTAATCGGTTCTAGACCCTACCGTGATAAATGAAATTCCGCGAAGTAGGATTCCTTATTTGTAAATCAAATATTTTCGTAGTTAGAGCATAGAGGACATGAAAAAACACCCTTTAGTCACCATTACACTCGTATTACCCAATTTATTAAACGAAAAAGGGAAAATACAGTAAAACATTTTGGACGTTACAATTATTTATTATTATATTATTTATGGCATCTAGTTTACAGTATTACATATTTCACATACAGTATTATTATACATAGCTCTTACAAATACTGTAATCAATAGCCTATGAAATAACTTAAGGGATGTACTCTACAGGTGGGTCGCCGTCTTTTTCCTCTGAAGGAGCGGGTGTAGGCAGTGGGTACTGTTACGCAAAAACCGCGATAGAGTGAAGCCCCGGAAGTCGAAGCACGAAGTGGCGAGGGTTCACTGTATTTGTTTCTTTGTATACTATTGTGTTTTTATCCTTATTGCCTTAGTGCAATTTTGTCTTTTATTGTTTTCTGTTGGGTCTCCCAGCTGTGAAGCACAGGAGGAGTGGATGCATAGTGAGAATAACTGATGCAAAGGTTTATAGGGAATGCAGGGATGGGGGGCATGGATGATGGGGAGGTAAGGGGACCTCAGGAGTAAGTGGTAGAGGTGGTATGGGGAGGGAGGGAGGGAGCACTGGAGTGGATTGTGATTGCATAACTCATATTGGAGCCAATTTATAGCCATGGGGTGGGGGGTGTGTTCTAAAAAAACTGATGTGGGGGTGATTGTGCAATGCTCCTTGATATGATTGAATGATTGAACTGTTGAATTATATGATATGTAAATTACTTGCCATTAAAACTTTTTTTTTTTAAAGCAATTCCAAAAATTTTAACGTAAACTGACTCTTATGTATCCTTTCTGTAAAGTTAGGTATGAAAGGTAACTGGGTAGTAATTTGATGGTGCCCCTTTTGTTGACAGGACCCGTCCAACCTTCAAGGAAAAGTACAGAAGCACCAGGCTTTTGAGGCTGAACTCTCGGCAAACCAGAGCCGCATTGACGCCCTGGAGAAAGCGGGACAACAGCTCATTGACGTCAACCACTATGCCAAGGATGAAGTGGCAGTTCGTATGAACGAGGTCATCAGTTTGTGGAAGAAACTATTAGAGGCCACTGAACTAAAAGGTAAGAATGTTTTTGCTGGATTCTGATGACGACTGTTGGGAGAAAGAGATACTCTCTCTTAGTTTGGTAGTTTAGGGACACCTGCTGCCCAGTTCAGTGAGATGGGTAACTGCTTGGGGTGTAGGCTCTGCTCCTGCATACAAGTTACTTGGCTTAGTTTCTGGTTCTTTGCCCATTTGGTAGATGGGCTTGAGTGGAATGCATGGGCCCCGTCACTGTAAATGAAAATGCAGCACTTGCATCCAAAGTATTGAGTAATATTCAAGAGCTTTCCTCCCTTATGGATGTGAGTGAGTATACTTCTCAGACTTCCTCCAGTTCAGCCTCTAGAAGACAGAAGTGATTGGAATTTATATTCAGTTATTTGATAGAAATAAATGTAAAACTCTAGCCCATAATGATTGACTGAGCCAGTATTTTGTGGGACCTTGCTGGTCAAAGGGTAATGGTAAGAGAAAGAAAGCTCACCTTGCCTCTCTGCCTAGGAATCAAGCTCCGCGAAGCCAATCAGCAGCAGCAGTTTAACCGCAACGTGGAGGACATTGAGCTGTGGCTGTATGAAGTGGAAGGACACTTGGCCTCCGATGACTATGGCAAAGACCTCACCAATGTCCAGAACCTCCAGAAAAAGCATGCCCTGCTAGAGGCCGACGTGGCTGCTCACCAGGTAGAGTGTGAAAGGAGGAGGGCTTTTGTTAGGGAAATTAACGCAGACACAATAAAAGGGAAGGGTGGCAAGCATTTCAAGACCAAACTAGCTTTAGGAAAGATGTCATGTACTGAGTTTTGTAGATAACCCTATGTGCTCAATATGCTTTTCAAATGAAGTGAAACTGTCTTCCCTCAGAGCTTTCTAAGTGCCTGAGGGGACATGGCGTTGACAAAAAGCCTCTGTTCAAGGGGTGGGAAGAGGATCCAGGTCCTAGGCATACCTAGAGCATTGCCAAAAAGGGCATCTTAGTAGGGCTCAAAGGATAGTTGCCCAACACGAGTCCAAGGTTTCAAAGCCTGTTCCCTCTCATTTCCAGGATCGAATTGATGGCATCACCATTCAGGCCCGCCAGTTCCAAGATGCTGGCCATTTTGATGCTGAGAACATTAAGAAGAAGCAGGAAGCCCTGGTCGCACGCTACGAGGCGCTCAAGGAGCCCATGATCGCCCGAAAGCAGAAGCTGGCGGATTCTCTGCGTTTGCAACAGCTCTTCCGTGACGTCGAGGACGAGGAGACGTGGATTCGCGAGAAAGAGCCCATTGCTGCATCCACCAACAGGGGTCCGTCTGCCCCCGCCGTCAGATAAGACGCGAGTGGAGAAAGGGCTATTATAACCTTGATAGTGTAAAGGCTACACGTTTCAGAATGAGCATATTGAAGTAGTCACAGTGGTAACTGAGAGTGACAAGGGTTGTACTGACTTCTTTGTTCACGACTTGACTTTTCAGGCAAGGATTTGATTGGAGTCCAAAATCTCCTAAAGAAACACCAGGCCCTGCAAGCAGAAATTGCTGGACATGAGCCTCGCATCAAAGCAGTTACACAGAAGGGGAATGCCATGGTGGAGGAAGGTGAGTGAGTGTGTGTGTGTTTTTGTAAATTAGGAATAATAAAAGGGGCTTTGGTTGTGCCCCTCATGTTTCCCTGTTAAGTTGATGAATGTATTAAGACTGGCCTGGAATAATACCACCCCCTTTGATCCTAACTGTGTGACCTTAGCTAGACCCCAACTCCTCTGAGCCTCAACGTTGTATCTGTAAAAAGAAGAGAACAATATCTAGGCCTGCATGAGCTCAAGTAGCTAAAGAGCCCTATACTGTGCCGGACTCGTGTAAGTCTTAGAACTGTGAGCTATGGGGTCCCAGTATTTTTATTCGCTCTTTATGCTAGAATTAGTGCCAGAGCTTTGGGTATTACTTCTTAGAGTTTGGACAGAAGTATGGGTTGGATGGGGTGGGGGTGGGGGGGGACGACAATTGTTGAAGGTTTGAGTCACTCTCATGAAAGAGCCTGGCTCACCAGAATGCAGTCCTGACGCGGTGTGCTTTCTTCCCTTTTAATGAAGTGGCGGACTTCATTGTCCTCTTTTCCCTCCTGTCTCCTTCCAGGCCATTTTGCTGCTGAAGACGTGAAGGCCAAGCTTAACGAACTGAACCAGAAGTGGGAGTCCCTGAAATCCAAAGCCTCCCAGCGGCGGCAGGACCTTGAGGACTCGCTGCAGGCCCAGCAGTACTTTGCCGATGCCAACGAAGCCGAGTCCTGGATGCGAGAGAAGGAGCCCATCGTGGGCAGCACCGACTATGGGAAGGATGAGGACTCTGCCGAGGTAACTCCTGAACTCGGAACCTTGCACTTGCCTGGGAACCTGCCCAGGGGCTTAGACAGGAACCAGTTAGGGAAGATGGGGTGTGACATCGCAGTTGTTTTGGAATCGGTTTCTTAACTTTTCATTTTGGAAGGGTAAATCTTACCAAAGTACAGGGAAGATTGTCAACCATTAGTAACATTGGCCATGCTTGTTTCATTCGTTCCCCCATCATGTGCTCTCCTACATACACAGGCTCGCGTTTCTGCTGGGCTCTGTTGAAGGTCTCCTGTTAACGCCTGTCCCTCCCTCCTCTTCTCCCCGTATTCACAAAAACCAGAATGAGCTGAATGTTGACACCAACCATACCTGATTCTCTCCAGAGAGGGAACAACACAGGAAAGTGTTGAAGATGCTAGGCTAGTGGTGGGAAGTGATAAAGCACTTATTGGGATTGCTGATGGCGGTGAACTTGGCCTCCTTGTGCAGGTGTGACGTGTGATTTTGGTTTCAGGCTCTGCTAAAGAAACATGAAGCTTTGATGTCAGATCTCAGCGCCTATGGCAGTAGCATTCAAGCTTTGCGGGAGCAAGCACAGTCCTGCCGGGTAAACCTGCCTTGGTCTCCCTCCGCATTTATGGGTTGGGGAGGGGAGGGAGACAGAAAAGTTGAGGGACTTGGGATTTGACCAGCAGATGGCACTTGTCGTAAAATGACATTCTTGGTACACAAAGGCTTATAGATTGCTTAAAAACAAGCTTCCTTGTGATACCCAGCAGCTGATTGAATAGTATTGTATAGCTAGCTTCCAGGAAGAGCACTCATGAGTGTATATTTATTACATTTGAACTTGGGATCCGGTGTCCTTAAGTGACAACATGGGCACCCTTGAGCCATGTGTGCCTTTGCTTTGGGTTTCCAGCAACAAGTGGCCCCTATGGATGACGAGACTGGGAAGGAGGTGGTCCTGGCTCTCTATGACTATCAGGAGAAGAGTCCCCGGGAGGTCACCATGAAGAAGGGGGACATCCTCACCTTGCTCAACAGCACCAACAAGGCAAGGACTGCGCGTGTGTTTCTAGCTGCGCCACCTGGGTGCGGAGTTGGGTGTCTCTTGAGTACTATACATCACCCCAAGATGAAACTGGTTTCGAATTTAAAGAGAGACTAGAATTTCCTAGTACCATCTTCACCTTCTCAGCATCTCTCGCTGTCATTGAGTCAATTCTGACTCTTAATGATTCCATAGGACAGAAGATTTCTGAGCCTCTGACTTTTCACAAAGTAGAAAGTTTCATCTTTTTCCTGCCAAACAGATGATGGTTTTGAACTGCTGTCTTTGAGGTTTGCAGCCCACTATACTAACGGGGCTCCTGTTTGACACATGGTACAGGTTTGTCCTGTACTGCAGGTGGTGGAGCCAGGAGTACATTTGTCACCTTGAATTCCTGCAGGTGCTCAAGGATAGCTTTTTTCATGATCAAACATCCCCAGATGACTGTCTGTTGGTTCTTAACCGCTAGGTCAGCCATTCTCAACCTGTGGGTCGCGACCACTTAGGGCTTGAATAACCCTTCTACAGGGGTCGCCCGGTTCATAACAGTAGCAAAACTGCAATTATGAAGTAACAACTAAAATAATTTTGTGGTCGGGGGTCACCATAACATGAGGAACTGTATTAAAGGGTCGGCGGCATAGGGAAGGTTGAGAACCACTGCTGTAGGTACTATGCTACGTCTCAGCTCAGCGGATGGTGGAAGGTAGCTGTGATATCACCCCATAGGACTTACTTGTCTTGAGTTCTGTACTGCTTCCCTTTCCAGTTTCTCTTCCTTGACACATCGGACTTGACAGTTCCTTGAAGTGAGGTACATGGTGTCCTGATGTGTAGGGGCTTTTAAAAGACCATGGGGGAAAAATTCCATTATCGTTTCCCCCCCCTATTATCTTTTCATTCCAGTTTTCCATGAACTTTGTGAAGCTCCACTGTATTAGTCTAATGACAGATACTACCTCCCAATTTTGTCAGGGTGTGGAGAAATGTGCTCAGTCATTTTTAAGAAGCACTCTATTCCCAACTCTGTTTACCCGAGTCTTGAGAAAACATGACTTATAACTTTTTGCTGGATCTAATTTCAACCTAGACCACCTCCACTGGTCTAACGTAGGTTTGTTTGAGCAGAGTTGAGCATTCAGTAACACCGTGATGACAGAAATTTAATGTTTATGCTGCCCATAGCTACTAGCCTTGTGGGGTTATTAAGCACTTGAATGGGGCCAGAGTCACTGAAGAAGTGGATTTTTTAATCTTACTTCCTTTTATCTAATTGTAAGTAGCCACATGTGGCTGGTTAATGGCTCCAGCATTGGAGAGCACCATTCTTCTCAAGTGTCAAAGCAAAGAGAAGGCTGCCCTTCATACTTGGACGGCATTGCTGCTCACGCCTGACCTCCATGCCTGGCCAAGATGCTCATCCTTCTTCAGTGCCTTGGCCAGTTCTGGGCTTCTCTTTCGTGTGAGCGTGCAGGCCGTAGACCATCCTTTTCTAAACAAGCATTTCTGACAGTGGTCACACAGTTGTCTCTGAAAAGACATGCAGACGCTGTGCGATTGCTGGGTGTGTGTCCAACACCAATAGAAAAGTTCATGTTCACTTCTCTCCCCCTGCCTCTTCGCTGTTCAGGACTGGTGGAAAGTGGAAGTGAATGACCGGCAGGGTTTCGTGCCGGCTGCATATGTGAAGAAGCTGGACCCCGCCCAGTCCGCCTCCCGGGAGAACCTCCTGGAGGAGCAAGGCAGCATCGCACTGCGGCAGGAGCAGATCGACAATCAGTAAGGGCCCATAGGGTCGGACCTCAGGTGGCAGCGCCACGCACGATGTAGGCAGAGTGTCCTCGGGCTTCTCGAGAAAGTGTTCTTCGGATGTCGCCTGCACTCCCTGCTTTCCCCAAGTCACTTTTTAACCAACAGAATACCGTAACGGACATTTTACTGTCCTTTTCCCCCCATGCTTAAGGGTTTCTTTTTCTAAACAGCCTTTTTCTAATCATTGCCATCTTAACCTTTGTCCTCTGATTGCAGCAGCTTACTGAAATTGAATATCGAGGTGTTTTGCACCTCTGTCCCTTGAAGTCTGCTTTGAAGCCTCTCCCTCTGCCCTGGCTTTCATCTGAGAGTGGAGTTTATTAAGGAGCTCAGTTCTCTTCCCTCTAGCTAAACTGCATGGAGGAGTGACCTCCTTATGGCATATCTTACTTCATCAGTGCAATCAGCAGCTCTGGATACTTGGGAAATATCCAGAAAATACATTCCACTAGACCATAGATTCTGTTGAATTTTTCTGACCCTGACAATCCCTGGAAAGATGACAGTTGCTTGAATCCTTACAAACAAACTAGTTATTGTTGAAACAAGAGCGAGAGGTTTGGGTTTGCATTTTTTTTTCGGTGGCCTAAATCAGAAATGTGAGCAAAAATGTGGGCTAAGTACATGGCTAAAGTCGTTCATTTAGCTCTCAGTAAAATTTCTAAGGGTAGTCATTTTTTATCTCCTGGCCCTGCTCTGAAATAACCAGTGTTTCTGGTACAGGAAAACCTGCTGCCTTAAGAAGGGCAGGATTTTCAGGAGCATGAAGGTGAATTAACCCTCCGATGTAATGTTGTTGCTATTTCCTTACCATGTCTTCGTTCATGACCGGGCCTGCTTCTAATGGCTTTTGAATGATTCCCTGATTTTCCCCACTGAAAGCATCCACTGTCACGGCCCTGTCGGAGCTGCCGCTTCTCACCCCCGTGGATTAATCCCACTAATTTGTGCATGCTTTTGCTGTGCCCCTCTGTGCAGGACACGCATAACTAAGGAGGCCGGCAGTGTATCTCTGCGTATGAAACAGGTGGAAGAACTGTGAGTAGGCTGAAAGCCTTGCTGAGCATCCTGTGTCCATTGCTATACCTGTCCATCCCCCCTGCTGCTTCCCTCGAAGCCAGCCGCGCATCAGAAGAGATGAGGTGGTGGGAGCGAGTGTGAGTCTGTGCAGCTGCTTTGCTCCCAGGGAAGAGGTTCTGTCTGGTGCAGCTGTGCCAGTCGACGCTGCTTGTCTCATTGGTCGCTTCCCTGTGTGTTCAGAGTGGTGTTGGAGCCCCTCCTGTTGGTTCTTTGTGGCTGACCAGCTACATCGGCTGCAAACCTGATTCTAGAATACTCCTGGGTAGGAGAGAAACTATAGAGCCCACTTTAAAGAGCTCTGATTCTTTATAGTAACTCACTGTTTTTTTTGTTTGTTTTTTCCATTTGGGAGACTTAGACTTGAAGATTATACTAGGATCTTTTTGTTTTAGCTTTTAGCTCAGTTTTACTGAGTTTGTCATTTTCATGTGTCTAAAGGTAGTTAAAGAATTTAGCTCTTTCTATGTTAGTTTCCAAGGGTTAGAATAATCTTGGATTCTTCTTAAGAAACCTCGCAGATAACACGATAGACCTGGCCTGATTTTCTGTAGGAAGTTGCCAAAATTATCACTTTATCATTTCGGAAACTTTCTACTGATCTAGCAGTACAAACAGTCTATCAGGTTTTTTAAAGCTCATTGGCCTCTCTCCCACAGCCCTTGCTTGGGGTCTGTTTGGAAAATTGCAAGAGAGGAGGGGGAAGAAATCATTGTATACATCATGCTCAGCAAATCCATGTCATCTCTCAGCTGTAGTCGCATGGCCTGTGTACTGTGCTGAGCGCTTGTTTCTCGACGTCATCTGTGGCGGTGCTCTTCCGAGTGCAGAGGCGGCCTGGGAAGGGTGTGCGTGCGGTTTCAGCCATCCCTGTGAACTCGACCGTATCTGCTCTTCCCCAAAGCTGTAGTGTGGACATTTAGGAGCTTCATCTTCATCTGCACTCGGATACTTTGTGACTAGGACATCATCCTTATAAGCGCGTACCTCGGACCCACAAGACACCCGGTGGTTTGCCTTTATGTTCCATCTGTCAGAAGCTAACAGCCTTCCTTCTTCTTGTCACCCTCTTGAATCCCATCAGATACCATTCTCTGCTGGAACTGGGTGAGAAGCGGAAAGGCATGTTGGAGAAAAGTTGCAAGAAGTTTATGTTGTTCCGAGAAGCGAACGAACTGCAGCAGTGGATCAATGAGAAGGAAGCTGCTCTGACCAGCGAGGAGGTCGGCGCGGACCTGGAGCAGGTGGAGGTGCTGCAGAAGAAGTTTGATGACTTCCAGAAGGTACGGAACATCTTGCAGCTTGGCAGGGGTGGGGCGTGGGGGATGTATTTGAGAACAGTTTTGATGTTTAACCATTGATTTCAAGAGTTAAAGATTAGTGCGTCTTTATTGAGGTCACTATCAAAGGAATTTTTAAAAGCAATTTATAAGATACTTTTTTACTGAAAATTAATTTCATGTCATTTCAGAGTATAGCTTGTGACCATCGGTTACCCTCCTCTGACTTGCTCTCGTGACTTTTGTCTAGGATCTGAAGGCCAATGAGTCCAGGCTGAAGGACATTAACAAGGTGGCTGAAGACCTGGAGTCTGAAGGCTTAATGGCAGAGGAGGTACAGGCTATACAGCAACAGGTGGGTGTTTGCCTCTTGGATGAGGCTTTGTTGCTGTAGGAAAGCAGTTGGTTCCTCTGACTTGTCACAGCTCAATAAGAAGCAAGCCCGATGTACATTTGTGGCTTAGGTACAGGCCCCTGTGGATAATCAAAATCATCTCATTGAGCTTCCATGTGCCGTTATCCCTGACCTTCATGGAGTAGGGAAAAAACAGCGCCTGCCTTCTCCTGAAGCCACTGGCCATGTAAACGTTGTTTGATGTTTATGTAGCCCTTAAGTCATAGCAAACTTCTGGGTGCCTTGTAAAAGGTATTTACGTTGACCTATTTGGTCTTTCTAATCGATTTTGAAAAGCAGTAGCCGGGGATTATTTGGGTATGGGTTTGGCTTTTTGTAGTTCTGGACCTCCCAGTTCGACTGTGAGTCGTCCTGAGAGGTATGGAATAACACTGGGCCTCCTTTCTCCTTGTAGGAGCTGTGTGGCATGATGCCCAAGGTAAGTCCCAGTTGCTGCGTTACAGGCAGTGTAAATACTGGAAGTTGCATTTCCATTTGTTATTCTCCAAAAAGATCTTTTTTATTCCTTCAGTGTTCTACAATTTTCACACCTATCACTTAGGTTTGTTTGTACCCTCTTTGAAAGGGTCCTTCTTATGAGTATGATGTAAAGAAACACTGTTTTGTTCTTAAATTTTCTCAATCGCACCAATTTTTACTGTGAGAGAAAATAAGAATTTATCTCTCATTTCCCTTCACCAGCCTTGCAACTTGATACCACCATAAACTGTAAAATTAAATCAATTATGGGGGTAGGGGGTGGGGAATGCTGATCTGATTAGTTTAACTGTACTCTCCCCCCTGGGGAGGTAATGGGGGCATTAAAATGAAAGGTTTGGGCCATTGCTTTGTTTTGTGTTTCTTCCTGCTTCTTCGTGTATTTAAAAATCTGATCTCTATTAAAGTCTTAATATATAATATAATAATAAATACTTAATATATACACACTCACAAGCAAAGCAAAGTTCCCTGTTGAGAGTGGCTAAACATCTCCTTTTCTAAATTAGGATGAGACTGATTCCAAGACAGCCTCCCCATGGAAGGTAAGAGTTCTTGCATGAATTATTCTTTCCAAAGGTTTTGCAGGAACGCAAACATGTTTTATGTTTTTTTTCTGAGTATTTCTGCTTGTTTGGGCATATTCTTATCCTGGTTTTATGAGGGGGCTTCCAAAAGTGTGGAAAAATTCTATTTATCTTTTCATCGTTTTCCTCTAAATGCTTAAAGCCCACCCCCTGATGTATTTTTAAAACCTGATGTCTATTGCAGTATGGAACCTATATATATATACACACACAAGCAAAGTGGTCCCACCTGACTGTGACGCACTGGTTCAGGGGAGCAACGAGAGAGGGAACGACCAAAGGGACAGTACCCCAAACACCAGAGTGGGCAAACCGCCCATGACCACCAGGGCAAGGTGTTGTGTTTTCTAAGTGAAATAGTTATGGTTAGGATTACGATTTTTTTTTTTTTTTTACTTACCCATGTATTTCATGTGAGTTATTGGCAAATTGGGGAGATTATTACTATACCAAAAGTATATTTTCCTGACGTACACAGAAAGGCTAAACACAAAAGAAACTCACACCACAGATACCAGGTCCCCTAAACCGATACCCTTCACACCTGTGTCACTTGTCTCGGGGACCTCGGCTGGTAAAGATCGGGGGGTTGGCTTCCTTCATCCACCTGGACTCGTTCAATAGGAACGTCTCCAAATCGGGGCAGGGGATCATTTTTTCTTCGATTCACTTTTCTCCCTTCTCAGTCTTTGTTCCTTTTATACGACAGAAGCTGCTCGTGGGTTTAAAGGAGAGGGGGGGCAACAACCTTATCTATCTCATCTAACAGCAGAGTTCATTTGCTAGCATAAGGTTTTTGTTTCAACAATTTTACAGCCGACAGTTCCCATGTCGTACATTTCCATAGTTCAGTCACATTCATAAGAGTTGTGCAGCCCTCGCCACAGTCAGCTCCAGGACACTTCCTTGTACTCGTTGTTAGCACCCCATTTCCTGCCAGCCTCCCTCGTCATGTCCCTTTGAATCTATTACTCCAGCGACTGTCTCTCTAGACTTACCTGAGGTGGAGGCTTCCTATACAGAAAATCCTACAGAATAAGGACAGAATCCATAGAAACAGCAGCCCAACAGCAGGGCCTCGGCGAAACCAAGAAAAGCCTCCATCAAAAACAAAGCCGAAAATAGTAAAAAGTGGAGCAATTCCACCTTGGGTCAGAAGGGAGGTCAGCAACAAGGTGTCCCATTTTGATCTAAGAACCATGGCAGTCACCACCCTGCGATGGACTCTGGTAACAGGACCTTTCCCATCTCTGCTCCATCGTCTGGGGATTCATCAGAGACTGACTTCATGTGGGGGTCCTGCGGGCTTTCACTGTCATCCGTAGCCTTCTGCAAACCAGGTGTGTTCAGAATGTAAAGTTAACACCATTCCCTCCTTTGGATTTGGATGTTGTTATTTACAATTCTTGGATGACACAGGCTGGTCTGCTGCTTCTGTGTGGACGTAGCTGAAGCCTCCCTTAGATGCGAACATGAGTTTTTTCAGATGTACTTCATAGATCCTTGGATAGCTTTCCAGACGTTCTCCAAAAGATTAGAAACAGCACATCTCTACTCTCATCCACTCAGACTGAACTTGTCACCTGCGGTGGTCATAGAAACCTCTGAAGAACTTTCCTGCATCCCAGCTTAGAGTCGCCTGTCTGGATATATAGAGAAGGATTCTGGGTGGGCTCTAAGATCTTAAGGTATATTTGGTTTTTAGGTGAGATAGCAGTGTTGAGAAAAAAAGTTGATTCATTGGTTTTTCTTTTCATCTGGTAAAACTGTTGCCTTTGTTCAAGAAGACACTGAGAATGAACAGCGGCCCAATGACCGTTAGCTCTCAGATGCTGCCGGCATTGAGTGTTTTTACCAGAGTCGCCTTCCTGTTGTCTGGACAAGAAAATGGCTCATCATTTGTCTTTGAACTTCTGTTCCTGCCATTCTAGCAGTTAGTGGGGGCTTTCACACGTCGCTGCATCAAATCCATCCGTGACTTGGGTCTAATTGTGCACTTGGGAGTATTTTTTTCACGACTTGCTTTTTTTTCCTCCATGACTTTCTTTTGGTCGTTTTTTTGTTTTCAATTAATGCTTCTTTTTTTTTTTTTAACATTTTATCAGGGGCTCATACAACTGTTATCCCAATCCATACACACATCAATTGTGTAAAGCGCATTTGTACATCGTTTCTCAAAACATTTTCTCTCCATTTAAACCCCCGACATTAGGTCCTCATTTTTCCCCTCCCTCCCCGCTCCCCCCTCCCGCATGAGCCCTTGATAGTTTATAAATGGGTATTTTGTCATATCTTGCCAATTAATGCTTCTGCTCAGAATTTTGACAACATCCCTTTAAGATCATTTTGGTTGGCGAATTAGGGACCTAAATTAAGAGACATCTTCGCTGTCTCTTAATTGGCAGACACTTAATTCGATTTGTTCTCTGCTCTCCTTCCTATTTAGTCGGCTCGCCTGATGGTTCACACTGTGGCCACCTTTAATTCTATCAAGGTAAGAAACGGTCCGTCCTCGTCCCTCCCCGGCCTGCCTCCAGGCTGCTTCTCAGCTTGTGGCGGGGCTCCTGTCCCACTCGCTGGCACTGGCGAGGCTTCCAGGACCAGGCGGGCCCAGCGCATAGCACTCGTCATGGCAGCAGATGGCTCGGTTGGCTGCCTTAAAGGTCAGCGGTGCGCCAGCTTTAAGATATAAGTACTGCCCGTGAAGGTATTGGCACCATCTAAGCTTGAAGGGAAGGTCTGAGGTTTGGAGTCCTCTGATTGGAGGTCTGTTTGGGGGGTTTTGGTCATTAACATTTCCCATTTTGAAAACAGTTAACTCTGAATGGTTAACTTTTGGTTTCCAACAGGACTGCATCGGTCGGGGCACAGTCTCGGGAAAGCAGTGACAGGCCTTCCTGCCTGCTCACAGGCGCCTCCACTCTTCTTAGCCCCCGGGCCAGCATTCTCGGGCCTGCAGGGGCTGAGTGATGGAGCCAGCTGTGCTTATCAGTGATGGCTTATGAAGCAGTTGCTACATGCAGATGCCAGGCTAGGGTAGGAAGAGAAGCTAAATCCTGTCACTGCTGTTAGAGGCGGTTCCTGACAGGTGTTTGTGGCTGTCTAGGCCACTGAGGTCAGCCAGCTCTGGGTCTGCCTTTTGGGGAAAGTTGTACACTAATTTCCTCAAGTAGGAAGGTGAGACCCAGGAAGTCCTGGGTCTCCTAACGTTTCCTTTCAAGTTAAGCCTCAGTCCTTTGGTCCCTTCTCTAAAGCCCTCTAGTGCATGAGTGTGTCATCCCACAGGAGCTGAATGAGCGTTGGCGGTCCCTGCAGCAGCTGGCCGAGGAGCGGAGCCAGCTCTTGGGCAGTGCCCATGAAGTGCAGCGGTTCCACAGGTAAGGAGGCCAGCCCAGCCAAAGAGGGGGAAAACAGTGGACTGACCAGCTAGTCTGCAGAGGAGCACTGGTGCCACCCTGGGTTAACATTGGCCTGCTAACTGCAAGCTTAGTGGTTCAAGCCTACCACCTGCTCCTCAGGAGAAAGGTGAGGCTTTCGGCTCTAAGAGATTTCCAGCCTCATGTAGGGTCTCTGAGTCAGAATTGACTCATCGCAGTGTATTTGTGTGTGTGTGTGTGTGTGTTGGTTTTGTCTTTTGGTTACTTAGTCTTCAAACTAGGACTTTGAACCTCTTTGTTCCAGTTCAACCCGTTTCTGCTAGTGCCTTTCCACCCCAGATACAGAATCGGGATCTTCATTTGAACACCATCCCTACGTGATTCGTAGACACACACACGTAACTTGGAGAGCTTGTTAAAATGTAGTTGCTGATTCAACGAGAAGACCACTTTTCAGCAGAAGGTTGTATCAGAATAAACTAGGTTACAGCCCGGCTTCACACTTGGAAGCTGAGAGCTCCCAGAAAAGTAGCTGGATCTCGTAATACTGTGTGCTCCAGCACTGAGGGTGTACCTGACACCAGGGGGTGTTTGACAAATACTGGTAGGACTTCAAACCTGGTTTTGGTTCACCTATGGCTGATAAAGCAAAACCAGAGTAGACCCAAATCTGGTAAAATTAGACTTCACTAGAATTACAACCAGAGTGGGGAAAAATACAGGCTGACAAACTGAAAGTCTCCCTCCCAAGGAAACGAGCCATGTGTGTTTTGCATAGCAACCAAATATTTTGGCCATCTGAGGGTGACCGCCACTGGCACCCTTTGCACGAGTTATCACTCTCCAAGGCCTGACAGCAATCCAGCGGCATGCATCAAGCTCCTGAGAGGACATAGTACACCTCTTCCAGTCTCCCAGGCTCCCATCCAGCTCTACCCATGCTTCACAAATTCAGATCCGTTCCACTTGCACTGAACTGGCCATGACTGACCCGGTTCATGTTGACTCAAAGCCCTGCTCTCTTGCTCTCCAGCAACTGACAGATAGCCAAGTGCCAGCTAAATCAACCACAGTCTCGCATTCATCCTATGACCAAGGCGCACACACGTGGTGCTTGTTAACCTGAACATGTGTCTGCCTTGTCTGTAGAGATGCTGACGAAACCAAAGAATGGATCGAAGAGAAGAATCAGGCTCTAAACACAGACAATTATGGCCACGATCTGGCCAGTGTCCAAGCCCTGCAGCGCAAGCACGAGGGCTTTGAGAGAGACCTCGCTGCTCTCGGCGACAAGGTGAGAGGATGCCAAGTCGCCTGCTGACTTTCTTATTCCAGGCCTGCCTGCCTTCAGACTGGCATGCCTGACTCCTGTGTTTCCACCCCTACTTCCTGTAGGTCAATTCCCTTGGAGAGACCGCAGAGCGCCTGATCCAGTCCCACCCCGAGTCGGGGGAGGACCTACAGGGAAAGTGCACCGAGTTAAACCAGGCCTGGAACAGCCTAGGGAAGCGGGCGGACCAGCGCAAGGCCAAGCTGGGTGACTCCCACGACCTGCAGCGCTTCCTTAGTGACTGCCGGTAAGCCCCCGAGGTTCACTCTGGGTTCTGGGGTGCAGAACCTTCTTTCTAGTGGTTTTTATTGGGACTGCAATACACACTCAGTGTGAAATACTTAAAAAATCAGCAGTAAGTCTTCCATCTCATACCCCTGCAAGTATGTACACAGACCCCATGTCCCCTCGCCAAGCTGTATTTTTCTTTTTGCCCTTCAGCTTACTTATCACTTGATCAACACAGATATGCCTGTCTTTTCTGCCAACTGTTTTTATTTAGAAAAATATTAAGACTCACAGAAAAGTTGAAAGAATTACACAGTGAATGCTCATGCCCCTCACCCATCGACATCAGTACCCTTTTGTGATTCTTGCTTGACCTCTGTATGTACATGTGCTTGTTTCTCCAAACCATGTGAAAGTAACCCTCAAATACTTCAGCTTCAATCTGTTTCTATTGTACTTTCACGTATCCGTAATATATCCCAGACATACGTCGACATTCTTCTAAATAATTACATTTCTTTTGTCATACCCAAGAAATCTAATAATATTTTCATCTACATTTCATTTTTCCCATTTGTTCACATACGCCATGGCTTATCTGTTTATCCAGGATCCAGCCAAAGATCACTCAGGGACCTTTGCTCGTTGTGCTGCTCCCTTAAACTAGAACAGTCCGCGTGTACACACACACACACTTTTTAAATCATTTCACTGGGGACTTGAACAACTCTTAACATTGTGTCAAGCACATTTGTACATTTGTTGCCATCATCATTTTTAAAACATTTTCTTTCTAATCGAGCCCTTGGTATCACCTCATTTTTTCACCCGCCCTCCTTCCCTCCTTCACCCTTTTAAATTTATAAATTGTTTTTTTTTTTCCATGTCTTGCACTGACCGATGTCTTCCTTCACCCACTTTTCTGTTGTCCGTCCCCCAGGGAGGGGGTTACATGTAGATAACTATGATCGGTTCTCACACACACACACTTTTGGCTTTCGTGAAGTGGTCCTCTTTTTGTCTGAATTTTACTGTAAATATATACAAGACTAAATGTGTGCCATTTACCAAATTTTTTATGTACAATTTAACAACATGGATTATTATAATACTCATCATGAGGTTGTTAACTTTGAAGCCCCTCTTCTGTCTTTGTGTCCTGTGTGTGTAAGAAGCCAGAGTGAAGGTGTGCACAGGCTGATTAGACTTTGGGCGTAATTCTTACAGTCTTTGCTTGTAGCTGTTGCCGCTGTTAGAGCCTGTTATCTCGTAGGTGAAAGTATTTTTAGTAGTAAAGCAATTCATTTTTACCCTCTGAGTTCGTTTTTTTTTTTTTTTTAATACCCTAAAGCAAGGGGCTTTTCTAGATAGATTAACCCAGAATGTTGTCGTGGTCTCTCTTCCTGGGGTGAAGGCCTGCTTAGCTGACAGTGTTAACGACCATTCCTCTGCGGGTCTGGTTTCCAGGGACCTCATGTCTTGGATCAACGGAATACGGGGGTTAGTGTCCTCAGACGAGCTGGCCAAGGATGTCACTGGAGCTGAAGCTCTGCTGGAGCGACACCAGGTGAGTAGACCTGGGCTAAGGACGCACACCCTGCTCCTCACCCTTCCTTATGAGATGGGCAACCCCTGCCAGTTATTTAATTCCTTCTCTCCTCTTGGCAGGAACACCGGACAGAAATTGATGCCAGAGCTGGCACTTTCCAGGCATTTGAGCAGTTTGGGCAGCAGCTGTTGGCTCATGGGCATTACGCCAGCCCAGAGATCAAGGAGAAACTAGATATTCTAGATCAAGAGCGTGCCGATCTGGAGAAGGCCTGGGTTCAGCGCAGGATGATGCTGGACCAGTGCCTTGAACTGCAGGTACCTGTGCTCAGGACAGTGGCTGCCCCCTTGCCCCAGGGTGTCTCTCACCAGCTGCTCCTTGCCCAAGGCTGCTGCTGCTCCTCACCAGCCTTCCTCCTCCTCTAGCTGTTTCATCGGGACTGTGAGCAAGCTGAGAACTGGATGGCTGCCCGGGAGGCCTTCCTGAACACCGAAGACAAAGGGGACTCACTGGACAGTGTGGAGGCGCTGATCAAAAAGCATGAAGACTTTGACAAAGCGATTAATGTCCAGGTGAGGGCTGTGGGCCTTGGAGTCCAAGTCTGATATTTTTCCAGACAGCCTCTCTGGTGCCCTCTCCTTGAGATGGACTCGCAGCTTCCTCGCGTTAAAGTGCTTGACAGGAAGGAAGAGATGGGCGTGAACAGCACACTGTTCGCGTGTGCATTCTGTAGATGCACAGAGACAGCGCAGGCTGTGAAAGGAGAAAAGCCGGAGTGGCTAAGCAAAGAAAACAGGAGCAGAAATGGAAAGGTAGAAGACCATTGTGTTTAAACTCTGCCCACCTTTTCTGAGTAAGCGGGGGTTTTTGTGTGACATCCACTGGTGGTCTAGCCTTTGCCCCACCCCTGTGTGACCTGGAATCTTCTTGAGTTAAACTCTACTCTAGTCATGATTGAAATCAAGCTTTCTTCTGGCTTTTTGCACTCTTGCTTCTAAAGTGTCAGTGTATTCTGATCCTGTCACCCACTAGTTCGCCGTCACCCAAAATAACCACTCTTCTCAGGACCTGCAGTCTGAGCAGCTCTGCTCTGCCCCACCTTGACCTTGGCCTTTGTTTCCTGACAGGAAGAGAAGATTGCCGCTCTGCAGTCCTTTGCTGACCAGCTCATTTCCGCTGGTCACTATGCTAAAGGGGACATTTCCAGTCGCCGTAACGAGGTTTTGGACAGGTGGGTGTGCTGTGGGGCCTGCGGCACCTCAGACATCTCCAAGAGGGCACGTGCCCTCGGGCGGCAGCTCTGCTCCCATCACCTCCTTCCGGAGGGATTGCCACGCTCACCTCTCCACGGGGTAAGGAGTGCCCACCTTTGATCTAGTGGCTGCTCTTTCTCAGGTGGCGACGTCTAAAAGCCCAAATGATTGAGAAAAGGTCGAAACTGGGAGAGTCTCAGACCCTCCAGCAGTTCAGCCGGGATGTGGATGAGATCGAGTCTTGGATCAGTGAGAAGTTGCAGACAGCAAGTGACGAGTCCTACAAGGACCCCACCAACATCCAGGTGAGCTGAGCCCATTGGCACCTGGTCTCTGAAGGAGCCCTGTGGGAGTGAGGCGATCCTGTAAATGGAAACAGCAGTGAAGGGTTGTACTTGTACCACCCCCCCATCCCCCCACCCCCAAGCTTAAGAAACCTGTGAAAAGTCCCAAGAAATGGTCAGAACCACTTGAGCGCGGCCGTTTTCTCATTCGTATTCCGGACTGAAAGCGCTTGCGCTGTAAGAGTCCCTGTTAGTTACCACCCCCAAGTGCTGCGCTTCCCAGCAGCAGAACGCCAGCCAGGTGGGTTTCTAGTTGCTAGCTGAGGATGCATATTCTGTGTACTGAACTCTTACTCTTTTCAATCTGTTTTTGTAGCTTTCGAAGCTGCTGGTAAGTTGTTGATTTCTAACTAAGAGTTTTGTTAATGAGCTTCAGTATCTGTGTTCTTCCGGGCAGGTGATTGCTGTTGTGACCACCTGCAGTCTGCTAGTGTCCTTTCATCCACCCTTCCCATTTCTAGTCATCCACCACCCTCCATGTGCGTGTCCATGTGGGATGTGGCTGTCTCTGTTTTAATTAGCCTGCAACCCTTGGCTCCCCTCCCCCAACTTTTCACTGAGGGAAGTCCAATGTTTGATTTCGGGGCAGTAGTTGACTGCTTTCTTTCAGAGTGCTTGCTTTAGAAAAATGCAGTAACCAACTTGTTCTAATAGGCTTTGGCCCATTCTTGCCATGGGATTCTGTGCCCCAGGCAAGGAGGCAGCCAGGGTGGGCGTGCTTGAGTGCACACCTGGTGTAGCACCCACAGGTGCTGATCACCAGAGAGCAGCAGCTAGGGAGCTCTGGAGTGACAGGTGATCGCCTTTGGAATGTGGGAGTCAGGAAGATGAGCTAAAAGGGAATCTCGCTCCGACAGTGGCATGGGGCTTTCCAGTCAGCACGTAACTCAGACATTGCTCAACTGGGTGAGAGAGAGGAAGTGAAGGAGAGCGGATGGGATTTGAATTGGAAAAGTGATCAGGAGAGAAGAACTGGACATTTTGAGACCCTTGCTGTTCGTGTGTTGGGAGCTATCAAGGACGCTTCATATCAGTGTCCAACTCAGCCAGCCTGAGGGCTCTGCTCTTGGACAATTGCTGCCTCTGAAATGAAACGTTTGGTGCGGCATCCTTACCCACCTGCCCTGCTCTTAGCTTCCCCAGTAACACTCCTGAGACCCTGTGCTTCTTCCTGGAACTGTGCCTCCTCGCAGGTGTCTCTTGTCGGTCGTGCAGTCACACGTTCTCTTTGCTTGTGCCTCTCAGAAACCTTTTTGAGGCCCCCGGTATCCAGACCCGTCAACCTCCTAGCCCTCTCGTTTCCTAGCAAAGATGAATCCAGCTTCTGCCCTGCTGAGATCAGAGGCCCAGCAAAGGCCCAGCTGGTAGCGGCTGTGGCTGTGTCCTCTCTCACGTTGCCTGGCCGTGGGTGCTGCGAGACGTCCCTACATGTGCACCTTACGAGGGCTGTCATAAGAGAAAGGGCCTTGGTGGCGCAGTCATTAAAGCACTCCGCTGCTAACCACAAGGTCCAGCAGTTTGAGTCCTCAAGCTGCTCTTGAGAGAGCCATGAGCATCTGCTTCTATGAAAGTAGCTCATCTGGGAGACCCTGTGGAGCGTCTGCTCTGTCCTCTAGGTCACTGTGAGGCAGAACTGACTCAACGGCAGTGGAATTGGCTTTAATTTGGTTTATAATCTTGTTAGGAAGTCAACCGTTTATTCTATAGCAAAAATATTAGTGTATAATATTAGGACATCTAAAAAGCTAGTCTAACTGATTTAAGAGCCAATTTTCAGTTCACTTCTTAACTGGTACGTTTTTTTTCTCTCTCCGGCCCGTAGTCTCTGTACTCCCTCCCCAATGGACCGACTCCTAAATTATTTCCCACAAATTCAGTGATTGATTGACTTCTGTGGAAAGGTTTTTGACTCTCGTCCCCAGTTCTCTCAGTTTTCCCCACTCCCTTCTGAGAATGTCCTCCCTCCTTATAAACGTAGCCTAGTGGGGCCTGGTCTTTGAGAGGCTGTTGTTGACATTTCAGAGCAAGCACCAGAAGCACCAAGCCTTTGAGGCAGAGCTGCATGCTAATGCCGATCGGATCCGCGGGGTCATCGACATGGGCAACTCCCTCATCGAACGTGGGGCCTGTGCTGGCAGCGAAGAAGCCGTCAAGGTAGGCCTGCCAGCACCTCTTCTCCCATCCTCTCCTGCCGACTGCCAACGGGATGACAGTCTTGAAACGGTCCGCTGAGAAGAGTCTGGGCTGTTCCAGACAGGAAGTTCCGTGAGGGAGGCTCCTCGGTGTTTCCCACCCCTGCTGGTTATTGTCCAGTGCTGATGAGTCGGCCTGCCACAGAGCTGACCACGGCCCCGCCCTTCGCCATGCGCACAGTGGTCAGCGTTGATCCACCTTCCTGAGGGCCTTCCCCTCTTCCACTCACCCTCGACTCCACGAAGCACCCTGTCCTTCTCTGGCAATGCGTCTCCCTGACACTGGAGCCATAGGACATGACCCGGAGTCAGGCCACCCTCCTCCTCTCCTTGATTCTGTCCGCTCGAGGGGCTTGTTCATCGATTCCATCTTCTCTGATGGCCCCTTCTCTTCCCCAGGCCCGGCTGGCTGCCTTGGCTGACCAGTGGCAATTCCTGGTGCAGAAGTCAGCTGAAAAGAGCCAGAAGTTGAAAGAAGCCAACAAGCAGCAGAACTTCAACACGGGCATCAAGGACTTTGACTTCTGGCTCTCCGAGGTAATGCTAAGTGGTCTCCTGGGGAGGGGGGTTAGTCTCTCAGGGCTGTGAGTGAGCTCAGAACTCACAAGGCAGGTTCACCAGACATCCCTCTTCTTGATCAAGGATGAGTGTGTCGCAGGGGTTTCTGCGCACAGGGCTGATGTTGCAGGCAGAGAGCTCGTTGCGGCGGCACGTGGAGCAGCGCCGCGGGGTTGCAGCCAGGAGCTGTTTGTGAGGCTCTGGGTGGCCTGTGCTCAGACTGGACGCCCAACGGCAGAGCACAAGCAGTGCAGCCTCCACGAAGCACGCGTCCATTTTCAGAGATCACTGCTCACGTTGACTTTCAGTGTTCCTTTCCAGTCTCGCTCGCCCTCTTTCTTTTTAATGTATGTGTTTATATAGGTACAGTTTTGTATTGCATTGAGCTCAAAATGTAATTTTCCTTTACTGGTTAGTTTGTATTAGAAGTGTTATACCAAGTCACTAAAAATTCCTCCTAAATATTTAACCATTCCAAACTGTTGGACATTGGCATCTCCCCGGCTTTTTGTGGATACTCATTCATCCATACGTATTAGACTTTGTCCATTCCACGGATTCTCTCCCAGGGGGTTGGATTGCTGCGTGTGTTGTCCCTGGATCGCCATGAAGGCTCACTGTCCTTTGCCTTTATCTGTAGCACGTAGTGTGCATTATTCCGTTGGCCGTGGGTGTAGGTGCCTGGCCGTGCAGGTGCGGGATGGCACAAACTGAGGAGGCATCCCAAGCTTGGGATGAAGTGTCTGAGCAAGGGCCTGGAATGAAAACGAGGGCACTTAAGTTTTCTTGCACACTAAGTGTGCACCGAGTAGTAAACCCCCCCCACCCCCACCCCCGGTGTTTCCACTGCTAGGTGGAGGCCCTTCTAGCATCTGAAGATTACGGCAAAGACTTGGCATCTGTGAACAATCTGCTAAAGAAACATCAACTTCTGGAGGCGGACATCTCAGCCCATGAGGTAAGCAGAGGGAGGCAGGCCAGGCCACAGGGACACAGCACTCTTGACTCCTACCCGACACGGGGCAGCTGAGAAGGAAAGTAATGTGCACCACGTAAAGCCATGGTTCTGTCATCCCTTAAAAGTCATCGAGGACCCCAAATGAGATTTTGTGGGGGTGGGTGGGGCTTATCTACCCCTACTTAGCACATTGGAGAGTGAAAGCTCAGAAGGACTCAGATTTCATACTGCATGATCCCATCTCGCAGTGTGACCAGAGCTGAGTGGTTGCCAGAGTTAGGGATAGGTGTGGGTGTGACCCCGCCCAGGTAGCGAAAGGGAACATTCCTTTCTATAATTGGATTTTGGAGGTGGTTAACGCACATCGACAAATAGAAGACTGCACAGAACCACACCTAGGTACACCAATGAGCGCCTGCACAGTGGGGTGAGATGGGAGTGTGGACTAGGGCTTGTACCCATATCCGTTTCTTGGGGTGGATGCTGTACTGCAGCGATCGAAGATGTTAGGTTGGGAAAAGGGTCCACAGAAACGGTACTCTTTGTAACTTCCCGTTCATCTTACTGTTTCAAACGGAACAAAGAGGAAAACTGGGAAATTTAAATATCCTAATTTGTTTAAAAGAATAAGCCAACGATAAGTTAGCAAAAATTACATCTTTTTTTGTTTGTTTGTTTCTTCACCCACCCGGGATATTCTTTTTCTTTTAGGGGGTGGTGTTTTTTTTTTGTTTTGTTTTTTTAACATTTTATTAGGGGCTCATACAACTGTTATCCCAATCCATACACACATCAATTGTGTAAAGCGCATTTGTACATCGTTTCTCAAAACATTTTCTCTCCATTTAAACCCCCGACATTAGGTCCTCATTTTTCCCCTCCCTCCCCGCTCCCCCCTCCCGCATGAGCCCTTGATAGTTTATAAATGGGTATTTTGTCATATCTAAAAATTACATCTTAATGAGCAATAATTACATATTTTAAATAGTGAGAAAAGTTATATTGGTCACATTTTTTTTAAAATAAAGAGCAGATTCTCACAGTTGCTTCTGAATTTGATCTATTGTAATAGATTATATTTAATTAATGTAATGTTCTCACACAGGCAGGTAGTTAAAAAAGGTAAAACTAAAAAATCTACCACTATCATGTCAGTTTCGCCTCATAGCAACCGCTCTATAGATTTTCTGAGGCTGTACCTCCTTGCGTGGGTAACCCCCTTCATGGCCATCCCTCAGAAAGCAGCAGCTGCTGAGTGTGAACTGCCAGCCTTGAGGTTAACTGTCCAACACTTACCCGCAGAGCCACGGAATATTTTAATTTAGGTAATTGCAGACGCTCTTCTTTGATACTATACAATCTCAGTAAGCAGTCGCTGTCATATAGACTCTGAAACCATTTTAATGCACTCCTCAGAACCATCCGCCAGGTCAGGCCAGAGGAGCTGCAGCTGCTGTGTGACCCAGTTTAGAAGGAAGGCGGGAAGGAGGACAGGGGAAGGGAGGAGAGTGAGGAGGAAGTGGGAGAGTGCTGCGTAACCCAGGGGTGTGCAAAGTGACCCTAAACTGTCGAATGGAAACTCGTGCTCGTCAACATTCACTCAGACCGTACGCGTTTGGAAAGAAAGCCTTCACAATCTGTGGGCCTGTTGTCACTCCAGCCTGTTCGACCTCTTGGGTGCCATCTGCTGGGGGAGGAATATGTGTGGGAAGCCAGATTAGTGACCTGCCCTTGGTGCCCCAGGATCGCCTGAAGGACCTGAACAGCCAGGCAGACAGCCTGATGACCAGCAGTGCCTTCGACACCTCCCAAGTGAAGGACAAGCGGGACAGCATCAACAGTCGCTTCCAGAAGATCAAGAGCATGGCGGCTTCCCGGCGAGCCAAGCTCAATGAGTCCCATCGCCTGCACCAGTTCTTCCGGGACATGGACGATGAGGAGTCCTGGATCAAGTATGTACTCTCACTCGTCCAGGTCTGGGTCACCTGGTCATGAAGTGTGCCAGAGGGGAGGCCAGCTCAGAAACCGTCCTGGGGCTCCCTACTTAGCCACCCCGACTGTGGGGCACCACCAAGGCTTCTCCCAGGCTTCGGGGGTACAGGGAGGTTGATTAGCAGTGGACAATGTTTACATTCAACCCGTCTAGATTCTGCCCTGAGGCCACTGGAAATTAGTTCGTTTGTGTCTGCAAAGCTCAGGCTGCTCGGCCAAAGGAGATCCGAGCGTCTCGGGGAGAGTTGTGGGGTTTGGTTTGGCTTCTTAAATCCTCCACCCCGACCACACCCCACAACTCCCCCTCAAGATGTCCAACTGATGTACCATACAAACCAACCGTTTTTAAAGATTAAAATCCTCTCTCTTAGATCCTCATTTCCATCAACATACATAGGTCCCAAAGACCAGGTCAGTTTGCAAAAATGAAGGGTGACTACCTCATTACACAACTGCTTAACCACTGAGATCTTGGCCCAGCCCAGTTCACATGTGACCCTACTCTCCTTGCTGCTCAGGGCTCATGACTAGCAAACATACGGCGGGGCAGGGTGCTTCTCATGTTCTGCTTGTGAGTGCACCCTGCGGGATGGCAGGTGTGTGTGGAGATGTTTCTATAGGGAGATGTAGGCGGGGGCTTCAGAAAGTCGGTGAGAAAGTTATCCCACTACCTTCCCATTGCCTTTCCCATGGAACCTGGAAGCCTCTCATGATTCATGAGAAGCAGGTCTCCCATAGGCAGCGTCTGGGCCCTGCAGTGCTCGGCAAGCCAAGGATCTTTCTGGAGCGATTGGTAGATAAAAGATGAGGACCTATAAAATTTGCATTTCTTTCTATCAAACTTACGAAATTAAAAATGGGGAGGTGCAGAGGCTGACTCTGGGCTCGTGTTGTCCAGGGAGAAGAAGCTGCTGGTGAGTTCTGAGGACTATGGCCGCGACCTAACAGGTGTTCAGAACCTGAGGAAGAAGCACAAGCGCCTGGAAGCAGAACTGGCTGCTCATGAGCCGGCGATCCAGGTGAGGAGGGTCTCCTGCTGGGTGAACAGAGTACTCTTTTCTTCTTTAGCTCACCGAGGTCACTTCTGTGTTCTAAACCGGGAAAGAGTTGGAATCTAACACCCCGGCCCTTTCCTGGCCGCCCTGAACCTAGAAGCAATCGGGTGACAGAGGAACTGCGTGCGCTCACCTAACCTTTCCTGCCCGTCAGGGTGTCCTGGACACGGGGGAGAAGCTGTCCGATGACAACACGATTGGGAAGGAGGAGATCCAGCAGCGTCTGGCGCAGTTTGTGGAGCACTGGAAGGAGCTGAAGCAGCTGGCAACCGCCCGGTGAGTCGTCGGCACCTTGCACTCGTCACCACCCAGAGTCCCCTGCTCGCACCTGGGCCATTTTCTTGGGCTTGCAAGCACCACGTCGGCTGGCTCCCGAGCCGCCTGCAGTAGGTGGACACTGAGCTGGTGCCGTGGCATACCTGGAGACCCAGTGTATACTGCCAGAGCTTCACATCTGAGGGCACCGTCTCACGTGTGACACACAGAAGGCGGGACATCCCTCTCGGTGAATATTTATAAAGCGTGTGTTGAATGGTCAGAGCTGGAATGGGCCATGGCTCATGCCGTTCTCCTGTGTCACCAGGGGTCAGCGGCTGGAAGAGTCCTTGGAGTATCAGCAGTTTGTGGCCAATGTGGAAGAGGAAGAAGCCTGGATCAATGAGAAGATGACTCTGGTGGCCAGCGAAGACTATGGAGACACGCTTGCTGCGATCCAGGTCAGAGGGAAACTAGGTGGTGCCATCTGCTGCCCTGTTAGCCCTGCCTGCTTTTCCCACTAGCTTGTAAAGCGGCCTGGCTCTCAGCGTGGAGAATGTGCAGCACAGCAGCCAGGCCTCCCCGCTTGATCCAATCCCTCGAGATCCTGAGCTCAGGAGATGGCCCTGTAGCAAAAGTGCCTTGACTCTGCCCATGAGCTCAGAGTCTGCACCCTCCAGTCAGCCCTCCATGTGGACCTCTGGAGGAGGTCAGGAACCAACGCTGCCCAACGTCAGTTCCCCAAACCTAGCTGGAGACCCGCCTTGACGCTTCCTCTCCATTTCTGCTGCTATTGGCACTTGGGGTACTCAGGCAGCCAAGTTCAGGTGGGGCCTGTGGCTTAGCTGAAACAGTAGAGATGGATTCACATGCAGGCCTGGTCTTGGCTCGCGGCTGGGACACCTCCTTTCTCCCGTGTCCTGGCGTGCCTTCAGAGAGGCAGAGGCACATGTGGCGCACCGCCACGTTATGTACTGTTGGACCAAACAAGTTCCAAGGCAGCGCAGAGTCATGGGGTGGAGAGACCCCTCTTGATGGGCAAGGCTGGAAAACGCCCAGCCAGGTCTTCTGTTTGCCAGACCACATGTTCCAGCTTCTGCCACAGGTGTGGAGGCAGAGTGTACATTCCCAAGAATTCCCACACCCCACAGTGGGCATCATCATCCACTCATTGAGGAGGAGGATTTGGGCAGAATCAGATGAAGTCAATGATTTTCCATCGTACACAGCATAGAGCTCTCTAGAAACACGCGAAAGCAGTCTCATCTCAGACGGGCTAATTGTGCTGAGGGAGGAGGAGAAACAGGAGCTCTGCGTGTGGTTGTGGGGTGGGGAGATTGTCTGCCGCTTGCTCTGTTCATCCTGGGGTCTTCTCGAGGGAAAGAGGGTGTGAGTGTTCTTCGCTGCAGAAAGGCCATCCCCACTCCCCACCAGTTATTCTGTCTCTCCTGCTTTTCTTACTTTTAATCACTCACTTGTTCCTCTGCCTGTCGTGTGTGTGGCAAGAGCCCTGGGGGCAGTGGTTCCAGCCCTGCACTTCAGTTGCAGCCCCCCAGCCTCTCCTTGGAGAGAGGGGCAGCCTGCGGGTGTCAGAATCTCAGCCCTCACTCTCTGGTCAGTGCCTACACAGAGTGACTCTGTAGGACTGGGTCCAACGGGCCCTGTGAGTTTCCCGTAACTCTTTATGGGAGCGGAAATCTGTCTTTCTCCCACAGAGTGGCTGGTGGTTTCAAACTACTGACCCTGGGTCATAGCAGCCCAAGGTGTAGCCACTGGGCCAGCAGGGCTGTGTGGCAGCCCTACCTTTCCCAGGAGGGTGGCTGCTAGTGGGCGTAGGGTTTGGTCTCATTG
>NW_022103919.1:3541751-3549151 GCF_000313985.2 Echinops telfairi
CACCCGTTCTCAGCAGCTGCTGTTTGTTGCACTCCAGGGCTTGCTGAAGAAGCATGAGGCTTTTCAGACCGACTTCACTGTCCACAAAGATCGAGTGAACGATGTCTGCACTAACGGACAAGACCTCATTAAGAAGGTGAGCCCGGCCCACTGGTAGATCCTCCCTCCCACTTGGGCACCAGCATCCTGGCACCACAGACCCAGGGTAGTCACCAAACAGGCTTGCTCTGAGAGGAGACAGTCCCCCTTTCCAGAGGCAGTTGATAGAGCCCCCCTGGGCTGCTTTTCCTCTGCCTCAGAGAAGCCACCCTCCTGTCGCCTCGAGAGGCAGGCCCTTCGGTCCCTCAGGTCGTACAGCCTTGTTATCGAGCGAGTAATCTAAACAAGATAAAAACTACTTATGAATATGATGACTGTTAGGGTCCTTCCCCCTGACCCACCGCTCCACACCCCTGGGCCGTCCTGTGTATTGAAACGGACCTCGCTGGCTTGTGAATGTTCTTCAGCTGCTAGCCAAGAACCCATGCGGCTTTCTCAGTATCACTTGATTCAACCGTCTGTGTTTCCCCCCAAGATTCTTTACATTTGTAGAGTAACTTGTGATCAGTATTATCACTCAGTTTCATACACACCCGATTGAATAGGAATGTTTCCAGCTAACAAGTGTCAGTATCTACAGTGTCCAGTGGTTTTTGACACAGTTTTCTTTTCTGTGTGCTTTAGACATTGGACATAGAGATTTTTACTACACTGACTATTGTCTTCCCGCTTTCTGGTAATGAGTGCAGCATTGTAACCTAACAGTTGAGCACATTTCTTTTCTCTTTTTCTGGCATCACTTCCTAGAGCTAGAATGCCAGTCCCGAGGGTGCTGTCTCTGCACCTTTCCCTCTGCATTGTATTCTGAGAGGTTCCTCCCCGGCAGTGGAACCAGCAGGCCTGCAGCAGGGCGAGGCTGACACAGCCTACCCCCCTCTCTCTCCCTGGCCCAGAACAATCACCACGAGGAGAACATCTCCTCCAAGATGAAGGCCCTGAACGGCAAAGTGTCTGATCTGGAGGCAGCTGCCGCCCAGCGCAAGGCCAAGCTTGACGAGAACTCCGCCTTCCTGCAGTTCAACTGGAAGGCCGACGTGGTGGAGTCCTGGATCGGTAAGCCGCCACTTATCCTCCTTCCTGGTTGGTGTGCTGCTTCCAGAGTCGCAGCTTGTCCGTTTCCCAGGCAGCTGCTTTGCTCTGTGGAGAGGAAACCAGCCTCTCGCAGGTCTACCAGAGCCAGGGCCACAGCAGTGCCTGCCTGTGCTGACGCTCGAGCTAACAAAGCCAACCCGTAAACACACAAAGCAGCAGACACCACCACCCCCCCAGAAGCAAAGCAGGTAACCCCAGAGGGACCAAGACTACATCAGAACTGGCCCACTGGCCACACAGGTGCAGGCTGGGAGTGAGAGTCTGATCCCAGGACCCACTTTTCCTGGGAGTTGCTGTGTGACACACGTGGGGACTGAGCCCACACCCAGGATGGGCTGAGAGGGCTTCTGGGCTGACGGGTGCCCAGCTGCTTCTGCCGTACTCGATGGGGAACAAGGCCTGGGTGATGAGTTCGGTGGCTGCCATTAGCTAGCGGCACTGGGCTACAATGTCAGCAGAGTCTAGGGTTGCCCCCTCTGACCGCCCTCCCTGCCCTGTGAGGAGGGGTCTATTCTGCATGCTTGCTTCCTAGGGGAAAAGGAGAACAGCTTGAAAACAGATGATTATGGCCGCGACCTGTCTTCTGTCCAGACCCTCCTCACCAAGCAGGTCAGTTGTGGCCTCTGTGAGAGTAGATGGAAATGTTAGAGTATTCCCTCTAGTGGTCGACACTGGAGCCCGGCGTGACTCCAATACCAGCCTAACCAGCAACCAGGCGTGTATGGCCGCATGGTGGCAGCGAGCTCGTGGCTACCCCTGGGGGCCCACATTAAGCTAGAAGATGGATGGATGGATGGATGTGTTCAGATAACCAGAGGGGGGAGAGGGCCCAGGTGGTCAGGGAGCTGTGGTGCACTGTGCTCAGAACCCCTTGTGCTGGGCTGGAAGGGACAAGGCTGAACTGAGAAGCCTAGAGGAGCCTGCTGCAGTGCAGAGGGAGGGGTGTGAACTGGGTACAGGAAAGCAGGCTGGTGTCAGGAGAAGGCGGGGACTTGCCTCGTGGCACTCACTTGTCCTCCTTGCTCCAGGAAACTTTCGATGCCGGCTTGCAGGCCTTCCAGCAGGAAGGCATCGCCAACATCACTGCCCTCAAAGATCAGCTGCTGGCCGCCAAGCACATTCAGTCAAAGGCCATCGAGGCCCGGCACGCCTCCCTCATGAAGAGGTGGGGCCAGCTCCTGGCCAACTCGGCCACCCGGAAGAAGAAGCTGCTGGAGGCTCAGAGTCATTTCCGAAAGGTGAGGTGGGCCAAGGAAACTTGAGTGGCCCAAAGACAAGCACTGGCACCCCACTTCTGCTGGTTGTGGTCTGCCGTCACTGTATGTAGGAAGCAGCTTGGTCATGCCGTCTTACCTGGGGTGCAGGTCAGCAGAAGCCAGGCCAGTGGGGACCTTTGCTGTCATGAAGGTGCCATAAAGAAGCACACGGGACAGACTTGGAGTTGACATGCTCCAAAGGGGCCTGGGCGGTGCAGAGGGTTATGCATTGGGCTGCCAACCTCAAGGTCTGCATTTGGAAACCACGAGCCACTCTGGGAGGAAGATGGTTTTCTTATCCATAAAGAGTCCCAGAAACCTACAGGGGCAGTTCTCCTCTGTCAGTCTACCCAGTGGCAGTGAGCTTACAGGGTAAAGGTTGGTGAGGACTGGCAGGAAGGGGGAGGGAGGGTGAGAACAGCCCGGAGACCGGTCTCCACCAATGGCCTTTCTTTGCAGCACGCCCACCCCACCCCACCACCCCACCCCTGTCCTGCCCTAGGAAGGCAGCTCTGTGCATCTCCCACTTTGGCTTTCAGGTGGAAGACCTCTTCCTGACCTTTGCCAAAAAGGCATCTGCCTTCAACAGCTGGTTTGAAAACGCAGAGGAGGACCTGACTGACCCTGTGCGCTGCAACTCCCTGGAAGAGATCAAAGCCCTGCGGGAGGCCCACGACGCCTTCCGCTCCTCCCTCAGCTCAGCACAAGCCGACTTCAACCAGCTGGCCGAGCTGGACCGCCAGATCAAGAGCTTCCGGGTGGCCTCCAACCCCTACACCTGGTTCACCATGGAGGCCTTGGAGGAGACCTGGAGGAACCTGCAGAAGATTATCAAGGTGCTCTGCCCCCTGCCTCCCATCTGCTCTGTGCTCCACTTGTGACTGGAGGGTAACACTGACATGACAGGAGGGGAAGGAGGCATGGTCCCATGTAGCAGAGGGTACTACTCACTCCCTCTCCACCCCCACCCCCTGCGCCCCAAGAGTCCCTAGGGAGCTGTGAGCAAGGGGATCTGTAGCCTTCTGACCCAGTTCATGTCTCCCCGACTCCCATCTCCTAACTTGGGGTTGAGGTAACTCCAAAAAGTGGTCAGTTATTTCTTGTTGTGTTCAGCTTCAAGCCATGTAGTGGCTGCCCCTCAGCTGTTAGTCAGTTTTTAGGGTAGCCGTCTTCTCCCTGCCCGGGTGCAGTGTCTCGGGCCCACCGTCTATGTCTGCCTCCCTGGATCCACAGGAGAGGGAGCTGGAGCTCCAGAAGGAGCAGCGCCGGCAGGAAGAGAACGACAAGTTGCGCCAGGAGTTTGCCCAGCACGCCAACGCCTTCCACCAGTGGATCCAAGAGACCAGGTGCCTGCCCTGCAGCTCCTCCCCACTGTGCTCAGGGCTGGGGCCGGGCTGGGGTCCCCAGTGGGCAGGCCAGTGCCCTGCTCTGGCTGTGCAGCTGGGAGGGGTGGACAGGGTCAGGTGGTGGTCTTGGCAGGCCCGCTCTGCCGAGCTGGGTGCTGCTGTGCTGGGTTACAGCCGCCCCGAAGCAACCCCAGGGCAGCACAGGGCTCGCTGCAGTAGATGGCACTGATGTTCTTGGTTTTGCCTTTTCTTGTCTTCTCCCCTGCCCCACCTCCTGACGACCGCTGCCCTGACCACCACCCCACCTGCGGCTGCTCGGACCTCCCTCACCGCCACAGGACATATCTCCTCGATGGGTTAATATCGTCTTTATTTCCGGGCTCGTGGTGTAGTGGCGTCTCGTGTGCTTGTCCCCCTGCCCCACTGTCCCCTGTGGCCTGGCTTGCTGAGGACTCTGGGATGTACCTTCCTACCCAGGATGGGCTGCACGTCTCTCAGCCTGTGCAGTGCCCACCCCACCCTCACACCCTGTTCCTCTCACTTTAGAGTGTGTCTTGCCCCACAGCCAGCCCAATGTCCCTGGTGGGGTCTGGGGAGGGGAGCCACCCCTGCTTTGTCAGACCCCAGGGGCTCCCGAGGGGCAGGGTCATGCCAGGAGGCCCATGGCTCAGTCCGTATGCCCTTGTGATGATACTGGCCTTCTTTCTGTGCCCCCAGGGTCAGTTAGCCCCTAGGGCAAGGCAGGGCATGAAGTGAGACCACAGTATTAAGGGCTCCGCTGGTGTAGGCAGTCCCCACAGGAGAGAGGGCCAACGTTGACCCCAGACCCCCAGCGAGGCAGTCTCCTGGCTGTCCTTGCAGGCGAGTGGGGGATATGTCAGTTACGTGGGCGCTGACAGAAAATGAGCCAGTCTTGCAGTGGAGACGGGGCTTAGAGGAGCCAGCAGAGAGCAGGTGGCCACTGTCAGGCCTTATCAGAGGTTTAGAGGCTAGGGTCAATGGGACTGCTGTTGCCTCGGCCAGTTTTGGGGAGGGGGGCGGGGGGGGCGGGCAGACTGGCAAATCAAGCATTGGACAAGTGGGAATGGGAGAACAGGCAAAACCATTCAGCCTGCATGGGCCAAAGGCAGAGCGATAGGCGCGGTGACACTGGTTTCCAGTAAAGTCAGAGGCCCCCTGACCCCGTGCTTGGCTCTCCTCCCCAGCCATGCTCCCTTGCTTGTGGCCCCTCCCAGCCTGGGTGAGCTGCCCGCGGCTGCCTGTCCTCCGGGCCACCTGGACACTGGGCAGCTGTCTCCTGTGCACTGCCAGCTTGGCCCCTGTGGCGTGTGTCTGTCTGGATGTGCTCGTGCCGCCCTGCTCTGGAGTATTCACTTGGTTTCTTTTCTCTGACTAGCATAGCCTATCGGCGGGTCATTCGTGTCTATCAGTATGAAGTTGGGGATGATCTGTCTGGAAGGTTTTTCTCCTCTTATTTCTCTTCTTCCCTCACTGTGGTTTTACCCGTGCACTCTTGACTTCCCCAGGCGGCTCTGCTTTCTGACTAACCACAGCCCTCGGCCGCTTGGGAAGGAGGGGTCTGTCCCCTTCCCACTGCACCGGCACCCAGCCTCCTGCTCCCAGCTCCTGGGGGTGTGCTTTTCCCTGGGGGACATGGCGTGACTGTGAGTCTGACGTGCCGGATAGGAGGAAGCCTGGTGCCTGCATTGCTAGCGCACTTTGAACGTGAGAACTTTCCAAGCGGACCTGGCTCACTGGGTTTTAAAATGGTAGACGGGGGTAGGTGGGATGGGGGGGGGGGGCAAAGATCCCTCAAGGACACCAGCACAGTGTGAACTTGTCCCTTGCATGCTAACCCCAACTTGTCTGTGTCGCTGTTCACTGGTAGCCTCCTGTGGCCTCGTCCTGTGACCTTGGGAAGGTGGTGGCTCCCCAGAGCCCACTGTTCTCAGAACCGGCCCAGACAGGGGTCTCTGGCCATGTTCTCTTCGTGGTGGGTCAGGAGTCCTGGAGCTTTAGCCACAGCGATCCCCTCTCTGGGAAGAACTATGACTAGTACCACTTTCAAAACCCAAAACTGGTCAGGGTCTCTCAGCACTCGGAGGGGTCATCCGACTGCCATTGGCCCCATCCCCCTATCCCTGTCACCCACCCTGGAATGTGGCTCCCCTCCTCAGGGACCTGCAGGGACGTCTGGGGTAGGGGCCCGAAAGTCTCCACCTTAGGGCACTGGGTGAGACGGGCATCTATCTCGGTTCCCTCCACGGCTAGAGAGTGTTCTTCTCATGTCACCCTTGGAGGGCCTGGCCTGGGTTGGCCACCATGTCACACCACAGCAGACAGTTCCCATCACAGGGCCGACTAGACTAGCCACAAGCACGGGGTGTGCTTGATGGAGGGGCTGCAGAGTGCCAGGCACCTTTGGCCGAGTAGTCAGTGGCGCTCACTGCTGGCGCGCAGTGAGGCCGCCTTCTTACCGAGCTTCTCTGTTTAGGTCCTGCATGGTGGAGGAGTCGGGGACCCTTGAGTCCCAGCTTGAAGCTACCAAAGTGAGTGCCCAGCAAGTGTCCCCCAACCCCCAGTCCCTCTCCATTAGCAGGCCAGTCTGCTTAAAGGCCCAGGGACAAGAGGGGCAGAAAGCTCACAGCAGCCTGGGACCTAGTCACTTTAAAGAAAGTCTGCCTCAACAGGCGCTCCCTGGAGTCCTACAGGGCTGGGGGTGCAGAGGGGACAGGGAGCTGGGCCTGGGGAGTAAGGCGAGAACCCCTCCCGCAGCGCAAACACCAGGAGATCCGGGCCATGCGGAGCCAGCTCAAGAAGATCGAGGACCTGGGCGCCGCCATGGAGGAAGCACTCATCCTGGACAACAAGTACACGGAGCACAGCACCGTGGGGCTGGCCCAGCAGTGGGACCAGCTGGACCAGCTGGGCATGCGCATGCAGCACAATCTGGAGCAGCAGATCCAGGCCAGGTACCGGAGGGAGGGAGGGAGGGAGGACGGGCGGGCAGCATGGTCTTCACCGCCTGCCTGCCCGAAGCCCGCGGGCAGTCACTGATGTGCTGGTGAGACCCTGATGTCCACTCCATTCTTCCAGGAACACAACAGGGGTGACCGAGGAGGCCCTCAAAGAGTTCAGCATGATGTTTAAGTGAGTCCCCTGTGGCTGCTCCAGGGGCGGGTGGGCGGGCCCTGCCCGGGCCTGTGTGCTGAGTGGCAGCCTTGGCTTTCTGCTGCAGACACTTTGACAAGGACAAGTCTGGCAGGCTGAACCACCAGGAGTTCAAGTCCTGCCTGCGCTCCCTGGGCTATGACCTGCCCATGGTGGAGGAAGGGGAACCCGACCCTGAGTTTGAGGCAATCCTAGACACTGTGGACCCCAACAGGTGAGCAGCCTTCAGGGGAGGGGGGACGTACCCTCTGCCCCAGGCTCCTCCCTACTCACTCCACGGTCTCCCAGGGACGGCCACGTCTCCCTGCAAGAATACATGGCGTTCATGATCAGCCGTGAGACCGAGAATGTGAAGTCCAGCGAGGAGATTGAGAGTGCCTTCCGTGCCCTCAGCTCTGAGGGAAAGCCCTACGTGACCAAGGAGGAGCTGTACCAG
>NW_022103919.1:3549796-3554774 GCF_000313985.2 Echinops telfairi
GGGAACAAGCCGACTACTGCGTCTCCCACATGAAGCCCTACGTGGATGGCAAGGGCCGCGAGCTCCCCACGGCCTTCGACTACATCGAGTTCACCCGCTCGCTCTTTGTGAATTGAGCCTCAGCGCCTGGCCAGCCCCACACTGCTTGTTGTCGCCCTGCTGCATGTCAGTTCAGTTCTGTGCTCTTAGAAGAAACTACTCCAGACAGCGTTACCTTCCACTGTCCTCTTCAGCCTGCTTAGTCAATGGTGCTTCGATAAAACGCTTCCAGTCCAATCACAATCGCCCTGAAACCAGCTGCCCTCATTCCAGCTTCAGAACCACCGCAGCAGCTGGGCAGCTAGGATCTCCCTCCTCGTCTCCCTCCCACCCCCATCTTGTTTTCATGTAAACCCCAAATAAAGGACTCTTCGACACTCCCCCTGAAAGCTTTGCTTCTTCATTGACGCCACACCCGTACAGCCTCACACCACTTGCCTATGGACTTCGGGGCCCCTCAGGTGGCCCCCTCAGTTAGCAGCTGTTCCAAGTCCTCAGTTTCTCGGGGCCCTTGGCTGGTGAACTCTGAGCTCAGCTGCCAGATCTTCACGTTGCCCTTGGCGTCCCCGGCAGCCAGAAGCTGAGTCTGTTGGCTGTTGAATTCCAGACAGTACACGGGGCTTTCATCCAGGGTTTGCTTGATCGAAACGGTGGGTTTCTGGGGACTTCTATGGAGGTCAAAGAGCTGCACATCACCTTCGGGAAGAGCCGTGGGATGAGAGGGCAGCGGGGCCTTGAAAACTACGCACACCTGCGACTGATAAGGAACCCTCGGGGCCCTCAGTACAGCGCAGGTCTCCTCCCAGGGAAGCCTCCCCACACCAGGTGTCCCGTTCCCTACCTTCCCCAGAAGCAGCTGCAAACACCAAGGGCCGCACGGGAGACCAGCGGACGGCAAACAGGTACTTTTGGGAGAGCTGCAGCGAGGTCAGGGGCTGGGCCTGCAGCATGGAGTACAGGTGGACGTGGCCATCTGTGCTGGCACTCAAGAAGAGGTTCCTGCGAGAGACGCAGGGCAGAGAGTGAGGCTGTGCCAGCTCTGGGAAGCCACCCTGGCCCCCAAGCCTGAGGGGGGCCTCTCCCTCCTCCGGAGAGTGCAAGATTCCCTGGAGCCACTCCCCCCAAGGCTCCGAAGTCAGGGAGGCCTGGGAGATGGCTCACCTGTGGAAGGGGGAGCAGCTGACAGAGTAGACTGGCCCACCGTGGGGGGAGAAGGTGAACTGTGCCGGGGCCCGCAGTGGCACAGAGCCGGGCCTTCTCGTGAGGGCCGCCTCCTCTGCGGCCAGGGAACACTTGAGCGGGAAGCCGCCCTCCGTGCCCAGGACAAACAGGCAGGGGTCAAAGTTGGAGAAGGCCAAGGCCGTGATGCCCACCTCGGTCTCGCCCCGGGTAGGCTGTGGAGGAGCGGGGCTGGGTCAGAGTCAGTCTTGGCTGGCATGTGGCAGCCTCCTGCCCCACGGCTCCCCGCACCTTCTTGAGCTTGGTGTTGCGTGGTAGCTGCTGCGCAGCCAGTGCGAAGCCCTCTGCGAGCTGCAGCAGCCCCGCACCCGTCCCCCGCCAGAGCAGCACCTTCCCGTCGGTGGACGCGCTCAGCAGCTGGAAGCGGTGGCTGTGCTGAGGCCCAGGGAGCCAGTCCACCTGGGACGACAGGGTTGCAGGACATGATCAGGGAAGGGGCACCAGTCCCATCCCTCCTACACCACAGCCTAGCAAGCCCCGGAGGCCAGGTACCCAGCCTCACCTCCCGGGGGCCAACATGGGACTTGAGAATCCCAGCACGGGCTATGGCAGTCACTCCCTGGGGCTCCTGAGCAGGGCCTAGGAGGGCCGCCAGGCCATGGGCTGGCACCTATCACTGTGGGTGGGGAGGTGGCTTGCAGAATGCCAAAGGCAGCTGTCTAGCTGCAGCTCCCGGGTGGTCTCCTAGGAGCACCAGCTATGCCTGGTAGTGCCTGCCCTCCTGCTCTGCATGGAGGGCCCAGCAGACCCGCAGCCACTCTGACCTGGTACACAGGGTCCACGTGCGTGTCGTCCGTCAGGCCTGTGCGCCACAGCAGCGAATCCTCGGGCCGGCTCAGGTCCCACACCAGCACCTCGCCGCTGTACAGCCCACCTGTGGCGACCAAGCACAGTCCCACACCCCCGTGCACTGCCGCCTTGCCTGCCCCTGCCGCCCGCCCGCCCGCTGAGGCAAGGCCTGCAGCCAATTCCCCAACAGCTGACCCCGAGGGAAAAAGTCCAGGCCTCGGGCCCAGCCTCCTTGGTCCACCCCCTCTGAAACCTTTCCCCCCGCCAGACTACCCTCCATCCTGCAGCCAGATCCCCCTGCTCCGCCCTCCTCCGCCATCCCTCCAAGAGCCTGGGGCCCCTTTCCCAAAGGAGCCGGAGCCCACCACGCACCACCCGCAAGGACTCCCGACTTCCTCCAGCCTTTGGTCCTGGCCTGTCCAGGTGCCAGGACGGGACAGCGGGTTCCCTCTGCCTCCCCGCTGAGGGTCTGGGCAGCTCACCTGCGATGAGGGCCGGCTGCGAGGGGTGGAAGGCCACACACATGACAGCACTGGGCACCTCGACGACAGCGGCTGGCTGCTGGGGGTTTAGGCTCCGGCGGGCCAGGCTCCAGGTGCACACAAAGGACTTCAGCGTGCTCCAGTCCCCATCGTCCAGTCTGTACAGAGACCCACTCAGCTGGCGCGACCCTCTGACAGAGTAGCCTGGGCCCCCTCACTCCCAGACTCGACTCGGGGTCAAAGGGGCGCAGGCTCTTCCATGGCACCCCAAGGGCATATCTGCCACTCTCCACCCACCGCCGAGGGTGGGGCAGGGACTCCTGCATTAAGGAGTAGGCAGGAGCTGCCCAGGGGGACGGGAAGGTAAGGCCCCGTGGCTGCACTCAGCCCCACCCATACCCCCCGGAGAAGAGGCGCCTGCGGAAATGGCCAAGGCCTCTGGGCCAGCCCTTTCCTGGGCAGACAGGCCAAATAGGGTGCACGGTCTCAGAGGCTCCCGCTGCCGCACTCCCTGCCCCGCGGCTACTCACCGACCATAGGCGCAGGCCACCACAGAGCCGGTGGAGTTCCAGGAGATGCTGGTCACGTGTAGCCCCTGCCCTTGGGCTGGGGGGTAGCCCAGGGTGTGCAGGCAGGACACCTGAGAGACGGGTACCCCCCAACTTTAATTTCCAAGCAGGGCTCTGTGACCTCCTACCAAAGGCACACAGCCCTGGACATCCCGAAGTCCACTGCCCAGCCTGGGGCAGAGTTTTTCCAGAGAGTCAGAAGGCAGGGCCCCACGGCCGGAGCAGACAGCAGGCTCCACACCAGAGCCAGACGCATTCTCCATCGTCCTGCACACGGTCTACAGTGCCGGCCACAAGGGGACTGGTGCTGCCCTTCCCTTCAGGGGCGATTTACAGCCTGGTCCAATCTCCCTGGAGACCTGCCAGCTCGGGCCCTCATCCCAGAAGAAAACAGACATCCCAGGGAGCCAATGCTGACTCCTGAAGCCCGCGTACAGAGTGGGACTGCCCCCACGGGGAGAGTCACGTCTGTGGGCAGGAGGAGCACAAGCCGTGCCGTCACTTTCGAAGAGAATCTTCAAACAGAGCGACGGAGCAATTCCACTAGGGGTCCTACCCAAGAGAAACGAGACGGGAGCCCACCCAGGAACCTGTGCGTGAATGCTCACCGCAGCACCCCCACAGCCGAAGTCCCTGCACCACGGGGCGGGCGGGGGTGAGCTGCCCCCATGTGGCGACCTGCGGCCTCGGGGACACTATGCCCAGTGGAAGCCGCCAGTGAAAACAGGCCACGTTCTACAAGACACTGACTACATCCAAACAGGCAGCTCCGGCAACTAGGTTCCTGGTTGTCAAGGAGGCCGGGGCGGGGGCCAGGGAGGGACATGGGGACAGATGGGCTACTTTGCGGGTGACAGAAATGTTCTAAAACTGCCTGTAGCAATGTGCTTGCCCCACTCTGTGAAGCAACCCAAAGCCCGGAGTTGGACACCAGAAATGAGTGACCTGTATTCCAAGAAAGCCATTATTCTCAGACAAGTTATGCAGGAGGGAGACGGCGGCCCACCGGCCCACCGGGTCTGGCAACACTCGGCTGCTTGCCCTTTGTGAGAACTAGGCTTGGGCATGCGAGAGGACCTGGGAAAGCATGCCAGCTGATGCCGTTACTGCTCACGGAGTTGTACAACTTCTCGTGAGGTTGTATGACTAGATGCAAGTCCAACTCTAAGGCTAAGACGACAAAGGGACCCCACCACACCGGGGTGAAACGCTAAGAGCATGCAACAGAGCAGCAAGGGGAACAAACAATGAAGTCCCCGGGGAACCCCAAAACTAGACTGTGGGGCCATCAGACTCGACAGGAAAACACTCCTAAAGGTCAACAAACAGACCTTGAGCTATTTATAGGCGCTTTTTTTTGTCCTGGTTGTTTTGTTGTGTTTTGCTCCTCCTTGTTTTTGTGCTTATTATTGTCTCTGCATGTCTACCTTTTGATAAGATAGGCGGGATAAACAAACCAGAGGAGTAAACAATGGGACCTATGGTTCCAGGGGGACATGGGAGAGGGGAAGGCAGGGGAAAGGAAGTGAGTGTTAACAAACCCAGGGACAAGGGAACAACAAGTGATCTAAAATCAATGGCCAGGAGGAAGTAGGATGCCTGGTAGGAATTGATCAAGGACAATGTAACCAAGAGGAATTACTGACCCCTGAGTGAAGCCAAACTTGATAGTGGGATAAGAAGAAAGTAAAAGGAAGTAGAGGAAAGAACTATGAGGCCAAGGACATTTACAGAGGTATAAACATAGGCACATACACATGTAAACATATTTTTATGTAACAAGAGGGAAATAGATCTATGTGCATATATTTATATGTTAAGTATTAAGGTAGCAGACGGACATTGGGCCTCCACTCAAGT
>NW_022103919.1:3555102-3558159 GCF_000313985.2 Echinops telfairi
TTGCCTCTCGCTGAAATATAAGGCACCCCCCCAAAAAAAAATAAGGCCCCCAAAAGCTACCATAACTCTGGACTCTGGATTGTAGTGGCGGGCACCGCCTCGCAGCTCACTGTTAGCCGCAGCGCAGCCAGAGTCTCTTTTAATAAAACAATAAATGTGTACCGTATTCTTCTTCATGGAAAAATAAGATATCCCTTGAAAACAAGACCTAGCGCATCTTTGGGAGCAAAAATTAATATAAGACACTGTCTTATTTTCGGGGAAACAGGCTATCAGGCATCAAAGATCCAGAACAAAAAATCCTATCAATATGAATGAGGGAGAGTGCAGAGTGGAGATCTAAAGTCCATCTGTAGACAACTGGACATCCCCTTACAGAAGGATTGCAGGGAGGAGATGATCCAGTCAGGGTGCAGTATAGCACTGATGAAACATACAGCTTTCCTCTAGTTATTTAATGCTTCCTCCCCCCACTATCATACTCCAATTCTACCTTACAAATCCAGCTAGACCAAAGGAGGCACATGGGTACAGATAAGAGCTGGAAACACAGGGAATCCAGGGCAGATAAACCCCTCAGGACCAATATTGAGAGTGGCCACACCAGGAGGGGAAGGGGAAGGTAGGGGGAGAAAGGGAGAACCAATCACAATGATCTACCTATAACCCCCTCTTGGGGGACGGAAAACATAAAAGTGAGTGAAGGGAGACATCGGTCAGTGTAAGACATGAAAAAAATCATAATTTATAAATTATCAAGGGTTTGTGAGGGGGGAGGGGAAAATATGAAGAGCTGATACCAAGGGCTCAAGCAGAAAGCAAATATTTTGAGAATGATGATGGCAACAAATGTACAAATGTGCCTGACACAATAGATGGATGAATGGATTATAATAAGAGTTGCATGAGCCCCCAATAAAATGATTTAAAAAAATAAAAAGACTGCAAAGGGATCGGGGATTTTGGAAAGGGATCTCTAGGTCTTCACTCCGGCAAGCTGTGTGTTTGCCAAGACTTGGTGCAGTTAAAGGGGCCTCTCTGAAAACCAGGCCCGGGCACAAAGGGAAGGGAGGAGACCCGTGGGGTTCCCAGAGATGGGCATGGGGCCCGGGCGGCACTGGGATGAAACTGGGAACGCTCATTTCTAGGAAGAGGAGGCTCCAGGACTGCCTACCATAACCCCTGCTCCATAAGGTCCCAAGTGGAGACCAGGGAGGAGGTGAGGCCGCCAAAGGGCAGTCGGGTCCCTGACCCCCGCCACAGGGGGCTCTTTTCCTTTGAATTTTTAAGTGTTCAGTGATGTTGCTATTTGAAAATTAGGCTTTTTCATTAGAAGTGACAGCTCAGCCCTTGTAAAGACACCACAGTAGCACCAATGGTGTGGGGAGGGGTCAGAGACACCTCACAGCAGGAGGCCACAGGCCTGAAATGTCCAACAACCGGGGACCCAGGAGAGGACAGCATGTCATGCACGGGCACGGTGCAGCTGCGGAACTGGAAAAGCCTTCTCAATCTAGCCAGGGTCCAGTCTGGCCCACTTCCGTGCCTAATATCTCTAACAACCACAGCACACACAGTCCTGACCTGCACGCACGCAGGAACTTGGGCACAGCTCACTGTGACCCTGTGCACGCAGAACCGAACTGCGCGCCCCCGCACCGTCACGGTTATGTCTGGGTGAGGGGTGTGGCCGCCAAGGCAGGTGCTCCTAGAGGCTTCCCGCTGTCTCGGAGCCTCTCCTTGCCCACACTGGAGTCCTCCTTGGGCGCCACTCCAAGCGTGCCGTCCTCCCTTCTAAGGAGGATGCAGTTCCAACCCAAGTCCTTCTGGTCTTCCGGCAACACGTTCCTTTGCCAACAGCAGAGTGCAAAGGCATCGGTACTTCTCTGGTCTTCCCTGTCCACTGTCCAATTATTGCATGCGCAGGGAGTGACTAAGGACACATCGCGCGCGCGTGCGCGCACACACACACACAACACACACACACCGTGGCTTGGATCAGGGCTACCCACGGTGACACATTTGCTTTTCAACACTCCCGAGAGGTCTTTTTGCAGCAGATCCGACCTCTGCAGCAGGTCATGTGACTTCTCGATGGCCACGCCCACAGGTGTCCATCGTGCACTCCGGGAGTAAGATTCCTTGACCACTTCACTCTCTTGGGCAGTGCCAGCTGGGAGGAGTCTTGTTGCCTGGGGGCTGAGGTGTGGTTCACTTTGAAGCCTGAGGGTGTTGATCTTCATCTATCAGTGCCTTTGGTCCTCTGCACTTTGGCCAGCTGGAGGTTAGCACCCATCGCAGGCCAGTTCTGCGCCTTCTGGAGACTGGTTCTGCACACTGCTTCACAGAACTGAAACCGGAGTGTTAGCCTTCAGGGTCCAAGTGTTACCTGTGCAAGTCTTTATGATTACCACGAGCATGTTTTACCTTTGTAATGAGAAGACAGTAAAGCTACAAGGGAGGAGGAGGTGTGTGAGGAACAGAAGGATTTATCTTAAGTTGTCTCCCCAAAATATATGCCAGACTTAGCTTGAGAATGATTGTTCATTAGGCGGTGAAAATAGGTCAGAGGTTATTCTCCCTAACATCAGCCATCTAGACTATAGTCTGACTCACCCTAAATAAGACCCACTCCCTTCTGATAAGGATAGTGGTGGTCTGTTTACTTGTAGGAGATATCAGAGAGGGAAAACCCACCCAAGGATGACCGGAGTGAGGTAGCCATTATCAGCTGTCTAGATCAAGCAGACATCACTGTTTATCCCACAACAAATATGGGCACACCCCTAGGTCATCACCCTCTTATTGATTGTATTGCCTATGTTGCTACCCCTCCCGGTGACTTAGGTTATTGTCTGCTATCAGGGGACTTGTATGCCTCCCAGAATAGTAGTTGTGGGTTTTATTATGAGACATCAGAGTGATCAAACTTGTTCTAGAATGAATTGTATTGCCCCTTTCTGTGATGTATAACTGTAATCAGATCCCCCTAAAGTGATATGATGCGTGGTTAGCAATAAATAATGAGGCTCCCTGGTTCTCGAGAGGGTGGCTGGC
>NW_022103919.1:3558410-3560101 GCF_000313985.2 Echinops telfairi
ACTTTACTATAATCTCTACTTATTATCGCTGTACAATTGCGCCTACCGAACCTGTGATGTTTTGTGGGGTTCCCTCTTCCCTTTAACCCCACTGAGGTGACCACAGTGGAGGTGAATCCACAGCAGATGGAAAAGGCCTACGGACAGCGGCCACCACCAAGTGCCCTGTGAAGGGCACAGTGCGCCCAAAACGCTCTTGTCCTTGTGCCCTGCTGGAACTGGCACAATGAGCCCATACTTCGGGTGGCACCTAACAACCTTTTGTCAGAGCATGCATTTGGGGCCGGTTTCTCAGATCGATCAACTTTGCCGACAAGTGCAATGTGTCCCTGGATCCGGGGCTGGGGCACAAGGAGAGGAAAGGGGAGACCGTCTATTACATGATGACCTCACCCCTCAGTGAGCACAGCTGCTACAGAGGACAAAGGTGCCCCCAACCCTGGTCTTGGACTCTCCCCTGTGCGACCGGGCAGGCAGAAGGACGGAAAATACTCAGACCACAGTGCTGGCCAAGGTGGTGGGGACGCCATGGACTAGATGAGGCAGTCAGCCGGGAACGAACCCGACCAGGAGGATAAGACCTCGCCCCGAGTGAGCCCTGTCACCAGGAAAGCCACATCACTAGAAAGGGCATCATGGTTGCTGATGGCCCAGGGCTGCAACAATGAGGGATGCTCTCAGCGAGCTGGACGGACAGATGGACACAGCGGCTGCCGGGATGGGCTTCAGCACGCCTCTGGCTTGAAGACGGAGAGGGCAGGGATCGGACAACGCTTTGTCCTAACTCGGAGCCATCGTGATGGCAGCTAACCCACAAGCGCACTCCCAGTGCTCAACAGCCTGGGCACCTGAAGGGTGAGCAGCAGGGGGGGGGGAGGCCAAGCGCAAAGACTGAGGGCCCCCCAGAGGGCCGTTGTAAGGATGTCCTCTAACTTCACAAAGAATCAAGATCCACAGCCCCAAGCTGATTCTTCGGAGGCCAAGTCCAGATCTTTCTCTTCTTTCCAACCTTCCTTCCAATTCCCACCCCACCCCCCACAGCCCTGTCCTCTGCTGCCCAGCGTCTCTGCTAGGCTGTCACTCATTGCACTCGGGACAACAGTCAAGCTCACGGAGCTTCTTGGGGAGGGAAACGGGCACTCACCGGGTTACAAAAGGGTACAATAGCTAAGGAACCAGTGGAGAGGTCTTGGGGGCCAGCCCCAGCCCCAACTACTATGTGGGCACCTGCCCTGCCCCTGCCCCCAGAAGAATTTATTTCAAAAGACCGCATTGAATCTACAGCTCCGGGAGAGGGACATATCTGATCGGAGCACACGGGAGATGAAGTGGGAGGAGAGAGTGGAGCACATCCTGGACCACTAGGCTGTGAGGACGATGTTCCCGATTAGCGCAGCCAGTCTACAGAGAGGACCACATGGCTGGCCCCACTATGAGACATGACGTCCCTCACTGACTCATAGCCCTACAGGGGACAACACCAAGAGACACAGTGTGGGAATTGCGCCCAATCTGATCCTGCCACACCAGGCAAAACACTAAGGGGTGCAACAGAACAGCAAAGGAACAGAGCGGGGAGGTCCCCAGGGAATGCTGAAGGTGGGCTTTGGGGCCAGGGCTTGGTGCCCCACCAGACTGGACTGGAAAACACTCCTAAAGGCCAACAAACAGTCCTTGAACTAACTACAAGC
>NW_022103919.1:3561333-3563737 GCF_000313985.2 Echinops telfairi
TCCCTGGGGGATGGACAACAGAAAAGTGGGTGAAGGGAAACATCGGACAGGGCAAGATATGATAAAATAATAATTTATAAATTATCAAGGGGGGAGAGGGGGGAGCAGGGAGGGAGGGGAAAAATGAGCTGATGCCAGGAGCTTAGGTGGAGAGCAAATGTTTTGAGGATGATGAGAGCAATGAATGTACAACGGTGCTTTACACAATTGATGTATGTATGGATTGTGATAGGAGTTGTATGAGGCCCTAGTAAAACGATTTTTAAAAAAGGGTACAATAGCAACATGAAGCAAACCACTGCTGGTGCCACCAACATCTGGACGGGACACAAAACGTGGGGGAGATGCAGTGGAGTACCACGGGGCGCTAAGAGGTGATGACGGTCAGTCTGGAGGACTGGAAAGGACAGATGTGGTCTGGAAATCTCGTGTGCAGAAAGCGCAGGCTTTGTTGGTAACAAGGGTACAACACTGCCTGACGGGACCAAACTGTGGAAAGTTACACCATCTGTAAGAGCTCCCAATAAAATGGTTATTAAAAAAAAAAAGAACACCTCCCCCTCCAGGGGGAAGAGAGAAAGTGGTCGGTGTGAGATATGAAAATGATATTAATTTACAATCTATCGAGGGGCCACGGGGGTGGAGGGGAGAGGAGCTGATACCAAGGGCTCAATAGAAAGTAAATGTCTAGAAAAGAATGAAGGCAACATATGTACAAATATGCCTGATACAATTGATGTATGGATTGTAATAAGAATTGTAAGAGCCCTCAATAAAATGACCCACCCAAAAAAGTTTATCTGGAGAAAGCTGCATTTGTTAATGGATGCCCGCGAGGGGGGGTCACCTACTAGAAGGCCAACATCCGGTAAAGAACAGCAACCCCCAGCCCAGGAGGGAGCCGTCAGCAAGACCACACCAAGGTAGAGAGGCTCAAAAGAATGCGGACTGCAGCAGGAAGTGCTGCAGGACCTCAGAGGGGCAGTGAGGAAAGGCTGCCCTGTGGCTCAGACACCAGGGCAGCTGTGAGGAGGGCACACAGGGTCTGCCGTGTGGGACACAGGGTCCTTGGAGCCAGGAGCTGCTCCAAGGCACCCGGACCTCACTGACATGATGCGCAAGTGCTTCACGCTCTGGGGCAGGGCAGGTTGCATGGTCAGCAGTCCAAGCCCACCAGCTGTCCCTCTGCTCCCAGTACGGTTCAGTCTGGGAAACCCGAAGGGCCGGCACTGCACGGTCCCTACCGAGTCAGAATGGAGTGAGTGTCGGGGTTATTCAAACCTTGGGTGGGGCACAAGCACCCACCCAATCATTCTGTGGGAGTTACAAAGATCTCAAAAAGATCGCGTGAAAGTGACAATTTCCCACCAGGGTGTTATTAAGGAACCTGTGCCTCAACAGAAAAATCGGGCAGACCTGGATTCCAACCCCAGCTCAGCTAGCAGAGTTGTGTGAATTCAGACTAGTCCCCTAGCCTGTCTGAGTCTGTTTCAACCTCTCTACGGCAGAGATCTCCAACGTGCCCCATCACAGGCTGCACAGCATCTGGGGGGAGGGCCAGCAGAGTGACTGAGGAATGAAGTCTAGATCCAAAGAGCCTAGGTTCAAATCCTGCCTTTGCCACTCGCTCCAAAACCCACTCACCGAGTCAATTCCAATCCATAGCAACCCAGTGCAGTTGTTTCTGAGACTGTTAAGTGTCCACGGAGCAGACAGCCTCATCTCTCCCCTGCAGAACCACCAGTGGGTTTGAACCACTGCCTTGGCAAAGCCTCTCCCTCAGGAGCCCGACACATGGCCCACAGTGCCACTAGACTCAAACCAAACACATGCCAACTCACAGCAACCCTGTGGGACACCCTAGAAGTGGCTCAGTGGGTTTCCAAGGCTGTAAATCTTTAGAGCAGCAGTTCTCAACCTTCCTAATGCCGCAACCCTTTCATATGGTTCCTCATGTTGTGGTGACCCTCCAACCATAACATTATTTTCGTTGCTACTTCATCACTATAATTTTCCTACTGTTATGAATTGGGCAACCTCTGTGAGGGGTCGTTCAACCCCCAAAGGGGTCGTCACCCACAGATTGAGAGCCGCTGCTTTAGAGGAACAGAAAGCCTCCTCGTTCTCCCATGGAGCCGCTGGTGGTCTCACTGCTGACTCTGTGTAGCCTACTGTATGCCACCATCACACATTAGCTAGGTTCCATTCCAGAAAAGTTGCTTTGGCTCAGGGCCGTCACCTCTTCAACTATGAAGTGAGGGCAATAACTACAAGACCTATTTTATTTTTTTATCATTTTATTGGGGGCTCATACAACTCTTACCACACTCCATCCATCCATCCATCCATCCATCCATCCATCCATCCATCCATCCATTGTGTCAAGCACATTTGTACATTTGTT
>NW_022103919.1:3564139-3571970 GCF_000313985.2 Echinops telfairi
GGGGGTAGGAAGCATTCCAGAACTAAAGGAAAGTTGTACCATTCATCTGTGCAACAAGACCTATTTTTTTTAAATCATTTTATTGGGGGCTCGTACAACTCTCACCACAATCCATACATCCAACCATGTGCAAGACCTGTTTTAAAGGATGAATGACTTCCTATAAAACCTTGCAAATGTGCACTTTCAATGATGTGATTTGGGTCAAGGACAAGTAGTTAAAAAGAGGTAAAGGCAAAGAATAGCATCTGGGGTCTTAAAGGCTTGCCTTAAAACAAGCAGTCACCTAAGAGACGTCAGCTAAGTTCCACACAGACGACGCACACCAACCTGAGTGATCCAAGGATTGTAAATAATAAAATCCAAATCCAGGGGAGGGAACGGTATTACAGTTTAAACTTTGAAAACAGTTTGCAGGAGGCTATGGATGACAAAAAGGGTCCTCCGTGTGGATGAAGCCCTGCAGTGAATCCCCTCTGGCCGAGGGCCAGGGAGGGGGACGCCCTGTTACCCACAGTGCACTGTGGGTGGGTCACTGAGATTGTTGTAGGTTAAAGTGTGGCACCTTGCCATCTGATCTCACTTTTGATCCAATGTATCCAATGTCCCAGCTTTTAATATTTTCTGCCTTCTTTTCAAGTGAGGTTTTCCTATATCTATTCTATCATTGTTGGGCTGTTTTTTGTCTGTTTTTGTTTGGATTTTGCATGTTTTTCTGTATATGAAACCCAAGCTAGGTAAATCTATAGCGATAGCAACTGGATTAATAGTTTCCTAAGGGGGCGCGGCGGAGGGGTTACCGGGAAGAGCAGATGTGGTAAAAGTGATGGTGGCTATGACTGCACGGCCCTTTCTGAACTACTGAGGTGTGTGGGGTGTGAATGATCTGTTGACGAACCCGCTGCAAACAAAGGGGGTGGAGGCTTGCTGCCTGAGCCGACCAGGGAGCTTCCCATGCCTCCACCACCTCAATGCTCACCGTCTGCTGCGGTTCCGTCCAGTTCACCTCGAAGCCATCAAACGCGTGGCTCTGCCTGTTCTTGTCCAGCTCTCGGATGACCATGCCCTCCACCCTCCGAAGAAAGGCCGCCAGCTTCGGGCTGTCCAGCTGGCACGCGGGCAGCATGGCAACCGGGCCCGGCGGCTCGGTCTGCACCTCGGCATCCGCACGCTTCTGGACCTGGGTGGATACCTCAGCGGTGGCAATGCTGGCCGTCTGGCAGCTTCTCTGGAGGGAGATGGAGACACACAGCAGTCAGCCCCAGCTGCACCCCCAGCTCCATCACCAAGAGCCCAGTGCACTGGCAGCAGAATCCTCCCAGCTGCAGCCTCACGTCAGGCCAAAGGGCCAGGGCGCACCTGTCTGCCCCAGAGGGGCCCTTTTACTTACTCAGGAGAGACCACGCTCTGTGACTTGGGCGACCCCCACATCCCTCAACCCTTCCATGTTCCAGCGGGGGTGGCGCATGAGCTCATGCTGTCCACCCCAAATACTGTGGGTCCCTCCCTGAGTCACAAGAACCAAGCAGCCAAGCGAAAGCTGGTCCTGGGGCTTCAGGCCAAACTGTTTGGGGGCAAGCTCCTCCTGTGCACGTTGTGCATGGTGGGACAACATGCACAACAAAGAAAAACACGCCCATCCAGCCTTCTCACACGGACCACTCAGCGGCCCTCACTGGGTTCCTGTTAGCAGACTGTGCAAGCATCCCCACCATCCATTTATGAATTTTCCCACCGTCCTTCATAATTCAGTGCCCCCTAAGCAAGATCTTCCCCGCTCAACACGGGCAATCACTATTCTTCACCCAACCCTGCAACTGTGGGACAGACGGACGGACCGCAGAGTGGACTGGTGGGAGGAGAGGAGTGCCCAGCCGTGTATACATAACAGTTTGACAGAGGGTATTTATATGAGATAGTTTATTGTGCCAGCCTGGCCGATAAACACAAGTGGGATTAATTGAAGGGCAGAGAGATAAATGGCTCGGTGAGCCTCGCCTTTCTTGTCTCTTGCTCTTTGATCATCAGACCAGTGTGAGGCTGCCTTGCTTGTTCTGTGCCTCAATTTCCATGCTACACTACCTGTGGGACGCCTAGCCTGTGGACTGTGTCGCTGTAAGTTGAGGTCCCTTTAAGACCACACGATTGAAATTTACATCTCTGGAGCTGGGGACTGACAGTTGGTGACCTGCCTTGCTATTTGCTGCTGTGCTGATATAGCCTAGCTCTCTCTACAGAGGAAGACCTGGCAGCCCTCAAGACTTGAAGGACTGCTAGTGTCTCACAACTCTCTCATGGGAGTGAGTTGCACTGAGCCATTTGTACTGCTTTATAGTTTAACTATTCATTTCTTGTATTATATATCTATCTGTATATCATTTAATAGTTCATTTCTTGTATTATATATATAAAACTATCTTTATAAATAAATATATAAAATTATCAGCAATCTGGTTTTATCTCTCTAGAGAACCCTGTCTAACACATTTTGGTACCAGGAGTGCTTCTAGAGAAATAAAATCATAAATATGGGCTTCTTAAATTGGCTCTCCAGCCTGATTAGTATTAACAGCACTAATAATGCTACTTCTATGCCCCAAAGCATGGATGAGTCTGCTACTCCTCCTAATCCATGGTGTGAGATACCAAACATAATACCTAAAGTAGCACCACCGATAGATGAGGTGCTGGTTAAAGGAGAGGCTCTGAGTCATCGTTTGTTTGATATTTTCCAGGAGTTTTGCCAGGAGGACAAGTGTAGGGAAGCTGGTTGGCTGGTCCTTCTTACAATGGAAAGTATGATTAAAGAGAGGGATGATCTCAGAGCCTCAAAAGCGCGCCTCAGGTGCAGACTAACGGATTTGAAAACTTCCATCTGTGCTACAAAGGAAAGCCTTTTCTCCTCTAGCAAGAGCTGACATTGCTGAGAACTAGGTCCAGAGTCTCATTATACGAGTGGCTGAATTACAACAGCAGCTGAATTGCAGATCTAGAGCAGTGTCTGATACCAAAGTGAGGGCATTGATTGGGAAAAGTTGGGACCCTGAAACATGAGATGGGAACATATGGGCTGATGACCCAGAAGAGGAGGATATTGAGCCCGTAGAAACAATTTGACAAAGGGTAGTTATACATGTGCATGTGGGTGTCTACTTTGGCTGCAAATCTATCTATGAAGGTGGTGACGTATATGGGGGGCGGTGGACAGCGCTGTTACAAAACTCCTCAGACACAGCAAACCCCTCGAGGGAACAAACCTCTGGGTCTGAGAGATCAGGACCAAGTCTCAGGGGACACTAAGGTTCATGACATGACGTGTCCACCAGATCCATGTTCCACATGCTGATTTGGTGACCGGCAGCTGGGGTCTTGAAAGCTTGCGAGCAGCCATCTCAGCGGCAACCTCTGCTGAGGTCTCCTCTCGCCCAGAGGCGGCCGAGGGATGGACATCAGACACTGGGAAACTCCACCACCCTGAGACCAGACACACTAGATGGTGCCAGCCACCACCCTCAGTTCCTCTAAAAAGGACCACCTTAGAAGGTCTGAATCAAGTGGGAAGAACCCTGGGGCTGTCGCATAGACTTCAGGCTGCTAACCACAAGGTCTTGGGTTCAAACCCTGTGGGACAAAGATAGGGCTTAACAGTTCCTATAACAAGTGACACCCTTGGGAACCCATGACTCAGAATCAACTGGGTAGTGGGGAGGATAGAACAGAAGAAACATGTGGGCCAGAACTAAAAATCATCAATAAGAGAGACCTGGCAAAGACGTGCCTCAGGACTGAGGCGTGCCTGGCCCACGCCATGGCATCTGCGGGGGCCTAGTATGCATGCGAAAGTTGGACAGTGAACAGGAAGACCAATGAGCCGATGCATCTGAGCGGGGGTGCTGGTGAAGAAGAGTGAACGTACAGAACACACCCATCTGTCCTGGAAGCAGTGCAGCCGGAGTGCCCCTCAGAAGTGAGAATGTCAAGTCACAGTCTTTAGTTCTGTTGCCCAGCGAGACCCTGGAGCTGGACATCCTGCTTGGTAAAGCCGAGGCCCAGGAACACAGTGGACTGACATCCTGGCTTCCACACCGGGCTCCAACAGCGAGGACGCCCAGGGCCAGCATCCTATTCTGTCGTGCATGGGGACACTGTGACCCAGGACTGACTCACGTACGGGTGGGTGCTGGAGTGTCTGTCTTCTCTGGGGAAAAGCAGCGCCCTGTTAGTGACAGCCATGGGAAGCATGTCATCCTAAGAGGCAGACCACGGGAAGACCCTGAGCTGGCTACCACAGACCCTGGAGACACCCACAGCTTCTCCTGGTTCAGTCCTGGGGTGGGGGTGGGGTGAGGGGGGTGGGGGTGAGGCAGGCAAAGTGCCCAGATGATGAAAGGAAGCGTGTCTGAAATGGCCCAGAGGTGGCGGGGAACCCCACTCCACCCTGTCCTTTGTCTCCACCTCCTTCTCCCCTGCTCCTCTCACCTGGGTGCAGACCTGCCCTGTCCTGGAGGGATAGCTGAGCTTTCCCAGGAGAGAGCTGGCTGGGGGATGTTCCCTTGAGCACAGTTGTTGACAAGCATGGCCCTCCTCACCTGGCCACACCTTCTGCACTGGCACTCACAGGCAAGAAGTCTCGGACTGGCTGATCTCCCCACCCCCTCCACTCAGGCCATTAGAGGCAGTGCTAGGGATGAAGGCAAGTGGCTGGGGCCAGTCTGGCCATCTCCTGGTGTGCTGGAGGTGGCTGGCCCCTCTCAGCGCCAGCTCTCTGCAGACCAGGGTATACTCAGCACCTGTATCCCATCTTCACCTTCCAGCACCACTCTAACCCTGCTAGCCAGTCCCCACAGCCTCCAGCACAGAGCCCGACATGCTCCATCCTTGTCTGCGGCTCACAGATGTCTAGTTACACAGAAACATGAACACCTGAGAGCCAAGGTGCAAAGCTGAGACTTCCTCTAGCACAGCCCACAGGAAGGTGTTATGCAAGGCGGCTAGTAGCCCAGGTGAGAATGACAGTGGCAGTGACAGGGATGGAGACAGTGGAGCTGGGGACACACGGGTGGCTTCAGGTATTTTGAAGAGAGTGCTGAAAGGATATGATGGATTGGAGGTCTGGGACAGGTAGGAGGGAAGGGAGGGAGGGAGGGTGGGCATCCAGGCACGCCCCCAGAGGGACGGGAAACAGAGAGAGAGGCAGCTGCATTCACGGGACCATGCTGAGACTGAGGCACCTCCTCAGCACTACTAACCACAGGTTCAAACCTGCCTGCCGCTCCTCCAGAGAAAGATGAGGCTGTCTGCTGCCATGAAGACGTACCTCCTGGGAAAGCCGAGGTGGGGCCGCTCAGAGTCAGAATCAACTCTAGGCTAATGGGTCTGGTTTGGGCTTGTGGGCACAGTCATGGAGGCATCAAATCTTCCCAAGAGGCCACTCGGCAGGCCCTGGAGGCTCTGGAAGGCATCACTCAGAGGGGGGCCTTGAAGCCACAGGCCTGCAGGAGGCCCCCAGGGGAGCGTGCACACAGAGAGCCCCATAAACGTTTGCTGAATGGACGCATGGACGTGGGGACCAGAAAGTACACATCCTGAGCCAAGCTGGAAAAGCTCACAGGCTTGCTGCAGGTCCAATGAGAACGGGGTCACCGGGTGGTCACGTGAACGGCCACTGTCCTTGGAACCTTACCCAAATCCTCCTCCTCCTCCACAGAACCCCCTCATGACATCAGTCCTTTCTTCACATGACAGACATGGGACCAAGGCACAGAGAAGTTAATTACGCAGTCAAGGTCACACAGCAGAGTCCAATGACAGACTGCCTGAAGCCCAGGCAGTCGGGCTCCAGATCTTACTCACAGCACTACATCTGCCCCAAGTGAGTCAGCATCCTCCTCCAAACACTTTGCTCCTGCAAACACAGGACAACGGTTCCAGCGGAAACCTGACGAATGTAAAATTTAAGGCAAAACAGAACCACAGGCAAAGATTACAGAGCAGATCGGCGGCTCGGCTTCCAGGAATTCATGGGCATTGTGTTCCACACCACTCACTACAGATCTTCGATGCACCGCTGCTCATCCCACCCCTCCGCTGCCACCACTTCCCCCCTCCACGTTCACGAAAGGTAAGTTTAAGTATCCATGGAGGAGAAAGAAACTGCCGCTGTTGGGCGGGCCGTGACAGTACACCCGCCAGTTTCTTCAGGGGGTTGTACGAGCCCAGATTCGGCTCCTCACTCTGGTATGCCGTTTCCCTGCTCACCTGGGATCCCGTGTTTGGCTGGGCCCACGGAGGGGAAGGGCCTGCCCCTCCCGCTAAATCAGGCAGTCTGTGGCAGGGGCAAAGGTGAGCCTCACCTGAAGGAGCCAGGAAGGATTCTAGGGTCAGCCAGCCCTCACTTTGGGGGCTCTGACTCACTGGGACTTGAAGCTGGATGGGGTTGAGGGAGGAGCTGGGGGCCTGGGGCCCAGGTTTGACATGAGCACCCTGGGAGGCTGGCTGAGGGAAACCAGAGAAGCTCCCCAAAGGGGCTCTTCAGGCTCCTTGCACTTGGGCCTGAAGCTGGCCATCAGAGTGGGGGGCGTGGTGGGGGCTGGTGGACTAGGGGAGTGGAGAGCCTGGGGGAAGCCTAGGGGCCGGGGATGGGGGTGGATGCTTATAGCCTGAAGTCCAGTTCTCCAGCTCTAAAAGAGCCTGAACGTGGAGAAACCAGAACAGGTAGAGGCTTGCTAACTCCTGCAGCTTACTGACAAGGATGCTGAGGCCCAACAAGGGGAGGTATACCACCTTCAGGAGACTCTGTCCACCCCAGATGGCCCCCTTCTCCAGAACCTTCTTATCCAAGCCATAGGCTGGCCAGCAGCCATGTAATACTGAGGCCCACTATACCCAGACAGGGACCACGACCTAGAGGAAAAGGGGCACTAATTCAGGCTCCTGGAGAAATTCAGAATGGAGACAGTTTCATCACCTGTGCACCTGGAAAGACATGAACCTGGGGGCGGAGGAGGGTTCGACCAGGCTCCACATGAAGGCAGGGAAAGCTAGCCGAGTGCCCCATCTGCCGACAAGGGGCTCTAGAGCGGGGGTCCTCAAACTTTTTAAACAGGAGGCCAGTTCATTTTCCCTCAGACCCGTTGGAGGGCCGGACTATAGTTTAAAATTCCTATGCACACTGCGCATATCTTATTTGGAATTAAAAAAACAAATGGGGCAAAAACACTCGGCGGGCCACATGTGGCCCATGGCCGTAGTTTGGGACGCCTGCTCTAGGGGATGTGAGCAGAGTGAAGATGGGAGGGAAGCCTTCTGGTCCCTCTCCTTGCTGAGGACCAGCCACACCTCCTCCACCTAAGTGCCTGTCACCGGTTTCTGTCCTTGCTGCCCAAGTGCTGAAGGTGGCCCAACAGCTAATCTGGACACCCAGACTCCCAAACGACCTCCCAGCAAGGCCTCCCTGCTGGAAGGGCTGGCCACTGCAAGCACCTCTGTCACACAGCAAAGGGCCTGGCAGCTCAGGACAGTCCCCACTCAACCCAGCACTGGCCCAAGGGCCACGCCGACAGGCCTGGGCTCTTCCTTGCCTCAGCCTCACAGGTGACAGGCAACACCAGTGTCTCCTTTTTAACCATGAGAGGCTCTGTCAGACACGCTCCACCCAGAAAAGCTCGTTCATGAGGTGCTACTTTGAAGTGGGCAAATGCCAGTCTGGATTTCCTTGAGTCTAAAAACAATGTCACAATGCCTCTTCTTCATGGGGCAGGGGTAGCCCTTATTATTAACTGAACCTATCAGTTGTGAGGGTGAGACAGAGCCCTTTTTTAAGGCGGGGGGG
>NW_022103919.1:3572070-3577694 GCF_000313985.2 Echinops telfairi
GGGGGGGCATCTAGGGTGAACACAGCTGCAGGCCGAGTTTGAGTCTGCTGCTCACCTCCCTGTGGTAGCAACCACCCGCACTTACTCAGAGCTAGCCCCTCTGGGCTAAGCTGAACTGGGACCCCTGCTTCCACAGTAAAACAGGGCCTTGGCCTCGCCTGGAGGGCGTAAAACACCAATGCTGCCCCATCTCCACCACACAAGGGCTGACCCAGCAGGTCTGAGTGGGACCTGAGCTTGCTCAGCTAAGAAGCTCCAGGTGATGCTGCAGGTGTGAGCGCTCAGGATGGAGGCCTGTCCCTCATTTGAATGCTCTCTCAGCCTCGAGAGGAAGTAGTGGGTGGTACAGTTTGGGCTCCACTAACCCCCGTTGCTGACAGGTGAGTCTAACTCACAGGGACCCTATAGGCCAGGGCAGAACTGGCCCACAGGGCCAGGCTGTAGATCTTTGCATGAGCCAACTGCCTCCTCTCTCCACTGAGGCTCAGCTTAATTCAAACCACCAATCTTCTGCTCACAGCGCTACGCCACCAGGGTTCCTTCGCACTTGACTACTGGCCGTGACAGAGCTGGCAGTTTGAATCCACTCCACATATACGTAACCGCATGGGCTTTGCTTCGGGTTTCAGGCCCAGGGCCCCCCATCTCTAATGAGGCCTCTCAGCCCCATGCCTACCACGCTATATGCAATACTCACACCACCACCCCACCTTGTGACTGCCCCCCTTGAGCACCTGTCAGCCCTGCTCTGTGGGACACAATTCCACCCGGAGTGGGGCCGGGCTGAGAAATGCTGTGGCAGGCGAGCCCACCCAAGGGACACCTCGAGACCGTGTGGGGTGGACCATTACCTGACTCCTTCCACTCAGGCCCCCTGGGTCCTCCTTCCCAGGACCCTCCCTTTATCTTCAGGTCTCCTTCACCCCCTTCCCTTCCAAGTCCTGTCCACATCTGATGAAGACGATGACTCACGGCCCCTCCGCCCAGCCCGCCATCCGACCCAGCAGAGCAGCAATTTAGCAACACAGAACACCTGAGCGAGGATGCCCACACGGAGCCAGCGTGCGAATTTTGAGCAGCCAGTGGGATGGGCATGTCCTGTCCGGGGCCAGGCAGAGCTGACTGGGTTTTGTGGATTCTCCCTGAGTGTGAGGTGCCACTGCAGCAAGGGACCGCCTGCTGCTGTACACTTGAACTTGCCTCCTGAGCACAGGAGGGCAGCACCCAGCGGCTCCACGGACAGCCTGGAGCTGAAAGGCAACCCAGTGAAGCAGGAGCTACCCCACAGCCACCTTGGTGCTGTGACTCCTGCCAGCGGGTCTGGTGTCTTTTCATTCCTGCCCCTGCGCCTCAAGACAAAGGAAGGACGACAAAGGAAGGACGCTTGGCTAGCACAATCTCTCAGCGCCATGCTGAAAGTCCGGGCGGGAAAGCGCTAAAAGGCCAGACCTGGGGTAAAGACACAGAGGCTCCAGCAGGGGGTGCCCTATCCTGCAGAACCCGCTGCGGCCAGGAAGGTGCCAGCGGTCGGGAACCCTGAAGGTACAGCCTCCCCTTGGGAGTCCAGTGCCCAGGCTTGATTCAAAGTAGAAGCATGTGGGAGGAGAGGGCGACAAACGACTTCAATTCAGTACTTCCAGAGCCCTGCCTGCCCTCAGGGAGCTAACAGTCCTGGGGCAACGGCCCTGAATGTCAAGAACACACCCTGAATTCCTGCTCTAGAAGCCACTCTGCTGGACACGGAAGTATCAAGGGAGTAATCCCGAACTTGGCTTCTCCTGAGTCACCTGTGAGCCAGATTCCAGGGCCAGCCCACCACCCACCGCTGTGAAGCCAGTCACCCTACAGGGACCCTGAAGGGCAGAGTAGAATTGCCCATAGGACTTCCGAGACCAACTCTCTTTGGGGCAGCCTCAGCTTTCTCCGAGGTTTGAACCCACCGCCTTGACAGTCAGCAAGCCAACGCTGGCTCTGAGGGTCTGACCACACATCAATGATGGCAGAATCCCTGGAGGTGGCACCCAGGGAGCCTCCTTTTTCAACTCTCCTGAGCATTCCCTGTCAGCCTAAGGTGAGAGGTGGGTGGGCAGGGGGAGGGGAGGATCAGGAACCGTATCTTAGGGAGCTGGGCCCAGAAGCCCTTGGCTTTCCAACAGCTGTTTTTAAATCAGTAATCTCGGTGACTCCGGCATTAAGTTATTAGAAGACCCACTTTACATAAGAGTCCTTGACGGCTGGCTCAAGGCCAGATCCACAGCAAGAAAACTCATCAAAAACCCAAACTAAAAAAAAAAAAAAACCCACTGCCTTCAAGTTGATCCTGACTCATGACAAGAACTGCCCTTTTGGGCGTCCGAGACTCTAAGTCTTTACAGGAATAATCAGCCTCATCTTTCTCCTGCAGAGCAGATGGTAAGTTCGAACTGCTGGTGTTATGGTTAGCACCTCAGTGAACAGCCTACTATGCCACCGCTGCTCAAGTCTCTCGACCCCTTGTCCCTTTGTAAACTAATCAGGAAATGACGAGAAAACTTAGGTCAGCAGTTCAAAACCACCAGGCATTCCACGGCAGAAACATGAGGCTTTCCATTCCTGTAGAGCTACAGGTTCGGAAATGCACAGGGCAGTTATTTCTGCCCTATGCCATGAGATCACTATGAGAACTGACTCAACGGCAATGAGTTTGGGTTTAGGTATATCGTGTTATGCATAGTGTGATGCCCTTTTTGTTTTTTTCAATATAGTAAGGGGATCTAGTGGGGGGGAAATGAGCACGTGGCAATACAAATATTTATTTGAAAAGCTGAAAAAAATCAAGACCAATTGGACAGATACAAAACAGTGAATAAATGAGATTGAGGGTGATTTTCATTTGCACTGTTATGCTTACCCTGTTTATTTCCCTAAATGTTGGACGTAAATTACTTTTATTTTTTAAATTTTAATTTAAAAAATGAATAAAATAAAGTTCATTTGGGAAAGGCAAATTACCGCTTTTATCAGGCTCCTGTGGTGTTCTTCAAACTTATCCAGGAACCTGGTCCTCCGTCCATCCGCAGGACTGGAGGGGCCGGATTCAAGGGAACCTTCTTTCAGAACCCAGGGGTTAGTTAGCCTCAGGTCTGAAGATCCCTGGAGTGAAAGCCTACGAAAGCTATCATCTGGACGAGGCAGACACTTGTTGGAGACGCACAACGACAATGACTTCCCACGGGACAAGCCATAGAAAAGGGGGCTGTGGCAGAAAACTCTGAGACGCGGAAGAACCCGGCCCTCCTGGCAAGCCTCCACTTTCAGAGGTCTCCTCGTAGTGCTGGGGGTCGGCTCCAGACCCTCGAAATCAAGTGAACAGCCTGCCTTTTTAGCTTCCACGTACATATTAAGTGGGAGGAAAACGGGGCTTTCTACTCGCATACAGTCTGGGAACCCCACAGGGGTGGTTCTCTCCGGTCCTGTAGGGTGGCTACGAGTCGGTGTCTATTTGATGGCAGTGGATTTGGGAGTGCCTATCAAGGTTATGTTTATGCTGCAATCTAGTAAGTGTGCCATATGAAAACGGCCTGAAATAGTGTGAGAATGCCGAATGGGGGCACACGTTGGTGGGAAAATGGCACCGAGAGACTTGCTCAGCCACAGGGTTGCCACAGATCCTCATTTGGTTAAAAAAAAAAAAAAGTAGCGAAGCATGATAAAACGAGGTGCGCCTACCTATTTACAAAAACAAAGATTCTAGGAAGCCTCAATCTCATTGCCGGCAACAGCAACAGAAAACAAACAAACAAGCGCTAGACGGAGACCAGCAGTTCCCCAAGTCCTTCTAAAAATTATGATCTTCAGCCGGCAGGAACTATTTTTGCGTATTCTTTATGTGAATTATTCACTGACCTGCCCTAAGGATGGGCAGACTTAACCTAACCACCCACTGCCTTGGCTTTTGAGCAACTAAAAGCAAAGCCATCGCCACTGTCCAAGGGCACTGAGTTGATTCCAACTCACCGCAACTCGGTAACCAGCCCCAGCTTTTCCCCCAGGTGCAGCTCGTGGGGTCGAACCGCCGACTTCTCAGAGAGCACCAGGGTTCCCCAGCTTCGAATGGGAACTGTTTGATGCAGAATGGACTAGTGAGGACCAATGCTTTGAGGCCAGAGCAAATTCTGGCCAGCGACCTGGCCATTTAGCCTGACTGACGAAAGCGGGCCTCGCCAGACTTCACGTGGGTGCTTTCTGTGGGTTCCACCGTCCACGTGGCAAGCGACGCCTCGATTCCGTCTTCCGTAACAAGGTGAGGTGTCCTGCACCGTTCATTTCCCAATCGAGGACAAGCCAAATGAGACCTCCTCCGACCTCATCTGGGGTCACTCTTGCCCCTTCAAAAGCAGCAAACGTGCCCCAGCCGCGTTGCGCTGGCCACTGGCGCGGCCTGACCCACGGATTCCATCCCAGGTGTCCGCTTGGCCCACCATGCTCCCGCGCAGGTCTGCAAAGATCGCGCTCCGTGAGCTCCACCTTTGGCCATCCTACAAGCCCACCGCCCAGACCCCAGCTCAGCAGACCTCGCGCGCGCTCATCGTTTTCTTGGATCCGCAGTGCGTTCACCTTCTAACGTACTTAGTGCTATTGCACAGGTACTTGGTGGCAGACCCCGCGGCCGCCCAGGTGAGCGCCTGGCTCTGCCCCGCAGCGCCCGCGCCAACACGGCGCCCACGGAGCGCGCCCCCGGGCGGCACGCCCTCGCCGGGGAGAGAGCCCGGCGCCCAGCGGGCCCGCCCGCCGCGGGGCGCACCTGGCCGCGTGCTTTTGCCTAATCGACACCTGAAAAATGGGTTCAGGGAGCCGTTCAGAGGTCCATATTCTATTTCAAGTCGTTTGAAAGGCCTAAACACGACAGTTCGCGCCAAGTTCCACCACCACGGCAGACGGTCCTGGAAGGTTTAAGGCCAAACAACAGCAACCTTTGTGTGGTCGTCGAAGACGAGTAACGGATGCCAAGGGTTCGGGTCCAGCTCGAACGACAAAAATAAAAAAAATAAAAAAACCGAACCGGTGGGACAGCAGCACGGAAGGACCGCGCCCCCGGCCCTCCCGCCGGCGCCGCACCCCACCCCGCCAGGCTCGCGCCCTCACCGTCTCCCCGCGGACGCCCTGGGCGCCCCTCCACTGGGAGGGCACCGACACCACGCCCGCCGTCTGGTCCTGCAGCGGCCCGGGCCGGCCCGGCCCCTCGCAGCTCTCAGCCGCCGCGGTCGCCATCGCCTCAGCTCGCGCTGTCTGCGGCCCGGAGCGGCCCCGGGCCGCCGCGGTTGCCATGGAGACGGCCCCGCCCACTCGCGCAGGCGCCCTCGGGCGTGACCCCCAGGGCTCCTCCCACCCGGGCCCTCTGGGAACGCGAGACCCGGATGTGAGGCCCGCAGCGCCATGTGCAATTGGACGCAGCGCACCTTTCGCGGTTTGGGGCCGAGAGAGGGACGATTGGGGGCGGGGAGGGGGCCGGTCCAACGAGCTTGACGGGTTTTAGACGACCTGCTCCCACGAAGGGCACGGATGCTGCTCGGCTGAGCGGAGCGCGGGAGCACGGCCCCGCTGCCAGGCTCAAAGATGGCGCTGAGCGGCCCGGCGCGCGGGGC
>NW_022103919.1:3579252-3580123 GCF_000313985.2 Echinops telfairi
AATAAGCTAGGGTATACGGTTTTGGGCTGCCATGTGGCTATTTCGCCAGGATATGAGTTTTATCAATGGTGTCCCGCTTTACCAATGTTAAAATCTGGTCACCTTACCCAAGGTATAAAATGCCACCCACGCCAAAATAAATAAATAAAGCCACCCACGCCAAAGCCATTGCTGAGTCAGTTATGCAAGCCAACTAGCAGCAGGGCGGTTGGTGATTCAAACCATCAAACTTCTGGTTAGCAGTTACCTCCATTAACCACTGCACCACCAGACAGAATGCCACAAGCAAGTAAAGAGAAGGCCCAGGAGGGCTCAATCAAAAGGAAATGTCTAGAAAAGAACAATGCAATGTATGTACAAATGTGTCTGATACAATTGACGTATGGATTGTACCAAGAGTTGCAAGCGCCCCCAATAAAATGATCTTAAAAAATAATAAAATAATAAGTTTTTTAATTGACATTTTGAGTGAACGATTTCACTGGAGTCATGGGGACAAAAGAAATGGCCATTACTGGGAAGGTAACCAGGAGAAGGACAGAATCCTGGTGGCATCGTGGGTACACATGAGGCTGCGCTTCCCAAGCTCCTGCAGTTCTAAACCACCAACCTCTCTGCGGTCAGAGTTGCCCTGCGGGCTTTCTATGCCCATCAACCGTCAGTCTCAAAATTAACAGGAACAGGCCTACCCTGCCCTATGGGGCACGATGAGTCTGCAACAGCTGGAAGGCAGTGAGTTTGGTTTGGTTTTTGGTAACCATGGGAAGAGGGTGTGTATGTAAATTAATAAAACCTGATTGGATATCATCGCACTGTCCTTCCCATGCCTGCTCAGCCTGCAAGTCTATGCAGGCATCTACTCACAGATCAC
>NW_022103919.1:3580959-3582444 GCF_000313985.2 Echinops telfairi
ATAATTTACTATCATATGTCCGAAGAACAGCATTGAAGGGCCATCTCTGACATCCTCTATTGTCTCTGCTCCGCTGCCACAAGGCAGCATCAGACAAGCCTTCCTGCTCCATCCTTCTTGCCCTATTCTACGACCACCTTTTCCTCCCATGCCACTCTACGTCTATGCTGGGTTTACCAATTCTTTGCAACGGCCACATAGAACTCACAAACAATACTCACAATTAAGGGGGTTTATTAGGACTCCTGTTGGTGTAGTGGTCATGCATTGGGCTACTGTCTGCATGGTCAGCAGTTTGGAAACACCAGCAGCTCCTTGGGAGAAAGACTGGGCTTTCTACTCCTGTAAACAGTGACAGGCTCAGAAACCCACAGCATCCACTCCGTGGCAGTGATTTTAGTTTTTTTTATGAGGGAAATGAATAGATTACTCCACATCGGATCAGCAAACATAAAGAATACAGTCATTGGTCTTTCCTTTCAACAGCCAAGTCTCTCTCTGGTTCTTAATCTCTCAGCCATGTGGTCCCTTGGCCTTGGCCTCCATGGGCAAGGAAGCCAGCCTGAAAGACAGTGCAACTGAAGTCTTAAAAGTTTTTTAGTTCATCTAAGGTGAGTGAAGAGTGAAGAACATCAAAGTTGGCAAGAGTGGACCATGCAAACCTCTCAGCCTCCACAACCCTGAGGCCCGAGGAACTGGATCAGTGGTTCTCAACCTTCCTAATGCCGCGACCCTTGAATACCGTTTCTCATGGAGTGGGGACCCCCAACCATAACATTATTTTCATTGCTACTTCAAAACTGTCATTTTGCTACTGTTATGAATCAGGCGACCCCTGTGAACTAGATGGTGCCCGGTTACCACCACCGACTGCTCTAAAGGGGATCACATTCGAAGGTCCTGGGGAGAGAGGGAGAAAAATGTGGAACAAAACTCAAAATCTTAAAAAAGACCACGCTCAGAGGGTCCGCCCCCAAGCCCAACTACCTGGAAAACACCCCCCTGCCCCCAGAAGAATTTACTTCAGAGGACAACACTGAAGCTACAGCTCAGGGAGAGGGACATGTCTGATCAGAGCACACAGGAGCAGATGAGGGGGGAGGAAGACAGAGTGGAGCACATCCTGGCCCACCAGGCCTTGAGGCAGATATCCCTGCTCAGAGCAGCCAGAACACAGAGAGGACCATAGGGCCAGCCCCATCACCAGACATGATGTCCCTCACTGACCCACAGTGTTATGGGGGACAACACTGGAGACACAGTGTGGGAACTGCACCCAATCTGACCCCACCACACCAAGGCAAAACACTAAGAGCATGAAACAGAACAGCAAGGGGAACAGAGCAAGGAAGTCCACAGGGAATACCAGAAATAGACTTTGGGGCCAGGGCTTGGCACCCCATCAGACTCAAACAGAAAACACTCCTAAAGGTCAACAAACAGACCTTGAACTATTTATAAGCTTCTCTTTTTTGGGGGGGTCAT
>NW_022103919.1:3584750-3585823 GCF_000313985.2 Echinops telfairi
TTTAAGACCCCAGACGCTATATCTTTTGATAGCCGGGCACCATCAGCTTTCTTCACCACATTTACTTGTTCACCTGCTTTGTCTTCAGCTGTTGTGTCGGGAAGGTGAGCATAATAGAATGCCTATTTAATACAAGAAAGTGTTCTTGCATTGAGGGAGTACTTGAGTGGAGGCCGAATGTCCTTCTGCTACAAATTCCTATGCACACTGCACATATCTTGGTTTTGCTCTGTCTTGTTTTTGTGCATGTTACTATCTCCGCAGATCTGTCTAAATAAGATAGGCTGGATGAACAATCTGGAGGAGAAAACAACAAGAATAACAGTTCGGGGGGACATGGGAAAGGGGGAAATGGGGGGAAATGTAGTGGTGTTAACAAACTCAGGGACAAGAGAACAACAAGTGATCCAAATCGGTGATGAGGAGGGTGTAGGAGGCCTGGTAGGGCATGATTAAGGGTAATGTAACCAAGAGGAATTACTGAAACCCAAATGAAGACTGAGCATGATAGTGGGACAAGAGGAAAGTATAAGGAAATAGAGGAAATAAGTAGGAGGCAAAGGGCATTTATAGAGGTCTGTATACAGGCATGTACATATGCAAATATGTTTATATATGATGATAGGGAAATAGATCTATGTGCGTATATTTATATGTTTGCTATTAAGGTAACAGAAGAACATTGGGCCTCCACTCAAGTACTCCCTCAATGCAAGAACACTTTGTTCTACTAACCTGGCCTTCCATGATGCCCTCCTTCTTGACACCATTACTGAAGACAAAGTGGGTGCATAAGCAAATGTGGCGAAGAAAGCTGATGGTGCCCTGCATCAAAAGATATAGTGTCCGGAGTATGAAAGGCTTAAAGATAAACAAGCAGCCATCTATTTCAGATGGTAGCAGACATCAAAGAACAAAAAATCATATCATTGTGAATGAGGGGGAGTGCAGAATGGGGACCCAAAACCCATCTGTAGACAACTGGACAACCCTTACAGAAGGGTCTTGGGGAGGAGATGAGTCAGTCAGGGTGCAGCATAGCACCGATGAGATATACAACTTTCTTCTAGTTC
>NW_022103919.1:3586324-3590669 GCF_000313985.2 Echinops telfairi
AAAAAAGAACTGGAAACACAGGGAATCCAGGACAGATAAACCCCTCAGGACCAAAAATGAGAGTAGCGACACCAGGAGGGTAAGGAGAAGGTGAGGTAGAAAGGGGAACCAATCACAAGGATCTCCATATAGCCCCCTCCTTGCGGGGTGGACAACAGAAAAGTGGGTGAAGGGAGATGTTAGACAGTGTAAGACATGACAAAATAATAATAATTTATAAATTAGCAACAGTTCATGTGGGAGTCGGGGTGGGGAGGGAAGTGAAAAATGAGGAGCTAATACCAAGGGCTCAAGTAGAATGCAAATGTTTTGAGAATGATGATGGCAACAAATGTACAAATGTGCTTGATACATGGATGTATGTATAGGTTGTGATAAGGGTTGTATGATCCTCCGACAAAATGATTTTAAAAAGAAAAAGAAAAGACCATGCTTATAGGCCAGATAGAAACTAGAAACAGGTGGGAGCCCGGAGACTAGGGCCGATTGTCACCTTTCAGGTCTGGTACTGAATCTCACTCCTTTGGTTCAGTATTCAAGCAAATCGTAGGTCTCTGTGGGGAACGAACCTGAGCCCTGCTGGTGTAATAGAATAGGAGATGGGTTAACCGAAAGGTCAGGAATTTGAAACCACCAGCCACTGTCCAGGAGAAAGAAGAAACTTTTCAACTCCTTAAAGATTTCATCTTTGAAACCCACAGGGGCTGGCCCAGAGGGTCGCTGTGAGCTGGCATCGACTTGCCAGCAGAGAATGGAAAACAATCCCATCCCATCTGTGAAGTACCTACACCGTAGACTAATCAGCCATCTGAGATCACAAAGCTAGCATTGATCCAAGGACAACCTTCAGAAGGGTTCGGCAAGGAGGAGGACTAGAAATGGAAACAAGGCGATCTGGGATAAGTGATGTTTCGCTGAGGAGATCGCAGTCAAGGAGATTAACTACACGTGTGTAAAATGGATGAGTTATTCTTAAACCTTCATCCAATTCACAATAAAAAGGTTGTTCTTTGTTTTGTTGAGTTTTTAACGAATTGTAAGGTAACGGAGACTTAAAGTATGGCTACTAAATGCAGAAGTCCCGTTTCTGGGAACTTTAAAACCCTGAGGCAATAGTTAGGGATGCACACTAAAACTGGGAAGCACTCAGCAGGACGTCCTTAGTAATGGTTTTACTGTGAATCCTCACCAAAGACGGCCTTAAAGTAATCTGCCCTCAAATGATCTTTACATCTTAAACCAAAAGTATACCCTGAAGCCTTTTTAAAAACGAAACAATAATTTAGCTTATAGCTAATAAAAACGCAGGCGCCCTGGTGGCACAGTGAACCACGCCTTTGAGCTGCTGACCACAACGTCGGTACTTTAAAACCACTAGCTGCTCCCTAGGAGCAAAGACCAGGCTTTGTAGCCCAATAAAGAGTTACAGTCTCAGAAACCCACAGGGCCAGATCCACCCGGTCCTGTAGGGTCTATGAGTCAGGGTCAACTCCGTGGCAGTTTAATAAAAAAGGTCCACCTTGAGCACTATGCCTTTTTAAGAAATAGGAGCCCTGGTGTCATGGTGGATAAGCGTTGTTTTGATAACCGCAAGATTCAGGGTTCAAACCCACTAGCTGCTCTGGGAGAGAAAGATGAGGCAGTCTGGTCCTAAGAACTCTATGGGAGGGAAAAAAAGAAAAAGAACTCCCTGGAGTAGTTCAACTCTATCCAAAAATAGGTAATCATGAGTCAAGGTTGTCTTAATAGCAGTAGGTTTGACTTTGGAGTTGATGTTTAGCTGTATGGGATCAAATTGACAACTGTGAGAAAATGACTCGGAAGGTCCACCTCTGACCTCTGGCTTCCCCATTGCCACAAGGCCAAGGTCAGACATACCTCCACCTCCGCAGTCCATCCTTCTCTGCCCTGTTCTGACACCAACCATTCCTCCCACAGTGCTCTACTTTTCTCTTGGGCTCAATAATCCGTTGTAATGGCTACACAGAACTCATAGACTATACTCCTGATTAAGGAGGCTCATTCGGGAACTTAACAGGTGACCACCAGTCAGGATCAGTCAACAGTGAGGACAGGGTCATTGGTCCACAGCAACACCTCTCCTCAGTCAGTGATCAAGTTTCTCTTCAGTCCTCAGCCTTGTAGCCCTGGGGTCCCTTGGCCTCTGTGTCAGGGGTCCAGGAAGCCAGCCTGCTGCTCTGCCACACAGCATTCTGTTGTTGCTGCTCCTCTGGGTTCTCTCAAGGTCTGGTTGCCTCAGTTTCTGGTCTCAGCCTGGCTCCCTTCCTGGGTCCCATGATGTCCATGCTGCAGCCTCTGGTGCCTCTGGTCTTGGGCTCGGCCACTTCAGACAGAGGCTTCCAAGGTGCTCCACGGGTGGCCGCTTCTTCTGCTGGTCCCGAGATATCTCTCTGTACTTTGGGGAGGCTGTTATATACAGAGGACTGGCTTTGATGGAGGTGTGGTTTTTATCCTGCAGCAAACTGTTCCCCCCAGGAAACAAAGAGGGGTGTTGTGTGTGTGTGTGTGTGAGAGAGAGAGAGACTTGGTTTGCACCTTCTACTAAAGTGGAGAGGCTCCCACCTTAATCCTGCCCATTAACATAACACAGAACTTCCTCAAAATTGGGATTATAGCCACAGGCATAGGTACCAGAATTTGTAATGCATCACATAGGGATGACAGCTAGATGGGCCGTGTTAATTGACTGTATCTCAAGTGCAACTCCAAGATTAGATTGAAAGTTTAAGGGGCAGTGAGTTCATGGTAATAAGGAAGGTGAGACTGTTTCCCAACTTCAAGAAGGCAATCAATGTCACTAGATTGTACATATAAACCTCAAATTGGTATATGTTTTTATGAATTTTTAAAATAAAAATAGATCATTCTGATAGTATTCCTATGACAAGCCTACGATACTATAGCCAGCATGAACACCCAAGGGAAGATCTGGAATCCAACCGGTGTCCACACAATATTTGGAATGAATGGGCAGTGAGTGTCTGCTTGCATGTTTCTGATACACGGTACAGAATTTTAGGTTGCCGTGAAAAGTGTTGTCACCTAGATTATTTCAAAAAGCAAAACAAAACTCACTGCCTCAGAGTCAAGGCTGACTCAGAGCGACCCCATAGGACCGGGTAGAACTGCCCCTGTCGGCTCCAAAGACTAGAACTCTGTACCGGAGTAGAAAGCCTCATATTTCTCCTGCAGAGCAGCTGGTGGTTTCGGACGGCTAAACTCGTGGTTAACAGCCCACATGCTAACTACTACATCACCGATGCTCCTTATAGATGTTTAAATGTGGCACAATGTTGACAGCGTATTAAAGTTGTTGTCTTTTTGTAGTTGTTTAATGTGGTTTACCTTGGTGTGCCTTGCATCCCTTTCACGTGCAAAATATATTTTACATCACTTAAAAACCATTAAAATGCCAAACTTTGTTGAATACCTGCTAACATAATAAAATTAAACTGTGAAAAGGAATGGAGTACTGTACATGCTGCAACATGTGTGAACTTTATGAAACTGAGCGGGGTTAGACATATGTGAAATGTTCCCTACAGATCGGTAATAAGCACAGCTCAACCTGTGCTTGCCTTGCATCCTGGGTAATCCATCCAAGTCAGGGATGGTACATCTGAAGAGACTTTGATTCTGTAGGAAAGTGCTGGGAGGCTTGGAGAAAGACAGATTCCAGCCCTAGCTAGAGCAAAATCTTTAGTGTGGTGAAAAAAAGGGTAAATTGTTCACCACCAGTTAGTAAACACACGTAATCCTGTGCTTCCCCTGCTTACTGGGTAAGCGTGGTCTCCTGGACCTGGGAAGATGGGGAAGCTGCTTGGTGACGGTTTCCAGTGGGTGCTGGGAATATTCTGAAACTAGACAGAGGAGGTGATTCCATATTGTAAATGCAAGGTAAACTTTAACATGATTGATTTTCCCTGATAAGAATTTTACCCTGTCAATAAAATGGGAAAAAAATAAAATACATCTAGATATCAGAAAAAAGGTGGAGGGACAGTTCCAAAATGTATTAGTTCCAGTTGCTGCTTGAGAGAGAGACCTGTCTGCGCCTGTAAAATTTAGTTTCAGAAACCTCATACAAGGTCCCTCCCTATGAGTTAGAATCCACTGAAAAGCAGTGGGTTTGTTTATTATTATTATTATTTTCTCTTTTTAAAAATCATTTTATTGGGGGCTCGTACAACTCTTACCACAATCCATACATATATCTCTTGTGTCAAGTACATTTGCACATTTGTTGCCCTCATCATTCTCAAAACATTTGCTTTCTACTTGAGCCCTTGATATATCAGCTCATTTTTCCCCTCCCTCCCCGCCA
>NW_022103919.1:3591930-3593286 GCF_000313985.2 Echinops telfairi
TCCCTGGGGACTTCCTTGCTCTGTTCCCCTTGTTCTGTTGTACGCCCTTAGTGTTTTGTCTGGGTGTAGTGGGTTATTATTATTACTTTCTTTTAACATTTTATTGAAGTAAGTATATTTTAGTTTTAGGGTTGGTTTTTTCTTTTACTCTGAGCGCAGTTTAGATTATGAATACATTTCATGTATATGAGAGTAAGTGAAAACCTGTTTCTCCTAGAGTTCTAGTTCCTACACCATGGATTTATTCCAAAATGGGTTTAAGCGTGTCTCCAAATCAGTGGATGACTACAGGTAAAATTTCTCAATAACACACTTGTCTTATTTCAAACCCCCAAACAAACTCACTGTCACAGAGCCAATTTTAACTCATTTCTACCCTAGAGGACGAGGTAGAACTTCTCCTGTGGGTTCTGAGACTGGCTCTTTACCAGAGTAGAAAGCTTCATCTTTCTCCCACAAAGCATCTGGTGGGTTTTTTTGTTTGATTTTCATAATCGTTTTATTAGGGGCTCAAACAACTCTTACTACAGTCCATACATACATCAATTGTGTAAAGCACATTTGTACATTCATTGCCCTTACACATTGAGTTTCTAACTGCAAGGTCAGCAGTTCAAACCCATCAGTCCCTCTGTGGGAGATAAATGAAGCTATCTATTCCTATAAAGATTGAGAAATCTCAGAAACCCAAAGGGGCAGTTCTCCTCTGTCCTCTGGGATTGCTAGCATCTGTTGGTTTTGAACTGCTGACCTTGCAGTTACCAGCCCAACTTATAACCACTATGACACAAGGGATCCTGTTAGTCTCATACAGGTGCCTTAAAAATAAAAGTACAAAAAAATAAATAAATAAAATAAAAGTACAGTGGCTTCCAAGGGAGATTTGCTGGTCAGGTAAATTCCAGGCAGAGAGGCCAGCTCAGAAGGTGATGGCAAGTATTGTTGGGCCGTCTTGATAGATTTTCCCTCCAATGACACAGGAGGGTCACAGAGGCTTGTGGAGAAGTCTTTATAAGAATGATCACAGCAGTGGTAACAAAAGACCAGAAGAGCGGAGAAATGGGAGCCAAGAACAAGGAGGACAAGAACGAAGAAAATGTTCTAAAATGGATTGTGGCGATGATGGTAGAGCTCTTCTTGATATGATTGAACTGCATGATATACTGATTATGTCTCAATAAAACTGTTTATTAAAAAAAAAAAGGCCAGAAAAATGAAGCAAGACCCTTATCTTACTCCATGCACAAGAATAAATTCAAGGTGGATCACAGACCTTGAAGTTAAACCCCAAACGATTAAAGCCATCAATGAGGGAATTGGGACCAACTTGAGAACTTTGGCACAGGGAATACATAG
>NW_022103919.1:3599874-3601732 GCF_000313985.2 Echinops telfairi
TTCCTGTTACACTTATGCCTATCATAGATCCCCTTCCTACAATGTGTACGCCTACTGTAATACCCCTTCCTGTGACGTGTGATTCTGTAATGATGTCCCCCCAAAGTGATATAACGATTGGTTAGCAATAAAGAAGAGGTTCTCCCCAGCTCTGGGGCTGAAAGCTCTCTCCATCTCCTGGGACCCGGGAGCTCTCTCTGGCTCTTGGGGGCCTGGAGGCTCCCCGGTTCTCGGTCCCCGAGGCTGCTCCTGCTCTCGTGGCCGGGTTCCCCCCACGTGGACCATCAGATGGGGCTGAGGTGAGCAATGCTACCATGAATTGTATCTGACTCCATTACTTGACTCTGTCTTTTACCTCTCATGCGCTCTATGACTTTGCTATAATCTTAACTTATTATCGCTGTACAATTGCGCCTACTGGACCTGTGATGATTTGTGGGGTACCCCACTCCCCCTTAACCCCACTGGTGCGGAGCGGGGGAACTGGATGGCTTTGAGAGCTCATGCTCATCCATATACAAAACACATCAGCCTGAGTCAATCACTCCCTCCTTGCCAAAAGAACCTTTGACTGGCTCCCTAGCATCCTGGTGGTAAGGAGCTTGGGCTTTCCCAGGACACTAGGAAACCATTGAAAGGTTTTCAACCAGGACGTGACAGACTTTGGCATTTTAGGAAGACGCCTGGCTGCTGAGTGGATTATGAGCAGTGTAGCGCCCCGTAGGCCTCTAAGGTGGGTTCTGGGACCATGCTGACTCCTTTGTGTTCTGAAGGTTAAGAGCCATTTCCCACGAGAAATTCCGCACGGTTAGGGTAAAAGCAAACTCCGCTCACTGCCATCAGGTCCATGTCAACACGGAGGGACTCTATAGGACAGGGTCGAACGGCCCCTGTAGGTTTCTGAGCCTGCAACTCCTTACGGGAGGAGAATGCCCTGTCTCTGTCGAGAGGAGAGGCTGGTGATTTCGAACTTCAGACCTTTCCGTTAGCAGCCCCAAGTGTAACCACTAGGCCGTCAGAGAGCCAGAGGGTAAAAGTGGTATTAGTAAAGGGAAAGCACAGGCGCACACTCCCACCGCTCTCAGAATTTCCTGGAAAGGGAACCCCCACCCCCCACCCCTCTGGGCTTGTTCAGTTGGCTCTACTGTGAAGTCACCAAGGGCCAGATGTCATCAGCTCAGCCCTGGGATGCCCAACCTGTGTGCATTCTTTCTCTAAGCAGGGATTCCCGGCACTTACTATGCGCCCGGGTCTTCAGTTGGTGCAAATGGGGAACCTGCTTGGCTGCTAACCAAAAGGTTGGAAGTTCAAGTCCACCTAGAGAAGGCTCAGAAGAAAGGCCTGTTACCTGCTCGGAATCAACTAACTGGCCCCTCGTGCTTATTTACTTCTTTTGTTTATGATGTGCCCCTGCTGTGCTCTGGAGGGTGCCACCCCACTGAGCAGCCCTGCTTTCCTGGAAGCCCTGTTCCAGAAATTGACATGCACGCGTAAATCATGACAGGAGGAAAAACATTTGAAAGAAAGCTGACCAACCTGATGGCAAGCTGATGACACCTCCTGCTGACACACACACACACCCTGGTGTCTGAGTGTAGAACTGGGGGCAGCAAACAGGTCTCAAGGTTGTGACCTTTTGAAAGCAAATTGCCTAGCCTGTCTTCTGAAGTGCCTCCAGATGGATGTGAACACTAACCTTTCAGTAAAGGCCAAGTTGATGCCCTCCAGGACAGGGCAGAGCTACCCTGTGAGTTCTGAGCCTGTAGCTGCATGCGGGAGTAAAAAGCCCCATCCTCCTCCCAAGGAGTGGCCTAGAACTGCAGGTTTTGCGGGCAGCAGCCCAACTTGAGACCAGGGG
>NW_022103919.1:3602360-3603446 GCF_000313985.2 Echinops telfairi
AAGATCAGGGAGTCAGAGCAATTTTTATCCCGGACCTGCTGGGTATGAGACCCCATTGGGGAAGCAGAGAATGCCAAGACAGGAACAGTTGGAGGTGTGATGGGGAGGCATGTGGCTCTGACACCAGGGTCTCTGGGTCTCAAATCTTGGCTCTTCCTGGCAGTCAATATGTAACCCAGGCCCTTCCGGCCCCTGTCTGTGCCTCAGTTTCCTCAGAGTGAAGCGCTTTTCTCCCAGCCTTGGGAGGAGTTGTTCCTTTTGATCTCCTCAGACCTGAAGTCTTGTTCCTCTCTGTCCATCGCCACCCTGGGTGGCAGCCTTCTTGGCTGGTTATTTCTTATGCATTCACTGTTCGTTTCCCAGGGGTGGTCAAGGCTTCCCACTGTACTGTGGGCTTTGACCACCATCTTCCTTGCCCCCGGATTCCTGTGCCAAGTCAGGTCCCCCCGGGGTTGTAACTGCTGCTAGCCCCTGACTGCGTCACCCGTGAGTGATGTAGGTAGCACGGCCTGATCTTGTACCATTTCCACCATTGATTGTGGGTCCTGCTGTTCTGACCCATGAAGAGTTTCACTGACAGGTTTTGGGAAGTGTGGATAGCTGACAGCATTACTCACTGTACCTAGTCCTTGTGGGGGGAGCCCTGGTGGTGTAGTGGTTATGCAACGGGCTGCTAACTGCAAGGTCAGCAGTTTGAAACCACCATGGGTGGGGAAGATGAGGCTCTCTACTCCCATAGAGAGTGACGGTCTCACAAACCCACAGGGACACTCTTGGATGGCAGTGAATTCTTTGGGAATCTTCATGGAAAGAGGTCCTGGCAATCCAGTGGTTACGTGCTGAACTGCTGACAAAAGGTGGGCAGTTCAAACCCACCAGCCATTCTGCGGGAGGAAACCATGGCAGTCTGCTTCCATAAGGATTCACAACCCTGGAAATTCCACAGCCGTGCAACACTGTCCTATAGAGTTGGAATCGACCGGACAGCAACGGACGGGCTTGGTCCTGGGAGTCCTTATGAAGATGATTGTGCTTCGCCCCAAGATGAGCTCGATAGAAGGTTATTACTGCCATTGTTAGCTGTCA
>NW_022103919.1:3603627-3605376 GCF_000313985.2 Echinops telfairi
GCTCCCACCAAGATTCCCAAACCAAGTCCAACCCAGTGATCCCACAGAACAGGGCCGACCTGCCCCTGAAGGTTTGCAAAGTTATGAATCTCTCTCCCTCGGAGCAGCTGCGAGATTTACAACCGGATCTTTCAGTTGCCAGCAGAGTGCTTCAACCACTGCAAAAACAAGACCCTCTACCCATCAAGTGACAACCTAGAAGAAACCGGGCGGCATGGTCACACAGGGTCACTTTCAGTCGGAATCAACTCAAGGGCAAGGGAGCTGCACTGGTTTGGGAATCGTTAAGGGGACTGAAGGACACTGACTAGAGGACACCTAACAAGAACAACAGATGGGCAGTGGACCAGACAAAAACTCCCTTCCACGAAGTCAATTCTGACTCATAGGGACCCTCTGAGCTGCCCCGGTGGGTTTCTCAAGCCTCATCTTGGTCCATGGGGTAGCCGATGGGTTCAAATTGCTAACTACAAGGTCAGCACCCAATGGGTAACTCACTCTATCACCAGGATTCCTTAGTGAGTGAAAAGCAACTAGACATTCATGCTTTTATAATTCCTATTACACACAGAGCGACAGAAACAGACATAACAAGTTCAAAAAAAGAAAAGCAATTTGCCACATAGTGGTGCTCTCCCGTCTTACAGAGAAAGCATCTCACAAAGAGTCTCTGAGCCCAGACCACCCTCTGCCTACATGCACATCTTCCCATTCCATTTAGCATGCATACTCAATCATTCTTTGTGTAATCTTTTCTTATGTTAAATCTTTGCATAACATCCACTTGACCCACTTAAAGTGTACAATTCAACCATCTTAAGTAAATTTGCAGTGGTGTAACCATCATGACAATCAATTATAAACCAAACTCAACTGCCATCGAGTTGATTCTGATGCATAGCAACCCTACAGGGTGGGGTAGAACTGCCCCTGTGAGTTTCTGAGCCTGTAACTGTTTACAGGAGTAGAAAGTCTGGTCTTTCTCCTGCTGGTGGTTTCGAACTGCTGACCTTGCAGTTAGCAACTCAACGTGTAACCACTATGCCACAAGAGCTCCTTACACTCCATTACAGAACATTTTTATCACCTCAAAAAAGAAATCCTGTGATCCTTTGCATTGCTTCATGACCTAACTTAAATTTCACCTCTTCTGATCCCCGCCAATGAATTCATTCATTCCATTTTCTCAAGTCCTGTGGAATTGTGTTCAGAGTTATTACAGCTTTTAGGCGTCTATGTGAAACACTTCCTTCAAGTTTCATGAGTTTCTGTGGGAAGTGCAGCGAACTGCAGGACTCGGGGGCCTGAGAAAAGATGCTCAAAGAAGGAACAAGCAGAAAATGGAACAGAAAAGCATCTTGGAAGAGTTGGACATTGGAGGCATCTTTAATCTCCAATGACTTCTTCTAAAGCAAATGATTAGCACCACTGTCTGGCAAGTACTAGAGACACTAGATGAATAGTAGATGAATGAAAAGAACTGTTCGTGTGTAAGGAGGTTACCTCCTAGGTATGTCGATTCAAGCCTTTCTTTTGTCAACGATATGGATTTTAGCACATGTTCTATTGAAGAAGTGTGGTATGTTAAATAGTTATTTGCGTAAAACGAAACTTAAAAAATCTCAGTTAGCTATTGAATGATGGATCATGTTCAATCAACCTTGAATTTGTCATCCCGTGTAACAAGAGCTTTCCTAGGAAAAGTACTTACTCAGTAACTATGGAATGAAAAACAAATATGTTGGTCTA
>NW_022103919.1:3606898-3608314 GCF_000313985.2 Echinops telfairi
GAATCCGACCACCTTTGACAGAATTCGCCTGATCTGGCCATTGTGACACTTGACATTTTCAAAGGTTGATGTTTCAGAACTAAATCAACAGGTCTCTCTTCTTAGAAAGGTGAATGTTAGTTTGGAAGCTCCATTGAAACTGTTCAACATCAGGAAGAAAGGGGGAGCTGATATCAGGGGCTCAAGTGGGAAGAGAATGCTTTGAAGTGATGATGGTGGCATGTGTGCAAAGGTGCTTGACACACTGGATGCATGTCTGGATTGTGAGAGCCCCCAATAAAAGTATTTAATAAAAAAATAAAGAAACTGTTCAACAACATAGCAACATCTAAGCCGTCATGAATAGACTCTGGGTGGTGTTTGCCCATGCCCGTTGGCCACTCAGCCAACACATGAGAGATGAGGCTTCCACACTGAAGCGGCAATGCCCTATATTGCACAGCTACACAACTGAAAAAGAGCCCTGGTGGCCAAAGATTCAGCAGTTGGCGTCAGCGGCATCACTTAGAGGTTTTGAGGTGTGGACTACACCCAGTAACATTGTGAAAGGGAGTGTGGAAGAATGCTGGGGGGCGGGGGAGGGGGAGCGGTGTCCTAAGGCCCATTCCTATGAGAGGGAGGTCAGACATGCCTCCACCTTCCAATTATTTCACCAGTTCACCAATTCTAACACCAGTCATCCCTCCCCAGGCATGCTCTACTTCTCCTGCTGGGTTACATAATTCATTGTAAAGGCCGTACAGACTCACAGACAATACTCATGGGCTGATTAAGGAAGTCTGCAAGTTACCAATCAGGATCAGAAATGCTCAGGATTCAGTTCTTCTGGTCAGAGCGAGCTCATGTCAGTCATGCCCACAGCCATGCCTCTGTCTGGTCCTCGGCCTCTCAATCGGTAAAACCTTAGCTTTTGCTCAGCTCGGGCAATGTTGCAAAGCTCTGTTAGTTCTGCTGGGGAATGCTCCAAAGGCATTCTACTCTGTCAGGAGCCACAGCCCAAAGGCACTCAGCAAGCTTAGCTCCCAGACAAATGCCAGGAGGGACCCCACTCCGCAAGCAAGCCTCCCGCGCAAAGGCACGCAGCTTGCTTGCTTTATGGACCGGGAAACCCAACTCTCTTGTGCTTATGGCTCTCCTGCCGGCACTTCTCTACCAAGTGTTGCCATTTCTTTGATGTCATAGCCCTTTGTTCCAGTATGGGAAACAGAATGATTTCTCCCAAGCCGTCTCCCCCAAATATATGCCGAACTTAGCTGCTTGCCAATTGACTATACACTTGGAGGTCATCAGAAGTAGATCAGGAATTAGTCTAACTAAGAGCTATCAGCCATCTAGACCAAGCAGACACCACTGTTTATCCCACAACAAGTAGGGACCACTCCCTTCTGATAAGGGTAGTAGTTGTCTGTTTCCTTG
>NW_022103919.1:3612048-3613295 GCF_000313985.2 Echinops telfairi
AACGTTCTAATGTGCCCCAGTTGGAGCCTCCATGATTAACCAATTGCAGTGATGATTTAAGTCACATGGCTTCATCTGCATGGGCTACAAGCCCACTGCTGCCAGTGGCGTGTGTGTGTGTGTGTGTGTGTGTGTGTGTGTGTGATGAATTGGATGAATGTTTACAGAGAACATCATTTTTCCTTTCAATACTCCATACACACGTTGTTTCATGTCATTGATAGCAATCCCCACATTGTACCATCACTTATGTGCCCCCCCCTGTTTCCCATGTCCATTTCTCCTCTGTCCTACCCCTTCTGAACTTTCTTATGAGGCAAACATTGGCCTGTCTTATCTCAAATGTCTGATAATTCTAAGGAGCTCCACCCTTCTCTGGTGTTACTGCTCCCCTTATAGATCTATCTATGATTTGGTTGAAAATTGAGCCAACGGCATGAGTGTAGTTCCAGACCTGAATTTGGGGGTTCTAACAGTCTCTTTATAACCAGTAAGGGTGGCCTTCTTCATGTTTCTAAATAATTTTGAGTTTTGCTCCATGTTTTTCTCCCACACTCTCCAAGGTGCTCCAATGTGGCCCTTTTCAGAATGGTCAGTAGTGATGGCTCAGTGCTATCTAATTCTTCTTGTCTTGGGCCAGGGGAGCTCACACTTTGTCAGCATGTGAGCTACTCACAAAATGATCCAGTTCAAACGATCTGCCAACTACGAAAATGCAAAACACATATTTTATTTATTTATTACATTTATCCATAAGTGCATTGAGAATTCTTTATATGTACAATGTATGCTTATGTACCTTGCATAACCGCATGAGTCCATATTGCACTGCACAACACAATGAACTGTGTACATTTTTTGTCATGACCTGAGTTTACTCTGATGACTTGTCCTGAATGGAATGAGCCAGGGACGCATAGTCCGGACAGTAGCTGCTGACAGCCAGCCTCAAGCACACTTCCAAATGATATCCATCATGGTGCAACAGTATTTGGACTTAAGGATCCTTATGTGGAAAAAGACTGACTCATATAAATAAGTAGAGCCGAATAAGGCAGTCAAGGAGGTAGCACATTTTCTCCTGTTTGGGTACCTTCCCTCTGTGAGTAAGTTCCAGAACTGCTCATGCACTTTGAACTTCAGCTGAATGTCGGTTTGTAGTGTCAAAATCTCCCATTCTCCGGCTATCAAAAGATATAGGGCCTCTCCCCGAAGAATTTATCTCAGAGGACAGCACTGAAGCTGCA
>NW_022103919.1:3614553-3616113 GCF_000313985.2 Echinops telfairi
AATGAGGCCTCTGTGTGGGCATGGCCTTCTCCTGAGAATTCTGGGAAGTCTGGTACTTCCTCCTTGGAGGTGGGAGACTCTCTGCTCACACCCTGGGAGACATAGCAGCTGACAAGACACATGGACCCACCTTGATGCAGCAGACACCCCTGCCAGCGCTGAGATGTTTCCAATGCCACTGGATCCAAGGACTTTCTACCCACTGGCTTGTGATGTTCTACATTCGGCGTCATTGCATGTGTTTCGTGTATCTGAAGTGGACTTTATAGATTGGTATCAGACAGATGGGTTAATATTGGACTTATGGAGGAGTTGATCTGGACTGGGCTGGGATGTTTTCTCAATGTTCAATTGCTCTTGTATATAAATATACATATACGTGTGTCCATGGATTTGTTTCTCTAGTCTACCCAGACTAACACAATAGGTCATCACTTTTTCATTCAACAATTGATACACATTTTGCTTCAACTTTAATCCCCTCAGTGTACCATTGGGTTTCCCACTTCCTGAGTTTCCTGTTTCCATCCCCCCTTCTTCCCTAACCCTCTGTCCTTGGATAAATGCTGCCCTTTTGATCTCAAATGGCTGAATATTCTCACAGACCCGAAGGCCATTGTCCTGAGTGTCCTACCAGTCTCTATCCTGCTTATAAGCGTGGTTTCTTTTCTTATTTTAAGTTCCGTTCCACATTTTTCTCCCATTCTATCCAGGACCTCCTAACGCGATCTTTTTTAGAACAATTGGTAGAGATAGCCGGGCACCATCTAGTTCTTCTGGTCTCAGAGTTGCTGAGACTGATGCTTGCATGGACCATGAGACTAATTGTTTCCTTGTGTCTTTGAATTTTCATCATTCTTCTCTTCTGTGGATGGAAACCAATATCCAGAACTTTTGTTGTGAATAGATTAGTAATTAAAGGAAAAGAGGAAAAAAAAACAAGGTCTAAAATTGGAGATAACTTAGCTTGTTAATTTTGCTGCACTTAGCGCAGTTGTTTGCAGAAGCACATGACACCTAAGACTGCATCTGATTGGCTGCGCTGTATAGCAATGAAGTGACGAGATTGATGAAAGGCTTAGGTCTATTTTTTTAACGCCATGTGATCTACTGACACTACATTTGCGGTTGACTAGCAGATTGCGAGCGACTCATTGAACTCCCCTGTCTTAGGATCATGGGCGCTGAGGTTACATGGACCATTAATCCAGTGGACTAGTTAGTTCCACGTGTCTTTGATTTTCCCCACATTTATTTGCTCCAGATGGAGAGAGATCAAGAGTTGCCTCTGTGGCTAGTGTTCTTTTGGTTTGGTTTGGTTTTTTAACATAAGTTAACCCATTTGTTACAAGCCAGAGAGGTTTCAGGTAGTGGAGCGTCACTGGTCTTTGAATTCCTTCAGTCTTCTGATGGCTGGCAGACTGACCTGTGACAGCACAGGTGGTCTTGAAAGTCCAGGCCCACCAGCTCCTGTCCTCATGCAGGCCCCGCAGTGCCAGATGCCCACAGCGCGTCTCTGCATGTTGGTTTTGCCGCTGAAGGACCAAGTGCATTTGGCAC
>NW_022103919.1:3617576-3618769 GCF_000313985.2 Echinops telfairi
TAAATCGTTTTATTAGGGGCTCATACAACTCTTATCACAATCCATACATACATCAATTGTGTAAAGCACATTTGTACATTCATTGCCCTCATCGTTCTCAAAACATTTGCTCTCCACTTAAGCCCCTGGCATCAGGTCCTCATTTTTACCCCTCCCTCCCTGCTTCCCACATGTAGAATGATTTTACAGAAAATTTTGTTGTTAGTATTTATATGATCTAAGGAATGTTACATTTAAGAAATTTACAAGTATTTTTTCATATATTACTCTATGATTAAAATAGATGCCTTAGGCTGGTTTCTCTAGAAAAGCAAACCAGTGAAGATTATATGTTTATGATATATTAATATTGATGTAAGAATATTACATATGTATAGAATCACTCACACAGTGGTAGAAGCAGGCAAATCCAAGTCTGTGGAGGCTCCAAACCTGTGGATCTGATGCTGACTAGAAGCTTTTCCTGACTCATAGCTGCAGGGACTTATGAAACCAAGACTGGTAGGTAGACTTGTGGCTACAGAGGCAATGAATCCAAAATTGGTAGGTTGGGTGGAAGGTCTTTGGCAACTCCCAGAATTTATAGGCAATATGGCGGGCCAAGGCAATTGAGTGCACCTGGGCTGTAACCTGAGCAAGGGTATTGCATTCCACCCTAATCTTATCCAGTTATGGAGGCTTACAACGGATCAGCTATGCTTACGGTGTGTTAGGTCAGATCACGGGTGATTAAAACTCAAAAAGTCACTGTCGTGGAGCCGATGCAAACTCACAGTGACCCCACCGGGGGTTCCTGAGACTGGGTTTCTGAGAAAGCCCAGTCTTTCTTGGAGCGGCTGGTGGTTGGTTCAAACTGCCGACTTTGAGATCACAGCCCAATGTGTAACCACTACACCATCAGGGCTCCTCATGGGTGACTACTAGGTGCCAACTACCGAAGCACTGACAATCCCGGCATAAAACCTTAACTACCACAACTGATAATAAACACGACTAAGGATCTATACATGGTTTGATGTAGGCGGAGGTCCCTGGGGAGCGAAAAGAGTGACACTGGGAGCTGATGCCCTGGGTGACCTCTGAAGTCACCGCTAGTCCGTAAACGCCAAGGTGGGTGGCTGTCACCCACTCAGCACCTCCATAGGAGACTGGTTCTCCCTTAAGAACTGCAGCCTACAACTCTTTTTTTTTTT
>NW_022103919.1:3620502-3630880 GCF_000313985.2 Echinops telfairi
CCATCTATCAAAAAGTGTAGCATATGGGGTCTTAAAGGCTTGACAATGTTGGGAAACAGCTGTCTTCCAAGGAACCTCTGAGTGGATTTGAACTGCCACCCTTTTCCGTTCCTATTCAAATTCTTGCTTCACAGTGGCATCACTCCCTGCCCTGTGATTGAGTGTTTCACTTCTTTGAGTCTGACTCTGTATTTGACTTGGTGTAAGAGCCTTGCTTCTCTCGTCTGGAAAACGCAGCTACACCTCGGACTGTCCTGGCAGGTGGCCGGCAGGGTGCAAACACACAATGCTTAGTAAGGCCCCCTCTGGGGCCCTGGTGCACAGTGCTGAAGCTCTCAGCTGCTAACTGTAAACTCAGGGGTTCAAACTCACCAACCTCTTGGGTCGTTAGATGAAGGAGAGAGTCGGGGCAATCCAGTTCCTGAAAGATGCCAGCCTTGGGGGATGGGGGAAACCTTGTCCTATAGGGCCACGATGAGTTGGACCTGATAGGACGAGCCTCCAGTCCAGGGAGTACTCAGCTGTCGTCATTGTCATTGTCATTGTTAGGTACCTTGGGGGTGATCCCAACTCAAAGCAACACCGAGTGATAGAGTAGAACTGCCTCATCGGGTTTTCTCCTTTGTAATCAATGAAGGGCAGCGATTTAGTCATCGTGTGTGCCCCTAAGTAGACTAGACAATAGGATGTTTGGAAACATCCATTCCCCAGCGGGAACCTGGCCTCCAGGTGATAGAACACCTGGCCTCTTGAAGAGGTCTGTCGGTGCTTGGGTGAAGTGGAGGGAGACCCATTCCCCTGCCCCCATCTTGGCCTGGAGCCCACTGTGGGAAGAAGCCGTGGCCACGCTTACCTAATAACACTCTCGGGGGCCCAGGAAGTTGCCATTCTGGAAGCTGGAGCAGAGAGGAAGGGAACCCTGGTGTGACGTGGTTGAAGAGCTCCGTTTCTTGCGTCCTGAGGGGTCTGCAGTTCAAACCAGACGCTCGGTGGGACAGACGTGGCGGTCAGTCTGCTTCTGCCGCTTCGCAGTCCTCCTGTCTGTTCCGAGAGGGTCCGTCTAGGCTGTCCTAGACCTAGACAGAGGCTTAGTCTATACAAAGCACCCGGGGGCAAGCTCTAAATGTGCAGATGAAGAGACGTTGAGCGCAATGACTGCTCCTCGCTCCTGTCTGGCTGTCTTTCAGGTGCCTTGCGTGTGGCACCTTGGAATGCCACTCCACGCCATAACTGACCCCCCCGGTTTTTCCCCCTCTCCCCCAGTCTCCTACTGAGTCTCTGAATTGATTCAAAATGCAGTCTTTTCCGGAGTAGTAGAATGTTCACCTTCTATGCAGGAGCCCCCGGTTCAATGTGTGACCAGCGCACCTCATGCACAGCCACCACTGACCATGCAGGTGTGGACGTGGCTACGGTGCTACACGGATTTTGGTGGAGCTTCTCCATGGAGACCGCCTCGGAAGCAAGGCCTGGCCATCTGCTTCTGTATCTCAGCCAGTGACAACCCTCTGTCATCACAGGTCCGACTCTCCCGACCATGAGGATGGGCCAGGACCCGGTAGCGTTTTGTTTCGTTGAGCACGAGGCCTCCATGAGTTGGGGCTGACTTAGGCGCAGCTGCTAGCAACAGCGTCACAGGAGTCTCGTATGCAGGCACATGTTACAGGCATGTTGCTATAAGCTGTCAGTGAGTTGATTCTGACTCACAGGAAACCCAAGTGTGACAGAGCACAACTGCCCCACCAGGCCTCTCTTCCGAGACACCTCTGGGTGGGCTCAACCTGCCAGCCTCTTGATTAGTGTTCAGTGCTTAACCATGTGCTCGTGTGTACCCCCCAGGGATTCCAACTATAGGCTCACCTGTCGCTGTCAAGTCCATTCCAACGCATATGAGCCTTTCAGGAACACTTAGAAACATCCCACGAAGCCAGACTAGAAGCAGCCTGCATGGTTTCCTAGGCTGTACATCGTTCCAGAAGCAGACGGCCACAGCTCTCTCCCGGAGCACTCCTCCCACACCCTCCTCGCCACCAATTTGGATCACTTGTTGTTCCCTTGTCTGTGGGTTTGTTAACACCACTTCCTTTCCCCCCACGTCCCCTTCTCCTATGTCCCCCGGAACTGTTGGTCCCATTGTTTTCTCCTCCAGATTTTTCATGGAGCCTATTTTATTTAGACAGACCTGCGGAGATAATAACATGCACAAAAACAAGACAGAGCAAAACCAAGCAACAAAAGAAAACACAACAACAACAACAACAACAGAAAGCCAATGACCAAAAAACCCCCACAAAAAAACCCCAAAACGGTGTAGGAGGCCTGGTACCGCATGATCAAGAGTAATGTAACCAAGAGGAACTAATGAAACCCAAATGAAGACTGCGTATGATAATGGGACAAGAGGAAACTCAAAGGAAATAGAGAAAAGAGCTAGGAGGCAAAGGGCATTGATAGAGGTCTAAATACAGGCATGTACATATATAAATATATTTATATATGAGGATGGGGAAATAGATCTATGTGAATTATTTATAGGTTTAGTATTAAGATAGCAGAAGGACATTGGGCCTCCACTCAAGTACTTCCTCAATGCAAGAATACTTTCTTCTATTAAATTGGCATTCTATGATGCTCACTTTCCCGACACAACTGCCGAAGACAAAGAATAAGTAAATGTGGTGAAGAAAGCTGATGGTGCCCGGCTATCAAAAGATATAGAGTCTGGGGTCTTAAAGGCTTGAAAGTAAACAAGCGGCCATCTAGCTCAGAAGCAACAAAGCCCACATGGAAGAAGCACACCAGCCTGTGTGATCACGAGGTGCCGAAGGGATCAGTTATCAGGCATAAAACCACAAAAAATCATATCATTGTGTGCTCACCTCCCTGATACGATCACTGAAGACAAATGGGTGCATAAGCAAATGTGGAGAAGAAACCTGATGGTGCCTGGTTATCAAAAGATATAGAGTCTGGGGTCTTAAAGGCTTGAAGGTAAACAAGCGGCCATCTAGTTCAGAAACAACAAAGCCCACAAGGAAGAAGCACACCAGCCTGTGCGGATCACGAGGTATCGAAGGGATCAGGTATCAGGCATCATCAGAACAAACAATCATATCATTGTGAGGGGGAGCGTGGAGTGGGGACCCAAAGCCCATCTGTAGGCAATTGGACATCCCCTTATGGAAGGGTCATGGGGAGGAGACGAGCCAGTCAGGGTGCGACGTAGCAACAATGAAAGATACAACTTTCCTCTAGTTCCTAAATGCTTCTTCCTCCCCCACTATCATGACCCGAATTCTACCTTGCAACTCTGGCTAGACCAGAGGATGTACACTGGTACAGATAGGAACTGGAAACACAGGGAATCCAGGACTGATGATCCCTTCAGGACCAGTGGTGAGAGTGGCGATACTGGGAGGGTGGAGGGAGGGTGGGTTGGAAAGGGGGAACTGATTACAAGGATCTACATGTGACCTCCTCCCTGGGGGACGGACAACAGAAAAGTGGGTGAGGGGAGACATCAGACAGGGCAAGATAGGGCAAAATAATAATTTATAAATTATCAAGGGTTCATGAGGGAGAGGGTAGTGGGGAGGGAGGGGAAAATTGAGGAACTGATGCCAGGGGCTTAAGTGGAGAGCAAATGTTTTGAGAACGATGAGGGCAATGAATGTACAAATGTGCTTTACACAATTGATGTGTGTATGGATTGTGCTAAGACTTGTATGAGCCCCTAATAAAATGATTTTTAAAAAAATGAAACCCACAGGGGTTGCCGTGAGTCAGCATTGACTTGATGGCAGCGGGTTTGGTTTGGAGTTTGTCATTTTGCTGCAAATATCCTTGAACATGGTGATACCTACAGGGTCAACTTATGAAAACTTCTTAGACACAAACAAACGCCTTGAAGGAATGAGTTCCTGGGCCTGGGGCTCTGGACCATGGTCTCAAGACTCTCCAAAGTCACTTGGCATAACATCACCCACAACGTCAGTGTCTTTTGCCGAGGAGGCGATCCAGAATCCGAGCTCTGGCTTTCATTTGCTTTCCCTGACAACGTCGGGGCACCTGTCCCCAGAGAGCACGTTTGGCTGCCAACAACAACAACAAAGGGAGGTTTGCGTGTCTCAGAGGGGTCTGGGGAGAGAACCTTGGTGGTCTCCTTTCAAAAAAAAAACAACCAACCAGCCACGGAACCCCAGAAGGAGGTGGACTCGACTGTAGCGCATGTGGAATCAAAATACGTTTGATGGGAAGAGCTGTTTCGTTTTGTCTTGTTGAGGCTCGACGTTCCAACTGTGTTCAAAGGCAGGAGCCTGTCTTTGTCTAGTGCTGCGATCACAGTACCTCTACAAGCTGAAATTCGTTCTCTCCGTTTAGGAAGCTAGATGGCGGAGCACCGGCTCTAAGGAATTGCTTCCTTGCTCTATTTTTTTTCAATCATTTTATTGGGGACTCATACAACTCTTATCACAATTCAGACATCCATCCATGGTGTCAAGCACATTTGTACATTTGTTGCCCTCATCATTCTCAAAACATTTGTTCTCCACTTAAGCCCCCGGCATCAGCTCCTCTCTCTCTATCCTTATCCCCTTTCAATTCAGCCTTTCTCTCGACATTCCTTCCTCCTCCCTGCCCTTGAATTCAGGCCAATTCATAGTGACCCTACAGGACAGGGTAGAGCTGACCCTGGGTGCTTCCAAGACTGATAACTTTTTTTTTTAAATCATTTTATTGGGGCTTGTACAATTTTTACCACAATCCATCCATTGTGTCGAGCACATTTGTTGCCATCATCATTCTCAAAACATTTGCCTTCTACCTGAGCCCTTAATATCAGCTCCTCATTTCCCCCCTCCCTCTCCATTCCCCTCTGCCTCAAGACTGATAATGTCAGGTACTCCAGCATAGGCGCTGGGGCGTCCATTACACACTCCCATTGGTCCAAGCTATGGAAACAAAGGAGTGGCACAATGCACATGCTCAGAGGGGCTTGAGTGCCAGGGTGGGCTTCTCTGCACTGGTAGTTCATGCCATGGGCTGGTTTCTGCTGCAGCTGCCCTTTGAGGACTGGTAGGAGGTCGGAGGGCAGCTGTGGCTCTGGCCGGAGCTGGGGTTTGTAGTTTGACTGTGACCAGGCTCGTTCTTTGTCCTTGATGGTTGTCACACCCTTCCCATCTCTGCCCTCTTGTTTAATCTCTGGAATATCAAAATACAACAGAATCCTCCAGATCGTATCCTGCCTCATTCACATCAGAGAGATGAGTGTTTATAACACACACGGCCATAGATCAGGTCACAAATGGGGGATCATGACATCATGTTGAGAGAACCATGGTCCCGTGAAATTGACACTTTTTGGGGGGGGAGACACAATTCATAATAGAGCCAAAGTACCCTTAGAAACTGACAAAGAGCTGAGGCATGGAGGGAGTAAAGGGACTCTTCTCTTTTTCTTCTTTTGTAGAGAACCCTTTTCTACCTCAACTTCCTCTAGACAACTCCGCTTTTTATTTACATTGACACCATGCATTGAGGCTTCAGATTGATTTTGTTCAAAGAGTAAACAACTGGAAACAAGCAAAACAAAGCAAGCGAACATCTTACCATCTCAAAGGTTGCAAAATGCATGGCCTAAAAAAATGACAATGAGCTGAGGATACGTATTTTTTGGCCCACCCAATGCTTTGGAAACGTTTAATTAGTCGCCAACTTTTAAAAAAAATCCAGAAATTTCACAATTAAAATTTGCATACTAATGAAGAGTGGATAACAAAAGATACAGTTGAAAATTGCATCTCTGGCTTCTCTTAAAAATAAAGTATGGGCCGGGGTTTCGTAAATAAATAAAGAAATAAAAGTAAATAATAATTTACAAATTATCAAGGGTTCATGAGAGAGGGAGGGAGTTGGGAGGAGGGGAAAAAATGAGTTGATACCAAGGGCTCAAGTAGAAAGAAAATGTTTTGAAAATGATGATGGCAACAAATGCACACTTGTGCTTGACCCAATGGATTGTGATAAGCGCTGTATTAGCCCCAACAAAAGGATTTGAAATATATAAAATGAAGTAATCTAGCAACACAGGCTTCACCAATCCATTTGCAAGCACTGGCTGTGTCCTACGGCCTGGGGGAGGGTTGACAAAGGGCTGCCCCTGTCTATTACTGGCTGCTGGTGAGTCAGGACCTGAGTTAGGGTAACGTCACACACAACCCGGTGAAACACTGCCCAGTCCTACACCAGCCCCGGGACCAGATGGATGTCATCCATAGGGTTTGCCATGGGGTAATTTTTGGAAAGTAGTAGATCATCGAGTTTTCCTTTCTAGTTTGTCTTAGTCTGGAAGCTCTGATGAAATCTGCATAGCAGCATGCACGCCTCTACTGACAGTGGTAGGTGGGTGGTAAGTGCACATTGGGTGCGTCCACTGGGAATCGAACCCTAGAGGGTGAGAATTCTGCCACTGAATAACCAATGACCCCTCTCTAGCTCCACACATGCACAGAAACCAAACGCATCCATGTAACGAGCCCCAGACCCAGAAACGGAGGGTCACCGATACCCTAAAGTCCCTCATGTCCCCTTCCAGTGATTCCTCACCCCTGCGACACACAGGGACCCGCACTGTGCACTTGTTTATACAAAGGAAATCATCCAGTGTACGCCAATTTGTGCTTTTGACTTAATAGGATGTCTGTTTGTGAAGCTGTAGTTCATACATGTTTTTATTGCTTTATGCTGGTCCTTCATGTGAATAGCCTACAGTGTATTTATCCTACTGTTGATGGACCTTTGTGTTGTGTCCAGATTTGGGCTATTGCGAATCTTGTTATTATGAACATTCTTGCACACGTTTATCACACAAATGCATGCTAACACATGCCTTGACATGCATTTCTAGCAGAGTTGCTTCGGTAGATGTGGACACACAATTACTTCAGGTCGTGTCAACTTACCTTCCCACTGCCTATTGTCGGTTCCAATCGCTGGTTCCCAGTCGTTGTTATTACCTGTCATCCCCAGACAAGAGGCTTCTTTTTTAACTATAACCTTCTGCTCTCTAAACTTGTCTATCTAGGTGTGAATTCTAAATGAGATCCTTAGGTCTTCTCAGAGATACCTGCTTTCCTCTGCTTTGACATTCTTGCTTGTTGCTTTTATTGTTTGACTCATAGCGAGCTGACGTATAAGAGAATGAAATGTCGTGTGGTTCTGCACCTCCTTCATGACTGTTGCTGTCTGAGAGTCCATTGTTCTGGTGGTCACTGTGTCAGTCCACTTCACTGAGGCCCTCTGGCCTTCACCAACACACCACCAAACAGAACGTTGTGTTCTAACTATTGGCCTTTCCTGATGACGTGAGTTGGAGTCTCACCACGCTAAGACAAGGAACATTCTGATTGCATTTCCCGCCACTCTACTCTTAAAAAATTAAGGAGCCCTGATGGCATCGTGATTACGAGTTGGGCTGCTAACAGCAAGGTCAGTGGTTTGAAACCACCATCTGCTCCTGGGTGGAAAGACGGAGCTTTCTAGTCTCACACAGAATTACAGTCTTTGAAACTCACAAGGGCAGTTCTACTTTGTCCTGTAGGGTCGCTATGAGTTGGCATTCAGTTTTGAGGGTTTTTTCCATTGAGTGAAATTTGCACAGAAAATTGGTTTTCCATTCAACAATTCAGACACCTTTTGTTTTTGACATTGTTTGTATTCCCACAATGCAACAGTCCTCTTCCCACTTCCTCTTTGTGTTTCTTGTTTCCAAGTCCAGTGGTATTCAACCTTCCTAATGCCGCGATCCTTTCATACAGTTCCTCATGTTGTGGTGACCCCCAACCATAAAATTATTCTTGTTGCTACCTCATCACTGTCATTTTGCTACTGTTATGAATCGGGCGACCCCTGTGAAAGGGTCGTTCAACCCCCAAAGGTAAGGTGACCAGATTTTAACATTAGTAAAGCGGGACACCATTGCTAAAACTCATACCCTGGCGAAATAGCCACATGGTAGCCGAAAACCGTATACCCTAGCTTGTTGTGCATTCTTTCCAAAAAATCAGAACTTTAAAAAAATGCCAGGGGATGCGGGAAAAATTGTTAAAAATCGGGACTGTCCGGCCAAAAGTGGGATATCTGGTCACCTTACCCAAAGGGGTCGCGACCAACAGGTTGAGAACTTCTGACCTAGTCCTTCTTTCCTCCCGTCAGCTGTTTCCTGAGCTCGAATTGCTCTGTGGATCTCAGGTGTTGATTGTTCTAAGGAGTTCTTGCCTCTCTGGTGTTGACCTTATCAGCCTGTTTTGTTTGGCTCCAAAGTGAACCACCACTGGATGAGTTCAGTTCCAGGTTTAAAGGGTGACTAAGGACCACATCTTTCTTCTGAGATGCAACGGGTGGTTTCAAACTGCTGACCTTGTGGTTATTAGCCGAACTTGCAACCCCCTATGCTATAGGATCCCTAAGAGTCTGAAAAGATTTGATTGCTGTGAAGAAGCCTTGTGCCTAAGGAACTTCCTTTGCCACGGAGTCAATTCTGACTCACAGTGATCTTGTACAGGGCTTCTGAGTTTTTAAATCATCACCGAAGCAGATAGCCTCATCTTTCTCTCCTAGAGAGACTGGTGGGTTTGTACTGCTGAACTTGGAGTTAGCAGTCTGATGCTTACCTGACAGCGCCACCAGGGCTCCGTAATTATCAAAATCTTTTTTTTCTTTTAAAAAACCCTATCATTTTATTTATTTTGTTATTCTGGAGAACAGACACAGCAAAACACACACTAATTAGTTCAACAGTTCCTACATGCTGCTTTTAAATTTCTTGACTACTAAAAAAAAGAAAAATCACTCCCTTTAGCGGAGAACGACATTCAGTTTCATGCCTATGACTTTTCAGAAAGCGATTGCTTCTTCTGGGGTGCCTGTGGTGGGTGGGTTTGAACCACCAACTTTTGGGTAGACCAGCGCTTAGCCCTTTGGGCCACTCAGGGTGATTAAATTTTTCACTCAACATATAGGCTCCCAAACTTGTGTGGCCTACTGCCCCCTTCTCAGGAAAAAAAAAAATTAAGTCAGTATCTTCCCCCCCACCTCCCCTCAATGGAAAATTGTTGCATCTATAATCCAAGATAAAAGTGTAGATACCTGCTCTTGCAACTCCCTCCCCATCTCCATCATTCCAGTCCCGCCCAGGGAGCAGTATCGCGTGCTTGGGGAAACGGAGATCTAAGGTCATTTTTCTGAATTCTGAGTGGCAATCCAGAAAGTTGGGAAGCCAGATAGGGGAATGCATGTGTGTGAGAGACTGTCCCAGAACTAGCAGTAGGTGTTTTAGTCTCCAGGAGACCAAAAAAAAAAAAAAAAACCGGAGGCTAATTCTTAGGGAGGGAAAGCCTGCCTACCTACGGAATTTGGGAAAGGGCAGGGCCGAGTGCTGGTTCTTCTTGAAGTAGCGCTCCTTCCAAGAACTGAGCTAAAAGGAAGAGCCCAAGGCCGAGACACCCGGCCCAGAGATGCAGGTTGGGAGTCAAAGGAGTTCCTCCTGATTGGAGGGTGAGTGGGAAGTCGGAAGAGATAAGACGGGCGCGGGAGGCCGGGGCCCAGTGTGTCAATGTCATGTAAATATCCCCTCTAGGCGGGGTGGCTCCGGCGGAGACTTAAGCGCGTGCACTTTCAATTCTCCAGGCGCTCTCTACCAGCAGCCAGCAGCTCTTTCGCGCGTTTCTCGGACTTCGCGGGCAGACCGCGAGCAGCATGGCCCCTAAGCGCCAGCCTTCGAGCCTGCCGCAAATGAAGAAACCCAAGGTGCAGGGGACCCCGGCCCCCCCGAAGGAAGGTACGTCCCCGGACGACGTTCTACTGGTGACTTAGGGGCGTCCGAAGGGTGGACTGTACGCGATTCACCCCTTCCCACCCACCCGCCTTAAAACGTGGCTCTAAAGTTTCCTGGAGGGCTTTAGGGATTGGGAATGGGGGTTCCGTTTGTGCGGAACCCCCGGGAAGGATGAGCTCCCGGAGCACCTGGGGGGTAACCTGCGGGGGCTCCGCGGCGACGCTGCGCTCGTCGGACCTGCACTCCTGGCTGGGGAGACCCTTGGTTCTGGGCAGTCTGAGGCTGGGGTGACATGCGGGCCCGGCTTCCCTGTCACCCCTCTGCGCCGTGGCACCCCCCCGAGCCCTGGTGGTTCAACTTCCTCACCACCTCTCCGCGCCGTTTCCTTCTTCCTGCCACTCCGGCCCGATCCCTGCCACCTCCTCCCCATCTGGCTTCCAGTTTCCTATTGACTCATAGCGAGCTGACGTATAAGAGAATGAAATGTCGTGTGGTTCTGCACCTCCTTCATGACTGTTGCTGTCTGAGAGTCCATTGTTCTGG
>NW_022103919.1:3630980-3634569 GCF_000313985.2 Echinops telfairi
GGCCCTACCTGCCCCCTCCCCCACCCGCCGGCTCCGGGCCCTTCACCTTTCCTCGCCATCCCGAGCCCCCTGTCCCTGCGGGGCCTGATCTCGCGCCTCCCCTACCTGGCCGCATCCTCCCTGCGGCCCACCTCTGTGCGAGGAAGTCCTGTTTGGTAGGGATTCTTAGTCACAGCTCCTTGGGGCGGGGAGAGCCCCTTCCTGCCCTCGTTGCTGCGACTAGACGCGCCCCATCACGCAGCCTTTCTTGTCATTGCCATGGTCCATTTCTGGTCGTTTTACATCACTCCCCCCACCCCAATGAGACGGTCACTCCGCGCTGCGCTTCCGAAGGCGCGTAGTTTGGGGTTGGACACAAAAGTGGCTTCTTGGGTGATAGGCCTCCCTGATGGCATGGGGCTGGGGTGGGCCCTGGTGGTGCCGCGACTGAGTCCTTGGTGCTGACCTCAGCTGTGGGCCCTGGTAGCAGAGGCCGTCTGTTTCTTTAACCTGGGAAACCCTGTGGGGCAGCTGCCCCTGCAGACTGCAAGGCTGGAAAGCAGGCCAAAAGGCATGCCCTGGGACATGTGGCGGCAGACTGACTTTGAGCAAAGCAAGAAGGGACGGGCTTGGAGCCCACTCGGCCCAGGCTCAGCCACACTGGACGAGCAGTGGGTGAGGCGTCCTCGTCATAGTGCCCTCTCGGGTCGGATTAGGGTTTGGCACATTGTTTAAATTGACGGTGTCTCAGTTCCCTCCTCTAGGAAATGGGGGAGGCAGCTGAAGGGAGAAAGCAGGCTCTGCTCAGCCGTGGGGTCTTGTTGGGCCTGTGCTTATTTCCTCCACTGTAAAATGGGCCCGTTGGCTTTGTCTGAAGTTTAACTGTCAGTAAAGGGGAATGACCCTAAGTTCCTTCATCCTTAAATCAGTTCCTGGGCTCATGACATCAACGGACCCCTCCTGTCAGTAGAACTGTGCTCCACGGGTTTTCAACGGCTGATTTCTTTTCATAATTTTTTTTATTGTGAATTAGTACATGGGGCTGTCTACTCTCTGGAAGAGATAGTCCAGAAACAGCTATGCCCGCCCTATAGGGTGCTATAAGTCGGCAGTGAGTTTGGGTCTTGGTTTCTTAGGCGTGGTGGGTGGGTGGGGTGGCGGCTGATTTTTAAGGAAGTAGATTGCCAGGCCTTGCCTCTGGGTCGATCTCAACGTCTTCCAACCATTAGGTTAATAGCTGAGCATCTTAACTCTCCATGACGCATAGATTCACCTCTCATGAGCAGCAAAATGTAGCTGAGTGCCCCTGCCCTGCCTGCCCCAGCGTTCCATGTATTTAGCTCCCCAGTGAAATAATAGGACCAGAGGGACTGGAGGATACATCCACAGTCCCCTCAGATGCATTTCATCTCAACCCTGATAACTTAGTGGGGCCACTCACTAAATCTGCCCTGAGCAATCCTCCCCACAGTGTCATGCAGTGGCCATCTCTAGTCTACAGATCCTAAAACAGGATCAAAGAAGTGGAGGTGGACAGGTGTTGTGTTCAAGGGTATCCTAGCTGAGATACCCTGGCAGTGTGGGCCATGCCAGCATCTCTGTCTTCCAGCTGTGGCTTCTGTTCTCTTCAAAGGAAGCCGGGTAGGGAAAGGGAGGGAGGAATTCTGATAGCAAGGTGAGAGGCCAAGGAGAGAATGTAAAGTTCATTGCATTGGGGTAGAGGGAGACACCACAGGGGTGGGTGGATTATCTGGTGGGCCACCCCACACTCTGTTTACTGAAACTCCAGTCCCTTCCCTTTCTTTTCCCCGTTTCATTTCTTGGTCCCTACATTCCTCTTGACAAATGTTAGTGGGAAAGATGGACAAGACAGGGAGCAGCAGGATGGTTCTAAGAGTTAGGGTGTTTGGAGGGGAGCCTTGAAGTCTGATCTGAAGGCATTACAAGGCTCCCTGGGGTCTCTGTAGATACTTGGAAACAGGTAGATGGAGCATGCTGGATCTCTGGGTCACTGGTACTGACCTGTGTATGAGCAGCCTTTGTAGATAAAAGCAGACCCCAGCAAAGGGCTTTTCTCGAGTTTCATTAGTGGGTGGTGCAATCAATTTAGTGGGGTGCAACCAGCATTAAAAAAAATTACAGCATCATATACTTTTTTTCTGTGTGGTTGAGTATTGGGTCATAATGTTAAATGTACCTCTTACTATATATAGGTCATGTGAACATATTGGGGGGTGCTCTCAATTAAGGCAAAGGATTTTCACCCACTAACACGTGAATTGAGACTATCACTAACTTAATAATATTTAAATGAGAAACATTTAAATGAGAAAATGCATGTTAGGCGTTTTGTTGCAGCCAGTGGCTCATGGTAAATGTTTTGTGTGGTGTGTACAGATCCCATAGCAGGCAATTTGTTTTTTCCTGTCCAATTGTGTTCAGTGACATCACAGGGATGATACATTGAAACGGACTATAGTGAGAGGGTGAAAATATTTACACCATGGAAATTGGCAAATGTTACAAATTAGCTTGTTTTTCCCCTGGAGGTAGGTTGTTGAACATTTACCTGTTTATCACTAGTGCTAATTATTCATCCTTCCAAAAACTGTCCAATTGGGTACCTATGAATTCAGCTCTTATATTGAGGCAAAAAGATGAGGTGAATTTCTGGGTTTGGGGAAAAAGCCCAGGGAAGACATTTGTATTTTCTACTGATGACCCGAATCCTCGGCTCATGGACATGATGCTGTTTGTTGACACGTATTGATCATCCATAGACTGCCTTGAGCATTGAAAGACCCATCCTGCGCTCAAATAGGAGTGCCTGGAGGGTAAGCAGTCTACTCCAACCCCCACATTCTGGTGACAGACCCCACTGAGAGGTCCGAGGCTTTGAGTCCTGGATGGAGGAGTAGAGAGAGCCGGGAAAGCAGCATTTAAACACAAATGCGGAGACCCTGCTGGTTTGAAAGGTTGGCCTGGAAAGCCAACGTAGTTCCTTCATTTCACGTGGTGAAATTAACATAGGACTGCCCACCCCACACCCCATTGTGTTATTTTGCAAGGTTGTAACTTGGCCATGAGCCAGCAGGTAGCAGGATTGGGTAAACACTGAGCAAGGTCAAGAAGAGCGGTCTTCAGAGGGCTTCCACTTTACCGTTGACAAAATGTGTCAGGCAATTTAACGGGTTTTGAATTGTGTAACTGTATAGAAGAGAGTTCACCTCGTCTTCGTGACAGGGCTTAGATTAAAACCCAAGCAATGGGTCATATGTGTGGGCTGATGAGCTTCCGGCCTTGCAAATAGGTCTTAATTTCAGTGGCTTCCCCATCTGGAAAAAAAAATAAAGATGGGGGTGCCGCCTCCCTCCCCCCACAAAAAGGGAGGCACTGCGGTGGCCCAGTAGGAGCCCCGGTGTGTGGGGGGTTCCGTCTCCTATCGGGCCCGGGTGCGCAGCCCAGTTATTAGCAGGCCTGCACTTTTGGGGGGTTACGAACACCCCTCAGCCGAGCATCCCGCGCCACCCCGCGGAGAAGGGAAGCCGCTCCGCCACCACGTGACGGGCCGCTGTGGGGGCCCGCGCTCCGCCGAGCGAGACCCCGCCCC
>NW_022103919.1:3635942-3637004 GCF_000313985.2 Echinops telfairi
CCGGGGGCTGCGCGCCTGCCCGATGGCCGGAAGCGCGCCCTGCTGCCCCCCGCCCGGGACAGAAAGGGCGCCGCGCTCCCCAGTGCCTCCGGGGGGCCGGATCCAACAAGGCTTGCTCCCTGCGAGTGCGCTGCGCGATCCGCGGGGGTTGGGGGCGGCGGCCGGAGGCCGCCAGCCTGCGCGAATTGGGGTTGGGGGACTAGAAAGAGCGATCGGGCCCCCATCGCGTGGTTACCATAGTGGAGTGGAGTCGGGGTCGACTGCTAACCTGCGTTGTAGGTGTGTCTACCCCCAGAGGCTGGGCAGAATCTGCAACTTTGAAAGGCGCTTCTTTTTACCGTGGGAGGTTCCCTGGGATTTTCGTCCTGGGGTCAGCCCTTCTGTTCTGGCCAGCAAGTAGTATGACTTAGAAGTCCTCAATAAATAGCGAGGTTAAGGCTATTCTCAAAAAGGTTAGGAGTTTTAGTGATTGTTGTCTTTTCAATTATGGGATTCTTTTTAAGTACTACACAGTCAAATGTGGTCTGAATCGTGTAGCACATCGCACGAGTTGAAAGGCCTTTCATTAAAAAGCTATTTGCCAACTGGCTGTAGGAACACGTGGAGAGCATGCCTGGTGGTAGACAGTGCTGTAGTTTTAATAGCTTCATGGCGAGGTATTTCACATCCTGGTCAGCGTCTAACATCTGCTAAACCTTTGTAATAGAATAAACTTTTTGAAAAGTAAACTAATTTGATTTCTAATTTGCTTTGAGCCTTATGCAAATTTTTCTTGCAGAAAAAGAACAACAGGAAGCAATTGAGCATATTGATGAGGTACAGAATGAAATAGACAGGTAAATTTTCTCTTACTTGACTTTGTAGATGGTCTTCTGAGATGCATTTTGAGGCCGAGTAGACTTGAGACAAAGTTGCTGGAAATGGCTTGGAGCCTGAATGTCAGACGATATGAATTCCAAACACAAAGCATGTTTGTTACTTAAGGGGCTGTACATTAATCTTGATAATCAAAATTTGAATTTGGTTTCAAAAGATACAAATGCTCTGAATTAAGGTGTGTGG
>NW_022103919.1:3638021-3639637 GCF_000313985.2 Echinops telfairi
GATTACTTGATTTGTCATCACTTATTGCAGTATTTTGATGAAAATCCTTACTTTGAAAATAAAGTTCTCTCCAAAGAATTTCATCTGAATGAGAGTGGTGATCCATCCTCAAAATCAACTGAAATCAAATGGAAATCTGGAAAGGTAAGCTTTGAGAAATTAAGCAAAATATTTTTGCATTGTAAAATATCTCATTGCTTTGTTGTAATGTGTTTAATATAAAATCATGTAAATTTGATCAAGTCAAATGCTATAGCTTAAAGCTATTATAAAGAATCAGTAAATTTGGGGGTTTCCCTGTTGATGGTTGAGGTCTTAAAATGATTTGCTATTGCCCCAAATCCATTATTGGTAGATATTTATTTTGGTGGATATATTTAAAGTTAAATTGTGCTGTGGTTTTATGTGATATGTTATGTGACATGATACATATATAAACAAATGGGTCTAGTTTTATAAAAGCCCAAGTTGTTGCTTTTGGAAAGATGATCATAAATTTTTTAGAACAGTACAATTTTAGGGGCTTAGAGTTTTAGGTCAGCTTAGTTTGTCATTTCATAGCTGCTCTTGGACAAGGAGAACATTTTATTATTCAGATTGTAGACAGTTGAAGTGTTTTCCTCTCCGTCTCTGTTAGGACTTGACGAAACGATCCAGTCAGACACAGAACAAAGCCAGCAGGAAGAGGCAGCATGAAGAACCGGAGAGTTTCTTTACCTGGTTTTCCGACCACTCTGATGCAGGCGCAGATGAGTTAGGGGAGGTCATCAAAGATGACATTTGGCCTAATCCATTACAGTACTACTTGGTGAGTGGAAAATGTTCTCTGTAAATGGAAAGCTTGTGTAAGGTTGTGCTTGCCTCATTTGGTGGAAAACAAGGTCTTAGTGTATTCCTTGTCTTTTTTTTTAAGGTTCCTGATATGGATGATGAGGAAGGTGAAGGAGAAGATGATGATGACGACGACGAAGAAGAGGAAGGTTTAGAAGATATTGATGAAGAAGGGGATGAAGATGAAGGGGAAGAAGATGAAGATGATGACGAGGGAGAGGAAGGAGAGGTAAAAGACTCATCCAGCAGGAACTAGAACCAAGAGTTAGCCAGTCCTTAAACAGAATTTACCCTGTTACTTTCGGGTTTTAGTGTATTGGGAAGGAACTGACACAGTTTGCATGTGAGTTTGTAGAAAAGAGCCGTTTGTTCTCCAAGAACCAGTGATACTCTGACAATATCCCTGAGTTCTGTTCGTAATAGGAGGCAGGATTTTAAGTTTAGTTTCAGTTAGGTCTGAGATAATGACCAATGGTTTTGTTACTGCAAAAATGTGGCTGATTTATCTAAAACGAGCACTGGATTTTTCAACCCAAATTCCATGTAGATTGATTCAGGCCAGAAAATTGGGATGTCCCCCATAGTGTGCTAATCCTTTTAGTCTGTGCACCATATGAAAACCTCGCAAGTGGCCCGAGAATTAAACTTGAAGACTAATCAGTGCTCCCTTTTCTTTATTTCTTTGAACAGGAGGATGAAGGAGAGGATGACTAACAGAACACTGATGGATTCCAACCTTTTTTAATTTTCTTCAGTCCCTGGGAGCAAGTTGCAGTCTTTTTTTT
>NW_022103919.1:3641036-3642408 GCF_000313985.2 Echinops telfairi
TGCTCAGTCTACTCAATGCCATTGTGCATATAACCTTTTGAGAAGCTACCTAATGCATAAGCTTTTTTTAATGCTGTAAAATATAGTAGCTAAATTGATGCCACCTTCAAAAGTGAATCAATGGCCAACCTGGGCAAATTCAGTTTTTTGTTGTATAAAACTTTATAAATGGAACTATTCCATCAAAGAAGCAAAGTGTAACAAGACTTGTTTAGATGGATAGTATGTAATTTCTCTGCACAGGTCTCTATATTTAGTAAATACATCACTGTACTGGTCAGGAATCTTGCTCCAATAAAGGAACATAAAGATTTTTTTTGGACTGGGGTCATTCTCGTTTTGCTTTGGGGTTTAGTTTGGGGGATTGTGAGAAGTTTGAGCTGGTCACAGATCTTGGGACTCATTTGGACTTTGGTTCAGTAAATGGGATTGGTGGTTGTATTTAAGTCTCAACCAGGAAGAACTTAAATTTACTGAATTAGTAACTAAGTCTGACTCACAAGCTTATAGGTAAATCACACCTGGGAGTTTTAACACTGGTTGCATGTCACATTTAAGCAGAGATCTCATCTTTGGTATCTGAGAGAGTGGGATTCTTTATTACCACCCAGCGCTTGCTTGTGTCTAAATCTTTAAAAAGGCTAGGCTCTCAGGAGGGACAACAGGACCTACCTGGAAAGTCACTACAGAACAGCTAGTATCCAGAAGCCAGTGGAGGTTGGGGAGCTAACCTTTAGTGGGGGGAGTATTGGAAAAGGATAGATGACTCCCCCTGCTGTTGCTATCAGGCCATTTGAAAAAGGCATCTAAACAAGGTAGTTTGTGTTCTCAAGCTGTGCTGGTCTTTACAAAAGCCAGGAAGGGAAGAGGGTAACATGGTTCAAAAACCCTAAGAATGTTCTGTTCTAGACTTCCTGCAGTTTTGAGGTGGTTTTTCCAGGGATGCACTGATTTGAAATAAACATTTCCTTAGATCCTTGTACTTTGACAACATGCCAGCACCCTCTACATGTCACCCAACTCTTCAATTGGTCCACAGTACCTGGGCTTGTTTTAAGGCTGACAAATTTGCTTTACAGCTGGCTTCACTTGTGTTCTCTGTTTAGCTCTTGAATGAGATTGATATGAGTAATTGTGGCAATGAAGCAATTACCACTTTATAATGCACATACCTATTTTCAGTTGGTCTCAAACATTAGATTTCTTTAAAACAACTTGGGGCTCATAACAATCCATACAATGCTCCAGTGTGTCAAGCACATCTGCGCATATGTCGCCATCAGCATTTTCAAAGCATTCTCTTCCCACTTGAGCCCCATCCTATTTCTCCCTCCCCCACCTGCCTGCCCTCTCATAAACCCTTGATAAGTTA
>NW_022103919.1:3642864-3650775 GCF_000313985.2 Echinops telfairi
GCCCCCCCTTGTGACTACAAGAATAACAAATTTGAGCCTGGAAGTCATGTCAACTTGACTGGTAGCATTTGTCAACAGTCTACCCAAGTAGGGCTGATGTGTAAGACTACAGTGTGTTGGAAAGGGGAAATGTATATGGAGCCTCATGTTGCCTGTATAAGCAGTCATTCCTGGACCAGTCGGTTTGCACTACTCATTGTCCACTAGGTGCTGAGCAGGTACTTGAATGATTAGGCAGATGGTCCAACTCTGGTTAGACTTCCATCAGCCCAGGACTAGAGACCCAGGACCCTAGGCAAGTGAGAGATGAAGAGACCCTGTTACTTCTGAACCTCTTTCCCTTAAAGTGAGATGTTAGCTGGGAAACATTCCCAAGGGCTTGGAAAACCACCTTGAGGGCTTCCAGCAAAATTCAGCCTTTTGGCTGCAGCGAGTCCGTAATTGGTTCTGAAAATAGGACACACCTTGCTAAGGAGACCTAAAGCCACAACATTCCCAAAGGAGTCAATATGAATGACAGTTTGGCTGGGTAGTTCCTGAAAGGGGATGCTTTGATTCAAGGGTTTCTCAAACGTGTAAACTGCCAAAAGCTGAACTCCCTTCTTAGGAATTATGGGTAATCATTACCATTGCTCATGACAACTAGGTCTCTTATTTTAAAACAAGCTACTAACAATTATGCACGGGGGGCGTTGGGGGGGGCGCCTTTCCCCACCTAAGGCCTGAAGCTTCTTGGGGGAGCAGTCCAGCAACGCTTGCGGGCGGGGCTAGGGCCTTGCCTTAGTGCGCCGTCCATTCCGGGGGTGGGGGTGTCACTGAAGAGCTGGAGCTGGGGCCTCAGCAAAAGGTGCGCTGGGCCCTTAATACCTCTGGGGGAGGCGATGGGCGCTCTGGTTTCAGGGGTGGGATCGAGGGCGCTGACCTGGCGCGGCCGGAAGGCGGCGCTAGTGTCAAGGTTTCGGGAAGGCCAGCGGGTCCCGGGAGGGGGCGCCCGATCCCGCTTCTCCAGCCCCGCTTCCCGGGAAGTTTCAAGTTTGAAAGTCCTGCGAGGGCAGCCGCAGCTTCCGGAACCAGCGTGGGGACGACGAGGGGTCGGAGCGGCGCCATGGAGGAGGGGGCGCCGGCGCAGGTGACCTGCGTCCGCAGAGGCCGGGCCGCGGGCGGGGGCCGAGGGCTGAGGGGTGAGCGGCGAGCGCCGGCCGTGCCCCAGGCCCGCCGCGTCACGACGACCCCCGCCCGGCCCGCGCGGGCTCGCGGCCCCGAACGCCAGGGCTAGGCGGTGTCCCTAAGTCAGCCGCGAGGCGACGCCGGGCCTGGCCAGGCCAGCCCCGAAGGTGTCGCGTCCGCCGTCTGGGCCACCTGCGCAGGCCCAAAGTTGTCTAAGACCGGTGCTTTCAAGCGGGACGCCGGGAAAGCCACCGGGGGTGGGTCCCGGGGTGCAGCGGCTGTGGCGCGCACGTGGAGAGGGGTCCCCGGAAGGTCCATCCTTAGCATTCGGTGGGGAGGGGTCCAGCCCTGCGCGGGGGCCGGCCCTCCTGAACCCCCGGGCAGAGGGTTCCGGCCCAGAGTGGCAGGGCCACCGGGGGGTCGGGGTCGGGAGGGACTTGTTACTGAGGAGGGGGAGGTGTCCAAGGCCAGAGCCAATGGGGGTGTGACCTGTGTCTGCAAGATGGAGCCCCAACCCAGGGCACACCGGACCGTGGGGTGTGCTAAGGGCTAAAGTGTCCTAGGCCGAGGCTGCTGCTTGTGACTGCTCCGTGAGTCCCCAGGGCAGCGTCCACCCGCTCCCTCCCCTTCCCTCCGGAGTCCGGCTGCTTGTTCCAGTGGCGGCTTGTGCACATTTTCCTATTTCCTGCAAGCCTCCGCCCAGCAGCGGCCCGGTGACTCAGGGCGCCCGGAGTTGCACCCCCCAGGCCCTGTGGGATCTTTGTTTGCTCTAACCCTCTCACCCGGGGCGGTCATAGGATTTCCTGAGCCTCGCCCTCCAGAGCCTGTCTGGCCACCGGGGCCCAAGGCTGGCCTGGGGTGGGGTCCCTGAGATTGAGGTGGCCAAACCCTTCTGAGGGGCGCTGGAGATGGAGAGGAGACAGGTAAGGTGGGAAAGGCCGGGGGTCTTGCAAGAGCCCGCGGGGGCGTGGGCATGCACACACACATTACCAGTTACTCCGTGTTGAGGTCAGCTTTGGCACTGTTGGGTTTGACATGGCTTCTGAGCTGGAGGCTTTCTGCCTCGCTCCAGCCAGGGGTAAATTCGAAAGAGAATTCCCTGCTTCCCCTCAGCTCCTCTCTGTGCCTCTGTGTTGTCACTTGTGACATTGGGGTGTCGGGGGACCAAGCCCTGATTTCTCCTTACTCATGTGACCGTGGTACACCTCTCAGCAACAAACCCTTTCTTGTCATCTACCCTGGCTCCCGGATACAGAGAAGTCAGCCAGTCGCAACCAGGTTAAGGGAAGGGTGGTTGGCCGCAGACTGGGGCCCAGTCTCTCTTTCTCTCTCTCATTGTAGGATCTTCTGTTCTGGGTTGTGACCATGGACAGTGACTTCACCCTTCTGGGTCTTGGTTTCCTCATGGGTAAAACAGATAATAAGCACATCTACCTGGCGGGGTTGCTGTGAGGTGTCTGGAGTTCCGACTATGGGGCCGAGCAGAACAGCTCCTGTGGGTTTCTGAGACAGAAACTCCTTAGGGACTTTTAAGGGTTCTCTCACTGCCCTGGAATCCATGCCGTGACTCATAGTGACCCCAGAGAACAGGGTAGAACTGCCCTTGTGAGTTTCAGAGACTGTAATGCATTCCATGAGTAGAAAGCCCAGTCCTTCTCCCTCAAAGCTCTGGTGGCTTTGAACTGCTGACCTTGTGGGTCGCAGCCCAACAATAAGCACCATCTAAACCAGGGGTCCTCAAACTACGGCCCACAGGCCACATGGGGCCCGCTGAGGACATTTATCCGGCCCACTGGCTGTTTTTGCCGCCATTGCCTGCCCTGCTTAGCAGCCGACTTGTCCAGCATAGGAATTTGTTCTTAGTTTTTTTTTTAACTATGGTCTGGCTCCAATGGTCTGAGGGACAGTGAACTGGCCCCCTGTTTAAAAAGTTTGAGGACCCCTGATCAAAACATTAGCTATGTTTCCCCCTCACCCTTTTTTCCTTTCTGAAGGTCAGTGGCCAGGAGATTGAGCTAGGGAAGTGGCTTTTCCGGGCCCCTCTGATTTCGGGAATTGAAGTCTGAGGGGCCCTGTAAGGTCGTAGAAGCTTCTCAAACCCATGTCAATTGATCCTAGGTACCATCTTCCCTCCTCTCTTGCCTCTCTCCGTGCCTGGTGGTAGGGGCTGCCTGAGAATAACTTTCTCTGCCTTTCCGCAGCCGCAGCCGGGGACACGCCAGCGGCCCCCGGAGGATGAGAAAGAGCTGATCCGCCGGGCCATCCAAAAGGAGCTGAAGATCAAGGAGGGTGTGGAGAACCTGAGGCGCGTGGCCACAGACAGGCGCCACCAGGGCCACGTGCAGCAGCTGCTGAGGTCCTCCAACCGCCGCCTGGAGCAGCTGCACGGGGAGCTGCAGGAGCTGCACGCCCGCATCCTGCTGCCTAGCCCTGAGCCCAGCCCAGCTGGTGAGTGGGGCTGAGGTGGAAGCAGACCCCTCATGACAGTAGGCACTAGGTTGAGCTGCCTGCTGGGCCTGGTGTGGCCCCAGGCAGGCTCCCTTACCCCTGTGAGCCCCCTCCAGGTGGGTTGCCCCCAGCTGATGGCCCTCAGGAGGAGAGAAGGGGAGCAGAGATTTAGGCTCTGGTGAGGGGCTCATATGCCCACACGCCCTGTGCACAGAACCTGTGGCTTCGGGACCCCAGCCATGGGCGGAGCAACCGAGGGCTCGGCACCTGGAGGCTTTACAGCGGCAGCTGCAGGTGGAGCTGAAAGTCAAGCAGGGTGCTGAGAACATGATCCACACATGTGCCAGCGGCACTCCCAAGGTAAGGCCCCGGGGTGTGAGGGGAGAGGCATGGCTCGCAGACACCAGGAGAGCTGCAGCTCTAGGCCCGATTCTGGTCAGAAAGAGTGACCCAGCCCATGAAGGGGAGCTTCTCTGACTTTTAGGAGAGCCCCAGTTTTCAGTGTGGTGAGGCCAGTTTGGCTCTAAGGCAAGCATCCGGCCTTCAGTCCTCAGTCTGGTAGGGAAGACAAAGCCTTCCGCCTGCTGGGAGCCCAATGGCCTTCTCACAGCAGAGGCCCAGCCCAAGCTTTGATGTTAGGGAGCCTTAGTACCACCCGGACCTGATGGCCCCAGCCCTGATCTGGTCTGATGGGGGTGGGCTGAGGGGAGGGTGCTTGGCCCCTGACCTGGTCTCCCAGGGGAGGCTCCAGTGCCCAGTCTGATGGAGCATATGCCGCGGCCCCCTAGGAAAGGAAGATCCTGGTTGCTGCCCAGCAGATGCTACGGGACAGCCAGCTGAAGGTGTCCTTGCTGCGGATGAAGATTAGCAGCCTGGAGGCTGGCGCGTCCCCTGAGCCAGGTGAGACCTGGAGCAGCTGGCTGGCCGGTGGGGTCAGTGTGCTGGGCGGGCCAGAGCAGGCCAGCATCCGAGCCGGTCCCCTCCTCCCCAGGTCCCGAGCTGCTGGCAGAGGAGCTGCTGCACCGACTGCGGATTGAAGCGGCTGTGGCCGAGGGCGCCAAGAACGTGGTGAAACTGCTTGGCAGCCGGAGGACGCAGGACCGAAAGGCGCTGGCCGAGGTCAGGCCGTGGTCCCCTGCTCCTCCAGCTCCCCTCCAGGGGTTGGCTTATTTCCACACTGGCTCCGTAGTTGGGAGTGGGGTAGACGGGTGGGTACATGAGAAACAGGTCCAGACCCCACAGGGGTGGGGCTCCAGGGCCCTGGCCTGCGGTGCCCACCTTCTGTCCCCTCGGGCAGGCCCAGGCCCAGCTCCAGGAGTCCTCCCAGAAGCTGGACCTCCTGCGGCTGGCTTTGGAGCGGCTCCTGGCAGCACTGCCTCCTGCACACCCGTTGCGTGGCCGTGTGGCCCGGGAGCTGCGGACCGCTGTGCCTGGGCACCCTCCGCCTTCGGGGACCTTTGTGAAGCCCACCACCCTGACAGGTAGCCGGGAGCCCCGGCCCCTTCAGAGCTCGCCCTCTTTTGCGTGATGGGGAAGAACTGGAGAGAGGAGTTCAAACCCTCCACCCTCCTCCCCAACTGACCATGTTTGTAACCTTGGTCAACTACCTTCCCCTCTCTGAAGCTCTGTTTGTCCATCTGTACAACGGGATTAAGGGCACCTATTTCAGAGGGTGGACCCAGGGCCCAGCCCAGATCCACACCACCAGCTTAGCTGATCTTTAATCGGTAACCAGAATATGGTTAAAATGCCAGGGCTGGGGGACTCAGAGCCCCAGGGTCTCGGTTCCCCGTCCTGGGCAGCGTGGACCATTGGAAAAGTCATTCTGTTCCCCAGCCGAGCCGTCTCTTTATAGCAACAGCTGAACTGTAGGGAACAAATCATCCAAGAGCATCAACCGCAAAACCCTGAGCTTCCCCCACATCCCTGGTAGGGGAGAGGGGGCACAGTGGGAACTGAGCAGAGCTAAGAAGTGGGAGGATGGGCTAGATGGGCCAATCAGAAGGTGCTTCTGGGAGGAGGTGGTGCCTTACCCTGGTCTTGAAGGACATGCATGAGTCCTCTAGGTAGACAAGCTGGGGGAGGGAGAGGGGACTGTGTTTTCAAAAAGCCAATTCAGCTCTGGGAGGCCACCCCATAGCCTGACTTCCTGGCTAAACTTCCTATTCCCCATCTCTTCGAGGCCTTCCCACCCTGGGCACCTGCCTTTGTTGATAAAGCCTCTCTGAATGTAGCCCCCAGACCTGGGCTCCCCAAAGGGTGCTCTTGGACCCGGCTCCTGTGCTCGGAATCTCCTGATTCCCACTGCTTCTCAGGGGCTCAGCTGTAATGACCCTAACCAGGAGCCGTCATTGAGAGAGGTGGGGCAGAGCCATGGCTCATCCCTATGGTGGAGATGGGGAGACTGAGGCCCAGGGAGGAAGTGGGACAGGAAGCCAGGTGCCCTGCTCCAAGCCACACCAGGCCCTGAGCCCTGGGCATCTCATGCTGTACTGTGATGGTGTATGGCCTGGATGACGGCCGAGCCTCCTGCCTGGGTGACCGTTGTCCCTGATGCATGGAGGGTACTAGATGACCTGCCCCAAGAATGGCGGGTCAAGTCCAATGTGGGTGGGCCTGGACTCAGAGGTGTCCAGGAGAAGCTGCCATTCCTGAGCACACTGGGGTGGATGGAGGAACAGAGGTGGGTGGCCCCTCACCCGCTCCCCATGCCCCCTCCACCCTCAGGGACACTGCACGTCCACCTCCTGGGCTGCGAGCAGCTGCTGACAGCTGTACCTGGCCGCTCTCCAGCGGCTGCACTGGCGGGGAGCCCCTCTGAGAGCTGGCTTTGGGCCAGGGCCAAGCAGCAGCGTGGTGGGGGCGAGCTGACCAGTGAGTAGGGGGCTGTGGAGAACTGTGGGGTGGCAGGGGGCAGCAAGGACTGCCCTGAGCCCTTGCCTCCGGCCTCGCAGGCGAGGTGCTGGCTGTGCTGAAGGTAGACAACCGTGTGGTGGGCCAGACAGGCTGGGGGCCAGTGGCCAAGCAGTCCTGGGACCAGAGCTTTGTCATCCCCCTGGAGCAGGTAAGGTTGGCCTTGCAGAGGCAGAAGACCGACCGACCCAGTGGGAGCTCGTTCTGCGATCTCCCATCCCTAACCTGGGCCTTCCCGGTTCAGGCCCGTGAGCTGGAGATCGGGGTGCATTGGCGGGACTGGCGGCAGCTGTGTGGCGTGGCCTTCCTGAGGTTGGAGGACTTTCTGGACAATGCCTGTCACCAGCTCTCCCTCAGCCTGGTGCCTCAGGGGCTGCTCTTCACCCAGGTGCTCAGTACCTCCTGCCTTCCGACCTTGCCACCCAGGACCCCCCCACCCCCCTTGAGCTGGAAGAGCCTTTGGGACTGTGACCCGCCATGCCCAGGTGTGGCATTGAAGGTGCAGGAGGAGGTGACCTCCTCGAACGCAGGGTTCCTAACCCCGCTCTGGGGGCAGCAGAGAGCACCGCACAGGAGTCAGGGAACCTGCCTTCCTGGCAGCCCTTGACAAGGGCTCAGTGTCCCCACTGGGACAAAGGAAGACATAGACCCGCCCCCACCCCGAGCCCCTTGGCTGACATTAGGGCTCAGACTGGGCTGTAGGAGGGCGAGGAAGAAGAAGGGTTAGGATGGGGAGGACTGCTGCTAGCCCTGGCCCCGCCCCCACAGGTGACCTTCTGTGACCCCGTCATTGAGCGGAGGCCTCGGCTGCGGAGGCAGAAACGCCTCTTCTCCAAACGCAGAGGTATGGGGCCGGGGAGGGCTGGGCGGAGCCTTCGGGGCGCCCCGGCCTGAGCACCCTCTCATTTGGCCCCCAGGCCAGGACTTCCTGAGGGCCTCCCAGATGAACCTCAGCATGGTGGCCTGGGCTCGCTTGGTCATGAACCTGCTGCCCCCCTGCAGCTCCCCAAGCACCATCAGCCCCCCTAGAGGCTGCGCTCAGACCCCAACCACACCACGGGGCGCCACCTCCCCCATGTCCCCCAGGTGAGGACCCCCCTTGCCCCCAACTGCATGCTTGCCCGTGGCACCCTCCTCTTCCAAGTTCTGTCATGTCTGTCAGTCTGTCTCCCTCCATTGTTCCTCACCGTTTGTCCTGTCCGTCCATCCTGCCAGCCACGTGCCTGTTCCTCCCCACAGTATTTTCCCACCAAGAAAAGCCCCCTTGGGAGAAGAGGCCCCACCCAAGCCCCCGCGCATCTACCTGCCTCGGGAGCCCACCCCTGAGGAGACTCCGGTGTGGGGCAGGCCCGGGGGCTGTGGCGGGGCTATGCGGAGGGGCAG
>NW_022103919.1:3650875-3687063 GCF_000313985.2 Echinops telfairi
TGGGGCGTGTAACCCCAGCTGGGTACTTAGCCCTCTGCTCTCACAGTGCACCAAGCGGCCGCACATGGAGTCCAGGACAGGACTGGGGTCGTCTCTGCCAGCCTCAACCGCCAGGTACCCCCAGTGGAGACATTCACCCCCTTGCTTGAACGTTTGTGTAGCCTTTCATTCATCTCTCGGTTGGCACCTGACAGGTCACTGGCTTGGGGTCCGGGCTTCCCCACTGAGCCATCCTGGAGCTCGCACTATGATGCCAGGCGCCAGGGTAGTGCTGTCCTGGCGCCAGCCCCTTTCCTGCGGGCCACCCCTGGGGCAAGGCATGGAGGTTTCAGAGAGGATCCAGTAGGGGCCCAGCCATTGTCTTAGGGGTGTCCTGTGCCCTCTCTGTCTTATAGGAAACCCCCCCGGCTTCAGGACTTCCGCTGCCTAGCTGTACTGGGCCGAGGGCACTTTGGGAAGGTAGAGGGCTAAGGAGGGGGCAGTGTGGTGTGGGAGGGGGTGGCTCAGTGGAGCTCCGCAGCAGGGTCCATCTGAGCCCACCTCTCTGCCCTCAGGTCCTCTTGGTCCAGTTCAGGGCGACAGGGAAATACTATGCCATCAAAGCGCTGAAGAAGCAGGAGGTGCTGAGTCGGGATGAGATAGAGAGGTATGTAGCAGGAGGTGCCTTCCCAGCCACCTGGGCTCAGAGAGCACCTCTGAAGGCCAGGGCCAGGGCCGTGGGCACCCGAGGGTGCAGGCTTTGGAGAGGTGACCCTGTTGTTAACTGTGTGCCCTCTTTTCTCCTAACCTGTTTCCAATGGGTTCATTGGGGGTTGTGTGAGCCCAATAGAGCAGCAGCATCTCTCTCCCTACCTGGCCCTTTGCCTGAGGTCCCAGCGAGTCAGGGGTGTCGTGTGGGTGGCAGCGTGGTCCAAGAAGTGGGTCCTTTCCTCTGAGCCCCATGAACTTGCCCCGCAGCCTGTACTGTGAGAAGCGGATCCTGGAGGCCGTGGGCCGCAGCGGGCACCCTTTCCTGCTCTCCCTCCTGGCCTGCTTCCAGACGGCCGGCCACACCTGCTTTGTGACGGAGTTTGCACCTGGAGGAGACCTCATGGTGCAGATCCACGAGGATGTCTTCCCGGAGCCCCACGCCCGGTGCGTTCCCCCCGCTCTGGCCTGCCTCTGCCCTCTACCAGCTCCCTGCGTGCCGCCTCCTCCAGGAGCCCAAAGTACAATAGGCCTGGGTTCTGACCCTGACTCCAGCCCTCACAGCATTTCTGACCCGGCCTCAGTTTATTTTTTGTGGCTTCTGGCTGTGCGTTCGATCCATAATATCTATTGCACACACTTATTATATAGGTGAAAGTAGTGTCTGTCAGGTGCCCGGCACAGGGACGGGCGCAGGGCGTGCACAGCCGTGGGGACCTGGGGCTGGGTTCTTCCCCGGCCAGGGTGCAGGCTCTGGGGCTGCCCCTACTGTGTGACGTGGGGTAGGTCACTCCTCTGGACTCGCAGATGCTCACCTGAGAAACAGGCATGGTGAGTGTATTGACTGCAGCGACTCTTGGCATGGCCCCCCGCACAGCCTAACAGCCCAGGTAGACATGCTCTTGGTGCACAGTGGCCTTGGGACACCCTGGGGGGAGTTGTCTGGATGCGTCTCCCAGACGGGGCATGAGGTTTGTCTCAGTCTCAGTGACCCACCCCTGACTCTGCCAGGGCATCAAAGGGGTCCACAGGCCATGCCATTGAAAAGTGCCTTCCTGCCCTGCCCCCTCCTCATCCTGAATGCTCCCTCACGTGCCCCCACCCCCCACCCCTTCTCCCCAAGGTTCTACCTGGCCTGTGTGGTCCTGGGACTACAGTTCCTCCATGAAAAGAAGATCATTTACAGGTAACTTTTGGAGTGAGTGCAGGGACCCTGGTGGCCTCGTGGTTTTGCATTGGGCTGCTGACCATGAGATCAGCAGTTCGAAACCACTGGCAGCTCTGAGGAAGAAAGACGAGGCTTTCTGCTTCCATAGAGTTACTGTCTCAAGCTCACAAGGGCAGTTTCACCCTGACCTGTAGTAGCTCTGAGACTCCATATAGTAGCTCTAAGACCTATAGTAGCATCGACTCCGTGACAGTATGGGTTTGAGTTTGGAGTGAGCTTGGGGGTGATTGCTGACCCCGCCCCCCCACCTCCACCCCGGCTGCCCTGTGATCTGTTCCCTTGACCTCAGGGATCTGAAGTTGGACAACCTTTTGTTGGATGCCCAGGGTTTCCTGAAGATTGCAGACTTTGGGCTTTGCAAGGAAGGTGGGTACCCATGTCCAGCCTCATCACCCCCCAGCGTGAGTGGGTGGGCAGTGGGAAAGTGGCATTGTCCTGGCCACTGATGTCTTGGTCACCCGGGTCACCATTCTAATAGTTGGCATGTTGGCAGATCCTTCCCAGCCCAAAGCTCTTAAAACCCCAACCCGACTTGCCTTGCGCTTGGACAGAGGAACAGCCTGTGGTCAGGCCAGGGAGAGGCACTGGGCTATTAGCTGTGTGACTGTGGCCTCGGAGGCGGTGGCACCTGAAGGCTCGGCTGGTGGTTCATACAACCAGAGGCCACTGACCAGGATGTGACACAGGTATCGGTGTGGATGGTGGTTTTGCAGGGATCGGCTTTGGGGATCGGACAAGTACCTTCTGTGGCACCCCGGAGTTCCTGGCCCCCGAGGTGCTGACCCAGGAGGCCTACACACGGGCGGTGGACTGGTGGGGCCTGGGAGTCCTGCTCTATGAGATGCTGGTGGGCGAGGTGAGTATGGGTGGGCCTGGCGTTGCTGGGGTGTGCAAGCCGGAGGGGTGGTGGGGTGCCCCTTGCTGAGCCCCCATCTCCTCAGTGCCCATTCCCAGGGGACACTGAAGAGGAGGTGTTTGACTGCATCGTCAACAAGGATGCCCCTTACCCCCGCTTTCTGTCCGTGCAAGCGCTTGAGCTCATTCAGAAGGTGAGCCTGGCAGGGGCCAGGGAGAGGCGGCTCTGAGTCCACACCCAGCCCCCGCTCGCCTGCGAGGCAGGCAACCCCTGGAGCAGAATGCCCTCAGCCAGCACTGTCCTCTCCTCCAGCTCCTCCAGAAGTGCCCGGAGAGGCGCCTGGGGGCAGGCCAGCAGGACGCGGCGGAGATCCAGACACAGCCTTTCTTCAGGGTGAGTGGCCAGGGGGGCCAGTGTGGGAGGCGTGGGGTGAACTCCGAGGCTGTGCACCCATCTCAGGACCCTCGCCCCTTGCCCACAGGCCATCCACTGGCAGGCCCTGCTCGCCCGCACCGTCCAGCCCCCCTTTGTGCCTGCCCTCTGTGGCCCTGCAGACCTGCGCTACTTTGAGGGAGAGTTCACAGGGCTGCCGCCCACCCTGACGCCTCCTGACCCTCGGAGCCCACTCACCGCCCGTCAACAGGCTGCCTTCCGGGACTTTGACTTTGTATCAGAGCAGTTCCTGGAACCCTAAGGGTTCCCTGCCTGTGAGCCCTGCCGGCCCCTAGTGGGCGTGTTCAGTTAGGGTCAGTGGGTCACTTTTGTTCCCTGCTCCCTCCTCTGCCTCCCAACATGATGGATCAGAAAAGCAGTGCCAAAGGAGTGGCTTGGTTTATTTTCTCAATACTTACTTTACACATTATTAAACTTGAAAAACTGCTTGGGGGGCAGGGAGGTGGAGATAGAAGCCCAGAGTCCATTTGGGCTCCAGCACCTTCACCTTACAGGTCTTCTCCCTCTCCTTCCTCTGGAGGGAGGGCCACGCTGCCGCTGGCGCAGGGAGCCTGCCCCTTCGCTGGCTGAGTGAGGCCTGAGAGGAAGTGGGCAGGTGTGAGGGCCATGCCCTCTGGGGGCAGACCTGCTGGGTGCGTGCAGCCCTTCGGGCTTTGGTGGCTGCCTCCAGTGACCCTAAACTGCCTGGCAGCTGCCCTCCTCCTGCTCCTCCTCCTCAGCCCAGAGGGTCTCCCAGGAGCCCGACGGCCATCCGCAGAAGAAGCGGGCCAGATTTCGAATCAGTCCGCGGTCAAAGGGGTTGCTGGCGCGCTGGCGGAGGTAGGCGATGCGGTGTGAGGCCATGAACTCCCAGGTAGTGGTGTTGCTGGCCACCAGGTAGAGGTGCGAGGCCAGGAGCAGGCCGGCCACCATGGCGAAGAGACACAGCAGCAGGAAGGTGGCACACAGGAGCCCGCTGGACCGCAGCCACTGCCCCCAGGGCTGGAAGAACCGGAGGCCGGACCTGCAGGACAGGGGGGACACCTCTCTGTTGAGTCTGGGGCGGCTGGGTGGGCAGGCTTTGTTCGGGGTGAGGACCTGAGCCCCTTAGCTAAGGGGCCCTGCCAGCCCGCCCCTACCACCTGCCCCCCTGCGCCACAGGGCCTACCAGGCCAGGTTCAGGGCCCACAGGAGCACGACCAGCTGCAGAGCCAGGTAGGCCACGAAGAGCGGGTGGTTGCGCTCCCCCACACAGTTCTCCATCCAGGGGCAGTGGTGGTCGTACCGCCGGACGCAGCGGCGGCACTCTTGGCAGTGCCGCGTCCTCAGGGGCTGCTGTGGGCACCGAGGGGAGCCTGGCTCAACACAGTGCCCTGGGGGGGGGGGGGGGGGGGGGGGGGGGGGGGGGGGGGGGGGGCGAGCAGGAGGGGAGGGGCGGGCGCGGCCCAGGGGCCCCAGGTCTGAATCTGGGAGACCTTCCTGGAGGAGTCGGAGTCAGGCCAGGCCGTGGCCCTGGAGAACCAGGGCCCTGGGGCAAGAGAAGGAGTCTTAAACTTGGATGAGCCCTACAGGACCAGTGGTGTGAGTGGTGAAACAGGGAGGGTAAAGGGAGAGTGGGTAGGAAAGAGGGAACCGATTACAAGGAACTATATGTGACCTACTCCCTGGGGGACAGACAACCGAAAAGTGGGTGAAGGGAGACGTCAGACAGGGCAAGATATGACAAAATACCAATTTATAAACTATCAAGGGCTCATGAGGGAGGGGGGAGCGGGGAGGGAGGGGAAAAATGAGGACCTAATGTCGGAGGGAGGGGGGGGTTAAGTGGAGAGAAAATGTTTTGAGAATGATGTGCAAATGCGCTTTACACAATTGATGTGTGTATGGATTGCGATAACAGTTGTATGAGCCCCTAATAAAATGTTTAAAAAAAACTTAACCCGCCCAGGAGGATTGGGCAGTGGACCCACCAGCACCAGGCAGTATCTGCAGCGCCGAAGAACAGCCACCTGGGGGACCATGGCCATGTGTTCCTCCTTGAGCTCCTCCTGAAAGTGGGGGTGGAGGTGGGGGGGGGGCGGGCAAAGCATTAGACAAGGTCCCCTTGGGAGGCAGATGGCACCCACGGGTGCCTCCCTTACGGGCCAGGTTAGCTTGTCCCCTGGGGAACGCAGGTGGTGAGCTGGGGCCCAGCAGCCTGGGCTATGAGAGGCTGTGTGACCTTTCCTGAGCTGCCTCTGCCCTCTGGGCCTTCCTCACTGTCAGGGAAGATTCCCCGCATGCCTGCCCAAGGCCTCAGCACAGAGCCTGGCTGCCAGCGGTGCTGGGGGTCTTGGGCCCCTCTTCTTGGGACGAGGGATCTGGGCTCGCAGGGAGTGTTACCTGGGGCTGGGGCTGCATGTCCACGTAGCCAGGGTCCATGAGGGACACCGCCAGGTAGAGCAGGAGGGAGCCCAGCACGAGGAGGAGGAAGGTGAGGGGCAGGAGCGGCTCCCCTTGCTCTTCCCACCGGCGCAGCTCTGGGGGGGCAGAGGGGGAGGTGAGGCCGGGCAGGGAAAGGCGCTTAGCTGAGCAAAGGCCTGGAGCTAGGGTTTGCAGGTGTGGCCCCAGCAGGAAAAAGGAAGAAGGGACAGGGGCCAGTGGAAGCTGGCCGGGTCAGACTTGTTTCTGCGGCCGGATGGAGGGTGAGAGGGGAGCCTGGAGGCGGAATGGCCAGTGCAAGCAGGTCGAGGCCCAGGCCAGCGGAGGAGGCGGGGCCCAGGCTAGTTCTTGGGTCCAGGGAGGTAACTGACCATTGTTTTTGTTGCTGTTTAGGGGGAAGGGGCTCAAGGAGGCAGCTGAGTGGGCAACTAGTGGCCCCTGGTTGTAAAGGGAAGCAGAGGATAGGAGGTTGGGGGGATCTTATTCCGAGGTGCGGACCTGAGCAGGATTTTAGTCTGAAGGGAGAGGTGGTGGAGACTTGAGGGGCTTGGGGAGTTGGATCAGAAGCACGGACCATTCGGGGATTGAGAGGCTACAGCAGGGCAGCAGCTAGGAGGTGTGAGGGTAGGACATTGCGCTGGAGGTGAGAGCACGGTGCGGGGAGGGGCGGCTACCGACGGGGTGGGAGATAAGTGGGTGTTCTAGGACAACCCGCGAGGATGGGAAGGTGGGGTACTGACCCTGCCCCAATCGGGATCTTCTGAGGACGGGAGCCTAGACTTGGGAAGCTAGTGGCCACCAGGGTGGGTGGGATGCCACCCGCAGGTCCTTGAATTTAGTTGATCTTGGGAATTTTACAGTCGGGCAAGGCTGGGAGTCAATTCCTGGGAAGGACTGGGGGTTTCCTGAGATCAGGGGGAGACCGAGTCAATCTGGTAGACACACTGGTGAGCCCTGCGATGCACGGGGCATCGGGCAGGGGTTAGGAAAATGCTGGGATTAATTAGAGTTCAACTGGGTATCCGGTGGAGAGCAGGTGGCTCTCGGATGAGAAGTGGGGAGAGAGTCCCAAACGTGTGGGGAAGCACGCGGGATCAGGCGGGTTAGGGGTCGCGCTCACCAGTGTCGTGCAGGAAAAGCACCAGCGTGATCCCCCAGGTCAGCACAGTGTGCCCGGTCCGCACCAGGACCCCAGGGCTGAGCAGCGCCCAAGGCGCCATCGCCTCCGCCCGGGGCCCCACCCGGAAGACGCGCCCTGGGGGGTGGAGCCTGGGCGGGAGAGGGGCTGTGGCCGCTTAGGGGTTGGAGGAGCCCGGAGGTGGGCGGGGCCTCGTTGGGTTTTGGAGGCTGCTTATTGGGTGGAATTGGCCGCCGGGTGAGCCCTCGAGCCAACAGGTGCCTGAAGATGCTGAGGGCGGGGTCGGCGCGCGCGCAGCCGGTAACCACCAAGCCGAGCCCCCACCAGCCAGGTAACTTTCGAGAATCAAGAGCAAGCGCGTGGTTCGCTCCCGCCCGTGTCCTCCAGCCCCACGCATGCGTGCACCTCTCGGCGCGTCCTGGGTGCAGAATTGTGTCCATTTCTAAGGAGTGGTTCTTGAGGCCTGAGCTGCTCGGGACTTCAGGTGCTGTGAAGTTGATTCAGACTCGTGGCCACCCTGTGTACCTTAGAACGAAACGCTGCCCAGTTCTGTGCCATCTTCTCGGACGGTGCCGTTTAAGCCCACTGTCACAGCCACGTGTTGAGGGTCTACCCCCTTCCGGCCACCCCCCGCCCTACGTTACCAAGCATGTTGTACCTCTCCTGGGATTAGCCCGTCCTGATGACATATCTAAAGTGGAAGGAAGACGCCATTCTAAAGAGCATCCTGGCTCTGCTTCTTCTAAGACAACTTTGTTCATTCTTCTGGTAGCCCATGACATATTCCGTATTCTTTGACAGCACCGTAGCCCAGGCATTAATGCGTCCGTTTTCCTTGTTACTGTCTAACCTTTGACTCGCCTTGAGTCAGGTGTACCCTAGTGTTTAAAGTGATACCTAACCCACCCCCCAACCCCCTCCAGCATTTTTAAAAGATGGTGCAGCAAATTTGCCCAATGTTTGATTTCTTGACTGTTGTTTCCATGAGCATTGGCAACTTCAAGCACTTCTCGAATTATCACGTTGTCTTCTATAGGTCCAGCTTTGAAGATTAAAAACAAGTTGAGGTGCAATTCACATCGAAGCATGTCGTCTCTTCACTTCCAGCAAGCACGTTTGTGTCATTTGCGTATTTCAGATGAATAAGCCTGCCTTCATTCCTGATGCCATTCTTCATGTAACCTGACTGCGTGCTCCTCATATACACTGAATCAACAGTGTAACTGTGGTCCCCATTCCTCTCAGTGTTATTGTTTGTTGCAGCCGGCACAGCTGAATGCCTCTGCACAGTCAGTGCACACGTTTTCCCAGGTATATTCTGTACTTCCCACCAACATCCATTTGATGTTAGCAATGATATGTATGCCCTGTTGTCCTAAATTGGCTTGGATTTCTGGCAGTTTCCTGAAATGTACCACAACAGCTGATTTTGCCACCGTGACTTCCTTGCTCTGCAGGCTCACCTATTATTGCAAGCGGAATCCTATTGAGGTGGAGGTCCAGGGTGCATTGATTCTGCCTGTGGGGGTTCAACTTGGCTGACTCAGAGGTACCAGCACTGCCTCCTCCCCATCTAGCCCTGCAGCATAACCTCCTGGCATTTTGGTCCACTCAAGGTCTCTTTGTTTGGGGAACTGCCTCTTCCCCATTCCACACTGTGTTGCTGGGACTGCTCCCCCCCCACCCCCGCCCAAAAAAACCAAACTGCTTTCCAATAGGAAAAGGGAAGTAGGGCTGATCACGTGATGCAGCAAGTCCAGTCATGGGTCTCCATCTTATTGTCTCCAGTGATTGGCCTTCGATGGTGGGCATGTGATCCAGAGGGACAAGCAGAATTATTCCATGAGATTTACTCTCTGTTGCTGAGAAAGGGGCATTCTTTTGGTCTGAAGCATAAAGGGTAGAAGGGAAACCGTGTGTTTTTGGCTAGAGAATGAGAGCTTATAAAACGATGTGGAGAAAAAAAAAACAAACGATGTGGAGATAAGAGTGTAGAGTGTCCCGGAAAGAAAGTCTTAATGTCAATTTCTACCCCGGGCTTTCCTAGTGGCTTTAGCCAATTCCTATCGAATCAACCCAGGCAGGGTTTTGAGTCGACTGTCCTGTATTTGTAACTCAGCGTTGACGATTGTGGTGGATGCATGACTGAGCCTACTGGGACCTCCAGCACATAATCCCACCTAACAATGATTCTGAGGCTGGGACTCCGCAAGTGTCCCGGGGGGTGGTATGTACACTGCCCGGCACCCATTCCCCCGGATCTGGTACCAGCACCCATACGATGTTTGAAAAGCTGCTTTCTCACTGACTGTGGCCTTCGCAGTCCTGCCAGTTAGACTGCTCTGCCCCCACGATGGTGGGACACAGGATCCAAGTGGTCCAATCACTCTGTCTTGGGATCTGGCGTCTAGAGATAGAGGGAAGGGGGTCAGCTGGGATGGATTAATCCCATTGGTGGCAGTGCCCTGGGGAGGCCAGCCGTTGGCTCCTGGTCCCCAGGGACCAGAGCTGCTCTGGTGTGCACCTATCCTGAGGTCTGATAGGCCAGTTTGTCTGGTTCTGGGAGTCCAGTCACCGCTGCCTGAGGTCATCTAAGGCATCCTAACTGGTCCAGACGGATCCCTGCCTTCGTGAGCTCCCATCTTGCTGGGGTGGCCATGAGACAGCTGGGTTCACTGTGAGTCGAATTGATGGGTGGCAGGGATCACCCACAACCATCTTACCCAAAGATGTGCTCCCTGGGCACCCTCCACCTGGCACTGCGGTTCCTATTAGAGGTCACACTCTGCACAATCAGCCAAAGGGCTCTCTGGTTAAGACACTAGCCCACCTTAGGGCACTCACCACCTGGGAACCAGAGGATTGCGTGCACCCTGGGCTGTAGAATGTTCCAAAGTCCTGCATAGCCACCCTCCCCCTTCCAGCCATCTGACAAGTTAGTGCTTCTGGTCCTGTGCTGGGTGCCTGGACACAGCGGAACCTGGACCTAGCACCCAGTCTAATGGGAGGCGCAGCCACGGCAGCGTTGGCCCCTTGAGTTGAGTGACATGGGGAAAGCCATGCTGCGATGGCGTGAGCAGGTGAGCCAGGCAAAGCAGAGAGGGAAAAGTGTTCAGGACACAGGAAGCGGCGCATACAGGGCTGGGGAGCTAGAAAGCTCAGTGCATGTGGGGAACTATTATCTTTCCTTCTTTCACTGTGATGGCCTTGAAGCAAGTCACTTCAGTTCTGAGCCCAGTGCCCTCATCTGTAAAATGGGCTATTATAAAGAATATAATGAGGAGCAGGCTGTATATACGTAGAGCACTTAGCACGAGGCCTGGCACGTAAGTGAAGGGTGTTGGCAAGGCTCTGGTTGCCTCCCAGCCACTGACCACTCACCATAACCCCAGGACCACCTCTCCCCCCCAATCCCCAGCGCCCTGTCTGTCCAGTGGACTATAGGTCACAGAAGGGGAGAGAGAGGCCTGGCCCAGGGGAGAGGAGAGTCCAGTCCCAAGAGGAGGGTGGAGACGGATAGGCTTAATCAGGTGCTGTTGCTCCCAGGAGCAGGGCCAATAATAGCTTACCGTCCTGTGCGATAAGACACATGCTCATGTCGCCTGTGAGGAGTGGAACCACACAACGTAGGACTTCACCTTGAGAGTGAAAGGGCACTGTCGTGTGACTCTGGGCTGACAGGGATAGCCCGGGACAGTGCTCGGCCCGGCCAGAGTCTGTCTCGTCACCTCACCTGGTTTGACTGCTGCCACATGGGGGCATCGTGCAGGCTGGGCCATACTCCCCGCCCCCAACACACACATCCTCCTCCACCACCAGACTGAGTCATCCTGGGCAGGGCATGCTGGTCTAGATGCCAGCTGTATCCAAGGGAACAGGGGAACAGGGACTTCAGCTCTGCCACCTGACGGCAGGCTGCCATGGCTTGACCCTCTGGTTGAGCACCCAGAATGACTGACACATCCCTCCTCACCACAGCGCTGGCTACCACACTTGGAGCCTGAGGCCCGGACACTGGAAGCCATGCTAGCAACCCCCGACCCTTCCGTAAAAAAGACGCCGTCTCCTCTGCACTTTGCACAAAAATGTATTTCCGTGACATCCCACATTACAGACATTGACCAGGCCCAGGCGGTGAAGCCGTGTGGGAGGAGCGCCGGGGTCCGGCTTCAGCCGGATGAGCATGGGAAGGAGGCAGATGTGGCCCACCTGCCACCGGGGACAGGACAGGGCAGCTGCCCCTTCCTGGGCTGCGAGGGAAAGACTCCAGGAGAAAATGCTCGTGGCCTCTCCCCTGAAGCTGTCCCAGATGGGACGGTCCCAAACCAGGCCCAGGGAAAGATGGTCTCCGAGGGCTGCCTCCAGAGCCAGCTCTGTCTGTGCCTCAGGTCCACCCTCAGGGTGGACGCTGCACCATCCCCGTCCCAGACAAGAAGTGGTTCCAAGTTACAGACTGCTAGAAAGACCCCTGCCTTTCAGGCGTCTCTGGAACACAGCAGGGTGGGGCGGAAGGAGGGGCAGAGTGGGGCGGGCAGGGGGTCCAGGGGCAGGTCCAGAGGTCAGACTGCCTGCTGCCACAGTGAAAGGCTGGCATAGGAGTGGGACCACCTACTGCTGGGCGAGGTGGGGGTCCTTCCTGCAAAGGGGCAGGCAGAGGGCGAGTGGCAGGCTCAGTGCTGCTGGTGGGAGGGCCTGGGCACCTCGGGAGTTACAGGCAGATGAGGGGCCATGGAGAGAGGGACTTAGCTCCTGGCCCTAGAAGGTGCTGACTTCCGGAGCTGGGGGCTGGTTCTGGCTATGTTTGGCAGAAGGGGCAGTGGAGTCTGCCCCTGAGTTCTAACTATCCCTGGGGCGGGGCCTTCAACAGCCTGGGACCTGGTGGGAGGCTCAGAGTCGGCCTCCATAGCAGCACGGCCTCAGGCAGGCCCCGGCGCCCGCACCTTGTGGGTCCTCTGGCTGGGGTTGCCCAGCACGAGGCCTGGGAACGGCTCAATGTCTTGCCCCAGATGGCTCACAGCTGGGAGCACCAAGGCGTTTGGGAGATCAAGGGGCTCAGTGTACTCCCGGACCTCACCAGCTGGGCTCAGGAGCCCAGGAGGGGTTTCCTCAGGCCTCGAGGGGTGGGGCACACAGTAAGGCCCGCTGCCTCTCCCAACAGGAAGCGAGGGCAAGGGCTGGTTCTACGGGAGAGGAGGGCACGCTGGAGGTTAGAGGCGCTCAGCCTGGCTGGGGAGGGCATGAGTGTGGCAGCGATGGAGGCTTGGAACAGGGCCTTGAGCGTGGCCAAGGAAGCTGCAGAGACTTGGAGAGTTTCTTTTGTTTTTGTACAGAAATCAAACACACAAAACTTCACACTTCCTAACCAAAAATAATAATAATAATAATTATTATATATATAATATATATATCTCACTAATGTTAAGGAAAAGCGTCGGTTGTGCAAACGTCTCCCCGAGCCACTCCATCTCGTGGGAGGCTCCCTGGAAGGGCTCGGCCAGCCGGGTGGCTCGAGAGTGCTTCCTCCTGGTTTGCGGTCCAGAGCGCTGGGGCTGTGGGGGCCGAGACCTCTATCTGGATGTGTCCATGTTCTCCTCTTTAAAGTTACTGCAGTGCTCGATCACCTTGCTGGAGACAATGGGGGAGAGAAGGTGGGACAGTGGGCGGGCGCCCGGGGGAACAGAAGTTCACATGATGTTGGCTGAGAAAATGTGTGGGAGTGGCTGACCGGGTAGCCAGCCCACACAAAGCACCAGGAACAGTCCCGTGGCCACAAATGCCATCACTTTCCTGTCTCCTTTGTCTTTCCCGGACCCCACACCTTGCACCTTCCAGCCCTCAGGCTCAGGGCACCTGTGCACAGTAAGGGGGGCCCCTAGCCAGCACCTCCAAATCCCTTTGGTCCTTTATTCACCAAGACCTCCCTTCTTCATGTCCCCCCAAACTTTTCCTTGCACTATCCTCCCCCTGCCCCCCACCGGCCCTGCAAGTCCACTCCACTGCCATGGAGGTGATTCGGACTCGTTGGGACCACACACACACACACACACACACACACACACACACACACATCCATCCATCTAGATATTGTTTTTCAAGGCTATATATCTTTATGGGGCAAATCGCTTCATCTTTCTCCCAGAGTGGCTGGTAGGTTTGAATTGCTGACCCTGTGGTTAAAAGCTCAGGACTTAATCTGAGTGCCACCCGGGCTTCTTCAAGTTCACTGCGGGTCCTCTGAGTGACCCAGGAAGTCTAGGTCCCACAGATAGACCCAGAGGTCTCGGTTCAGCAGCAAGTCTGGGGTGGGGCTGGGGAAGCTGCGTCTTCACAGAGCCCAGGTGCCTTTCCGCAGCCGTGCCCAACACGGCTTTGGGCTGAGAACCACCCCTCAGGCTCAGAGTGAGTCTCTTGCTCACTCCAGACTGACTCCAAGAACCACTGCCCCATTACTGTCAGGGGTCACCTTCGGTGGCCCGGCCTCCCCGTTTAGCACTAAGCCTCTGGGTCGAGGGAGGTGAGGCGGGGGAGAGTCACCGTGTGGCCGCAAGGCACCACAGAGGTCCCAATGCCTTCCAGGAAGTAAGGGAGACCAGGAGTCACAGACACGGACACCTCTTTCTTTCCCCAGTGTCCTCTCCAGCCACCTGACTGCACTGTCCTGCCGTCTGCTGTCGCACCGGGCAATCCGCTCAGGCACACGTGGCCGGTTTTCAGGGCCGGGGACTGGGGATTGGTCAGTCGGACTGAGAGCGTCTCTAGTTTCTTGGGACACATGTTAAAGGACTATTCCTGGGCCCACTGGAAAAGGCACTCCAGGGAGTGTGCACTTTGAACACTCTTTCTGGGTGGTCCTTCAGAGAAAGGATGGTACAGAACCACCTCTCCGCTTCTACTCAGTGCCCTAGGCTCGTCCTCCCTGCCCCCAGCACTCGGAGCTGCTGTCTGGGAAACCCCAGAGCTCCAGACCCTCCTCCACATGGCCTTTTGTTCTGCCCTCCAGTTAGAATGACAAACGTTTACTGGGGTGAGCATGACTGTGACCTCTTCTCCATCCCAAACAAAGCGAGTCAGCCACTACCGATTCTGCCATGCCGTGTGTGTCTCTGAGTCCCTTTTGTGTGTGAGACGCGGGGCCACAGTGATTTTGTCTAAAACCACCCAGCAACCCACAGCCTGAAGGCCCTGCCCGCTGTGCCAGCAACTGTCACGTTCGGACACTGACTTGCAGTCTGCCCTGTTTCCATCTCTTGGGTGGATTTGACTGTGCCGGGTCCACTCTTGAGTTGGCAGGAAAAACTCTGATCGTGCATGCTAATGCCGAGTGCCAAGAGGCGGGAATTTGGGGGCAGAGAGGAAACCTACGCTTACAAACTAGGGCAAGTCTACTCTATTCTGAGAGTGATGATCTCGATGGCACTAAGGGAGGCCCCCGTCAGGACAACAATAGGCCCAACAGCAGCCATTCCCAACCAGTGGAGGCGGCCTGCGGCTGTTCCCTGCTGTGCCCCTCGCATCCCCCAAATCAAGGTGCCAGGTAGAAACCCGGTGCCTTACCGGGCCATTTCCTTGGTCTCCTGCCGTGCGGTCACCATCTTGATCAGGTCCCTCAGAAGGGGCATCCCGCCTTCTTTGATCAGCAGAGGGCAGTATTTGTCCGCTGTGGGGTTGGGGTAGACAGGCACGTTAGCTAGCAGGGAGCCCCTTCAAGCAGCCTGGGGCCTAGAGGCCCACCTTTCCAAAGAGGAAGGACAAAGACGCAGGCCTGGGCAAAGAGCCGCTCTGTAACGGGCAGGGGAGAGGCCAGCTCTCCTCTGCTCCCGCAGGCAGATCTCTAAATCTCCCTGTAGAGGATGTATCACAGAAACGAGGGTTCCCCCAACAGACAGGAGGTTTCTCACAGAAGTGGCTGCACAGCTCCAGGGATGGACGCTTATTTATATTTTCAACCGGGTGAGTCTGGTGACCAGCCAGGTTGGAGACCAAAGACCACGAGAGGTCAACCAAATGGGACTGCCAAACCTTCCTACTGGAGGGTTTTCCCATTTGTATCCAGGAAAGAACATTCTATTTGTTCACCATCCAGGGCTCTGGACTCCACAGAGAACGTGGTCACCTTGTTTGTACCTCCAGCAGCGTTAGGCAAAACGGAGCTGCTTCTGTTTTCTCTCCAAAATTTTCTACATTCGTTTTAAGGTTTAACCATCTCACAGCAAAAGTTCAATAATGGCTGACCCGACAGCAACCTGGGACTTCAACTTCCCTGTTACCGGCACTTACAGTAAACAGAGTTAAGAACCTAGTGGCTACTGGGCACCTCGAGGATAATTTTATGAAAAACTGTCACCGGGTCCTCTTGATCGGTTCGACTTAGCTTCTGGTGGTGCATGAATTTTGGAGCCCCAAGGGCAAATTCTAGAATGCCAACTTAGTTCACCCTGTTCACACGATGCCAGACCTGGAAAGACCCCCTAGCCTGCCTCTCACCTGCATATTTTAACGTTTCTGCTTTCAAATTAACAGGTGTAGGACAAATTAGCCAACACTTGAGTGACATCACAAGGAGCCCTTTCATGGAACCTTCTCTGACAGTCATCACCGTCCCCCTATTCAGTCACAGCTGCCACAAGCCGGCAGACAGAAAGCACGAGGACATTTTCTCGTGCATCTGTAGGGAGCTGTTTGTTACCATGGTCATTTTTCAATTCTTTGAGGTTCAAAAGGGTGAAATAAAGTCACTCCAGAGGGCCGTCTGGGGGAGTCCCAACCCAGGGCTGTTTGCTCCCTGCTACATGGCTTCTTTGTGGTAAGCTTATATTACACAGGTATATGAACCTATATTATACTAGGGCTAGCTGCTTATTGAGCAGTCGGTATGTGCCAAGCATGATCCTGTGCACTATACATGCCCGAGCCATTATGATCCCACTTTAAAGATGAGGAAATGAAGCAGAGGGGTTGGGAAACCCATCGTGCGTCACCTCACTCGGCAGGCAGCTTGCAGCACCTGCGCTCTTCCTCCACTCTGCCAGTTAGCAGGACGGGCAGGCTGCACAGCGCAGGCAGAGGCGAGACGCTTCACGTGCGCTGGCCCTCCTTTCATGCGACGCTTATAAGGTAAGTGTTAGGTTATCCCCGTTTTAAAGATGAGGAAACAGAGGCCCAAGGAGCTAGGTGTTAGGGCCGTGCCCATGATAAAGGCGAGAAACTCCGCGTGAGGTCACAGAACTAGTAAGAGAAAGAACTGCTAGAGGTCAGACCTGGCTTGACCAAAATCTCTCTTTGCACGGTCCCTGTTATTTCCTCTCCCCCGCAGCTGTCTCTGCACCAGCAGAGGATGGCTCAGGCTCTTCTTGGTGAGGATGAGACTCGGAGCATGCAGATTGGAGCTACTTCAATGTTCTCTCTGACGCTGCCTCCTCAGGGCTTTGTTTTCCCATTTGGGTGGGTCTTAGCCTGCGTCCCTCCATTCCCTGACACTGAAGCAGGGACATTAGGAAGCCTGTCTGGGAACTCTGGGTGGGCCTGGTTTGGGGAACCCCACAGATTCTGGAAAGGGGAGGTGCTCAGACCAGTTCTCTTAGTAACCCCCTCCAGTACTAGAAGCTCCCTGAGGCCGAGCCTGCTTTCAGCTGGTGAGCTCCCCGGTGCCTGGGCGCAGGGCCAATGGGTACTCACGGTAGACAGACACAAGGTTGTACAGGGCCCAGGTTGCCCAGTGCTGGCTGACGGGGGAGATGCCCTGGGGGAGGAGGCGAAGGATTGGCTCAAAGGACCTGTGAGGAGAGGAATGAAGGTCACTTGTGGTGCTTGGTGGAGGCCCGAGGAGTCTCTTGTCCAGAGTGTCTCTTGCCTGAAAGGTCTGCCGGGAAACCAGGAGCAGGACGCACTGGCGAAGGGCACGCCCTCACCCTTGGAGTCAGACTCCATGGAGGGGACTCCCTGGCTAGAGGTCACAGAATGAGCACAGAAGGGAAGAGGGCGGGTCACAGATTCCCCAAACCTCCATCACTGAGTCAATGCTGACCTAGCAGCCCAACAGGGCAGGATAGAACTGCCCCGGTGAAGTTTGGAGGACTGCTAACTCTTTATGGAAATAGAAAGCCTAGTTGTTCTCCCACAGAGTAGCTGGTGGCTTTGAACTGCTGACCTTGCGATTAGCAGCCACGATGCCACCAGTGCTCCCTGGATGCAGACTGGGTGGTGCAAAAAGCTGGCGCCCTCTGCTGAGGGCAGACCCAGCCATGATGGGGGGGAGGGGTGGCTGGGAGGCAGAAGAAAAAGTGCCTGCTCTTTTGACCAGTCTTCTGGGAGTCACCTGGAGGCAGATACACACAAACCCGCTGGTGGGTCCACTTCCTGGCACCCCAGGGACTAAGGTGCCTGGAACGAGGGCAAAGTTACAGGCAGCAGCTCCTCTTCCCGACGGGGGTTTTCGGCTGCAATGTAACCGGTGCAGGGTGGCCCGCTCCCATGGAGTAAGGGCCCGGCTGGCACAAGTTGGCCTGGGAGACCCTAACCTGGGCGAGGAGGCCATCCACCGTCTAGGAGGGACTGAGGCCAGCTTGCTACCAAGTAATTAACATGGTGCCTGGTAAAACCGCTGGCCAGAAGGAGGGAGAGGCCCATGGCGTCTTTGGAGAAACAGTAAGATCTTAACTGGGGCTGACTTTCAAGGGTGAAGTGTTTCCTAGGTCTGCCTTTTCTCCTGTTCTCAGGGATCAGCTGCGTAGGCCCTACTCAAAACATTACTTGCCAGGAGCAGGCTCTGGATGCTGTGCAGGTGTTGAGGTGCCCGAGCAGAGCCCCCGACTGGGCACACGTGCGTGCGGCACCTTCTGCTCTTGCCCGAGTGTGGGCTTTGAGTCGGCGAGGGAGAGAAGGCAGGCCATCAGCTGACTAGACTCTGCTCCCGTTCCCTGGCCCAGGCCCTCCCTGCACCCACCTGTAGTTGATGTTTCTGCGCGAGTTGGTATCCCAGCTCTGGATGGCTGCCCACATGCGCTCCTCCACCTCCTCCCGCTGGGGGTCGCAGATGCCCCAGGCCTCGGGCCCGTCAAACATGATGTGGGAGAGGACTCCGCAGGCGTTGTACGACACCTCGATCCCGTCTGCCTTGCTCTCCAGCAGGTTGCTGCCCGGAGGAAGGGGGAAACATGGGAGTCTCCCTCCCCCAGGCCCGCTTCAGGGACCAGACGCCAGACGCCGGAGGTGCTCTCTACTTATAGCTCATTCTTCACAGCGGTACCGGCCACAAGGAGACCATTTCACGGGGGGCCGAGGGTTGAAGGGGCAGGGACAGGACACCTTAGGGAGGGGCGTCACATTGAGGACAGAAAGTGAGGTCTGCCGTTGCTGCTGCAACTGGACCCAGGCAGAGCTCTGCCCACCCTGGCAGCCAGTGCAGCGGGGAAGGAGGGGACACCGACCTGAAGACGCGGATGAACTGGGACGTCATCAGCTGGGGTCGCAGCTCCTGCACCTCGGCCACGTTTCCCAAGAGTCCCAGCATATTCCGATGCAATTCCTGCTTCTCCGGGAACTCCTGCAAACAAGGGCCATTGTGAGCGCCTCATTACTCCTAGGGCCTGCGGGGCCGTTCCAGGGCACCCAGGAGAATGGTGGTGGCTCCTTTATGGGGATCCCTGCAGCTGCAGCTGGAGCCGCGGAGAGAGGATGAGTTTGGAGAGGAACAGACTCTGCTGGGCAGAATTCTGTCTTTCTGTCCAGCTGACGCCCTGGCAGAGTCCAGACCGTCGTCTCTGGGAAGTCTGAGAACTCACTGCTGAGAAGTGGGGGTGTGCTTTCCCTCAGAGAGAGGGCCCCCAGGGAGAGGCGTCCAGATTGTCTGGCTCAGGGGAGCTCTGGGTGGAGTTTCTGTTTGAAACACCTCCTGGGCCGGTGGACCCTGAGCCTGTCCCCGCTTGCCTTTTAGTGGGACCAGGGGGGGAGGGAGTGGTGGTAGATTTGGTTGGTAAGAGAACCCAGGGGCAGAAGGCTGGATGGCACGGGCTGCTCGGGGGGCTACCTTCAGGCAGTCCAGGAAGAGCTTCATGCCGTTGAAGTTGAGGAACATCTCGCAGTTGTCAGGCGTCTCGTCTGTGATGTTCCACAGGGCGCTCCAGGAGAACTCCATCACCTGGTCACACTGCAGGGTGGGGGGGACTCAGCAGGCTCCCCTGACAAAGCTGGGACCCCCCCAGGGACAGACCATCACCCTTTGGGGGGGGGCGGCTGGCACAGGGGCTTCCGGAAGAGGTGACTTACAATCTTGTCCAGCAGCTTCTTCTGAATCAGCTTTAGCATGGTCTGAGGGGGAGAAGAGGGCTTGCTGAGGGGCTAGCGCCCAGAACCACCACGTCTCCCCGAGAACCCGAGACCGAAAGAGGATCTGGAGAGCTGGTGATCCCATTTCTGGTGAGACGTCCTGACGAGACCAAGTCCACAGAGCTCCGGGGAGGCTGCGTGAGGACAGTGAGGCCGCACACCACACACCCTTCACGTTGGGCAGCAGGAGACATGCTTGCCCATCAGACCGGGGCACGGCCCCTCCTGTCTGCCCTGCAGCCTCCCAGCAATCCAGGAGAGGAGATGGGATGCTCTGGAGATCCATCCTTCCTTCCTTCCCTTCCTTCTGGAAATGCTTATCCTCTCCCCGCTGGGCACAGGCCCACGCTAGGAAGCAGGGGACGTGCTGATGAGAAGACAGCCTGGGGTCTTTTTCCTGAGACGCTCATGGGGAGTGGGGGCTGACAGTAAGCACACACAGTCCCTCAAATACTTCTGTAATCCCAATTGAGATGGTGTAAAGGGTGCACAACCTATCAGAGGAGGCAGGAGTGCCTGTATGCAAAGTGGGACCTAATGAAAGAGGGTGAGAGAGTGTTCTAGGGAGTCTACAGGTGTTCTCAGAAACGTGCACTGCTAGGAAGTTCTTCCTCTGGTCGGCCAAGTCCTCGTGCTTCAGCACAAGCCCCTGCCTCCTCAGCCTGGACTCTCCTCTGAGACTATCCTCCAATGGGGAGGGCGGCAGGGTATGTGAGCAGAGTGCTCTTTAATTACTGGGCGAGAATCCAGGCAGAGGGGTGATGGCGAGGAGGGGCGCCCACCCTGCACGTACCACCACGAAGCCCATCTTGCCCACGGCCTCCTTGTGGTCGTTGTCCACCTGGCAGACCAGGGCGTTGCACAGGTGCACGGCGATGCGCTGGATGGACTCGTCCTGCCGCGTGGGGTTGAGGATGCTGAGCAGCAGCTCGTTGACGCGGCGGTACTGGAACTCCAGCTCCTCGGGGATGCTGAAGTTGCACAGGGTCAGGCAGCAGTTCCGCTGGACCTGGGCCGGGACAGGGGACAAGCGGGGCACGTTCCAGAGACCCGTGACCGACAGCACGGTGGTGATCCAGGAAGCCTTCTTGAAAGGACAGCACCAGGCTTTTCTTTTTTCACTTTTGTTTAAAGTAAAATGGCACATTCATAGGAAAGAATGCATGAAACAGAAATGGACACATTATAAAGGGAACGCCTGCGTAACCCCCACCTGGAAAAGCCCTCCAGCGTCAGAAGTCCCCAGCTGGTTCCCTTCCGGGTCATGAGCCCTTCTCCCCACTAGAGATGGCCGTGATCCTCGCTGTTCTGTGCGGTCAGCGGTAAGATCAAGCCTGCCGCTGCATGTGGCTGAAAGCCACACACTTTTCATTGCAGTGTAAGTCTACTGCGAGACACTCCAATTTACGATTCATTATTCTGCTGACAGGTGGTGGGCTGGCTTCAGTCTTCGGCTTCTGCCAACACGTGTCCTGGTGCGTCCCTATTTGTTTCTCTAGGTCACACACCTGGGGAATAGAACGGCTGGCTCCCACGCTCTGCCCGTCTCCCACCTGACTGGGCAACACCAGTTTCCTAACGGGATGTACCATGAGCAGCGTCACACTGGAAGCGCTACCTGTGCTCACCTGTCTAGGAGCTTATCTTTTTTTGTTTGTTTGTTTTTAATCAATTTATTGGGGCTCATAAAATTCATCACAATACATAGATCAATTGTGTAGAGCACATCTATACATTTGTTGTCCTCATCATTCCCAAAATTCACTTGCCTCTTGGGTTCCCGGAATCAGGTCATTTTCCTCCCCCGCTCCCCCTCCCTTCCTCTGCCCCCTTCCCCCATGCACCCTTGATAATTTATAAATTATTATTATATCTTATATTACACTGCCCGGCGTCTCCCTTCACCTACCCCTCTGTTGCCCATCCCCCAGGAGCTTATCTTTCTACACTTTGCTTAATCGTCTTCCTGCCTTTATTACTAGCTATGGGAGCGTGAGGGACCTTAGTTCATTAATCACATCCTACTTGGGCTATCAACCTTTTGCCTTTGCTCTCCCCCACCACCCCCCACCCCCCGCCGGAAGACATATACTTTTTTATTAATTTGGGGAAAACAAATCTTAAATGATAGAAGCAATACGGACTCATTGTTCAATGTTCAAATAACTCTGACCAGGGGTAAATGCACCTATCACTCTGGTTCAGTTCTACCCCTGGCTCTCCCAAACTGGTCTGCCCTTCACCAGGACAAGGAGCACAGCGGGCGCTCCCCTGGGCCGTGCCGGCAGGGGGCAGCACCTGCCGGCTTCTCCAGTTGACACGTGAGTCGTCACTTTACTGTCCGTTTCTCTGGTGTCTTCAACTAACACGCATTTACGTATTGATTAGCTTTTCATTAAAAAAAAAAAGGACACCCCCTTGACCTGATTGTAAAGCCAGTGTCACTGTGCTCGCTGTAGAGAATCCCTGCCCGGGAGGGTGTGTGTGTGTGTGTGTGTGTGTGTACTTCTCACTCCTGCAGAGGGAAGAGAGCACGCACCTTTCTGGAGGACGAGGACAAACTGCCCCAGCAATTCCAGAAATGTGGTATCCAGACATAGCCAAGGTAATCAAACAGGGCCAGCAGAGCATGGTGTGAAATAGCACCCAAGACACAGCACCCGGACGCGCAACCACGTCTACGGGCCCATGTTGTGCTACGGGCCCATGTTGTGCTCACAGGAGTCCAACAGACAGGCCGGGCTTGGCCCCGGACCCCAAGCCCCAACAGAGCGGCCATTCCAGTGACTCGGGACACTAGGCTGAGGTGAGCAATTAGGAAACCACTCTGGCAGCACCAGCCTTCTCGGGGAGGAGATGGAATGACTTTCATTTTCTATTCAACACATTAAAACAAAAGAAAAATTTTTGAGAAGTTGTTTGTTTTTTCTCAAAGCATAAAGTATCTTAGCAATCCAAAGTAAACCATTATTTGATTATGTGCAAAAATAAGATATAGGGGATGTTCACACTCATAAGCCACTATTGAATTGAAAATCCATGTTACATCTACAATACATGAAGGAGGAGACCTTTTACTAACCATAAACACACAATATGGACACAGATCAAAGTTGGAAGGGTGGCAGGTAGTGTTAGTGCTAGCTATCTCTGGGTTCTGGGTGGTGCTGGGATGAATTTCCCTCCTTTTCTCAATTAGTATTTACACATCTTTAATGACAAAGTTAAAAAAAAGTATATTCTTTTCATAAGAAAAAGTTATGGAAGCAAATAAGCTTCCACAGAGTGTGGCTGGGAGATGGCACCAGCTGGGGCTTGGGGAGGCGGACAGGGCTGAGGTGGCCAAGTGTGCGCATGGGGAGGAGCAGTGGGCAGTGGGCGGGAAGCTGGACCAGGAGCTGAGGTTGGGAGTGAGGCAGTGGAGAAGGGGGTGGGGAGGGAGTGGTCTAGAGGCAGGTGAGAGACAGGAGAGTCAGCTGGGCACTCTGAAGGGCGGGCTGGGGCACTGGAGAGCAGGGACGGGCAGCTGGCCAAAGCATGCAGGACCTTGGTGGGTCGGGGGCTCACCGTCACCTCCTGGTAGGACTCCATGCCGTTCAGCACCACCTGGATGACCTGCCGCCGCAGCTTGACGCTCTGCTCCGAGCGGTACTCAGAATTGGTCAGGTAGAAGAGGGCGGCACTGCCTGTCACTTGAATGTTCTTGTCATACTTGTGGCACTTGAGGGCTGTGATGACCAGCTGTCAGAAGACAGGACAGAGGCCCCTGTTGGCCACTCTGTGGCAGCTGGGCCAGGCCCAGGGCAGGGCTTTGGGCGCTGGGCTCAGGCAGACCGTCTGGGAGACGGCCTAGCTGACCCTGCTCTCGGAGGGGAGCAGAAATTGGGCGGGCTGTGCTCTAAGGCCTGCAGGGAGCAAGGTATGTGGGAGGCCAAAGCCCAAATAAGTTAGGTGCTGTGAGAGGATGGGGCGGGCACCGAGGACGCTGGAGGAGGGACTGCCAGCTCCGGGGAAGAGGAACAGGGGTGGGTACAGAGGGTCCAGGATGTGGGTGGGAGCGGCCTTGGGGCTGACCTTCAGGGCCCGCAGCAGCTGGTTGCAGCGCTCAATGCGTGCGATGTCAAACAGCAGATTGATGGCCCGAGAGGTGATCTCAGGCCGATGGTCCGTGTAGGCCTCTATGGCATTCAGCACCTGCTCTTCATTCTTGTCACCGCTTACCTGGGGACCGGGCATGCTCAGAACAACCACAGGAGGCCAGGTGATGGCTTCCCTGGAGCCCACTCAGTCCTCCCCACCCCACCCCACCCCCAATACCCTCCTGCTCCTGCTTCTCACTTTGTGGGCCGGAATGTGCGTGAGGCGGCACAGAGAGGTCTCGAAGAGCCCGAGGAACTGCAGCGGCCTCTTCAGGGCCCGGAAAGGCATGATGCTGCTCTTGGAGGGCTCAATGCTGCGGGGAGAAGGGGCCGAGGTCAGTGGTCTGGGCCTCTCCCTGGGGGTGCTCCGTTGGTCTGGGCACTTGCTAATCTCCCCTTCACTCATGAACGGTTTTGCCACCTCTGTCCATGCTCTCCCCTCGGCTACAGCACCCTCTTCCTCCGGCAACCCCAGAAAGACCTCTCTCTTTGCTGGCTTCCGTCCTGCCCCTCCAACCACATCCCTCACTCTGGCCCATGGACGTGTCTGTCCCCTACTAGCTCCCACGGACTCTGACAAGGCCCGATGCATTCTTTATCTCCAGCATAGGCCCGGCACTTGGCAGAAAGGGCGAATGCCTGCTGCAGGACGCAGGAGGGGGTCCCAGCAGCCCCTGCCTCCAGCCCCACCTGGTCTGGCCCCCCTCTTCGTCCATCTTGGAGATGCTGCAGTTCTCCAGGATCATGTGGCCAGAGATGTCCAGCGACATCAGGTTTCCCAGCTTCTGCACGAAGAGGCTCAGCACCTTCCGAGTCAGCTTGAACTTGTAGTAGCTCGAGAGGCGGTCTCTCGAGATGTCCAGGTGTCTGGGGGGTGAGAGTGGGGCCATGGGTCAGGAGCAGGCGGGACACAGGCTGGGGCCGTCTTGTAGATCCTTGCGCCCTCAGTCCACAGCAGGGCAGGCCCAGCCCGGGTGGAACGCTGGGTTTGAAGGAAGGGGCCTGCCTCTTCCATCCACCCTCTCCCGGCTCACGTACTCGCTGGGATGGACAGCACCCACCCACTTCTTCCGAGTGCCTCCCCGCCGCCTGTCACAGGGAGCTCACCGCAGCTTGTGCAGCTGGACGATGACTCGGATGTGGTCATCCGAGAGGTCCATGTTGTAGAGCACAAGGGATACGAGGCTGTCCTTCCACTGCGCTAGGAAGGCCGCATCACTCGTCTGAATGCCCGAGAGGTCCAAGGCGGCCAGTGAGCTGAGCGGCCGCAGCAGGGACTCCACGGGGACCCCGTCAATCATGCGGCCCAGACTGAGGAAACGGAGGCGGCTGAAGCCCTCGAAGGTGAAGTCCTTCACCAGCACCTGGCAGGTGGGGTTGACCAGGCACTCGTCTTCGCAGCCCCCCGGGTTCTCCTCCTCGTAGAAAATGTTCGCGCAGCCGAAGAGGCTCAGGGACACCAGCGTGTGGCTGAAGCTGCGCAGGGTCTGCAGGCTCTTGGCGGACAGCTTCTCGCAGTTGGTCAGGTACAGCTCCACCAAGTCCTGGGGACAGGCACGGCCCCGTCACCACTGCCCGCTCACCTGCCGGGGGTTCTGGGGCTGCAGGGGAGTGGCCCTGCCCCAGCTCCCCATTTGAGCCTTCTGGGCTGGCCTCCCCCCGCATGCCCGTGACTCGCCTGCTTGCGGATGGCTTCCAGATCCTGGTCCTGCACCAGGTCTTCCCGAAGGTGGATTCGGGTGAGGCGGGTGCTGCGAGGGTCCGAGAAGAGGCTGAAGAAGCTCTCGTGGGGCTCAAAGTTGCAGGCAGCGTTGACCAGCTCCACATACCTGGGAGAGAAGCCAGGCTCCAGGGAGGGGCCCAGGGACCCAGCCCGGTCCCTCCTTGTCCTGATCAGGTAGCCTGTGCTGCTTCCTCCCGAGGGGACCTGGTTGGACCCAGGCTACACTATAGGGGCGATGCCCGTGGGACTGAGGGTGCCTGGGGACCAGGAGCTCAAAGGGGGCTAGCTCTCCAGGCGACCTTCTGGTTGTGACCAAGCCCAAAACCAAGCTCACTGCCCTCGAGTCCCTTCCCACGCACAGTGACCTTACAGGACGGGGCAGAGCTGTGTCGTTAGCTTTCTGACGCTGTCCGTCTGTGGGAGTGGGCACCCTCAGCTTTCTCCGCAGAGGGGCGGCTGGGCTTGAGAGGGGAACCTTGTGGTCAGCCGTCTGATGTTTCACCCGCTGCAGCAGCTGGGCTCCTTCCTGGGGCTGACTCGCCCACAGCCATAGAGCCCCTTCCAGCTCCCAGTAGTTTCCCAGACTGGATGACCACGGGGGCAGACACCCTCAGCTTTCTCCCACGGAGCAGCGGGTGGGTCTGAACCACCAACTTTGGGGCTAGAGCCTCTTACCAATAAACCAGTCCAAGTCTCTTTCCCCCAGTGCATACGCCCATCACACACCCCCACGCATCCCGCTGCCTCTTCGAGTGACCGCTCCTGTCACGCACCCTCCTCCCCCACTCCCACAGCACCACCCACTGTCCTTTTACCAGCCCCTCCCTGATAAAACAATTCACACAGGACAATCAAGCTAAGTGCTTTGCAGGGTGCAGCAGGGTCGAGGGCAAGCCGTCAGTAAGACCTGGCTGGGGTGTGAACTCACGCCAGACTCGTGCCTGGTGGGAAGCCTTAGAAGTCGGGCTCGAGTCTACATTTTGTCTTGGTGGCTACTACCTGGGCGGCTTCCCACAAGTAACCGAATCTCAGTTTCCTCATCTGTAAAATGGACATAATTCTGGACTGAAAAATGTCCAACCTAGTACTTGGCCCCTGGTCACATACAGGCACCTACTTTTGTTTGCAGTTGTCCCTTGTGGGCACCTGGGCTGAGTTCCCAGAAGTCAGTGGAAACAGCAGCTTCTAGGGATCCCCCTGGCTGACTGGATCCCCGGGCCATTGTTTCAGTACTGGCTGTTCTCCCTCACTTAATGCACAAACTCAGCCTATACACACACACACACACACACACACACACGTTCTTTTGCACTTACACGTGTCTTTGTGCCTTTTGAGGCCACTGGTGTACGTACACCCATTCCTTCAAGTGTACTCTCCTCCTCAGTGTATACCAACACGTACCCACAGATCTTGACTACTATGGATAGACCACATTCTACTGCACCCACAAATATTCATGTGCTTGTACACACCCACGTGGTACGTACACACAGGGTCACTCTCCAGCCCTGCCCCTCGCTCACTGGCCACTCACTCATTGACGAGCCGGTCGCAGATCTCGCTGGGCAGGAAGATGTCGGGCTGGACCCGCAAGGCCTCCTTGTCCAGTAGGTAGCCCAAGGTGCCATCCAGGTTGTGCAGGCAGAAGTCGGTACAGAGGGCCATCAGGGACTCCGGCGTGTCGGACGCCATGCTGGAGGCGGGCAGGGGCCACTCCAGCACAGGGCCCGGGGGCAGCAGTGACGCCTCTGCCCTCAGAGGATAGAGAAGCCCAGTGAGCCACACTGAAGGGCCAGACCCTCTCTCGCTGATGTTCACTCTCTGAGCATGGAAGTCGAGGGCCTAGAGCTCACGGTCCAATCAGGATGCAGCAGGGGTGGACCCCGGGCCCCTGACCCTTCCCTTTGCCCCTCTCTGCTGCACCACTATCTCTGTGTGATTTGGCTTGCAAAGAGGATGGGGCCTTGTCCAAGTATCTCTGGGCCTCCAGGAAGCCTGTGGGCAGAAATGCTATGTTGGGGGCAGGACACTGGGTGGGGATGGAAAGTGGGAGCTTTCATTATATGGTCATTATAACCCCGCACCCCCACCCCAAGCATTTTATTGTGGTTTAGGTGCAAGTTTACAGAGCAAATTTGCTTCTCAGCCAACAATTTCGACACATTTTGCTTTGTGAGATTTCAACAATGCTCTTCCCATTTCCTCCCTGGGTTCTCGGTTTCCACACAGTCATCTCTCCTGCCCCTTCCTACCTTCAGAACGGTGTTGCTAGGCAACTATTGCCCTTTTGGTCTCCTATGATTGACTGTTCTAAGGAGTAGGCACCTCATGGGTGTATTGTTTACTTTACAGGCCTATTACTTGGCTAGAATTTGGCATCAGGATTGGAGGGAGGCTCATGAACAATCTGAGAGATGCAGATGACACAACCTTGCTTGCCGAAAGTAGGGAGGACTTAAGACACTTGCTGATGAAGATCAAGGATTGCAGCCCTCGGTATGGATTTGAACCCAAAGAAAACCAAACCTACAGTAAAGGAAACGAAGATCTAATAGGTACCATCATGTAAGTGGAGAAAAGACTGAAGTGGCCAAGGAGCCTGTCTCACTGGGATCCAGTCAGCGCTCATGGAATCAGCAGTCACGAGATCAAATGACTCGCTGCATGGGGTGAATCTGCGGCCCAAGACCTCTTCAAAGTGTTGAAAAGTGAGGATGTTATTTTGAGAACGCAGGTGCCCCTGATCCAAGCCATGGTACTTTCAATGGCCTCGTGAGCATAAGGAAGTGGGACACTGAATAAGGAAGACCCAAGAAGGATCAGTGCGTCGGAATCATGGTGCGGGGAAGAGCCCTGAAAGTACCATGGACTGCCCGAGGAACCGATCCGTTATATCTTAGAACAATTCCTGCCAGAATGCTCATTTATTTTACATTTTATTACTTACTTGAAGGTTGTTTAAGGGCTATACTCCTAGAGGATCCACCAGTCTCTATCAGACCCATGAGTCTGGCCTTTTGTATGATTTTGGATTTTGCTCTACATTTTCTCTGACAGTGCTCCAGGGCCTTTCATTGTGAACCTGATCACGGTGGTTGGTAGGGGTCAAGTTCCATCTAGTTCTGGACTCAAGCCAGTGGAGGCTGGGCTTAATGTGGTCCCTGAGCCCTCTAAACTAATTGTTTCATTGGGCCTTGATTCCCCCACCCACACTCTTCTTTGATCTGGGAGGAAAAGGCCCAATAGTTGTATCTTAGATGGCCAATCATAAGCTTGCAGGATCCCAGTCGCCACTCACACAGTAGGATGCAGAATGCTGTTTTCATGGACTGTGATGTGCCAATTGTTAGATGTCTCCAGAGATTGTGGTCCCTCCTCACAATGTTAACAGCTACCCTGGATGTCCTTTGCTATGGAAAAATCAAGCTCACTGCCACTGAGTCCATTCTGACTTACTGCAGCCCCATAGTAAAGGGTATAACTGCCCCGTATGGGCTCCCGAGACAGCTCTTCAATGAGAAGAAAGCCTCGTCTTTCTCCCAAGGAATGGCTGATGGTTTTGAACTGTTGACCTTACCATTAGCAGCCCAAAACGTAATCACTGCATCTCCAGATCACCTCTTTTCTATGGGGTACTTCTTAATTTGTATGCAGCTATTACAGATAGCTTAGCAGGACAAAAGCTCTATAGACAAGCTATCATCATATTCCTTGGTTTATGATTTAAAATGAAAGCTCCTGAATTATATGCTTCGAAATAGCTAAAATGGTAGTTTTTGTTCTCTCTCTATACACATACAAACAAACATATATATATCATTTTTGGGGGAGCTCTTACAGATACCCTAACATTCCATAGTCCAATCACATCAAGCAGCATTGTGCAATTGCTACCGCAATCCGCTTCAAAACATTTTCTTTCTTCTTGAACTCCTTGAAATCAGCTTTATCTCCTCCCTCCACCACCCCCATACCCCCCAGGAACCCCATTATAGATATATATTTCCCTATAATAGTCCCCCCCATATTTTACACAATCCAATATATCCATTCACAAATAATTCTGTTCAATCCTATCCACTCCCTATTCTTCCCTTCCCCACCCCCCTCTTCTTGTACCCTTGGGGAACCATTACTCCGGTTACAGTTTCTAAAGGGTTATCTATCTTGGCTTTCATGTACCAAACAATCTTAAATATACAAATGACCATAATGCAAATCTAACATGATTAATGAGGTAAAACAAATAATAACCATGATAGTAAGGGGCGGAAATATTAATGAACTAGAGGATAGTTATGTGGTTCATCAGTACAATACTGCCCCCTGTATTTATCATCCCTTCTGTGTGGCCCTTCTGAGAGGGACTGTCCAATTATCTTACAAGTAGCTTTTGTGTCTCCACTACCTCCATTCCCCTTCACATCAATTTAGTTGCTTGTTTTTGAACTTTTGATACCTCTTCCCGTTGACACCTCATGGTCACACAGGCTGGTGTGCTTCTTCCATGGGGGCTTTGTTGCTTCCCTGCTAGATGGCCACTTGTTTAACTATAAACCTTTAAGACCCCAGACTAAATCTTTTAATAGCCGGGCACCATCAGCTTTCTTCACCACATTTGCTTATGCACCCGCTTTGTCTTCAATGATCTGTTAAGGAGGTGAGCATCATGCAGTGCTGCATCATTAGAACAAACCATGCTTGTACTGAGGGAAGATTTAGTAGTCCATCTGCTTCCTTGTTGCATTTGCTCATATATACATAAACAAAACACATATATTTATATATTTGCATATATACTTTCCTCCTTTTCTTTTTTTCCCCTCTTGCCTAATTATCATGTTTACCCATCGTTCACCTCTCATTAATTCCTCTCCGATACAATCTGATTGATCAAGTAGACAAGAAAAGCTCCACCCTCCTCGCCATCAATTTTAGAACATGTACTAGTCCCCTGTGCCCATCATCACTGGCTCACCCAATAATATATATATTATATAATATAATACATATATTATACAATAACATATTTTATAATGAGAAGGCTCCTGATCCTGATCATATAAAATTTCATATACAAAGCAGAGTATTATAATGAAATGTACAAAGACCTGAGTTAGAAAATGAAAAGGGAAGGAGCAGGTGCAATTCTGAAAGATAATACGCAAAACACTGAACGAAGCAGGAAACATCAAAAGAAGACAGAAGAAGCATCAGAGTCCCTGAACAAACACACACACACACACACACACACACACACAAAGGGGGGCTGATGTTCAACCCTTCAAGAGGTGGCAGATGATCCTGAACCAAAGGCCCTGAAGGAGGAAGTCCAAGCGGCACTGAAGGCTCTGGGAACGGGCAGAACACCAGTGGGAATGTCTCGACAAGCTGATGCGGAGCTGGAAGCACTCGCTCACCGATGTCAAGACGTCTAGGAGACAGCTGGTGACTGGAAGGCGTATTTGTGCTCATTTCCAATGAAGATGCGCCGGCAGACTACCGAAATTACTGTGTAATATCGCACTATCACATGCAAGTAGAGTGCTGTTGAGCATACTTCGAAAACAGCTGCAGCAGCACATTGACAGGGAGCTGCTGAAATTTAAGCAGGATTAGCTTAAGTTGTGGAAGGAAGATATCAGTGGCGATGTCAGATGAATTGTGGCTGAAAGCAGAGAATACCAAACAGCTGTTTACTTGTGTCCTATTGACTATGAAAACAACTGTGGATTAAGAATTCTAGAATACTTCACTGTGCTCACGGAACCTGTCCCTAGACCAGGAGACAGTTGTTCGATTAGATAAAGGGGAAACCAAATGGTTTACAATCAGGAAAGGTGTGCGCCAGGTTGAATCCTTTTGCCACACTTATTCAATCTGTATGCTAAGCAAATGTCCAAGAAGCTGGGCTGTATGGAGAAGGGGGCATCAAGATGAAAGGTCGGCCCATGGACACCAGCAACAAGCACACGATACAAACTTGCTCACGGACACCTGCAACGTGCACATGATACAAACTTGCTCACGGACACCTGCAACGAGCACACGATACAAACTTGCCCATGGACACCTGCAACGAGCACACGATACAAACTTGCCCATGGACACCTGCAACGAGCACACGATACAAACTTGCCCACGGACACCTGCAACGTGCACACGATACAAACTTGCCCATGGACACCTGCAATATGCACACGATACAAACTTGCTCACAGACACCTGCAACGTGCACACGATACAAACTTGCCCATGGACACCTGCAACGTGCACACGATACAAACTTGCCCATGGACACATGCAACGAGCACACAATACAAACTTGCCTGCTGAAAGTCAAGAGAACTTGAAGCACCTACTGAAGACCAAAGAATACAGTTTTCCGTATGGCTTGCAACTTAATAAAGAAAGCCAAAGTCCTCACAACTAGACGAATAGGCAGCACCGTGATAAATGGAGACAATGTTGACAATGTCAAGGAAATCCTTTTGCTTGGATCCACAATCAATGCTCATGGAAGCACCGGTCAAGCATGATGCACCAGGAAATCTGCCACAAAAGGCCTCGGTAATGAGCAACGAAGTCCGGGGAACCCAGCCGGCTTTGGTAGCTTTGCAGTCAGTCAATTCTGAGTTTAAATTCGGACACTCACTGCCACTCAGCGCAAGCAGCAGTGAATTTGGGCACGTGTCTTTACTTCCCTCTGCCTCAGTTTCTTCTCCAAAGTAGGAGGAATAAGTCATAGCACTCTTCTCGCAACACTGTGGGAAGATTATACAAGATAAAGGGGTTGGCATCTTGCCTGGCATGTAGTGATTGCTCAAGGAAAGACAGCTGTTACTATAGCCCGGGAGAAAGAAGGGGCTTTTGACTCCTGTAAAGAGCGGCCCTCTTGGAAACTTCCAGGCGCAGTTCTGCCCTGTCCTATCAGGTCTCTCCGAGTCGGCATCGACTCAATGACAGTTTGGTTTGGTTCATCATTACAGTCACCATCTTCTTCTACCTCACCTGCTCTGGCCCATACAGAACAGGGTTTGTCCCTACCCATCTCCAGGTTTGTGTGCCCCAGGGTAGGGACACCACAATGAGGCCATTGTGTATGCTGTCCCACTGGCCATGTGACAACCAGGGGGTGGGGGCATGCACAAGCAGTAGCATGCCGAGGCCCTAGGCATGGTCCTTCTGTACCTTCACCACTTCCACATCTTCAAAAGCCCAAGCAGCTTCTGAGAAACTGGAGCCCGAAGGGACAGCACTAGTCAGGACACCTGCCCCTGTCCAGTCTCCCCCACCAGTCATTCACATCCACATCCGTGGCCCTCTCATGGAGTCAGAAGCAGGAATCTGGCCTGACCTCTACTCCAGCTGGCCTGGCCTCCTCTGGGTACACGGGGTCACTTTCAGACCCCTTTGCTCAGGCTCTTGTTAAAAAAGTACAAGGTCATTCCACTTTGTACTCTAAATACTGCCCCGACTCCCAAAGAGGTGCGTGTCCCTCCACCGAGCTCTAGTTCACACTGTTCCTGAACTCACCTCTGTATTGGCGAATCCTCCCCACTTCTAGGTCCCTGGGTAAGACCTGGGCCCTAACCAAAGGTGGGAGGTTTCAGTCCACTCAGAGGCACCTCAGAAGAAAGGCCTGGTGACCTATTTCTGAAATCAGCCAGTGGAGAACCGCGGTGAAGAGTTCTATTCTGACACGGGGAGCTGCTATGCATTGGAATCATGGGATCACCGTCAGGTCTCAGGGTCAATGTCACTTCCTCTGGGAAGACCCCCTGACCCTTCTGCGATAAGCCCCCAGCCCAGCACTCTGCACTGCTGCTTGTCTACTAACGGGCTTCCTTGTTGGACTGCCAGTGCCCTCAGCTGGTCCTGTTGAGACTGCAGCCCTGGGTCGACCCCTGCTATGGAGCCCATTCTCACTCACCGAGGAAAAACGAAAACCAAGAAACCTCAGACTCACTGTCACGGAGTCCATGCCAACTCATAGCGGCCCTATAGGAGAGGGTAAAACGGCCCCTGTGGGTTTCCGAGACGGTAACTTTCTACGGGAGTTACCTCAATCTTCTTCCTGCAGAGCAGCTGGTGGTTTCAAAGTGTGGACCTTGCGGTTAGCAGGCCAATGCAGAACAACTAGGCCACCAGAGCTCCTCATTCTGACGCCTACAAAAACAAACACACTGCCATCAAGTTGATGCCAACTGACAGCGACCCAACAGCACAGGGTAGAACTGTCCCTGTGGGTTTCCCAGACTGTAAGTGTTTACAAGAGTCGAAAGCCCCGTCTTTCTCTGATGGAGAGGCTGGTGTTTCGATCTGCTAACATTGAGGTTCCCAGCCAAACTTGGACACCACCAGGGCTTGTTTAGTCCCACTCATAGAGATTTTATACAGAGTATCTATATAACTTTATAAAGACTATAAATATAGTCTTCGAAACAGACTATCTTTACAGGAGAGGAAATCAATCCTCACCTTTCTCCTGCAGAGCCACTGGTGGGGCAGAAATGCCCATCTTGTGGTTTGCAGCCCACTACCTAGCCCACAGCACCACCTGGGCTCCTTACTGTTTGTTGAAGCACCAGCCAGTCATCCCTTCATTCCCCTTGTTAGCTCTATGAGGCTACAGTGAATATTGTAGGCAAAGACCTTGCTCCCAGGTGCAGACTGGTACCCACGCTCTGAAGCGACTCCCTGGAGCCTGGGGGCCACAGCAGCCCAGGGAAGCCGGCCCGGATGGGGGACTGTGAGCAGGTGTCTTTGGAGGCAACCCTTCCCATTCGGGCATGCAGCCGGAGTCACAGCTCACTCTGTTGGAGGCAGGAGAAGGGAAGGTGGCGGGAAGAAGGGAGATGCGCCAGGGCGGTGTGGCGCCGGGCACTACAGCCCAGTGCTACGGCTATTTGCCAGATGAACCGACAAAGGACTGAACACCGGAGTGGGCAGGGAGCTGACACATGGTAGGGGTTCAACAAAGGTCGATTGAAGGCATGGTGAGGGACCTGCATTGCCCCTTGTCCCGTGCACAGCACCCGGACCACTAGACAGGCTCCTGCTCTGCTCCTCAGGTGGAAGAAATGTCACCACATCAGCCACCAAGGTCACCAAAAGCCCCCAAAAGATGACTCGGGAAGATGGTACCATCTGCTACCCTTCCATTGGCAGCATTGGTACTTTAATGCTGTTGCTTGGGGCCAGGGTGAGCTGCAGGGGGAAGGAGCTGAACTCATCTTGTCCCCAGGGATGTGAGGCCAGGGGCCTGGAGCTCCTCGTCACTTGTGCCACCGCCAGCTGCAGCGCCTGGCACCCGCCAGCGACAACCTAGCTCTGCCTGCCCGGCCCCTAGGGACCCTGGTTCTTCTGGCAGGCACTGGCCATCTGGAATTCTGGTGAATGGGGACAGAGGGGACTCTCATGACAGAGCATCACACAGTAAGAGCCCTGTGTCTTTCTCCAGCTTCATTCTTGTAGGTTCTCCAGAAATTGAATCTGTCATGGGCTTACAACATCCAGGGGGAGGGGCAGCGGGGAGAGGAGAGCAGCCACACAGCCACTGTCACTGCCGCCCCCACCAGCCTGCCGCAGGCCTCCATGCTGGGTGTTTCCGTCTCAGCAACCAGCTTGTTGCAGGCTTTATTTCATCACTGAACCTACCTCTCCCAGTACCCTGTGCCCATCACTAAGGACTCATTTGCATAATCATTTGTCTCCTCAGCTCCTGGAGGGCAGGAACTCTGCACTCTTGGAACTCTTCATGAAGGGCCCTGCCCAGGCCTGGCCCTTGACAGAGGAAGGGTTTGCTGTGAGCTCCAGACTGGCACACCATTTTCTGAGGAGGACCCCCAAGGCTCCCACAATTTATAAGAAACTGGGTTGGGGCAAGCTCGGGGAGTCTTCCCTGAGCAGACGTGCAGGTGTGGGTCGGAGGGGACCCTGAGAAGTTGCCTGGGCGAAGAAACTGCCCAGACAAAACCTAAAGGTGGGTTATTTTAGGAAGAGGCTGGAACCCCACCCAGGAAGGGAGCGTGCGCATCACAAGTGCTGGGGGAGGGGGGGGCACCTGGAGGCAGAATGGCCTGGGGATGCTGGATGGGCTACGAGTTGGACAGCCTGGGTTCCATTCTGGCCAACGTAATAATACTCATGCCCACCCTGAGCACCAACCCTTGAGCACTGTTCCAAGTACGCAGCATGCACGAAGCCAGGGGATTCTCTGGACCACCACATGAGGCATGGATTGACTATCCATCACTAGAGACGAGCCAAATGGTTTGCCATGGACAGACACAGACCCATGCACAGATTGCTGGGTATTTGCATTTAAGCAAACAGACAAGCAGATACTTAAGAGTTCAAGCCCTACAGCGACTTGCCCAGAGTCTCCCATGAATGTCTGACTTATACTTGGGTTCTTCACCAGTAAACTATGGAGAGGAACCTTTTCTCCAAGCCTCAGCCTCCCCTTGGGTGGCTCCAGGGCCTCCTTGCAACTTGGAATGGTTTGCGCACTGAGCACAGATGATCAGACATTGCGGTAAGCATGTGCCACAAGTCAGAAAGCTTCCTGAGGACGAGGACCCTGTGTCTAAGTCCCCGTCCGGTCCCTGTTCCACAGTGAGTGCAGGGCTGGTTAGTGCAGGTGACGGAGCCTCAGCTCTCTGAGGTCCTTGCCAGTACTGATCAGCCTCGATGCTCAGCAAACTCTTCATGTGTCACCGTTGAAGAGATACCGTGAAAAATGGCAGAAAAGTGGGCAGCAGTTAAAGGAAGAGTGGTGTCCCAAGACTAATGCTTGGAACAGTGATTGCATCAGACACAGGACTTAAGGCCCCAAAGAGATGGCCCGCCCGGGGTCCCTAAACACATACTGGTGCAGCCTAGGGCAGCTGAGGGGCGGAAGCCAAGAGAAGAATGTCGGTGCCAAGAACAGCTTTCTGCCTGGTGGCCCCAACAACTGTGTGCAGATCCCTCCTGGTGGCTCGACCAGAGCGGCTCTTTTCCCTTGTGGAGGGAGATCTTGGGGCCACAGGGAATTCTTCCACAAGCTGGGTTTCAGGTTGGCCTCCCTGTGGCATTCAGAGGCACTATCCTCTGTTTAAACAGGAAGACCGAGGCCCTGAGGAGAAATGGGATTTGCCCAAGGTCACGCAGGGAGGCGGCAGCAGGTGCCTGGATGGCTAGTCCAGAGTCGTAGCCTCAAGGTTTGCTCTGACAGAATGGTTCTCAGCATC
>NW_022103919.1:3687335-3691619 GCF_000313985.2 Echinops telfairi
GTCCAAGAGCACCGGTTTCCTCTAGCAGATGAGCCACACCATCACGGTCTCCCCACCCCCACATCTAGCCCAACACACACTGCCCTTCTCTCCAAATCACACTTCTTTCAACACCACGGTGTCTGTCTGCTTTACAGGGCAGAACGGAGATGGGTTGAGCTTTCTTTGAGAAAAAAAAAAGCAGTTAAGAAACCCAATGCCCTATTTATTGCACGAGGCTGCAAAATACCTTTTTAGTGAATTCAGGAGCAAAGATGTTATTTGGAGGACTAAGGGACACCTGACCCAAGCCCTGATCTTTTTCAGGGACCTCATATGCACGTGGAAGCTGGAGAATAAACCAGGAAACTAGAGAAGTTGTATTCGAATTATGGTGTGGGTGAAGAACATTGACAAGTACCACGGACCGTCAGAAGAACAAACAAATCTGTCTTGGAGGAAGCACAGCCAGAGTGCTGCTTAGAAGAGAGGAAGACAAGACTTTGTCCCATGTACTTTGGACATATTATCAAGAGGGAACAATCCCTGTAAAAGAACATCGTGTTTGGTTTAAAAAAAAAAAAAAAAGGAGGGTCAGAGACAAAGGAAGACCCTCAACAAGATGTAGCGACACAAGGGCTACAGCCATGGGTTCAAACACTACAGCTGTGAAGACAGGGCCCGTGCGGTGGCATTTCCTTCTTGTGCGTATGGGTCACTGTGTGCCGCAACCTGCTGCTCAACAGACACGAACAACAGCAGCGTGACATAAGTCCCCATCACTCCCCACTGGTATCAAAGTGCCAGGACCAAGCTACTGTCCTCCCTAGGGAGCATGCAACCCCCTCTGTGCGCACTCAGGGGTTTCAGGAAGTTTCCACCTTGTCTCCCTCACTACCCACCCCCCCACCCCCCATTCTACTAGCTCAGGGAGATACGATGTGGCCACACCACCGGCTGATGTGAAAAAGGAGGGCTTTGAGTCAGGTTCACATGCAGACAGCTCAGCGTCAGTGTTGGCATCATCATCTTGACTGCTCTGTGTGCATGAGCCCACTTCACCCAATACAACAACAGTCGAGAAAGGCCCCTTGCCCAAGTTCCCACAACCAGGTCTTGATGGAACCACAGTGTTCTATAGCCATCCTTTCCATCAATGGGCACTGCTCGGCGGGGTGCCTTCAACACAAAGTGGGTGCCCAGTGGCCCTCTGCCATCTAAATCAGACCAACCTTCTCTCTGACCCTACATTCCCCCTCCCTGACATCCCCAGTTCTCTGACCTCCTCACCGGCCACTCTTCCCCTCCTTCTTCATGTTCCAGCCCCACTGTCCTGTTTTCTGGTGTTTTTCATTTTGTTTTGAATCACCACGTATACTGCTACCTCAGGACCTTTGCAGCACTTGCTGTGCCCGGTGGCCAGAATGCTGTCACCAGTGTGTTACATGGCTCCCTCTTTCACGTCACCTTATTAAAGGAATCTTTTTGGAGCAACCTCTATAAAAATGGCAGCCACTAGTCTCTGGCCCTCTCCAAGGCCCCTTCAGCACTATTCCCTTTCAAAGTATTACACTGATTATTTGTCGAATGAATGAATGACCCAAAGCAGAGAGGTCTCTCACCCCTGGCAACCAACCACCTCCTGCTCTGCGACCCTTTTTAAAGCTCATTCCAACCAGTGGGAAGATCATATAGCATGGTTTTGCAAAAGTTTCTGATTTCTTTTCCCTGTACCGAAAAACCGAAACACAAACAGTAAAACTCAAAGGCATTATCAAAATGCAAAGACTGGAAATCTTGGTCTTTTCCGGCTTATGAGCAGACAAGTCAAATGCCACTCACAGAGCCAGAGGGCCAGAAAAGGCATTTCACTTGCCACTCACCGACCTGGCGCCCTTAGCCCTGAGGTTGCAACCCTATCCCACTTCTTTCCTTCTCGGCTGGACTTCCGTGCAACTTCCCATCTCCTTTAGGAGCGGATCCAGAATCCAAGCTGTCCCTGAGCTTTTCAGCACTGCTTGGGGGTGGGGGGTGGGGGGGCTCATCCAACAGGTAGGTGGAGCCCTGGCTGGCCTCTACCGTCCTACATCCATCCCCCACCTTGGGCGTCGTTTTCTTTCTGGAAGAAGGGGGCTTAGTTCTGCAGGCCCCTTTCTCACACCTGGGGGCGGGGTTTGGAGAAGGCCCCCGTGGGCTGCGAGGGAGGTGTGCAGGCAGATGCAGCGGCCAGGTGGAGGCCCCGGAGGGCAGCGGGGAGGACGCGAGTCCATCCCTAGGTCAGGACCTACCCGGGGACGGGGCTGCCTTCGGCGTTGGGGAGCAGGCGGGATGCTTCGTCGGCGTGGAGGCACGGAGGATGGGGCCCGTGAGAATCCGGGGCCAGAACTCCTCAGGAGGTAGGGGATCTTGTCAACTAAGGGCCGGGGGCCGGGCAGACCGGGGCCGGGAGCCCGGCGGAGGGCGTCGCGGAGGGGGCCCGTGGCCGTTACCTCGCCCCGAGGGCTGCCTGCGGAGCCAAGGCCACCGGGCGCTAGCCCCGGGCCCAGCCCTCCCTGATCGGGCTCCGAAGGCTCGCAGCCGCCGCCGCCTCCGCTGTCAACAAACCCGGAAACGTCACTTCCGGGCCCGCCCCTTAGCAACGGCGCGCGGCTTCCGCCGACGGCTCCGCTGTCAACAAACCCGGGGGCGTCACTTCCGGGACCGCCCCTTAGCAACGGCGCGCAGCTTCCGCCGACGGCCCGGGCGAACGCGGTGCGCGGTGGCTAGGGGTTCCGCGCCTCGCGGGGCTGCGCCCCATCCCGGCCCCGAACACCTGTCCTCTGGGGGACGCGCCCTGGCCTTTGAGGGGCCTACGTAGAAGGACACCCAACGTCTAGTCTACCTCGAGACCCGCGCTTCTTAACCTGTGGGTCGCGCAGGGTCGCCTGAGACCATGGGAAAACGCATCAGTAGTTCGCAGTCTGTAATGACATCTTGTTTTATGATGAATCACTATGCTTTAATGATGTTTAAAGACGTTCAATTTGCAACCATGAAAATACATCCTGCATATCAGGTGTTTACATGACGATTCGTAGCGGTGGCAAAATGACAGTGATGAAGTAGCAACGAACATAATTTTACGGAAAAATAAAAAATAAAATAACTTTATGGTTGGAGGGGTCACCACCACATGAGGGAGGAACTGTATTAGGGAGGTTGAGAACCACTGAGCCCTGGCAGTGGTGTAGTCTGACTGACAGCACATTTCTTGTCAACCCAGACTCCCTCGGAGCTAGCCCTGACCTCCAGCTACCTGTGGAAGAGCAACTCCTCTTGGAAGCTTGTAGGTATCCAGTGTCACTTAGCCAATAAACCCGTTTACCTGTGCTTACTAATCTGTAGTAAACAAGTTCACAGGTTAAAAAAAAAAAAAAAAAAGTTCACAGGTTCCCCCACCACATCAAAGATGCTATTTCTAGTTATGGCTGGCATCTGTGTCTCCCCCAAACCTACAGAATCAAGACCTCTCTTCAAAGTTACAATCCCTGATTGGGGCAGATTACCCAATAAGAGAAACACCCATTTACTTGTGTGTAACAGTCATCATCTTCCCCCAAAGCCCACCCATATGTCATCTCAGCACCCCTGGTGCCAACTTCTGATGTTGTTCGGTGCCATGGAGCTGTTCCTGACGCATAGCAACCTTATATACTGTTGGAGGGAATGTTCTCAAGGAGAAACCCCGCCACTCACTGTTGAGTCTATTCGGACTAGTAGCGACCCTATAAGGGAGACTCCAAATCTCAAAGCTAATTTATGGAGACGCATTTAGTAAGTCTCAAAACAGGGCAAAGACATGACAAGGATTCATCATACAGACGAGGGAAACCATCAACCAGAGGCCAAATAGGACACGGCGTACAAGGGAAATGGTCACAAAAGCATGATTGGTGGCAGATCCATAGGTCACACTTGCAGGCGGACCACAGATGAGGGCCAGGGGCCAGGATTAGCGTCTGCACACCATTCTAGGTAGGAACGCGTGGCCATGGCTAGCGATCCTAAGGAATTCAATGGAGGCTTACTTTACACAGAGACTCAAAAACTGGGTTGGGGTGAAAAATGCATTTGGGGTTTTCACTGATTACCCATAGCCTTCTACAAATGTAGCACTCGGAATGTGAGCACCAGGTCCCTCCGGAAAATGTGATGAATTGGTTGACTACTAATCATGATTTTGTGACTCCTGTGTTCTCCATGTCCTACTTAAGCGACAGGATGGCTGTGAATCCTTGAACACTGTTATAACTTAGTGTTCCGTGT
>NW_022103919.1:3694379-3701688 GCF_000313985.2 Echinops telfairi
GGATTCCGGCAACCAATTCCTACAGTCCGACTTCTTTGAAGTCGGGCCATCTGTCGCTGGACTTTGTCCTCAACGTCAGCCGGCAGGAGTGGTCCCATCACCCGGTCAGTGATGAAAAGCTAAGTCCTGCTTTCTAACCAGTCAACGAAAACTTGAGTTAAGCCAAAACATCTATCTGTGACTCCCCGACATAGAAATTCCAAAGCCAAAGGTTATCTATCCTCTCTATGTATTCTCATTTTCAAACTGGACATCCCAGAGCCTGGTTTGCGCTGCAATGGGCTCCTCATTGGCTTTTCAAAAGAAAACCTTCTCTCTTTTCCTCTGACTTGGGAGTGGGTAGATTGGCTGCACCACTTCAAAGTGCAGTTCCTGGCTTTTGGCTCGCTGGGCGGCACCATGGTGATCGGTAAGCACAAACACCTTTTAAGAGGTGGCCACAAGGGAGCTGAGGAGAAAGTGGTTGATCCATTTCCTGAGAGAGACTGGTCTGATGTGAAAGCACCAGCCATGTTCAATATAATAATAGTATTGGGAAAACATTCGTCGCCAGGACTCTAGGAACAGATGCTTCAAGGGTCGTGTTTTTGAGGTGAGCCTTGCTGAGCTGCAGAACGATGAAGTTGCATTCAGAAAATTCAAGCTAATGACTGAGGATGTTCAGGGCAAAAACAGCCTGACCAGCTTCCCTGGCTTGGATCTTATACGGGACAAGATGTGCTTCATGGTCAAAAATGGCAGAACCGTGATCGAAGCGCATGGTGATGTTGAGACCACTAACGGCTATCTGCTTTGTCTGTTCTGTCTTGGTTATACGAAAAAATGCTACAATCTTCCGCTCAGGACCAACGGGTTCGCCAAATCCAGAAGACACTGATGGAAATCCTGACCTGAGAGGTGCAGATAAAATGACTTGGCAGAAGTGGTCAGTAAATTGATTCCAGACAGCATTGGGAGAGACATAGAAGAGGCTTGCCAGTCTATTTATCCCCTCCATGAGATGTGCGTCAGAAAAGTCAACGTGCTGAAGAAGCCCACGTGTGACGTGGGGAAACCCATGGAGCTTCATGGGGAAGGTGGCAGTTATGGGAAAGCTACTGGCGATGATGATACAGGTGCAAACGTGGACCGAGCTGATGGCGCTGAGGCGCCTGTTCAAGAATCTGTTTAAAATTCAGACTTTCAATGGTGACAAATAAAAGATCTTATTTGTTGGAGGGGGAGGGAAGTACGATACCTGTATTTCAAATACTTCCATGTCCTATTGAAGCCTAAGGTCCTTAGAAGTCATCCGTGCACGTCTTTATGATCTTGTGGCATCATGGCCTTTTTCATCTGGGTGAGGTATCTTTCTCTTGTCTTTGTCTTGTTTGAGTCTTAGACAAGGTTTTTCATAGCGTATGTGGTCATTAGTTTTTTTGTGCCAACATGGCACCCATAAGAAGATGTGGGTGGAGTCTAGCTTGTCAATCAAGTCACAGCCTGAGGGTACCTCTTTGTGGGCACGGCCATCTCCTAAGGAAGATCCTTGGAATTACCTCCTATTTCTCTGCTTCACCTTCCTGTTGACGAGCCACCTCAAACCATGGTGATGGCGGCCAGAATCCTAGACATGTGTCCACCACCTTTGGATCCACAAGACTTTGCACCCACCAGTCTGTAATCTTCCTACATTCTGCATCATTGCATTTGACTGCATGAGTCTGAAGAGGGAGTTATGGAATGTGAGGGATCAGCCTCCACCACTGAATGGGTTCAAGGGGTGCTTGTGTAATTCAGGGGTAAATTAAAGAGACAGCAAACAAGATAAAGCATGCAGGGATTCACCTCTACGATTGCTTTAGGAACCAGGTCCAAGTAGAGAGAGACTATAATGTAATCTCATGAGTTTATATAATCTTAGGCACTCAGGCCACGGTAGGCACATACATAGCAGGAAGAGGTTGTACGAGAGGCATGCATACATGTGACAGGAAGGTACACTTTTAACAAGATGGGTGGACTCTAGGGTCAATGTGGCAGCCTACCCTTGGTCCCCTCTGAGCTGGCTTGACCTTAGATATCTTTGAGCTCTTCTCCAGGGGAACAATCTATCAGACTGGAGTGGACCCTATTTAGGGTGGGACAGACAATAGGGTCTGATTGCTTTTGATGGCAGACAACCTTTAAGCAGATAACCTTCAAGCAATTGACCTTCAATCGTATATAGTATAAGCCATGTGCCTGCAAGGAGCGCCTTAAAATTGGCATTAGTATGGGGGAAACACTGAAGGGAATGACTTACTTAGGAGAATGTGAGTGGGATGCATCTCCAACCCACTAATGTGAAGGTTCCCTCCTTCATGGAAGCCTTGACCTCCCAGACTCCTTAACATGATAGTTGAATTTGTCACATACACTCTCTTCCCAGTTCTGTTTCCCAAAATGGACTTGTGGCAGATATAGAATCGTTTGTCAATTTGAGGGTTAATAGGGTAGGGGTGGAGTCGAGCTTGTCAATCAGATCATAGCCAATGAGGCCTCTGTGTGGGCATGGCCTTCCTGAGTATTCTGGGAAATCCGGTAATTCCTCCTTGGAGGCGGAAGACACCACTCTCTCTCTGCTCCTCCCTGGGAGACATTGCAGAAGACAAGCCACATGGACGCAACCAGACCTCGGAAGCCAGAGAAGCCACAGAGAGACCCCTGCCAGTGCTGAGATGCTTACAACGCCACTGGATCCAAAGATTTTGTACCCACTGGCTTGTGATCGCCCTGCACTTGGCATCATTGCATGTGTTTCGTGAGTCTGAAGAGGACTTTATAGATTGGTACCGGACATATGGGCTAATATCAGACTTATGGCCTTGGACTGGACTGGGTTGGGATATTTTCTCAATGTTCAGTTCCTCTTGTATATAAACCTCTCCTTTATATACATATGCATGTTTACGAATTTGTTTCTCTAGTCTACCCAGACTAACACAGGACTAGTTTCAGATTTATGCAGTAGTAGTATTGGACTTATGGACTTGATCTGGACTGGGCTGGGATGTTTGCTTGATATATAATTACTTCTTGATATAAAGCTCTTTCTTATACATACTATATGAGTGTCACTGAATTTGTTTCTCTAGTCAACCTGGCCTAACACAGCTTACATTGGAGATTTGGGGTCTCTTTTGGCCCCCACAACAGACTACAAAACAAGAAAGGAACCGTGATTGGGATGTGGACACTACCACAGATTAGAAAAGTTTGCAAGTTTGCAAGATTGGTTCAGGGCCCTCCATTCGCCGTGGTTGGGGGATGTGACAAAGGATTACATGGCCCAATTTCAGTCAACAACATGCCCAGGCAAATTCCTAAAGGCAAAATGTGCCCCTACCTGGGCTGGCCAGGAGAGTCAGCGCAGACCCTCCCTGTCTGAAGGCAAAGTTTTTTTTTTTTACATATCTGGTCAATGGTCAGAAAAAAACTCATTGGAAGCTGAATCTATTTGGAGAGTTATAATGGATTTAGGGCTCCTACTGTAAACTGTGACCTTCTGCAAACCTCATGCTCAGAATTTACCGTACATATTCGAGTATAAGCCAACCTGAATATAAGCCAAGGCACCTAATTTTACCACACAAAACTGGGGAAACTTATTGACTCGTGTATAAGCCCAGGGTGGGAAATGCAGCAGCTACTGATAAATTTCAAAATAAAAATAGATACCAATACAATTACTTTCATTGAGGCATCAGTAGGTTAAATGTTTTTGAATATTTATTTCAAAGAAAAACAGTAAACTAGCTCTGTAAGTCGAAAAGAGGGTCAACAAAAACAGTATGGTATCAACAATAACTTTAAAAGTACAAACACCTTAGCTCAGTCAGCAACCAAGCTAAAGCACAAGAGTTAAAATCCTTCAAAACTGGATTCCTCCTCATCAGCAGTGTGTCCACACAGAGCTTCAGCTGTAGCTGGTGTGAGGTTGTCAGCAGAGACACGGTCCTCATCTCTGGGTTCTCAGTTGTCACCATCACTGCTGTCCTTCTCACACAAAGCGCCGTCTTCACTGCATCCACAGCATTACCGATGCCACATTTCTTGAAGGCGCATTGCACCGTGTCCTCTGGAAGCTCTTCCCATGCACCACGAACCCACTTTGCTATCAATTCTATGTCGGGCTTCATCAGATTTCCAACTTTTGTCAGTCAGGCTTGATCAGATGGCATCCATTCATGCTGCATCTTTCGCACACGGTCTTTGAAAGGTTTATTTAAACACACATCTAGGGGCTGCAATACAGATGTAAGCCCACCTGGAATAACGGCCAAAGTCAAAAGCATAGTCAACTCTGGGTCTAGAGAGGGGTTAATAAGAAAATAAAAAATAGAAGACTAAGTACTGTAAATAAATGTACTGTATATCCAAGACCAGAGATAGACCTTACTTGTATTCAGCAATGCTTGGGTGGAGCAAGGGGGCGTGACCAAGCACGGGTAGGACTGTAAAGGCTATGTCATTAGTCACAGCCCTGGAGAAGAGCAGGAGAAGAAGAGCCGCATCCGACATCCATCTGACAAGGATGCACTGAGCCCCAGGTACCAGCACACAGAAGCGGGCAGGTTCTTGCCCAGTACAGCACGGACAACACAGGCTGCCGGCGTGGAGGAGAAGAGAAGAGCGGTGAGATCAGCAGTCATAGGACCACCCACAGAGGCTGCAGGTTCCCACAGATGAGCAGGAGACACCGGAGAACACCTGCACTGCACCATAGACCAGGTAAGTGGGACCCTCACTTCATTCTAAGCCAAGGGGGGCTTTTTCAACATAAAAAATGCGCTGAAAAGCTTGGCTTCTACATGAGTATATATGGTAAGTTCTAATAGAGTACAACGGGAGGAAACATTCCATGTCTGGGTCTATTGTTGCTGTCCCCGTGTCCAGTCATCTTGTAGAGAGCCTTCCTATTTTCCCCTGACCCTCTACCAAGCACGATGCCCTGTTCCAGAGACGGAAATGTCCCGGAGGACATTTCCAAAGCTTGTGACACAAAGTCTCACCATCTACATCTACCACATACAGCCAAGGGGCTTTCTGGCTGTCTATCTCAGACTCATTTGTTTGGGCAATCCATGGGAGTGTCTTAAGCTTTGCTAGCACATTCAGATGCATCAAGGCTCAGTCTTTCTTATGCCTTGTCCAGGTTTTGCATGCATCTAAGAGGATGAAACTGGGGTCAGGAGCCCCTTCATCTTCAAGGACATTTCTGCTCTCTAACGTTGAAAGAGACCTTTGGCAGCATACTTGCCCAATGCATGCACCCTTTGACTTCCGACGGCTGCTTCCATGGGCATTGATTGTGGAGCCCGGTAAAATGAGATCCTTGACACCTTCCACCTTTCCCTTGCTTATTGTGATGTTGCTGATGAGGATTTTTTTGTTTCATGTTCAGGTGTAATCTGCATGGAAGGCTGTTGTCTTTCATCTTCATCAGTAAGTGCTTTAAGTCCCCTTTGCTTTCAGCAAGCCAGGTTATGTTATCTGCGTATCACAGGTTGTTAATGCACCTTCCTCTAATCCAGTGGTTCTCAACCTTCCTAATGCAGTGACCCTTTAATACAGTTCCTCATGTTGTGGTGACCCCCCCCAACCATAAAATTATTTTCATTGCTACTTCATAACTGTCGTTTTGCTACTGTTATGAATTGGGTGACCCCTGTGAAAGACTCATTTGATCCCCAAAGGGGTCGCGACCCACAGGTTGAGAACCGCTGCGCTAATCCAAATGCTTCATTCTTCTTCATATAATGCAGCTTTGCCATGGTTTGTGCAGCATACAGAATTAAGAAGTACAGTGAAAGGCTGCAGCCTTGATGCACACCTTTCCTGATTTAAAATCCCATAGTATTCCCTTGGTCTGTTCAAATGACTGCCTCATAGTCGATGCACAGGTTCCACCATGAGCACACCGACTATCCTAGAATTCCCATTCTTCCCAACGTTATATATTGTTCGTTATGATCAACACCGTCGATCGTCGTCAATGAAACACAAGTGAACATCTTTCTGGTACTCTTTGCATTTAGCCCAGCAGCAATGATAACCCTCCTGCCATGTCCTCTTCTGAATCCCACTCCCTGTCGATGGATTGCTGTAACCATTTCCAAATCATCTTCAGCAAAACTGTACTTGTATGGGATAGTGACGCTACTGCTTGAAAATGTCCTCATTCCGTTAGATCACCTTTCTTTGGAATGGGCACAGCTGTGGATCTCTTCTAGTCAGTTGGCCAGGTCTTCCAAATGTCTTGGCATCAATGCGTACGCACCACCTGTGCTGCCTCCATTTGTTAAGAGTTCAATTAGTATTCTGTCAACTCCTGGAGCCTCCTTTGTTGCTGTTACCTTCAATGCAGCTTGGACTTCTTCCTTTGGTACCATTGGTCCTGCTTACACGCTACCTTCTGAAATGCTTGAAAGCCAACCCACCCCTTGTGATGCCTCCTGATTCATTCACTGGTTTGCCCCTGGAATCCTTAAAGATTTCACCTCGAGGCCTGAGTGTTTTCTTCCGTTCTCTCAGCTTGAGAAATGTTGAACCTCCAGGTCTTTGCAGATTTCATTCCACTACTTTACTTTGTCTTCTTGACTTACCTTTGGAACGCTTCTGTTCAAGTCTCACGCCATCATTTCTTTCTTGCACTTTATCGACTCTATGTTCAAGAGCATGTTTCAGAGTTCACCACCATTTCCTGTCTGGAGTTCTGCAACAGCCTCCTAATACAAGTAATAGGCAATGATATAAAAAGGAGTTCCTTGCCCCATCCACTCGTGACCTCCACAGCCCCAGGAGACTTTTCCCAAGATAAATCTGATCAGCGCACCTCCCACCACCGCTGTTTACAATCACAAAAACAGGAAGACACAGACCCCCCTGACCCACCCTGTTTCCCTCCAACCTCTCCTGTTCCACTTCCCCTTTCCATTGGACAACTCGGACAGCTTGTGGGATGAAGAACTAGGTTTGGTCTTTTTTAAAATCAGGTTTCTAATAGGGTCACTACAGGTCGAATCAGTGAGTTTAAATTTGAAGGGGGCCTCATCGGTGTGGATGGGTAAGTGCTGGGCTGCTCATGGGAAGGTTCAAACCCACAAGCCACTGTGGGAGACAGATGAAGACTGTCTACTCCCATAAAGACCTACAGCCATAACAATGATGAGAAATACAACTTTCTTCTAGTTCCTAAATGTTTCCTGCCCGCTCCCACTACCATGACTCGAATTCGACCTTGCAAGTCTGGCTAGACCAGAGGATGTACACTGGTACAGATAGGAAC
>NW_022103919.1:3702863-3708030 GCF_000313985.2 Echinops telfairi
GATGGACATTGGGTCTCCACTCAAGTACTCCCTCAACGTAAGAACACTTTGTTCTATTAACCTGGCATTCCATGATGCTCACCTTCCCGACACAATAGCTGAAGACAAATGGGTGCATAAGCAAATGTGGTGAAGAAAGCTGATGGTGCCCGGCTATCAAAAGAAAGGCTTGAATATAAGCAAGCGGCCATCTAGCTGAGAAGCAACAAAGTCCACATGTAAGAAGCACACCAGCCTGTGTGATCATGAGGTGTTGATAGGATCAGATGTCAGGCATCAAAGACCCAGAACAAAAAAATCATATCATTGTGAATCAGGGGGAGTGCGGAGTGGAGACACAAAGCCCATCTGTGGGTGAGCGGGGAGGGAGGAGAAAAAATGAGGACCTGATTGGGGGGGGCTTAAGTGGAGAGCAGGTGTTTTGAGAATGATGAGGGCAATGAATATGTAAATGTGCTTTGCACAATTGATGTATGTATGGATTGTGATAAGAGTTGTATGAGCCCCTAATAAAATGATTAAAACAAAAACAAAAACAAAAAAACCAAAGCCCATCTGTAGGTAATTGGACATCCCCTTACAGAAGGGTCATAAGGAAGAGATGAGCCAGTCAGGGTGCAGTGTAGCATCAATGAAACATAAGACTTTCCTCTAGTTCTTTAATGCTTCCCCCCACCCCACTATCATGACCCCAATTCCAACTTACAAATTTGGCTAGACCAGAGCATGTACACTGGTACAGATAAAAGCTGGAAACCCAGGGAATCCAGGACAGATAAACCCCTCAGGACCAATTGAGAGTAGCCATACCAGGAGTGTAAGGGGAAGGTGCGGGGAGAAAGGGGAACAGATCACAATGATCTACCTATAACCCCCTCCCAGGGGGACAAACAACATAAAAGTGGGTGAAGGGAGACATCGGTCAGTGTAAGACACATGAAAAAAAAATTATAAATTATCAAGGGTTCATGAGGGAGGGAGGGGGGAAGGGGAAAATGAGAAGCTGATACCAAGGGCTCAAGTAGAAAGAAAATATTTTGAAAATGATGATGGCAACACATATACAAATGTGCTTGACACAATGGATGGATGGATGGACTGTGATAAGAGTTGTATGAGCCCCAATAAAATTATTTATAAAAAAAGAAAGAAAGTGTAGTTAACGGTATCTGAGTTTTATGAGGTGTTTTAGAGGTTACGGAGCCATTTGGGGTGATAAGTCAGCGGGGGCTAGCAGAACAGAGTTAGCTTGGGTAAATCCATCTCTGCAGGACTGGATGGTGGGGAAAGACTGCATGGGCAGTCCATGGAGTAGAATATAGCCCTTCTAGCTTATGACCTACCCCCAGTGCCTTGGCTTCATGTGGTCAACCATGCTTTGATCTGGCTCAGGATAGCCAGGGAGGGGGCTGGTCTAACCCTAGGTGGTTAAAAAAAAAAACCCAAAATAACTCACTGCCAGAAAGCTTCATCTTACCCCAAGGAGTGGTTGGTGGTTCCGAAGATAACCCACTATGCCAACAGGTGGTTAGGTGTGGGAAACAGAATGATTTCGCCCAAGTCATCTCCCCCAAAGACATGCCAAACATTAGAGGGTATTTTCCAGCATTTGGTGGGAGGTCAGATGCTTAGGGACATCCTCCCTGAAGGCAGTCAGTTGACAGACTAGTTCCACCACAAGAAGGTCCCACTTCCTGCTGTTAAGGACAATGGGCTACTTCTCCCTAAAGGCTTGCGACCATTATAATGCTTGGTCCCTGTGGGTGGGGTTTACACCCTACTGATAATGGTTTCTATGGGGATCCAGAGACTAGGTCAAACCGGCTCAGTGACATCCAAAGTTAGGCTGCCATCCTGAATCTAGGATCTGCCCTTCTTGTCACATGTATACCCCCAATCCCTCCTCTTCCTATTGTGTGTATATCCCTAGATTGTCCCCTCTCATTGCTGTATAACCTATAGTGCAACCCCTTCCTGTGACGTATGTCTTTACCTGCAATTAGTGTAATTGCACTCCCCTCAAAGGTATATAGGTCTGGGTGAGCAATAAAGAGCTCTTTTGGTCTCCACTCCCCCATCCTTTCTCCCTCGGTTCTCTCTCCCCTGTTCCCTCTCCCCTTGTCCTCCTTCCCCTCCCCCTCTCTCCTGCCCTCTGGTTTCCCATCTCCATGTGGACCACCAAGCGGGGCTGAGGTGAGCATGCTACCATGAAATGTGTCTGACTCCATTATTTCAATCTCTCTTTTATCTCTCATGCTCTCTATGACTTTAATATAATGCTTATATATCTCAACAGTACAATTGCACTTACTGAACCCATGATTAGTTGTGGGGGGGCTGGCATTTCCCCCACAGTTAGGGTCTGAGAAGGAGTATTTGCCAAGGAAGTGGTTGCCAAGAGGGCTGGTAAGGCCCAGATCCATTTCCAGGCAGGAATTAGCTTCCTGCTGATTCCTCCTACTGTGCCAGGCAGTTAGAGACACAGCCTTGCTCACCTTCCTGTATAGTGCAGTTTGGAGCAGCATCCTTGTACAGTTTCATGAAGTTAGATTGTTCTAATGATTCTCTTTTTCCCCATAAACCAACCCAAACCAGGCCCATGGCCATCAAGCCAATTCACGGTGGCCCTACATCTCAGAGAGGAACTTGCCCTAGAGCAGAGGTTCTCAACCTGTGGGTCGTGACCTCTTTGGGAGTAGAAGGACCCTTCCGCAGGGTCACCTAAGAGCATCGGAAAATTCATACACTATTTCTGATAGTCTTAAGAACTGAGACACGGCTCCTCTATCTGTCTCCAGGAGGGTCCACCCACATGCAGATACGCCCACATAGGAGTACCTGGCATGAAGACTGTTACCCATGCTACACCATGCTCCAAGACACAATTTCATTTATAGAAATAAATATTTCACAATATATACAGTGAACCCTCGCCACTTCGCGCTTCGACTTCCGCGGCTTCACTATCGCGGTTTTCGCGTAACAGCGCATGCTCTGTCATGACTGCCACTGATTGGCTCATACTGTACACGCTTGATGCCATAAATAATATAATAAATAATAAATGATAATTGTAACGTCCAAAATGTTTTATTGTATTTTCCCTTTTTCGTTTAATAAATTGGGTAATACGAGTGTAATGGTGACTAAAGGGTGTTTTTTCATGTCCTCTATGCTCTAACTACGAAAATATTTGATTTACAAATAAGGAACCCTACTTCGCGGAATTTCATTTATCACGGTAGGGTCTAGAACCGATTAACCGCGATAAACGAGGGTTCACTGTAATTACATATTTTTATTAACATACTTTAATGATGTTCAATTTGTCATGAAAATATATCCTGCATATCAGAAATTTACATTATGATTCATCACAGTAGCAAAATGACAGTGATGAAGTAGCAATGAAAATAATGTTATGGTTGGGGGTCAGCACCACATGAAGAACCGTATGAAAGGGTCGCAGCATGAGGAAGGTTGAGAACCACTGCTCTATAGGGTCTGCAAGGCTGTAGTGGTTTTGGAAACAGACTGCCACATCTTCTCCCAAGGAGCCGTGGTGGATCCAAACTATTGATCTTTAAGGTAGCAGCCAAATATGTTTAACCACTGCATAAGCAAGATGGCAAATTCCCCACTGAAACACTCTTCTTACTTCCATGTGTAACCAGCACACCCCTGCTCTACATTCTGGTCTAATTAGAAATTCTTTAATATGGATTACATTTCATCTACCCCGCCCCCCCGAATCGGGTTCATGAGGGAGGGAGGGGAGAGGGGGAAAATGAGAAGGTGCTACTAAGGGCTCAAGTAGAAAGAAAATATTTTGAAAATGATGAGGGCAACAAATGTACGAATGTGCTTGACACAATGGATGGATGGATGGATTGTGATAAGAGTTGTAGGAGCCCCCTGGGGGCAAATGTGTTGTAAATCCTAACCTCTGTATACTGTACTGTGGTTACATACAGATTGGATATGAATGCTAAAACCCTGCCGCACACCATTGTTCTGCATGAGCATAATGAAGTGTTCTGGGATTCCCATTCTTCCCAATGTTATCCATAATTCGTTATGATCCACACAAATGCCTTTGCATAATCAATGAAATACTACTGAACATCTTTGCTTTCAGCCACGATCCAGCTGATAGTAGTAATGTTATCCTTCCTCCCTCGTCCTCTTCTGAATCTTGCTTGAATTTCTGGAAGTTCCTTAGTGATGTACTGCTGCCAATGTTTTCGAATGCTCTTCATCAAAATTGGTGTGTGATATGAAGGCCATTGTTTGGTTATTTGTGAATCTGTTGGGTCCCTTTCCTATATTGATCTCATTCGGGTAGCTGTCTTCCAAATTTCTTGTCATAGTTGAATGAGGACTCCAGTGTTCCACCCCTTTGTTGAAGGATCTCAGTTGGTCCTCTGTTGATCTCTGGACCTTGCTTTTGATCAACGCCTCTCACGCAGCATCGACTTCTCCCTCCATTGCCATCAGTGCTTGATCATATGCTATTTCCTGAACTGGGGGCTGGGCTACTTCCATCTTCTGTGGAGGCTTCCTGCTTTTTTGCCCATCGAATCCTTTAGTATTTTAACTTCAGCTTCTGTTTCTTTCAGCTTGAGAAATGCTTCTTCTCTGTTGGTTTTCTAGTTCCATGTTTTTCAGGAATCACTATGATTTACTTTATATTCTGAATCCGCTGTCCGGCTCTTTTACTTCATCATCATGTCTTCCGTTCACTTCAGCAACTCTGCATTCAAGAATAAGTTTCAGAGTCTCTTCTGACATTCAACTAGGCCTAAAAAATCATTTTTTGGTGGGGTCATACAGCTTTTATCACAATGCATGCATCCATCCATTGTGTCCAGCACATTCGTACATTTATTGCCATCGTCATTCTCAAAACATTTTCTTTCTACTTGATGGGCTTTTGCTTTTGTCTTCTTTTTAAAAAAATCATTTTATTAGGGGCTCATACAGCTCATCACAATCCATACACACATCAGTTGTATAAAGCGCATTTGTACATTCATTGCCCTCATCATTCTCAAAACATTTTCTCTCCACTTAAGCCCCTGACATTAGGTCCTCATTTTCCCCCTCCCTCCCCGCTCCCCCCTCCCTCATGAGTCCTTGATAATTTATAAATTATTATTTTGTCATA
>NW_022103919.1:3708130-3712707 GCF_000313985.2 Echinops telfairi
GATCCCAGCCTCGCATGCATGTGACAGCTGAACAATAAATTAGAAAGACCAAAGAAGAATTAATGCCTTTGAATTATGATCTTGGAAAGAATATTAAATATGCCAGGGACTGCCAAAAGAGCACATAGGATCTCTCTTTGAAGAAGTGTAGAGAACATGGCCCATTGAATCAGGAGTTGAGAGACTTTGTCACTAATAATTTGGACGTGTCATCAGGGGAACCTGTCCCTGGAGAAGGACATCCTGTTTGGTAAAGCAGAGGGTCCGGGATAAAAAAGGAAGACCCTCCTGTGGTTGGATTGACACAGTGACGGGAACATGGGCTCAAAGGCAGCTGCGGAGGCGAGGGCGGGACAAGCCGGTCGTGTTTGTTCCCAAAGACCATGGTTGCTATGGCTCTGTGCTCCCTCACAGCCACCAAGCAACAACAGGCCTCTGCGATGGTCATCCCATTTGGAAATGGGGTGCTTTTTCTGTTAACGAGGATTCGTGTAGAATCGAACTTGAATCAATCTCTTGTGAGATATAAAAGAGATGAAATAAGAAAGCAGGGGAGAAAAGAAAGCTGAAGAGAGATCAGGTTATGTCACATGGAACCAGGAAGCAGAAAGTGGAGAGACAAGGACCTTCCTCCACGGTGAACAAAGCAAGCCTTCCTAGGCTAACACATCTTTGAGATCAACAGCCACCCATTGGTGGTCATCGGTGGTGGCAGGATTTAAACAGCTGTGATCTAAATCTCATAGGTTTACAGATACGGAGGAATTTTGCCTCAGGATGGACGGTGCATCCATGTTTGCTTAAGATGATTCAGGAGATGAGATGTTACTGAGATAGTAATGAGATGTTCATGCATCTATGAAAAGCAATAGCAATTGTCCTTAACACCACAAGGCATGGACAAGACTAGAGAACATCATGTTAGTCAATCTTATCTAGATAACTGTCTAAAGCCACCATTATTTTTTTAAATCATTTTATTAAAATCATACAACTCTTATCACAATCCATCCGTACATCCATTGTGTAAAGCACATTTGTACATTCATTGCCCTCATCATTCTCAAAACATTTCCTTTCCACTTAAGCCCCTGGCATCAGCCCCTCATTGTTTCCCTCCCTTCCCGCTCCCCACTCCCTCATGAATCCTTGATAATTTATAAATTATTTTGTCATATCTTGCACTGTCTGATGTCTCCCTTCACCCACTTTTCTGTTGTCCATCCCCCAGGGAGGAGGTTATATGTAGATTCTTGTAATCGGTTCCCCCTTTCTATCCCACTCTCCCTCCACCCTCCTGGTATCACCCCTCTCACCACTGATCCTAAAGGGATAATCCTCCATGGATTCCCTGTGTTTCCAGTTCCTATCTGTAGCAGTGTACGTCCTCTGGTCTAGCCAGATCTGTAAGGTAAAATTGGGATCATGATAGTGGTGGTGGGGAGAAGCATTTAGGAACTAGAGGAAAGTTGTATGTTTCATCGTTGCTACATCACACCCTGACTGGCTCGTCTCCTCCCTGAGACCCTTCTGTAAGGGGATCTCCAGTGGCCTACAGATGGGCTTTGGGTCTCCACTCCACACTGCCCCCCTCCCCCCCCATTCACAATGATATAATTTTTTTGTTTTGATGATGCCTGATACCTGAATACCTGATCCCTTCAACACCTCGTGATCACACAGGCGGTGTGCTTCTTCCATGTAGGCTTTGTTGCTTCTGAGCTAGATGGCTGCTTATTTACCTAAAAGCCTTTATGACCCCAGACGCTATATCTTTTGATAGCCGGTCACCATCAGCTTTCTTTACCACATTTGCTTATGCACCTGTTTTGTCTTCAGCGATTGTGTTGGGAAGGTGAGCATCATGGAATGCCAGTTTAATAGAACAAAGTATTCTTGCATTGAGGGAGTACTTGAGTGGATAAAGCCACCATTATTGAGGAAAAACAAGCAAAAAGAAAAGTGGTTTCACACCAAAAGACAAGGCTTTGAAGACTATGAGAGGGCCAGGGGCAGGATCAGGAGAGAGGAGAGAGAAGAAATGGGAAATTGGGAGGGGAGGAGGGAGAAAGGATGGAAAGGGGGGTGGGAAGGGAGAGAGAACCACATTTTAACTGGAGATTGTTACGGATTTCCTTTGTTGAGAGACAGCCTGTGCAGATCTATGGAATATGCTTCTTTAAAAACCAAATAAATCAAAGCAAAACAAAAACCAAAGTGAAGGCTCACAACCTTGAAAAGTCCTCTACTTTCCGTATCCCTCGGATCTAAATATTGGCCTAGGAGTGGAGCTATCACAAGGGTAAGGGAATGGTCAGGAGGGGGATGGGGAGAAAGGGGAACCCATCACAAGATTGGATATATAGCCTGCCCCCCCCCCCGCCCCAGAGGAGAGGAATAACAGAAATGTGGGTGAAGGGAGACAACGGACAGTGTAAGATACAAAATAACTATATATAATCGATCAGGGATCCAGTACCAGAGGGAGGGAGGGTGGGGGAGGGAGGGAGGGGAAAAAAGAGGAACTGATACCAAGGGCTCAAGTCAAAAATGTTTTGGTAATAATGATGGCAACATATGTACAAATATGCCTGATACAATCGATGTATGGAATGTTGTAAGAGCTGTAAGAGCCCCCCCCCCAAATTATTTTAAAAATATATTGGTCTGAGTGGCTTAAAAAAAAAGGTGGAAAAGTAAAACTGAGGTGGACTTGGAGTCTCAGGGACGTAAGAAAAGAAGACTTTGGGGGTGATGTGATGGAGCGCATGTGTTTTGTGTGTGGCAAGGACATGAATTTGGTGGGCCAAAGGGTGTCACGTTATGGCTTCAGCTGGATTCCTCAAAGGAATGTGCTGCAAATCCTCACTTCTTTGCCCAAAGTTGGGATCTCACTTGGGGAGCAGGCTGTCTTGTTATGTTAATGAGGCGGGATCAGTGTAGTGTGTGTGTGTGTGTGTATGTATGTGTGTGTGTGTGTGTGTGCGCGCGCGCAATCTCTTTGGAGACCTCTGAGTAAAGAGGTCAAGTGCACTAGTGAAGTAGAAGTGGGGGGACACACGAAGATTGTCCAGGAGCAGAGTCTCAGCAGACGCGTTTTCTTCCAGAGTGCTCCAAGACAGACAGCCACAGACGCCCAGTTAACGCTGACTCACAGCGACACCGTGGTGGCTTCCCAGACAACGTCCCTGGTCATGGTTGTAGAAAGCCCAGTCTTTCCTCTTCCGGACTGCAGTGGGTTCGAACTGCCTAACGTGTGCATCGCAGCTGATGCTTAACCACGGCACACCAGGGCTCCCAGAGGGGGCACCCCGATTCAGAGTTTTAGCCCTTCTACAGTAAAATTCCAGACTCAGTCTTATTGAGTCTATTCCTGTTCATCTGAAAAGCAAAAAACACCGATGAAGTTGATGTTGACCCATAGCACCCCTATAGCAAGATGTAGAACTGCCCCTGTGGGTTTCTGAGACTGAATTTTTACGAGAGTCTCCCACCGAGGTGCTGGTGGATTCTAACTGCTAGGTGCCCAACTTGGAACCCACCACACCGCCAGGGCCCTGTCCACTCACTCACGGTGACAGTAAGACAGGGCCGAACTGGCCCATCGGGTCTCCAAGGCTGTGGTAGTCACTGAAGCCCACGGCCACATTTGGCTCTCACAGTCAGAGGGTAGGCTCCAGGTGCCGATGCTTTCTTCAGCACCTTCGTGTTTAACCTTTGTGCCCCAGGGCTGCCTATAAAGAACTTTCACCTCAATCATAAGTTTAACCTCAATCATAACAGTTTAAGTGAGAGCTGTAGCTACGGTCACTGGATGAATGGTTGCTTAGGGGAATGCCAGGGGAACTTGAGGGATGGGGCTAATAACAGTGAGTAGGAGGAGAAAGGAGAATGTGTGGGAGTGATTGTACGCTCTTCTGGATAGGGTGGAACTGTTGAATTATATGATATGTGGAGGACGTGCCAATAAACCTGCTTAAAAAATAATAGATCAAAGGAGAAATAACCCAATTTTAAAAGGGCAAAGGACATAACTACATATTTCTCCAAGGAAGATGGAGGAATCAACAAGATGCTCAACATCATTAGTCACTAGGGAAATGTCAATCAAAACCACACTCCCTGGGATGGCTGGCATGAATAAGAGGCACAGAGGCTGTGTGGAGAAATTGGAATCCTTGTGGGAATTGCCTGTGGGGATGTAAGATGCTGCTTCAGCTGTAGAAACCAGTTTGACACAGTCACTCCCCTCCTAGGTCTGTCCACTGAGAAATAAAAACATATGTCCACACAGATGTTTTCACATGAATGTTCATAGTCAGCATTCCTCAAAACAGCCCAGACATGAAAACAACTCAGGTGTTGTGTTAGTTTGGGTAGACTAGAGAAAAAAGTTCATAGACACTCATATGTGTATAAGAAAGAGCTTTATATAAAGAGTAATTGTATATTAAGAAAACATCCCAGCCCAGTGCAGGTCAAGTCCATAAATCTGATATTAGTCCGTATGTCTGTTACCAGTCTATAAATTCTTCTTCAGACTCACACAGCACATGCAATGATGCCAAAAGATCACA
>NW_022103919.1:3713942-3714929 GCF_000313985.2 Echinops telfairi
AAATGAGGACCTAATGCCAGTGGCTTAAGTGGAGAGGAAATGTTTTGAGAATGATGAGGGCAATGAATGTACAAATGTGCTTTACACAATTGATGTATGTATGTATGAGCCCCTAATAAAATGATTAAAAAAAAAGAATAACAAAGTAAAACAGACAAAAATTTCTATTGAAAAGACAGCAGAAAATATTAAACACTAGAACGAATTTAAAGCTCTTCCTTATACATTAAAAAAAAAAAAATCACAGGCCAGGGGATGGAAAGCCTTGTGGATCCAGTGGTGGTGGAAGCATCCCAGCTCTGGCGTGGGTCTCCAGTGTCTCCTCCAGCCTCAGGGCTCTGGCTCCATCAGCATAGCACAGGGGAGCTCACACTTTTTCAGCATGTGAGCTACTTATAAAATGATCAAGTCAAAATGATCTACAACTACAAACATGCAAAACATATATTTATTTATTACATTTATTCATAATGCATTGATAATTCTTTATATGTACAATGTATGTTTATGTACCTTGCATAACTGCATGAGTCCATATTGCACAACACAACGCATTTAACTGTGTACATTTTTGTCATTACCTGAGTTTCCTCTGATGACTTGCCCTGAGTGGAATGAGCCAGGGTTGCTTGGTCCGGACAGTAGCTGCTGACAGCCAGCCTAAAGCACACTTCCAAATGATCATCAGTCATGGTGGAATGGCACTTGGACGTAAGGATCCTTATGTGGGAAAAGGATGACTCACATAAATAAGTAAAGCCGAATAATGCAGTCAAGGAGGTAGCACATTTTCTCATGTTTGGGTACTTTCCCTCTGCTAGTAAGGTCCAGAACTGCTCATGCGCTCTGGGCTTCAGCTGAATGTCGGCTTGTAGTGTCAAAATCTCCCATTCCATGTGAAAGTGGTACTTTTTGTCTTCTTACTTGGTCCAGCTCCCCTATTCATTTTAATACCCTCTCTTACGTTTAAGAGAAAAAAAGCACAAG
>NW_022103919.1:3716763-3717891 GCF_000313985.2 Echinops telfairi
CACCCCTATGGAAACACTTCTATGGAAACACAGTATGGTGACTGAAGTCACAGACTCTAGTAGAGTCTCAAGATAATCCCAGCCTAATCGTGTAACAGAATGCCCTGCAGAATGGAATTATAACCACAGACACAGAGGCCAGAATTACAATTCATTACGTAAGGAATTCAGGTTAGAAGGGGCATATTGTTTCACTACATCTCAAGGATACCCAAGGGAATACTTCCAAGACACAACCAAACTTCTTGAAGGAGTGAGCCGATGGGCCTGGGAGATCTGGACCATGAGCTCCGGGGGCACTAAGGTCTACCGACATGACCTACTTCCCCAAGACCAGGTACCACATCCTGCTTGGGAGCAGTGACTGGGGTCTCCACAGCTCATGAGCAGCCATCTAAGGTGCCATGGTCAGGGTTCTTGAGCAGGTCACACCTCGGTTCTTGGCTTCGCACGATGAAAGAATTCATGCCGACACCCGTTTTCGAATCCAAGTGGGATTTTATGAAGGATGGCAAGTTTTGGGTTTTACAGTCTCAAAAGGGTACATGCTATTTCTGGGAAGCGTGCCCAACTGCCTGGAGGCCGTGCTGGGGTTCACAATTAGGCCCGGACAACCACATGGAAAAGAGCACCCGAGGAGAACCCGGGAGGCCAGAAGCCCAAGAATTCTAGAGACTAAGAGCATGTGGGCCCAGAGTGGGCCCTGAGTAGGCCTGGGGTGGGTGCATGTGCACCCGAGCAGGGAAGGGAGACCCTCCCCATCCCCTGCTGATAGGAGCCCGGTAAGAGAGTGAAGGGGCTCGGGAGAAGGCCAGAGTGTGCTCCCCGCCTTTATTCTAAATGGCGCTCGACGTGTGGCAATGAGCTATATATCCCGTGTAACAATTGTACGGCCCCACCGGAATATAGAGTGAATCGGAAAATTGTGTGAAGAGAGGATCCGGTGTGGGGATTGTAGTGGAAATAGTGAATGAGTATTTTAAAGAGAACAATGGGGCAAGGTAAAAGTAAACCTGAAACGTATGGTACTAAGCTCATCTACTTACTGAAAAGATAGGGTGTAAAAGTAACGAAGAAAAAAATGCAATGTTTTCTAAAAGTAGTAAAAAGGTATAATCCATGGTTCCC
>NW_022103919.1:3723734-3725111 GCF_000313985.2 Echinops telfairi
TGAACCCAGAAGTAGTATTACTGAACCAGTGAGTTCAAGCAGCGGGTGGGGGCTGGTTCCCTCACCCTCCATCAGCGTCACTTAATTTTTTAATTTAATACTACAATTCTAGCCCACCCCTTGGCTGGGGGAAGGTGAGGTTCAAGGCATTGGTTGACTCCATTGGCTGGGTTAAGCCCACCTGGGTGATATCATGAGCCTGGGCCACCCAGGTGTACCTACCACCTGGCTGGAGGCTTGAGTGTGAGCATGCTCAATTTGGGGTCTTCATAGGTGTCTACTGGTTGCCTGATTTCTTCCCAACCTCCTTTATGGGGCCTTTGCAGGGACAACCTGCATGGGAGGGAGAACCTTGTCCCTAAGCTAGCTACCGAACACAACCACTAGTCTCTCCCCATCCAGAGGATAGGAGTGTGATGAACACTGAAGGGCATTTGGAAACCATTAGTCTAGGGGACTAATAGACTCCACAAACATCAGTCTCCACAACCTGAGACCAGAAAAACTAGACGGCGTCTGGCTGCCGCTATCAACTGCTCTGAAAAGGGTCACATTAGGAAGGTCTTGCATAGAGTGGGAGGAAGCTATGGCACAGAACTAAAAATCATCAAAGACCAGGTTTACTGGCTGGACAGAAACAAATGGGATTCCTGAAACTATGGTCCCTAGTCACCCTCCAGGTCACTCCTCGGGCGGAATAATCAACCGTTCAATATCCAAAGGGCAGCATTTCCCAAGGACAAAGTTCCAAAGGTTGGGAAAGAAGGAGCAATAGAAACAGGCGATCCCGGGAGAAGGTGGGGTACGTGATGGTACCTGCATGGACGGGCGTGCAATGGATGAGTTGAAAGAAAATATGTGTGAACTATTGAATGCAAAACTGATGAGCTGCTCTGTCAACTCACCTAGTTTACAATGAGAAGTTTTGAGAAAATTTAGTATGCTTAGAAATGCATGACAATACAGGATAAAAATAAACAACAACAGACCCAAATCCAGGCTGACAATTTATGCTGTGGGATTTCTCCCAAGTTGCCCCCCCCAAATATATGCCAACCTAAGGCTGCTTGCTATCTACAGATGGTAAATGGCTGTGTACTTGGAGGTCAATGCAAGAAGGTCAGAGGTTACTCTCCCTAAGGGTTATCAGCCAACTAGAGCAAGCAGACTGCATAGTCTGTCCCGCTCTAAGTAGGATTAATTGAAGGATAGAGAGATAAATGACTTGGTGAGCCTTGCCTTTCTAGTTCTCGGGTCTCTTGCGCTCTGATGGTTGGGCCAGGGTGCAGTTGCCTTAGCTGGCAAGGTTCTCTTCCTGTGAGACATCCCTGAGGAGAAGCCACATGGACCTACCCCGATGCAGCCCTGGGTGCTGGA
>NW_022103919.1:3726312-3727621 GCF_000313985.2 Echinops telfairi
CTGGGGTGAGCATGCTACCATGACATGTCTGACTCCTTTATTTTACTCTCTCTCCTATCTTCCATGACTTTACTATGATCTCTATATATCATAACCATACAATTGTTCCTATGAACCCGCGATAGTTGTTAGGGGCTGGTCTCCCCTCACAATATGTAGCCCATGGAAAGATAATTTGTGAGCTTGCTTATGCTTGCATAGAAGGGAATACAACTTGGACTTGCTCATGAACTCCCAAAGTTGAGTGTGAAAGTTATCCTGACAAATTACACTTCAGTGTGTTGTATTGGCCTGATGCTGCCCCCATAGGCTTCTCAAGAAGTTTATCATGGACAATTTCTATGAACACCAAGTGGAAGTAATGGGAAATAAATACACTATGGAAAACTTTCATGGTCAACTTGGTTCTCCATCTCTGATTTGAATGCAGACCTTGCCAGGACTACAGGTGGTTATATTTTTAACTTAGTTTTTGGACTTTGATGGGAGTTGTGGAGAGAAGCCTGTTTATTCCACACAGTACTGGACGTTTCCCAGGTTAGGATACAGAAAGCAAGGAATTAAATACAGAAGTACATCGGAAGGATACATGGGTCAGAACATTGACGATGTATGCATTACCTCATAGAGGAAGATGAAGTTACTTAGAAGAAACAATTCTCTCAGTAAATAAAAAGGAACATTACACAGGATAAGACAGCACATATCGCTATACATGAGAATCCAGTTTATGAGAAGAAGCCAACGGAAGAAGTTAAAAAGAAGAGATAGAACCTTTCCACATTTTTCTTGCCCAGCAGCAAAACTGGAGAGCTCAGAAGGCACGCTTTATCAGGGCTTGGGATTGGGCTTCTGAGACCCGTGCCAAACCAGTTTTATACGATTTTTCAGTTAAAGACAATAAATGTATTGATCAAGATTTTTTAAAAACAACAAAGAACTACAGGAGAAATATATAACCTCACATTTATAGTCACAGTCTTTTTAGAGACTCCTCTGTCAATAATTGATGGAACACGGTAGGGAGGAAACGGGGAGTTAACAGCAAAGAGTACAAGAATGAAGAAACTATTCTAACATCGTGGTGTTAATAGTACAGCTCTTCTTAATATGATTAAACTATGGAATTGTATGATTTGTGAATTCCCTGACAATACAACTGTTTAAAATTTGATAGAACAGGTAGACAGAAAATCAGTAAAGATATAGAAGACTTGAATAATAATGTCAATCAACTTGATGTAATTCATAAGAACACACAGAGGGGGAATCGATCACAATGATCTATGTATAACCCCCTCCCTGGGGG
>NW_022103919.1:3729347-3730406 GCF_000313985.2 Echinops telfairi
CATGATAGTGGAGGGGGCGGGGGCGGGCAGGAAGCATTAAAGAACTAGAGGAATGTTGTGTGTTTCGTCAGTGCTATGCTGCACCCTGACTGGCTCAACCCTTCCTCGTGACCCTTCTGTGAGGGGATGTCCAATTGTCTACAGATGGGCTTTGGGTCTCCATTGGACTCCCCTCATTTGCATCGAAATGGTTTGCCCTTTTGATCTTACATGGTTGATATTCTACCTTGGGGGTGAGCTCAGTACCTGACGTGAAGAGGAACTAGGCCATCATCTTGGAAGTCCCCCCTGTCTCTATCTGACTGATTAGTCTGGTGTCTCTTTTATGATCTTTAGTTTTGTTCCACAGCTTTCTCCTTCAATAGAAATTTAAACCAGGTGGGCTGAGGCAAAGTGAAATTACTGCAGATGGCTTTTCTATGTATGTTTCGTTATATATTAGGGGGAAAAAAACTATCCTTGGATTAAAAAAAAATGTTGCTTGATTGAATGGGACCATGCAATTGGGGTTTACGAACACTAGTAGAGGGGATTGGTCATTTTTACCATTCCACTGGATATCTAAGTGCGCTATCCCAGAACCGTCAAGAACGAGGAACCACCAATAAAGCCATGCAAGACGCCTGCCAGAGTGGTGGGACAGCAGATAACACAGCCTGAATCCGTGAGAGAAAGCCCAGGAACAGGACTGAGAGCCCAAGGCAGAGCTGCAGGCCAGCTTCCTGGCCTAAGGAGGTAGAGGCCAAGGGACAGTGTGTTAGTCCGTTTAGACTAGAGAAACAAATCCACAGAAACTCATATGTGTGTAAGAGAGCGTTTTATATAAAGGGTGATTGTACATTAAGAAAGCATCCCAACCCAGTTCAGTCCAACCCTATAAGTCCAATAGTAATCTATAAAGTCCTCTTCAGACTCATGAAACACATGCAATGACGCGGAATGCAGGACCATTACAGACCAGTGGGAGACAGGCTTTCGATTCAGTGGTGTTGCAAACACCTCAGCACTGGCAGGGGTCTCTACGTGCCTTCTCCGGGTCCAGGGTTCTAGCTGCAGCAG
>NW_022103919.1:3735599-3736881 GCF_000313985.2 Echinops telfairi
GGGACCTCAACTTACAGCGACACAGTCCACAGGCTAGGCGTCCCACAGGTAGTGTAGCCTCTAAATTGAGGCACAGAACAAGCAAGGCAGCCACACTGGTCCGATAATCTAAGAGCAAGAGACAAGAAAGGTGAGGCTCACCGAGCCATTTATCTCCCCGCCCTTCAATTAATCCCACTTGTGTTTATCGGCCAGGCTGGCACAATAAACTAACTATGTGAACATCTTACAAGACAGATTATTTGTTCTTCTGATAATACATGACATGTTCAATATTATTCACCCACCTCAAGGCAAGATTACCCAATAAGCAAGATAAATGTACAACCAAACAGGGGCAAACGCGGTTCAAAGCAAACACTCAGATGCCAAGCAGATACATACACAGAAAAACAAGCTTCACAGTAAAAGGGAAATGAAATGGGTACTAGCTCCATTGTGTGAGAGTGGACCAGCCACAAGTAAAGTACACTCGGAGTCACACAAAGTTGTTTAAGTTCTGCAGCCCTTACCACTTCAACATTTTCATTGACATTTGTCTCCGACAGCCCCCTCCAGTGTAACTGAAACTCCTTGTCTGGGCAAATCTCTTGGAAATATACTACTTCTTGCCAATAAACAAGATGTAAGGAGGGGGTGTTGAGTCTAACTCTTGCTACATTCACCAAATACGCAACTGGATCTTATGTGAACAGGCAAGATGGATTATGTTAATAGAAAACAAGTCTCTGATCCATTTTGAGAGGACTGCCCTGTACTCCCATGCATGCTAATTCAGGTTGTTCTTTTTCTCGATGTGAGTTAGTTAGTTTATTGTGCCAACCTGGCCGATAAACACATGGGGGATTAATTGAAGGGTGGAGGGATAAATGGCTCGGTGAGCCTCGCCTTTCCAGTTCTTAGGTCTCTTGCTTTCTGATGGTCGCACCAGGGTGCAGCTGCCTTAGCCAGTTCCCTGCTTTAGCTGGCAAGGCTCCCTTCATGCAAGACATCCCTGAGGAGAAGCCACGTGGACCTACCCTGATGCAGCCCTGGGTGCTGGAGCACCTGTGTGGAGACCCCTGCCAGCGCTGAGATGTTTATACATTCACTGATTCGGCTTTCCTCCTGCAGTCGGCATCATTGCGTCTGTTTTGTGAGATGGAGGAGGACTTTGCGGATTGGTGTCGGACATATGGGTTAATGTTGGACTTGTGTGCTTGGGCAGCACTGGGTTGGGATGTTTTCTTGATGCACAGTTAACCTTTATATAAAACTCTCTCTTTTATATGAGTTTCTGTGG
>NW_022103919.1:3737640-3739375 GCF_000313985.2 Echinops telfairi
CGGCAGACTGGCTGGTGGGCTCTGACCTTTTAGTCAGCAGCCAAACCTTTTAACCATTGCACCCACCGCCTGGGCTCCTAACAGGGGTCTATAGGTTGGTTTATTTTGGCTACTTTTTTTTTGGCAGAAGGAAAATAAGTTATTTTAGGTCTTGCTCTCTACTTCTGAAGTTATTTATCCTTGACTTCAAGTGTAAACATTTGATGAATGTGTCTGTATCAAGACAAAAAGTAGTCACCTCAGTAAGTTTGCCACTAGTATCTAACCATCCACCTCTTTTTAATTTCTTTTCCAAAAGGCAGCTTGAAATGTTGGTCCTAATCTTAATTTTTTTTCTTCCTGCTTGGTATAACGATGAATGTTTGTACCACTTCTTCTTCTTTTTTTTTTCTCAATGAGAATAAGAGTTAGCATGTACCCAAGTGTTAGGTGAAATCAGGTAATGGTCTCCTTTTTAAAGAAATTTGGATAATTTCTCATCTTTTTTGTTTTTGTCTCAAAAATAACATGGATGTGCAAGCACTTCAGAGAATTATCCATAAATGTTTTTAATAGTCTCACAACCCTGGATGATATTTGCTACTGACAAACTTTTCATAGAACTTACCTCGAAGAAACACCACGCCAGCCGGCCTCACGCACCCGATGGTCATGTTTGAGCCTAGGATTTCAATCATGGTTACTTCATCTCCTTGACGGTCTTCCTCTTCTTCACTGGCTTTCCACTCTGCCACGCATGATGTCCTTTTCTGTTCTAACCTGTCACTGAAATGTATTACAATCAATTTCATGAATTCAAAAGAATATGATGAATAAAAGAAAAAGTTCCCAAATGAAAGCAAAAGGAAACTAGATCCAATGCCATTGAGTCAACTCTACCTGCTGGCGACCGGATGGGACAGAGTACAGCTTCCCCTTGGGGTTTCCAAGAGTGTGAATCTTTAGGGCGGCAGATAGCCTCGCCTTGCTCTTGAGCAGGCACTGATGGATTTGAACTGTTGACCTTGCGGTTACTAACCCAATGTGTAACTCACCGAGCTAACAACCAATTTGGAATTTGGAATTAGCCATAAATCCATCATCTAGAGTTGATTATTAAAACCTTTTCATATATTCTTTCAGACCCTTCTCTATGTATACATGACATACACTTTAATGTAAATAGGCCTTCATCTAACATAAGTATATGTACTCTTTCATAAACTTTTTGACATATTAACATACGCACAAAATATTGTTGCTAAGTGCCATTGGGTCCGTTCTGATTCGGCAACCCTATGTTCAGCAGAACGCCGTCTGGTCCTGCCCTGCCCCATGATCGCCATGTTTGAGTCCATTGTTGCAACCACGGTGTCAGTCCACTTTGCTCAGAGTCTTCCTCGTTTTGGTTGGCCATCTGCTTTACCAAGGATGATGTCCTTCTGCAGGGACTGGTTTCTCCTGACAAGATATCCAACGTACGTGAGATGAAGTCGTGACGAAGTAGTCTCAGGAGGATTCTGCGTGGACTTTTTCCAAGACCCACTGGTTTGTCCTTTTAGCAGTCCACGGTGCTTTCAATAGTCTTGTCCAGCAGGATTCTTCTTCTGTCTTCCTTATTCAATGTCTAGCTTTCCCCTTTTATATGAGACGATTGAAAATACCACAGCTTGCATCAGGCGTACTATAGTCCTCACAGTCACATCCTTGATTTTCAACACTTTAAAGAGGTCTTGTGCTGCAGATGTATCCAATG
>NW_022103919.1:3750904-3755854 GCF_000313985.2 Echinops telfairi
CATTTGTTGCCATCATCATTCTCAAAACAGTTTCTTTCTACTTGAGCCCTTGGTATCAGCTCATCTGTCCCCTCCCTGAGACAGCAAGATGCTCAAGAAGCACCTTCCACATCCATGTCCTCTGGTACTTCTGTACCATTTTGTGCTCCAGCTGTTTCCTTTGCCTGGGAAAGGTGGCTGTTTTGCTTGGTTTCTGTGATGTCCTGAACTCTCTGTAGCTCTTTGTTTTCCTTTGGCCTGTTCCTCATGAATGGTGCTTGTTGCTTCTGTTTGATTTCTTCAGCTCTCTTCATTGGTGTTTCACAGGTTCACGTCTAGGTTTTAAAAGGCAAATGAATTATCTGCTGTCAGCTCTTTACCAGCTGCTCTTGGGAATGCTTTCGTTCTCCTGGCCTTGGGAGGATTACGCTTTTTTAAATTACGCTTCTTTTTTAAAGTTTGATGACCCTTGGAGTTACAGAATCAGAACACATTGCAGCCCTGACCGTGGCTGAGGTAGGTGGGCTGGGAACAGAAATAACACTTCTCCATACACACGCTGACCCCGCGTGGATACCCAGGAGCCTCATTCCCCAATATCTCCTAGGGATATTCCACCTTTAGTAATGTAATATTTGTTTGAAGGTGTAATTTAAAGCATAGACTATAAATGCATTTAAAAAAACTAATGGAGATAAAGCCTCCATGTGATGTGGAAAATTTTTTCATTTTGGATACTGTACATGTATTTTTATTCTAATAAAAACCTTTTTGTTCCATAATAGATTAAAACAAAATAAAAACAATACTATAACAAACATCCTCCAAATACTGGAAAGATGAATATTTATATAAACCCCAAACATTTATTTATGCTTCAAGTTTTTATTTTTATATCTGTTATGTGAGACACAGTGTGTCTATAGTAATAAATGAAGTGTTATGCACATTAAGACGATGCAAATCTCAATATTGATCATGCAAAATAGGTTTCTGTTTTGCAACAAAGAGTTTGTTTCTCAAATGTCTTCTAAGAGCACAACAAAGTATCAGGACACTCAACGGATGCGTTTCCTGAATCGTTACATATCCCTGTGTACAGAAACAGAATAACTCCTTGACGAAATAAATATTCAGCCATCAAAATTAGATAAATATATTTCATTTTCCATTTGCCTTTAGACTTGACTGATTGACATTGCCGGCTGTTACTGTCAGGTGTCACCAAGTGAGTTCCGATTCACAGGAACCCTCAATGGAACGCCACTGGGGCCTGCGTCACGCTCCCAATGGTCATGTTTGAGCCCAGGATTTCAATCATTGTTCCTTCATTACCTTGGTGGTCTTCCTCTTCTTCACTGGCTTCCACTCTGCCACGCATGACGTCCTTCTCCAGGCACGCGTCTCTCCTGGTCACACGCCCAAAGGACACGAGAGCAAGTCTCTCAGGCTGCGCTGCTTCTAAAGCAGACCCTCCAGTTCACGTGACTTGATTCTTCTTCCCGCTTCCCGATTCATGGTCCAGTTTGGGATATGAGGTGATTGAAATGCCACAATTTGGGTCAGATGCATTTAGGCTTCCAAATGACTGCTTTGTAACTCTAGGTGGTTACACATTGCACTGAGAAGTGCAAGGTTAGCAGTTCAAAGCCACCAGTCGCTCTCTGCAGAAGGAAGAGAAGGCTTGCTCCCATAAAGAGCTGTAGTCTAAAAAAAAAAAGAAGCTCAAATTGAAAGCAAATGTTTTGAGAATGATGATGGCGACAGATGTACAAATGTGCTTGACACAATGGATGGATGGATGGGTTGTGATAAGAGTTGTAGCCAATGAAATGATTCAAAACCAAGGAGTTGTAGTCTGGAAACTCACTCGCAACCCTTTCAGACAGTCCCTCATGTGGTGGTGACCCCCAACCATAACATTATTTTCGTTGCTACTTCCTCACTGTCATTTTGCTACTGTGATGAATCAGGTGACCCCTGTGAAAGGTCGTTCAACCCCCAAAGGGGTCACGACCCACAGGTTGAGAACCGCTGCCCTACAAGGTCACGCTGCGTGTACATCGACTCAACGGCAGCGTGCTGTGTTTTGTTTTTGCAGTTTACTGAACCTCTAAAGCTGTCTAAGGGAGCGTCACGACTTGCCAAGGATGGGTGTGGTGTTCGTTTTGCCAATCCAAGGTGTGCACAACGGCTTTTCAGTTCATAGTCCATTGAGTCTCGTCTACTTCAATATCATTTCTGGTTGGGCTGGATCATTTTTCTTTCTCCGTGAAATGACTGCTTAAAGGTTTCCTGGTCTTTGGTGTTTCCCCTTTGGGTGTTTGCTTAGATGAGGCTTAGAGAGACTGTCTTGACCCCACTACTGAAAATCGCAGTGCCCTCCTCACTTTTATCCCTGTCTTGTATTTCTCCTTAGGATTTATCACCATCTGACGCACTATGCAGTTTGCTTATCTATCTCAGTTAACGTCTGTCTTCCCTGCCTTCAAGCCAGCACTCTGAGGAAAGGGGTTTGCTGTTAAAGTCCCAGTACCTGGAGCAGACCTGGTACAGAGTAGGCATTCCGTAACTATTTCTTGAAAGAATGAACGCCTCTTCCTCATGAGGGTGTTTGCCTTTTCTGTTGTTGTTGTTGATTGAAGAGGTCTTTGTGTGTTAGGAATATTAACCTTTGATCATAAGGGATGTAAATGTCTGCCCAAATGCTGTTTGCCTCTGCCTTGCAGTGTACCATACCTGTGTTTGTGGAATTGATTCAACTAACGAAGACCCAAGAGTGAGAGAGTAGAACTCCGTAGGACTTCCTTGGCTGTAATCGACACCGAAGTAGATTATTGAGCTTTTCTGCTGCGTAGCTGGATGGGCTCAAAGGGCCAACCTTAGTTCAGAGGATGAGCACAAACCATGGGTGTGGTCAGAGACCTTACTCTGTGAGACAGAGATTTACAATTTTAGGGAGTTCTATATCAGTCTTATCTTTTAGGGCATCTAAGCTTTGCATCTTCTTTGGAAGCAGCTTTCCTTCTCCAAGGTTATAAACATTTTTCTATATCTTTTTCTTTGATAGCTTTCATCTAGAATTTATTTTGGGGTCAGGTTAGGTGAATACAATTTTAATCCGCCAAATAGTCCCTAGTCCCAAATACCAGCTAGTCAGTCTTTTTCTGCCCTGTGATGGATGGCTTATCTCATCATGATTTCGTAGCTCCCACCAAATGATTGGATGGGTCTATGCAAAGAAGGTGCTTGTGGGCCACCCAAGGGGATTGAGCCTCTTGTCATTGTTGTTTTAATTTTTTAACTTTTTATTGTGAATTGGGTGAAGGCTAACATGTTAGATCACAGTTTTACATTCAACAAATCATACGCATTCTGAGTGCAACACCGTCGTTGCTGTGCCCCACTTATTCCACTGCCTCCCTGGGTTACAGGTTAGATCACAGTTTTACATTCAACAAATCATACGCATTCTGAGTGCAACACCGTCGTCGCTGTGCCCCACTTATTCCACTGCCTCCCTGGGTTTCCTCTTTCCATCTCTCCCTGTTTTCCAACCTTCTGAACTTTGTCTTTGGGGAAATGCTGTCCTTTTGATCTCCAATGGTTGATTTTTCTGAAGCCGAAGTGAGTTCAGTTTGAGACCTGGAGGGTCAGAACCATTGTCTTAGGGATTCCACCAGTCTCTCTCTGGTCTCTTTGATTATTTTGGGTCTGTTCTAAAATTTTCTCCCATTCTATCTAAGACCTTCTAATGTGGTCTTTCTCAGAGCAGTTCACAGAGGTGAGGGGTGGGAGGTGTGGGAACATCTAGCTCTTCTGTCTGGCAACTTGTTAATAATGCAAATAAGATGAATGGAACTCTCGTTGGGGTTGGGACCATGCAAATAAAGTGTGTAGAACCCTAAGGAGGAGATTGGTCAGTTTGAAGGACAGCCAATTTCAGAGAAGAAGGGGAAACTTGACTGTCGTTAAGAAGAGATAAGAGCAGACAGAGCTTGTCCTTTGCATTCAAGGTCCTAGTGCTGGGAACCTCCTAGACCCAGGAGACAGACCTAGCTGTAACCCCAGAGATACCAAGGGACCTTGAGTAGCAGCAGCAGGGCTAGGAGACTGGCAGAAGATAGTGAATGAGCTTCCTAACTCACAGCTATAGAGCAGAGCGTTTTCAGGCATGAGACTTGCCAGTGGAGTGGGGGTGCCTCCAGGCACTTGAGGATATACTAGCCTTCCTGATCCATGGAGCTAGAGGGCTTTGAGCCTTTAGGCTGAAGCTGACTGGCATGTCCCTAGGCACTTATCAGAGGAGCTGACGAGGCCAGGCTGACGGGCTGAAGGATTGAGGGCCTTTATAAACTAAACTCCCTGTCAGAGTCCGTTCTAACTCACAGCAGCCCTGTAAGACAGACTAGAGCTGCCCTTGTGGGTTCCCGAGGTTGTAACTCTTTGCAGTCTGGGCTGGTTGTTTGCGGCTAGCAGCCCACAGGTAACCCACCACTCCATCACGGCCTGAGAACAGTATAAGAAGAAGCTGTCCTATCTGAAGAACGGTATTTTGACTAGTCCCTAATCCTGAATGGTAACCTGTTACTTCTTCCACAAAGCTTATAATTGTGAGCATTGTCTGGGAGTTCCTTGTGGCTATCACAGGGAATTGTCTAATGCAGTGGAGCATGCTTGGGGAGGGATGGCTCATCCAGAACTGGGAAGAAGGCTGGAGGCAGGAGCCAAGTCTGGCCTGTATCACACAGGCATTTACCCTGGGCGGTTGGTCTTGATTCTCCTTCCGCTTCCTCCAGGATCTTAGAGGAGGTCCACCATCCTTCCAGTTTTACATCTTCTTAATCCATCATTTGTGTTGTCCGTTTTCCTACCTAACGTTTCTTTCTTTAAAAAAAATCATTTTACTGGGGGCTCATACAGCTCTTATCACAATCCATCCATCCATCCATCCATCCATCCATCCATCCA
>NW_022103919.1:3755954-3757311 GCF_000313985.2 Echinops telfairi
ATCCATCCATCCATCCATCCATCCATCCATCCATCCATCCATCCATGCGTCAATCCATCCATTGTGTCAAGCACATTTGTACATCTGTTGCCATCATCATTCTCAAAACATTTGCTTTCTACTTGAGCCCTTGGCATCAGCTCATTTCCCCTCCCTTCCCTCCCTCCTGAACCCTTGATAATTGATAAATTATTATTATTTTTCCATGTCTTACACGGACTGCTATCTCCCTTCACCCACTTTTCTGTTGTCCGTCTCCCTGGGATGAGGTCATATGTAGATCATTGTGATCGGTTCCCCCTCTCTTCCCCACCTTCCCCTTCCCTTCCTGGTATCGCTACTCTCATTATCAGTCCTGAGGGGTTTACCTGTCCTGGATTCCCTGTTTCCAGTTCTTATCTGTACCACTGTACATCCTCTGGTCTAGCCGGATTTGTAAGGTAGAATTGGGGTCATGATAGTTGGGGGTGGTGGGAGGAAGCATTAAAGAACTAGAGGAAAGTTGTCTGTTTCATCGGTGCTATATTGCACCCTAACTGGCTCCTCTCTTCCTTGTGACCCTTCTGTGAGGGTCTTACCTAACATTTCTACAGCTGCCAGGTAGTCCTTTCTCTTGACAAACATTCCTTTCCTGTTGTGTAAGTCACTGTTTATGCACTGATTACATTTAGAAACTTAAAGTTTGTATTCGCCAGAAGCTTGGACCCCAGCGCCTAGCATATCGTGGGTACAGAAATGGTTTGTTGAATGAGTGAGTGGGTAAGAAGCAGGGTATCCGTGCATCTGTTTAATTAGACGATGACTTCCTGGTGGGAGGACACACAGGTGAGCGGGTAGTGTTTTAGTTTTCAACGATGCGTGGAGAAATGGGAAAACTGAGGACAATTACGCACATGGGAACACATATTCGTTGCCCCGGAAGCCCAGTAGTTGGCATTAGTTGGGCTGCTAACATGGAGGTCCGCTATTTAAAACCACCAACTTCTCCCCAGTAAAGAGTTAGGTTGAGAACCCCAAAGGGGACACTTCAGCACACTCTGTAAGGTGGCTAGCGGGTCTAGAGCAGTGGTTCTAGACCTGTGGGTTATGATTCCTTTGGGAGTCGAACAACCCTTTCATAGGGGTTTCCCGACGGATAAGTCACAAAATGACAGTGATGAAGTAGCAATGCAAACAGTGTTATGGTTGGGGGGGGGGTCACCCCAACATGAGGAGCTGTATGAAAGGGTCGCGGCCTGAGGAAGGTTGAAAACCACTGGTTTCAAGGCTCCCAAAGCAAAATGACAGTTATGAAGTAGCAACGAAAATAATGTATGGTTGGGGGGGGGTCACCCCAACATGAGGAGCTGTATGAAAG
>NW_022103919.1:3757411-3770557 GCF_000313985.2 Echinops telfairi
ATGGTTGGGGGGGGGGTCACCCCAACATGAGGAGCTGTATGAAAGGGTCGCGGCCTGAGGAAGGTTGAAAACCCCTGTTCTAGAGGGTCGCTCAGAACTGACTTGATGGCAGTGAGCTAGGTTTGGGTTTACACAGAGAGAGTCAGTGGGAGGCTGCCAAATGCCTTTTCTTTCTGAAATGGTGGTAAAATCCCAAATAAATCCCAAACTCAAGCTATCACTGAATCGTAGTCCTTGTTAGCGACCCAATCCTCTGCGCTGATCACTGCAGTAGGCCTTGAGGATTCATCCACGGACGACTAGCTTGGGACCCGTCCAGCTGGAGGGTGGGGCGGGCACTCATCAGCCAAGCACTAGTTAATTGCAGGTGAAGAGGAGGTACGTGCCAGGCTGGCAGGTAAACTTCGCAGACAGGAGAGGCCCGGGGAAGCGCAAGCAATAACGGTCCAAGGGTTAATGGTCTGTCTAGACGGGTCTTTGTCGCAACTTCTCACCCTGGGCGCAAGGTCCAAGACGGTCAGCGAGAGCCGGGAGCGCGGGCACGCGCCCCAGCCCCTCTGCGCTCAGCCCACCACGCCGGGCAGCAGTAGTGTGGAGGCAGGTGGGCACGTGGGCGGGGCCGCCGGGGGCGGGGCGGGGCCAGGCGGGGCGGGGCCGTCGGGGGCGGGGCCGGCCTGAACGGAACGCGCGAGCGGACGGTTGCGTTTCCGGCCGGAGGCTTTTGTGGAACGCCCCTCGTGGCCCGGTGGGCAGTGGCTGCGGCTCCGGCGGCGGCGGCGGCGGCGGGGCGATCCGGAAGTCAGCACCATGTCCAGCCTGCACAAGAGCCGGTAAGGGGGTCACGGTGGCCGACCCCTCTGTGGGGAGCACGGTGTCGCCAGGAACCAGGAAGGCCCCCCGGGAGTGCGAGAGCGGGCCTGAGGCGGGCTGGAGTGGAGACAGCGCGCCCGCTTCCAGTGGTCCCTTCCCGGGCTTCCCGGCCGCCGGTGCCCCCTCCTCCACCTCTAGGTCTGGCATTTCTAGGGCCTTGGTGCCCTGCGCCCTGCCGCGTTCTCTCCTTACTCCCTCCTGTCTCCAAATGCCCCCGGCCCCCCGAAGCTCGTTCTTCTGCAGTTGATAGGGAGCTTGCATTCGCCAGCGTCCAGCCCCCAGCGACATTCGTACCTTTAGCTAAATCGACTCTCACCGAAGTTTTCCTCCCGCACTCGGTTTTCAAGTCTTTGGCCCTTGCCTGCAGCTGCCGCTCCAAACCCAAACCCGCTATGGGTTCCCACTCATAGCGCCCCTCCTGGATCGAGTAGCACTGCCCCGTAGGAGCCGAGGCCGCCACTCGCTAGGAAGCAAGCTGCCACATCTTGCTTTCTCATAGTGACTGGCCAGTTAGAATTGCCGCTGTGGGACTGCAGCCAGCGCTTTCACCAGCACCCCGCCACCTGGACGGATTTCAGCAGCTCCAAGAAGCCTTCCTAAAGGCATTGTTTTTGAGCTTGGAAAGCGAGTTGAGGTTACACAAGTGCATGGTCAGCGGATCAAGTTACATCTGGTGTCTAGTGTTCCTGGAATTCATGTGCTGTGCACTGGGCCTGATCAGCAGGAAGTGCCCAGTAATGCCAGTGCTCTCCATATGGGCCCGGGACCATTTCAAGGTGTTCACGGGCGAGAGAACCTTCTCAGAAGAGTCGTTCTCAAGGTTCTTTGGCATTCTATGCTTCTGCAATTAGAGGAAGAAGCGATATTGAACATATATCATTAGTAGTCTCCCAGAGCTGCCTTTTGGCCAGGACCTTGACTGAGCTTTGCTCTCTTTGTGTGATGGAGGGAGGAGAAGCCTAGGACACAGGCTTGAGCCCTGTGGCCATCACTTTGGGGTCTGGGTGTGCTTCATTTGCTCCCCCCTCCCCTTCTAGCATTGCCGATTTCCAGGATGTCTTGAAGGAGCCCACGATCGCCTTGGAAAAGCTCCGAGGACTCAGTTTTAGTGGTGAGAAACAACTCTACTTTCGGGAATGCCCCAGGGCAGCAGGGTGGCTAGGACAGAAGGGACGGTGCTTAGTGTCACACGGTCAGTTCTGAGGGCCACTCTCTTTGGGGACACGGGTTGTCTTCTCCAGGTTCTGTAGATTCTTTACTGGACTTCGGTTAACATGCCTCTAGGCCTTTAAACAGGGTGATACCAACTTGAGGAGCTCTGGTGACATAGTGGTTACTCGTTGGGCTGCAATCCGCAAGGTCAGCAGTTCAAAGCCAACTGCCAGCCCCAAGGGGTGATAGACAAGCTTTCTACGACTCTAAAGAGTTACGGTCTTGTAAAGAGTTACGGTCTTGTAAAGAGTTACGGTCTTGAAACTCACAGGGGCAGTTCTAACCTGTCCCACAGGGACACTCACTATGAGGCATTGATCCATGGCGGTGAGCTTGTTTTTTGTTTGATGGGTAACTTGAGAAGATCAAGCCTGATGATGAGAGGCAGGGCAAGAGACACTTGAACCTCCTTCTGGCCTTTCCTCATTCCTCAGCCATCTTCCAGTGTTACGGGATGTGGTTTGCCCCGGGCGGTTTCTGTTTTTGCCCCATGGCATGGAATCAAAGCAGACTAAGGTAACCATGAACTTTAGTTAAAGGTGAAAGTCCAGCCTTGGGGTATGGACTTTAAGGAGCTGAACCTCAGTAATGTTTGACTTTGGTTTTCTTGCCTTGGTTACCTTCCCAGTACAAAGATAGCAGCTCTCCCCGCGGTCTTTAGAAAGTAGCCCGGGATGTTTTGTGTAGCTTCTTGTCACTGCCCTGCCCGTTTAGTTTTGTCAGCAAGGAGTTCTCGAGGGGCCCCCTCACCCCCTTGCAGGTTCTGAGGTGGCAGCATTAGCTCCTGCTTCTACCCAGGGTCCTCTAGCAACAGCTGTTTGAGTGAGGTTCCTGAGGAAGCTGTAGAAGTGTGTCTTCTGTTCAGGACAGCTAGTGCCAAATGTGGAGGCCCTAAAGATTTTGCGGGACTCTGGGATCAGGGCTGGACGGAAGTCATCCTATTAGACTCCGGGTGAGGCCGCCTGGGCTATGGGCTGAGTTTGCACTCGAGTGCCCCGACCCTGGTTTGAGTCGTGGATAGTTCTGTGCCTTCCGGACCAGGTTCCCTGTCCGTCTGGTGAGGTCAGGAGTGCTCAGCTCCCTGTTCACTAAGGGTCATAGCCATAAACCAAGAAGGAGCCCTGGTGACTCTGTGCTGACCACAAGGTCTTCAAGGACCAGAGAGCATTCAGTGGAGGCTCAGTCTAGGGGGGACTTGGGGCCGCCACTGCCATTCAGACCCTTTCGTGAACCAGGGTGCTCAGAATGTAAGCTCTAATACAAAGCCCACCAGCTCTTTGTCCAAGCAAGAAAGATGAGGCTGTCAGCTCCGATAAAGACTGACAGGCCCAGAGACCCGAAGGAACAGTTTCCCTGCCCGCGAGGGCTGCTGTGAGTTGGTGACCCAAGAAAACCAAACCCCCCGACCATCAGGTCAAGTCAAACAACATCTGAAAAGTCCTTGGCAGCTCATTGTACAGTCGACAGTCAAGGACTATCTTGTGTGTGCCAAGCCCTGTACTCCCACTGCCGACTCACAGTCACCCTCTGTGGGTTTCCGAGCCTGTGACTGTTAAAAAGCCCAGTCTTTCTCCCGAAGAGCTGAACTGTCGGTGTTGAACTGCCGAACATACAGATTGCAGCCCAACAAGTAATCTCTCCACCGCCAGGGCTCCATAGCCCTGTACAAGGCACTGGGAATAGAAGACAGATGTACTTCTTGTGCTTGGAAGGAGTTACAGACATGAATTCTACCAGGGGTGAGGGGTCACGGAGCTGTTGGAGCTCTTAGTATTTATAGTAGAGGACCCGAGGTCGGTCGGGTTGATGGTAGTTGGTAGAGTCTGTCCTAAGAAGAAGATACTCAGGACGAGACAGATGGAGCAACATTATCCTCAAAAGAATGTTCCAGAGAGGTATGCGTGTGTATGGGGAAAGCTGTCTAGTAATCTCTGGGGGGAAATGAGTTTTGGAGTGTCTTTTGCCCACCCTGCTGCCTGCCAGCCGGCTCCTGCAATGGGAGGGTTCTGGGCCTGTGGCCTGGGGTGTGACCTTTGCCTGCTGTGTCCACAGGCATCCCCTGTGAGGACGGACTGCGGTGCCTCTGCTGGAAGGTGGGTGTGCCTGCGGGGGCTTCTCTGCTGACTCTCGGTTCCTGCATAGGCTCCCTCACCTGAGGCCTGCGCCTTCCTGTGCTTGCCTGAGGAAGCTTCTCTGGGTGAAAACTACGGGTTTCTCTTCCTGTTGACATCTCTTCTAAAGCCAGGGAAGCCAGCTCCCTGCTTCCCGGTCCAAGCGCTGCAGGGGGAGTGCTGGTGGGTGGCACAGACCAAGGCCTGCCGGGCTGTGCCCATAGCTGTTAGGTGAGGGAGAAGCCCAGGCTCTGGTCTTCAGGCCTCTTGGCCACAGAGGCGTGTTACCATTTGGAAGAGCCCATGTGTGGAAAAGCAGAGGAAAGGGCTGGTTTGGGAGAAAGGAGGCATTGGGAGGGATGGGAAGCGGGTCCTGACGCACACCTGTACTTCTTCCTGGGTTAGAATCCGTCTTGGCTTTGCTGGGCTTTCTTAGACATTGTTTTCCAGCCCTGCCGGCTTCTGCCCCCGACTCTGGGTGGGGTGGGGAGTCACCGAACCTTCCTTTCTCCCTTTGTGCAGATTCTCTTGAACTACCTCCCCTTGGAGAGAGCCTCATGGACCTCAGTTCTGGCCAAGCAGAGGTAAGGCCCACGAAAGGGTGGTGGTGGCAGCACCCTCCCGCCTCCTGGGGTTACCTCTTGGAGCACCCCAGCAGGACCAGGGAGCCAGCCCCTCTCTTCTCTCCTGCAGGGAGCTGTACTCGCAGTTCCTGAGGGAAATGATCATCCAGCCAGGCATTGCCAAGGCCAACATGGGGGTGTCCCGAGAGGATGTGACCTTTGAGGACCATGTGAGTGGGGTCGGCATGGGGACAGGAGAGGTTTGGAGGTGGGGAAGGGGTTGGTTTGGGAGCTGGCAAGATCCCCTCAATCCCAAAGACAGCGCAGCCTGGCTTCGGTCCCTTCGTTTAGTTTCTCAGCCCTTGAAGACCACTGTGTCCCCCCCTCTCTGCCCCAGGCCTGGGAAGTGCAGTGCCCTGAGCCCTGCCGGCGGTAATCGATGGTAGGCTGCATTTGAGGGGTGATGTGTGTGCGGCACGGCGCCTAGTCTCTTTGAATCCTTCCATTCGTCCGTGGAGGAAGATGGGTGGGTTTATGGTTAAAGAAAGGGCAGGGCGGGGCCAAAGTGAGGACAGGCTTTCTTGGCTTGGAGGCTGCCTGGTGCTGGCCGCGGGGACCAGCTCCTCCCCCGTGCAGCGCTGGGGCGGTGCAGTACCATGAATTGCACCCGTTGTGATCGGCAACTGAAGCACTAATAGATTCTATCTGAAGCGCCCCCCTCCAGGTAGACAAGGCGCCCCGGGGCTCAGGGGTGACACGCTTGGCTGCCAACCAAGAGGTTGCCACTCTGAACTCACCAGCCGCTGTGTGGGAGAAAGATGGGGCAGGCCGCTTTGGGAACCTTACGGCGGCTGTTCTCCTCCGGTCTGTAGGGCCCATCTGAGTCAGAAGCAACAATGACTCTCTGGGAAGTCAAACTGCTCATTCAACAACAAACCTTTGGTGCCACCTGTTAATAAACACAGCGGCCTGAGGGCATATTGTTTATGAGTTGGGCTGCCAACCACGGGGTCAGCAGTTCAAAACCACCGGCTGCTGTGCAGGAGAAAGGGGGAGCGCGTTCTACTGTAGCGCTACAGTCCCGGGAACTCATGGGCAGTTCTGCCCTGCCCCGTGGGCTCGCTCTGAGTCGGCGTCGACTCGGTGTCAGGCAGAAGAGGGCTGGAGACCTGTTCCTGGACAGTCACAGCCTAGGAGGCTGTGGGCAGGGCCGCTGGGCCTGTGCCTTGGTGGCCCATATGGTGGCACAACAGCGGCGGCCAGGAAGAAGTCTGCCCTCGTGAGTGTGGACTGCTCTTGGCGGCTGCAGGAAGGCCCGTGCTGTCCCAGGCTTATTCAGGACCCCAGCTGGGTCGAGGGTGGGGTCAGTGATGGAAGGCTCCTGGTGGGCGGCCAGTGTTTTCCCTGGGGCGTGCCAGCCGGGCCCAGGACCCCAGGAGAGTTGCTCTTTTTCTCCCTACAGCCACTCAACCCCAACCCAGACAGCCGGTGGAATACGTACTTCAAGGACAATGAGGTGCTGCTGCAGATTGACAAAGATGTCCGGTAATGGCTCCCTGGGGGGCTTCCCGGGGGTTTCCCAGCTCTGCCCTTTCCTTTCCCAGCCCAGGCCCACTGGGTGGGCGGCTGGGCGGCCCCAGCAGGCGGTCTGAGCCCCAGTGATGACAGGGCCAAGAACTGGGGCTTCAGCAGAATCTTCCCCTCTGCTCTAGCTCCAAGTGGGAACAGCAGGGTGTTCCGCACCAGAGGAGTCCCGCCTGGCCCATCCACCTTTGGCGGCATGGCTTGGCAGTCCTCGTCTGTGGCAGCTTGATTCCAGGCCCTGCTTCTGCCTTCCTGTGTGTCTGCCCACGTGTCCCTCTTTTCAACACACCAGTTATATTGGCCTAAGACCCCATTTGAATTTGATTTGCCGCATGTGCTCGAGTATAAGCCGGCCCGAATATCAGCCGAGGCACCTAATTTTACCACAAATACGGCATTAAAAATGTGCTGGGAAACTCGGCTTACACTCGAGTATATGTGGTGTATCTGCAGAGACGACTGCTGAATAAGAGTGTGCTTGTGGTTTCTTGGTCGGCGTGGGTTGTAAGGGGATACTGGTCAGCCTCGTAAAATAAAGACCTCACGGCCATCACGTTGCTCCCGCTCAGCAGCCCTACAGGACAGAGAGGAACTGCCCCTCAGGGTTCCCAAGGCCGGGCATCTTTAGAGCACAGTCTGCCGCAGCCGCCTCCTGCAGGGCCGCTGCTGGGGGTCGGGCCGCCCACCCGTGGGCTTGCTGCTGAGCCCTGTAATGCTTTGTCACCAGAGCCCCTACCATCTCTTAGGTGGGCATATACCATCTACAGTGACTGTACTGCTGTTTAGGAAAGATCACAGTGTGTTTCAAAAATAACGTCTCCGTCATTTTTAGGATGCTTGGAATTGCCTGGCATCAGGGCCAGACCGGTTTCTCGAGTAACGCCATTCTCGTGTTCTCTCTTCCCAGGAGGCTGTGCCCAGACATCTCTTTTTTCCAAAGCGCCACCGAGTACCCCTGCCTCCTCATCCTGGACCCCCAGAATGAGTTCGAGACCCTCCGTAAGCGGGTGGAACAGACAACGCTGAAATCACAGACAGTGGCCCGGAATCGGAGCGGGGTCACAAATGTGAGAGCCAGCATGGGGATCCTCGGGGTACACGGGACAGCCCTTCTCGCCCTACCCGAGGGGCCGAGCCCTGGCTGAGGGGCTTCAGGCTCATGGCCCCTAACGCGATATTGAAGAGCAGCTTGGTTCCGTCAGCTCCACTCTCGGGGGCGCTTTCTGAAAGGCAAGTAGCAGGTGCTCAGTGAGTGAGCCCAGATGAGTCAGTCTACACCCGCAGAGAAGAGATGGCTCTTGGAAAAGTTTAACTACCAACCACCTGAGAAAGAGGGATGGGAGAGCAGTGGGGGCAGGGCGGTTGCCCTGAAGGAGCTGGGGCCTGCAAGGTGGAGGGCAAGGAGCCTTCTAGATGGTGGAAGAGATTTTGTGGGACAGTCCTTGCTGGAGTGAGCATCGTGTATCCTGGTCAGGGCATCTGGTGTGGTGAGGTTACCTGGGGCCTTTATCCCGAGGGCTGGGCTTCTGAGCAGGGCTGCTTTTGATGCTCTGTCTTGGGGCAAGAAGGGAACAGGTGTGTGTGTAGACGGAAACCTTAGAAGGTGGCTGTTGTCATCCCAGCAAGAGATGGTGGTGGCTGGGTGGGCCGGGGCAGAGGGACAGAGATGGCAGTGGTAGGGTGGACTGGCTTGTGAGATAGAGCAGGTGGGTGGTGAAGGAAATGGGAAATCAAGGGTGACTCCCCCCGTTTCTGGCTTGACTATGTTTTTAAGCAACTGACAGCACTTCTGGACAAGTCAGGGTGGGTGTTTGGGGCCCAGCTGGGGATGGACAGGACTGCGGGGCCCTTCTGCTCCAGGTGCGATGGGTGACTCTTCTCTGAGGTCTGCCGAGTGAGCGAGAAGAGAGCAGCCGTCTCCAGGGCCAGCAGGGTGGGTGCCCCATCGCTGTGGGCGGGGATCTGTGCTGACAGCGTGGAGGCCCAGCAGAATGGGCGGGAGAGGTCAGACGCTTGGTTTAATAGCAGCACAGCGGCTTTTGAGGGCAGCCCTCTTGGCTGCGGATTTCCTGCTCAATGCTCCTGTGAGGGGCATTGCACTTTCGTACGTGGGGCTTGGGGCCGGAGCTGGTGCTCCTTTTAGCTGTTGGGCTGCCCCTGTGGCCCAGAAGCCAGCCAGATGCTTGGTCCCTGACCCTCCACCTGTGGCAGGGCTCTGGCACATGGGAAGCTCTCAGAACTGTTCGTGGTGTGTGCACATGTGCTTACACTTGGCTGTGTAGTGGGAAAGGGAGTTTGATGTCCCTAGGACCCTGACCCCTAGGATAGCTTCAGACACCGCCTCTGCTTGGGTCTGCCTCCACCTCTAATACAGGTATAAGAAGATGAGGTTTTCTTTTCCGAAACCTACATGGGCAGCTCTGCCCTGGTTTGGGGTAATATCAGAACCAGTCTTAACTTCAGGGGATAAGGCTCAGAGTCAAGATCAGCCCGAGGCTGAGCCCTGTGAGGTGGAGTCACCTGTCCTCGGTGTCCCGCCATGCCCCAGCCCTGGCTCCAGGCGTTCCTCCCAGCACACGCTGCTGCTCTCTGCCGGGGTGACAGCCCTTTGTGATGGCCACTGGTTTCCTTACACCACCGTGTACCCAGCGCTAAGTGCCTTGCGGGCTACGGGAACGACGATCAGAATCAGGAGGCTACAACTCAGGCCCCGGACCTGGAAGCATCTAGGCCAGCATTTCTCAACCTGTGGGTCATGACCCCTTTGGGGGTCGAACGACCTTTTCACAGGGGTCGCCCGGTTCATAACAGTGGCAAAATGATAGTTATGAAGAAGCAACAAAACTAATGTTATGGTTAGGTGGTCACCACCACATGAGGAACCGTGATAAAGGGTCACGGCACTAGGAAGGCTGAGAACCACTGCTCTAGGCAAAGTCTCCCCTCAGCGCAGGTCAGCTCTCAGTCCCTCTCAGCCGGGCCAGCAAGTAGGCTGTTCTCTTGGCACAGGCCATTGCCCATCCAGGTGAGGACCCCTCCTTTTGGCCTCCCCGAGACAGGCTATTCTTGGCCTGTGCTTCTCCCAGCAACCCTGCTGCAGGGCCCCGGCAGGCCTCCTGCCGTCTTCAATGTTACAGCCCTGACAGCCCTTCCAGGGGCTTCTGTGCCTTCCCCTCCTCTGCTTGCTCCTTCCTTCTCTCCTTCCTCACTCCCTCCCTTTTTTCCCTTCTGCTTCTCTCAGCTGTTTGTATGTCTGAAAAACTTTGGTCAGGATAGACACACACACACACACACACACACACACACACACACACACGCACCCCCCACACACACCCCTGACAATTTCAAGGCCCTTCCCAATTTGGGGCAGCACACTGGCCAGGCCACAGGCACTTCATGTACTTGGTAGGCAGAAGCCCGCTCTTTGCATGCTCCAAAGCCACTGTGTTTGCATGGGTCCACCGATCCGTCCCAGCACAGTGCATTTCAGTTCCAGGACAGACAAAAAGTAGCAAACCAAGTCGTCCACGCTCACCTAGAGAACGTGACAAACTCTTGGCGGGGGCATCAGAGGAAGGACACTAGGGCGAAGGTAATTCCCTAGGGCTTCAAGAAAAATCTAGTAAGCTGCAGAATCCAGGTCAAAGGCCACACGCAAGAATTCCTTTCACTACAACAGGTAACCCCCTCCCTGGGGTTTCTGAGGAGGAGCCCAGGTGGCACCATGATTGAGTGCTTGACGACTAGCTAAAAAGATGGGTGGGTGGTCCGAACCCACCCGGGGCTCCAAGGGAGAAGTGTGAAAACCTGGGCAGCCGGCTTTGTCACTCAGAGGTGGGGTCCACTTGGCAGCAGTGAGTTTTAGGACAGCGTGGTGGTACGGGTGGTGCGTCTGACAGCGTAGGTCTAGGTTGGAGGTACTTGAATTTTGACAAAGCTCCTTGAAGGGTTCTGACAGATAGGCTGAGGCTGGAGACCCGGCCACACTTATTGTTCATGTCTAGCAGGGATCCCCGTCTTTCACGGGAGGGAGTAGAAAGCCCCTGTCGAGTAGCGTCTGGTTTCGAACTGCTGACCTTGCAGAATATAGGGCAAGACATAACCATGACGCCACCAGGGCCACTGGGAATTACCATCATTTAATCGATGGCCAACCTTTTTTCTTCGGAAAAAGTCCAAACATTCTGAAAAGCTCAAGCAGCAGTGCATCATACTCGGATGTTTTCTAGCGCGATTCAGCATTTGTTGAGGTTTTGCAGTGTGTGTGTGTGTGTGTGTGTGTGTGTGTGTGTGTGTGAGTGACATCCACACCGTTGTCCTGCCTCTTCATCCCTAAGTGCAGCAAGCCCCACTCACCCAAACAGGGACATCATATCCTCCTCTCTGACCATTGTCGCGTCTGAAATGAACAGTAATTCCGTCCATGCCACGTTCCAGCTTTCTCAGGCGTCCGGAGAGTACCCCGGCTTGTTTTAAACCAAGGTCCGCTCCACGTTTGAGTCACGCTGGGAGGGGCCTGCCTTCTCGTGGCCTGCAGCTGGCCTGCACTTCATGTTCACGCAGCAATTGCACTCTGCCCTCGGCCCTCTGGTTTGGCATCAGGCTTTTTGTTTGGTCCTTTGATTAAGGCACGTGTACACAGTAAAATGCACAGATCCTAAGGACACAACGCACTATATTTTTATCTCATGTATCTACCAACCAGAACACGCTACAAATCATTTCTATCGTCCGGGAAGTCGTGCCTCTTCCCAGCCACTCCCCCTGGTCTCCGAAGTGGAGCCAGTCTGGCTCTTCTCACTGCGAGAGGTTCTCGTCCACTTGCCCTGCAGGGCGGGTCACGTTCTGGGCTTGCCTGGTGGTTTCTTCTCATCCCAGGTTTCCTGTGAGCTGGAAGTTGGGTCTGAGCTGGGTAAGCGTTTGGGGTAGGAATACATACCCTCGGTAATGGCGTCCCCCCCCTTCTAAGAGACCCCCCTCTTCTCCCTCAGATGAGCTCCCCACACAAGCTCCCCGCATCCTCTCTGAATGAGTACGAAGTGCTGCCCAACGGCTGTGAGGCCCACTGGGAGGTGGTCGAGCGGATCCTGTTCATCTACGCCAAGCTCAACCCCGGCATCGCCTACGTGCAGGGCATGAACGAGATCGTGGGGCCCCTCTACTATACCTTTGCCACGGACCCCAACAGTGAGTGGAAAGGTAAAAGAGGTTGTTTTCTCCCTTGGTTGCCTCTCTCTCTCTGTCTCTCTCTGCTGACTCGTTTGACAACCAGGTGGAGGAAAGGCCGGCTGGTGGGCGCCCTCCGGCCGGGCAGCACGCTTCCTCTCCCTGGGCCTGCCTTCTGCTCTGTCCGATGAGGGAGCTTCTGGGGCCATTTCTAAGAGCTTCTGACCCTGCTTTGCTAGACAGGGCAGTCAGTCACCGCTGTCCTGATGTTGACCCCATCAAGTGGTGTCAAGAAAGAGATGTCGCCAGGAAGTCGAATGACAGAAACACCACGGACTGCACAGCTGCAGGAGCGCGCAGGATGCCAGAGGGCCGGAGATAGCCATCCTGGCTCTAGCCTGCAGGGAGCGAGCAAGGGCAGAGGAAGGACTGAGGCCAACCACAGGGCGGGGGGAGCGGGGGGACACGACACTTGGTGAAGCTCAGAGACAGGGGCAGTCACTCCTCAGTGGCCCCCGTCCTGCCTGTCTCCCCCAGAACACGCTGAAGCAGATACCTTCTTCTGCTTCACCAACCTCATGGCGGAGATCCGGGACAACTTCATCAAGAGCCTGGATGACTCGCAGTGCGGCATCACCTACAAGATGGAAAAGGTGTACTCCACCCTGAAGGACAAGGACGCCGAGCTCTACCTGAAGCTGGTGAGCACGCAGGCCTGCGGGCCCACACACGGGCCCTCAGCTGGTTTCCTGAGCCTGCCAGGCCCGAGGAAGGACCGGCCGGGGACTGCCAGCCCCCAGGCTGACGATGGTGGAAACCTCAGGCTGGGAGTGGGAGGCTGCTGAGCCACTGGGTACAGAGTAGAGCTACCCCTTAGCATTTCCCAGGCTGTCATCTCTGTAGGAGCAGGCTGCCTCATCTTTCTCCTGTGGCGTGGCTGGTGGGTCTGAAACCCACTGACTTCGAGGTCATCAGCTAAGTGTCGAGTCACTGTACCACCAAGGGCTCCCACTGGCCACTTGACCCAATAGACCCACGCCAAGCTCCCTCCCATGGAGTCAGTGCTGACTCACAGCCACCCCTGTGGGTTTCCATGACTGCAGCTGTTCACGGATGTAGAACGCCCAGTCGTTCTCCCTCAGAGCTGCTGGAGGGTTCCAACTGCCGACCATGCAGGTGGTCACTGCACCACTCGTCCATGGGGCACTGACTACGACTAAATGACTCAGTCCTGTTAGTACCCCTCGGCGGTAATATATACAAACTTCTTTAAAAAGTTTCTCTGATGAGAAGGAGCCGTGGTGGCGCTGTGCGCTATGTGTTGGGCTGCTAACCACAAGGTCAGCAGTTTGAACCCACCTCCTATGAAGATTTACAGCCTTGGACACGCAAAGGGGCAGTTCTGTCTTACAGGGTCCCTACGACTCAGAATTGAGTGGATGGTAGTGAGTATTTTGGAAGGAGATCCAGTGTGTTCGTCTGGGTACTTTAGAGAAACAAAGCCATAGAAACTCATGTATAAGAGAGAGTTTTATATAAAGGTTAAGTGCACATCAAGGAAACAAACCCAACCCAGTGCTGCCCAAGCCCACAAGTCCAACATGAGCCCATATGTCCAACACCAAGCCACAAAGTCTTGC
>NW_022103919.1:3770739-3776908 GCF_000313985.2 Echinops telfairi
TGCATCGGGGTAGGTCCATGTGGCTTCTCCTCAGGGATGTCTTGCAGGAAGTGAGCCTTGCCAGCTAACGCAGGGAACTGTCTAAGGCAGCTGCACCCTGATCTGACCATCACAAAGCAAGAGACCCGGGAACTAGAAAGACTAGAAAGACGAGGCTTACCGAGCCATTTATCCTTCTGCCCTTCAATTAACGCCCCCATGTGTTTATCGGCCAGGTTGGCATAATAAATTAACTACCTCATCCAGACAGGTGTAACACTGAGAGAACCTGTCCACAGCTGCCCACTGCTCAGCGACACGTTTAATCTCAGCATGTGTGAACCTAGCGTCTCCCCTAGTGGTGGTGCCTCGTGACTTATTCTCCTATACGAAAGGCCTTCAGAAAGATGGTAGGAAAATGGAATTAAGAGATAGGGACTTCTTCCTTGAATTTTAAAAAGTCTCTCGTGTACAGTGTGCTAAGCACAGATCCAGAAGAGAAAGAGATGCCCTGGGGGCACTGTGGTTAAGCTCTGGGCAGCGTTAGAACTGACCCGCTGTACCACAGAGAAGGCTGTACTGTCAGTTGCCACAGCTTCCACAACAATGGCAGCCCCAGGAGCCCTGTGGGCCAGTTCCCTGCCCTCCAGCGGGGCTAAGTCAGAAGTGACTGGTGTGGCTTTGGGCTTAGTGAGAAGCACAAGCCAAGCCCGGGCCGCAGTGAGTGCTTGTCACTCTTGGCGTGCACACTGGAGCCTATAAATGGCACAGTGGTGTAGGAGATATGGAGCCATCAGGGATGGGTGGATGGATGTGCAGTGTTTATAGAAAAGTGGGATTCTGGCTTCTCTTGAAAACTGGCACTGAGTCACAGGGACCCCGTTAATCACTCAAGGCTCAGTGACCCTGGCCCTCCTGTGCCCCGGCCTGCGGCACCCTCCGCGTTGGGCCTGGTGCCCGCTGTTGCTGGTCATCCGAATGCATTTCTGGTGAGGCTCGTGGCACTTCCTGGTGACCACTCACATGCCTCTGGCCTGCCCCCTCCCGCCCCAGCAAGAGCAGAACATCAAGCCCCAGTTCTTCGCCTTCCGCTGGCTGACCCTGCTGCTGTCCCAGGAGTTCCTCTTGCCGGATGTCATCCGCATCTGGGACTCGCTCTTCGCTGATGACAGCCGCTTCGACTTCCTCCTCCTCGTCTGCTGCTCCATGCTCACGTGAGTGTCACCCTGGTCGGCGCCTGCTCAGTGGGCCCTCCTTGGGAAGGACCAGAGGGGAGGCTCCTCAGTGCCCTGCAGGGTGGGCAGGGAGATCAGACGCCCTGCGGGCAGTGGGCCAGGCTGGGCCTGCACTCAGAGCAGCCCAGGGTTCCAGTGCGTCTACTGTTTGTTTTTCCCAGACTGATCCGGGAGCAGTTGCTGGAAGGGGACTTTACCGTCAATATGCGGCTCCTACAGGTAATGGGGGTGAGGGTCAAGTTCTAGCTCTCCCGTGAAGCCAGTGCTTAGCAAGCACCCAGGCCACACCTGATGCTGTGTCAGGCTGGGGCGGGGTTAGGAGTCAGACCCCTGAGGCCGCTCTGGGTGTGAGTCCTAGTTCTGTCAGTGACGCTGAGTTTTGAGTGACTTTGAGTGAATCTGAATTGGCCTCTCTACACCAGGTGTTGTACTGCAGTTAACGGTAGTGGGGACCCAGGAGGCGCTCGGCCTGTGATTGCTCCCCGCAGCAGTGATGCTTGGAGCTGGAGGAGGAGGGACTTGGGGAGAAGGGTGTGGGTCATAGAGGCTGAGAACATGGGCTCAAGGACCTGACAACTCTGGGTTCCGGTCTTCGTTCTGCCGAGCGAGTCATGTGACCTGAGACAAGCCACAACCCGGGGACCCATGTCCTCATCAGCACCTGACCTCAGCCTGCTATTCCTCAGTGAGGGTGAGGTTAGCTCTGCACCAGGGGCCCATCGCAGGGACTCCCTCATCTGTCCGCTGAGATGGTTCCGTGAACCACTGTGTCCGCAGGGCCTGGCATGGCACTAGGCTCATTCTGAATGAGCTCGGGACCCGAGGACAGAGTGCAGAGAGATGAGGCAAAGTGGCGTGATCTTAGAGAGCCCCTGTGGGACCCGCTAGGTTAGCGCTTCTCAAAGTATGGGTCGAGACCCCTTTGGGGGGTCGAACGACCCTTTCACAGGGTTTGCCTGATTCATAACGTAGCAAAATTACAGTTAGGAAGTAACTATTTTATGGTTGGGGTCACCACACCGTGAGGAACTGTATGAAGGGGGCGCGGCATTAGGAAGGTTGAGAACCACTGCTCTAAGGGGTCCAGGTGGGTGGCATTAGTCACACACAGGGCTTTAGGCAGGATGCCGGCTGCCTAATGTCCTATGGCTTCTGGCTCCGAGGCCGAAGGGGCAGGGCCAGGGGGTGGCAGAAATGACCATGGGTGAACTGACTTTAGAGGCTTATTGCTGGCATTCCCTGTGCCCAGGATTACCCGATCACAGATGTCTGCCAGATTCTACAGAAAGCCAAGGAACTCCAAGACTCAAAGTAGTAGGCGGCAAGAAATCCAGACTGGGGAGAGAAGCCACCAACCCCTGGCTTCTGGGACACACAGAAGTCTGTGGAGTCCCTGACCGGAGGGGACACTGCAGAATCAGCCCCGCACCAGACTTCCTCGCCCTGGCTACTCTGTCCTAGGTCACTCCAGCCGGGGCTCACTGTGTGCTCCTGCCCTCGTCGCCGAGCTGTGAGCACCCCTTCAGCCCTGGGACCCTCTGCCAGGGCTGCTCAGCAGGGCTGGCGCTCCAAGGACTGGGACAGGGTGGGCGGCTGGGAGCCCGGCACGTGTCCATTCCTGTCTCTGCTCTGCTGCCCTCTTCCTCTGGTCCTGCTTCTGGACTCCAGTGGGGGGCAGGCACTGGGCACATGGGCCAAAGACCACTTCTTCTGGGGTCGGTGCTGGGGCTTCTCCACCGGGACAGTGACCCTGTGCAGTGGTTGAGAGGCAGCCATCACTCCTGCCTGTCTCGCTGCGCGCACTCATGTGCGTGCATGTGTGTGTGTGTGTGTCCACATGTGTGCGTTTCCACCCCTGGGCCCCTGGGTGTCTCTGCTTCTCAGTCTGTGTGTTAGGGGGGCGTCTGTGCCCCTCTTCATTTGTGCCGCTTCTTCTCTGCCCCCACCTCTCCGCCCTCCGCCACTTCGCCTGGCGTGGGGCTTCTTCTCCCCAGTGCTCTCCTGCCCTTGTTTCTTGGGGTGCCTTATCCCTGTCTTTCTCTCCCGCCCCCTCCATTCCCACAAACCGGGGAGACAGAATGAGGATTCTGGCTCGGCAGAGCTCTGGACATCATCCTTGGCCTTTGTAGCCTGTCCCAAGCCCCAGGCCTAGGCTCCTTGGTCCCGGAGAAGGGGTGGAAGTCGATGGTGCCTCACTAGAAGGTCACGCAACCCATGCCCTGTATGCGCGCGCGCGCGCGCACACACACACACACACACACACACACACACACACACACACACACACACCAGACAAAAACTTGGAAACCAAAGGCCCTTCCCACCCAGGCATTCTGTGTTCCATGGGGACTCTGCTCCCCGGGGGTTGGGTCCAAGTGCTTCCAAAAACTGTCATTCCCTGGGTTCCCAGGTTTCAGCCCCCTCATCCTTTATGGGTGAGCCCCACACAGGCTCAGTAGGCGGCCTTGTCAGTGCCAGAAGAGCCTATGTTGGCATTTTTGCTGCCCCTCCACCCCCAGCCAGGCAAAAGAAGGTGCTGGCACTCGGCTAGTCACCTGCTGGGGTTGCTCCCAGGTGCTGGAGCACATCTGTCAGTAGGAGCAGCCGATGCCCCCAGTGCTGGGCTGTGGGAGGGGCGAGGAGGGGAGGAAGCAAGTAGTGTGGGTCCTCAGCCTCTCCCCAGATTGGCCTGCAGAAGCCAGGGCTCGGGGAACTCTGGACCCCAAAGCTTTGACTTCAGCAGCCAGGACTCGTGTTAGCCACTCCGTTCTAGCTGTGGGGAAGCAGCAGCCCCCTCTAGCTGGCTCTCTTTCCGGGCCATACCTTGAACTCGGCCACACTTGCCTTTTTGTCTCCTTTTCTCCCAACACAGTATTGGAAGATTTTACTATTTATTCAGACTTATTTATTGCAGGTTGGCAGGTGCTTAGTTTGGGAATGGTGAGTGGGGCGTGACCTTTTGAAAGGAGTCACAAGGGCCTCCTGGCTTCCTGAAGTCAGCGGGTATCCATCCCCTCTCCATGCCCTGCCATCTCCCTGGTTTTCTAGCAGGGCCTGGTGGGGAGGAGGGTTCTAAAGCGGAGCAGAAGGGAAGACAGCTGGTGTCCTGGCCCGACTCCAGGGCTCTTGGGACAGGGTGCCCACTACCCACCAGCCTGGCCCAGCCTCCCAGGACTGGTCAGGTGGTGGTTTAGCATCAGCCTCATTATAGCCTCTGGCTTGGGCCGTGGCCTGTGACCCGACAGTTCGTACCCAGAACCTAGATGCATTCCCTCTTCCCTGGCCTCTGCCCTTCCACTTGGGGTCATACTGGTTGAGTCCCTGCATGTAATTCATCTCAGTAGCCCACCTGGTTCTAGCGTCCTCTCCTTGACTTGATGTGAAGATCAGGATCAAAGGGACCACGACCTGGTTGGCTGAGCGCCACTGTGGGATACTGCTGGGGCAGGTGCCGGTCCTCCTCCCCCAGGTTCTCAAGGAAGCCCCCACCCCAAAGAGCCAGAATGCCCCAGGCTTCCTGCTCGAGAAGCTGCCCTGTGGGCTGGGCTGTGTGAATTCAGTGGGCCTCACTCTGTCGGTCGTCAGAATGTTAGGCTGCTTTTGGTTTTGCATTTGTTTTGTTCCTTGAATCAATGCTGTTGATACATTGTCTTTAATAAATCATGAGTTCTTTGCTATGAGCCCTGGTGTTGAGAGGGGCGGTAGCCTCAGGGATGTCTGGGAGCAGGTGAGAGTGAGCAGGGGTGGAGTCATAATGCCCCAAGGAGTCCGAGAGAAGGGTCAGGAGGTCGTAAGAGCTAGTGCAGCCCCGCGGAAAAGCCCTCGCCCTCAACTGCATGTCTCTAGGAGCTTGTTGAAGCCCCCTTGAGTAGGGTGGCTACACAAGTTAGTTTTTTAGATCGGAACTTTTGATCGTTCAAAAAGATATCAAACACCCAGGATCCTACAAAGTCAATAACTTGATTCTTTAAGCAGATGTGGATTTTTAAAGATGCCCATCGTTTGTAAATGAGAACAGCTTATGGGATGATGGGACATTATATGTGTCAGAAAGCCCATCGGTTCATATGTTTGAAAGAGTTTGCTTATCCCAGCTCGTGAACACTTGTGTTTGAATTCTGTGTATTTCTGACCATATCCTCTGCGCATTGCTGTGTTGAGAGCTCTGCATAATTGTACAGGCTGGGCTGCTAACCACAAGGCCGGCAGTTAAAACCCATCGGTTCCCACCTGTCAGCTGTTCCCGTGAGAAAGATGAGGCTTTTTACTCCCATAAAGAGTTACGGTCTGCTAAGGCGAGCTCAGGGAGGACAGAAACCTCCCGTGGAGCAGAAGGGCAAAAGCTCGCTTGATCTTGATTTTCAGTACGAATACAGACCGTGAAAGCGGGGCCTCACGATCCAAAAAAAAAAAAGAGTTACGGTCTGTGGAATCCACAGGGCAGCCGGACCGTTTGGCCACGCGTGGGGATGTCCAGCTGGCAGTGAGTCCACACCCAGAGCTAAGCTGCTCTCTGTGCATCCCAGGTTAGGGGATCCCTGCCAGTATGGCGGAACTTTTGCCTTATTTTCTGATGTTAGGAGGATGAACTCTGGTGTTAGACAGCCCCGGAGTTTTCCTGCCCTGTTCCCGCCAAGGAGGAAGCCCTTGGGCTGCCCTTTTTAAGTCAAAGGTTGAGCAGGCCTGGCCATCGCCTGGGCTGGGAGCCCCGTTAGAGGAGGCGTGGCTGGCGGCGGCCAATCGTAGCCCGGGCGCGGCGCCTGCCTCCTCCAGCCTGCGTCTTAAAAGGGCTAGGCAAGGGCGCGGGGGCACTCCGCGGGCACCTGGCCGGCTGCCCTCGGTGTGAGTGCTGGCCCCCACGAGCGGCAGGCAGTGCCGCGCCCGGAGGGTTCTCAGCACCCCGCGCCTCACCCGCGTCTGTCCTTGAGGTGGGCCCCGCGGGCCGGCGCGGCCGC
>NW_022103919.1:3777576-3785598 GCF_000313985.2 Echinops telfairi
GTAGCGCCCATGGCGTCCGAGGAGGAAGGTGGGAGAGCTGGGGACGCGCCGCGTGCCCGGGCCGCAGCGCGGTCACAGCGGGAAAACTGCCTCTGAGGAGGGCGCCATGCACGCACCTGTAACACACCTGGTGCACATGTAACACATCGTGCTATGAAGAGGGGCTGTTGACTAGAACGAGGACCCGGAGGCTCAGAGAGGTACCATGTGGCGCACAGTGAGCCTCCGCGGGAGAGTAGGGAAGCTCGATTCTCCCCCCATTGCCCTGTCCTGCCTGCTGCAGTCAGGCTGTTAGGACACCCTTAGCAAGCCGTCCTACCACTGGCCCCACAGCCAGCAGGACCTGGTGGATGGAACTATAGAGGACAAGGCGACAGCTTGACAAGAGTGTGGTGCTAGTGGCCCAGCCCGCCCCAGTGAGGCCAGAGCCGAGTGGAGGCAGTAGCACAGTTACCGATGCCCAGCTGGGCTCTGAATTAATGGAGAACGGGAGTGAAGGAAAAGAGGGGCGTGGGGAGAGCTGGTCTTCCCACTGCCCCTCCAGGGGCCAGGCCTTAGGTTTCCCTCTGGAAGGAAGGCTTAAATTGTGGGTGCTGGTCTGTCCATCCTAGATGGCGTGGTGGTGAGTGCCACCCAGCCACGCTCCCCAGGCTGCCCTCGAGGCCACGTGGGATACCAGCACTTCTCTTGATTCTCTTCCTGATTGGCCCTACTTGGTCAGTGCCCAGCCTCAGGGCCTGGGGCAGCCTCCACTCTGGCCTCACTGAGGCACACCTCACCCCCCAGGTGCCCCACCTCAACCAGAATGCCTGGAACAACCTGGAGAAGTACAGCCGCAGCTTGACTCGCACCTACCAAAACGTCTATGTCTGCACAGGGCCACTCTTCTTGCCCAGGTGAGGAGTTGGGGATCAGCAGGGCCTGCCTCTCACCTGCAGACCCTTGTCTGCCGCTTCTCCTGGGCAGCTTGCCCTAGGCTTTGGGTCACACAACACCACTTCGTCATTAATCATCTGGTTTGACACAACTGTACCCGTCTGGAGGGGGGGGGAGGGGGAGCCGGGATGCCCATTCACAGCCAGAGGCCTTTTGGACACTCCCATCATTCTCTGCCCAAGGACACACCCATGCCCCTCTTCCTCCCACAACTGCCCAGCCCATGCTTCAGCTCAGCACTCTTCAATCAGAGTCCATGTAGGCTGGAGTTGTCTGTCACTTGTCCTTTGCAGCCCTGCCTCCCAGGTGCACACTTTGGTTCTCCTGACCCCTGAGGATGGACGGGATGAGGGAGGCCAGGGCTGGAGCTGAGCAGCTGGAGAGCCCACAGGCCCTGCCGTGAAGCCACAGTGGGCAAGGACTCAATGGCCTCTCCTGTGAAATGGAGGCAACACTGTTACACTTAAGGGGATGGTGGACATCAGCTGCTTGATGCAGGGCCTGGCTCAGTCAGCACCAATGACTGGGTCACTGGTAAGCATTCAGTAGTGAGTGCCTCCTATGTCTTGCTGAGGTGGAGTGAACTGCCGAGAGGCCCGGCACCGTTAACCTGATGTTTGGGGCACCTGTTAAATGCCAGACCCCATGACCGGTACTCGGATTTCAGCCACCACAGGCCTTGCTACTTGGTGCCCATGTCCCACAGGGGAGACTGAGTGGTCAAATGCCCACTGGGAGGAATGAGTGATCTGAAGGCTTGATTTTTTAGCAGTATTTATTGTCTCCGGCTCCTGACCCAGAGTCTGGCCGGAGAAAACGCAGGCTAAAGGTGCGTCTACCTCAGAGCCACTGGTCTCAGCCTTGAGAGGGTGGCACCAGTAAGGTTGGATCAGAGAAGGCTGCCTGGAGGCAGTGGCCTGTCCAATCAGGTCCCAGTCCCCTCAGGAGCCCTGCAAGGACCTGTGTGTCTGGGTCTGCCCACAGGATGGAGGCTGATGGGAAGTCCTACGTGAAGTACCAGGTCATTGGCAAGAACCACGTGGCGGTGCCCACACACTTCTTCAAGGTGCTGATCCTGGAGGCAGCAGGAGGGCAAATTGAGCTCAGATCCTACGTGATGCCGAACGCGCCGGTAGATGAGACCACCCCGCTGGAGCGCTTCCTGGTGCCCATCGAGAGCATCGAACGGGCCTCAGGGCTGCTCTTCGTGCCCAACATCTTGGCACGGGGAGGCAGCCTCAAGGCCATCACTGCTGGCAGCAAGTGAGGGCAGTGCCAAAGGGGAAAACGAGACTGAGGGGTTATGGGGCACGGTTGAATTAATTAAAAGTGGTTATTTTTGAAGATGAGCCTTGGCTGTATATGTCCCAAGCGGCCCGCACGCACTCCGGCTTCCTTGTGGCTTCTTCGCCACCTTGACAGACTCTTCAACCTGGCCGGGCACCCGCCTGCGAGAGGCCAGACTGCAAGGCCGCCAGCGAGATGAGGATGGCTTCCTGGAAGAGAGTCCGGCCATGGCTGGGCCTGCGAGGCTGGGCCTTCAGCTCCCAGCCGGCCCTAGGACTTAGCTCCTTGGGCCTGTGCCCTCCTCCGCTATGGAAGTTAAGGGTACAGGCCCAGGCTAGCCACATGCCAAGGCCTCTTCACCCGTTGCTTAGCCTTTGCCTCTGCCAAATGAGATGTCCTGAATACATCGACCCCCCAGAGTCACGCTTCCCGCAGGCGGGTTCTCAGCCTGCTAGCAGGCCTTGAAGGCTTGGAGTTGGCATTTGTTGGGAGATGTGCTGGCAGGGCCTTCCGGGATGAGGCAGACAGCTGGCTACCAGTTGGTCACCAGTTAGTGTCTCCACTAGCCCAGTGCCCACAGTCACAGCCTCTGTGCCGACCTCAGAGTGGGGGTCTCAGGTTCCCAGGCACTCAGCTAGAGGCACAGTGCTCCCTGAATAGAGACACAGGCTGAGGGGAGAGCGGCCTGACCTGCTGTCAGACATGGAAAGTGGCAGAACTGGAGTCACTGAGAAACTGAATGGCAGCTAAGGAAATTGAGGTTCAAAGCTAATCTGGGCAGGGTCTCCCGGGTCACCACCAGCCAGGCAACAGGGCTGGCACTAAGAGCTAGATTTCTGACTCCCGGTCACTTGTGTGAGGCAGGAGGGGGACTTTGCAGGAGGCAGGAGGCTTTGGGGAGGGAGGAGACAGGTGGAGGCTCAACCCCATGGACAGATTCTAAGGCATGCCACTGGCTGCCGGCACCCACTGCAGGGGGTTGACCCTTGGGAGAGCCTGGGACTGGAGGCAGGCTCACTCACCTCGGTGCGGATGGAGCGGCTGCCCTGGCTCGGGCAGGTGTTGATGTACAGGTCGAAGAGGACACTGGGCTCAGCCACCTCCAGGTTGGGGTCTGCATCCACTCCAGCTTCTAGACCTTGGAGCCCCCCGAACACCACGAGGGCGTGCCTGGGCCCCACAGGAGGCAGGGAGGTGACTGTTGAAGACCCCGCTGAACAGCCCCCAGAGCCCCTCCCCGCAGGGAGGCCTCCCCAGCTCTCCCTCCCCTGGGCTGTGCTAACCGGAAGCTGGGGAGCTGGGCAGAGGCCACATCTGCACCTCGCTCCGACGTCCCGATGGTCAGGTCATACCCGTCCTTGAAGGGGGCCTCGGCAAACACAGCACCTGGGGGGGGGGGCACCTCAGTGGGGGCCTGCTCCGTACCAGCCACTGCCCCCAGCTGGGAGTGGAGAGCAACTGGGGAGGGGTGCAGAAGGGGGCTCCAGCAGGGGCCAGCAGAACTCTGCTGTTCCTGGGAAGGCAGGGCAGAGGCCCAGCTGCAGAGGGTGAGGGTGGGAAAGGGCTCAGGAGCCAGGAGTGGGCCGGCCTGGCCCATTGTTCCCATTCCCAACCTCACAAGAGACATGCACTTTTCCTTAGACATCCTTAACACTTAGACACTCCGGGCAGGGCACTGACCACCAGAACACAGAGGCCTGGTCCAGAGACGGAAAGTCTCCAGAGTGGGCATGAACGAGCAAGGCTCCCTGCTGCCTCCCAAGAGGTGGCAGGGAGTCACGGGAGGAAGCTTACTGAGGCAGGAGGCCAGGCGGACAGTGTAGCCCCAGTAGAGACCAGCTTTGGAACGAGGGTCCTGCGACGATACAACTTTTCCTCGGTACGTCTTGCTTTCTGGAAGGGAAGCCAGGCCTCTGTGAAGACTGGGCTGAGGGGCAGCCGCAGCGGAAGGAGCTGGCTGAGCCCTCAAGCCAACCAGGCCACGTACAGGGGCTCGGCGTGCTTCCACATACCTGGGAGCTGCTGCGGGTGCAATCGCACGGTCACCCGGAGTCCGGGCTCCAGGTTCTTGTCGATCTTCACCTCCTGGGAGAGAAGCCAGAGGAAAACAGGTGCCAGTTCCCAAGATCAGCAAGGGTCACCGTGTGTCACTGTTCTTCCGGACACCAGGGCATCTGGGGGGCTGGCCAAGGACCCTCTGTCCCCTTTCTCTGTCCTTGGGCCAGTACACCCCGCACAGGACCGGCCACAGAAGGAATGTCACACCGTGTGGATTCATGAAATCTGGTTCCTACGTATTGGTGGCTCTGCCACTTACAACAGGAGCACCAGTGACACTGGGTGCTGGACTTCTAACCTCAAGGGCAGCAGTTCAAATCCACCAGATGAAGCTGTCTGCTCCCATAAAGACTGTCCACCTCAGAAACCCAAGACAGGGTTGCCCATAAGGAGCCCTGCTGGCGTACGGGTTATGTACTGGGCTGCGAACTGCAAGGTCAGCAGTTCAAAGGCATCAGCCGCTCTGCGGGAGAAATACGGGGCTTTCCGCTCATGTGGTCAGTCTGAGAAACACACAGGAGCAGCTCTGTCCTGTCCGATGGCTGGCTCCAAAGCGGCACGGACTCCACGGCTGTTTACTCGTTTAAGAAACCTGAGCAGCCTGCTAACTCCCAGAGTTTCCTCATCCGTAAAAAAGACTTGCCGTAAAGGAGAGCCGCTGCTACCCTGCCCGGCTCCTGGTGTCGAGAAGGGCTTAACCCCGGGAGCTGTGAGCGGGAGCGAGAACAGTCCATGGGGAGCTTTTGGAATTTCTCAGCTTCCCCACGTGAGGGTCGCCCACTTTTCCGTGCGTGCCTGTGCTGTCCGGCTTCTCTTAGCCGGCTGGTCCTGGTCCGCTTACTCCGCGAGGAGCGGATTCCACATATTAAACGTTCCTGCTTCTGACCCCAGGAGGCTCGAGGCAACCGCGGGGAATCGAACGTCTCTAAGCCCCCAGCTTGGCTCTTCATCACACAAAAGCAGCTGTGATTTTCCCCGTCATTGTTTAGGGGAAGACCACCCTCTATTGCTGTGCCTTCTCCAGCAGCCCCAAGTTCAGTCTCGGCTGCATCTTACCGACCCTTCTCGGGCCCACATCTGGGGGTTGCACAGGGGCCTCACAGGTAGAGGAACGTGGGCCCAGGCCGCCCTAGCCACGTGCCCCGCCAGCTGCGCCCCTACCTTCTTCATCCCACAGTTGACAAAGGAGCCGTGGCCTGGCCGTGTGGGGCGGTCCAGCACGATGCCTTCCCGGAACTGGGATTCCTCATCCTGCCGCATGTGGTGAGGGCTGTCCAGGGGGTTCAGCAGCCCTGCAAGTGGGGGCGGGGTGGGGGCAGGACCCAGGAGGAGTCTGGGTGATGCTAAAGAACAGGGAGCACAGGTCTCACCCCCTTCAGACTTGTTTTCCCAAGGTGGGGCAGGGACCAGGCACAGCACAGGGGGCCAAGGCCCACCCAGCTCACCTGCAAACTGTAGATCCTGGTGCTTGGGGAAGAAGGCCTTTCTCAGGTACCTACAAAGGAAGGTCGGTTTCGGGAGGCCCCTGGGAGGAGCTGGCCTGGCCACCCCTCTCTCATGCTTGGGCACCTCGCTCCCAGCCCCTTACTGTGGGCACTCCAGGTACTGCAGGATACGGGCCAGCTGCACACACGCCTGCCCCTTCTTGCCGATGCCCATGAATTCCCCCTCCACAGTCCTAGAAAGAGAGAGTCCACCGCATTTCCTTCAGGCTCCGCCTACGCGGTCCAACCTCCCGCCACCACCACCCCAACCAGTGCCCCTGCCTCCCAACCCTGCCTGCCGGTGATTACAATTCGGGCTTTTCGGGTACGTTGGGTGGGGGGGCCCAAAGATGAAGGCACAGCTTGAGACCTGGCGCTCTGTGGGTGGGTCCTTACTTGGCATCATGGCCCTCTTCATCAAACACCACGATCTCATCCACGCAGAAAATGGCGCAGGCTCTGGCAATCTGGCCAGCTAGGTAGGTGCGAAGCTCCGGTGACTGGGCATTGTCCAGGATGGAACCCGGCAGGGCCACACTCAGGGTGTAAGGCCGCCCTGGGCAGGGAAGGGGCAATCAGTGGGCGGGAGGCCAGAGACCCACCCATACCTCCCGCCTGTGCCCCCAGGGCACAGAATTTGACATCTACAAAATCAACCTAATTTCACCTAATGGCACCATCCCTTACTGCCCGCCGTAAAACGAAGGTCCTGCGAGCTAATATCTTTTAAACTAATTAGTGAGACTATTACAAAAGTGACTGGTTAAAGACTTGAGTACTAAGGGGACGCCCCCCTCTCCCCCCATCTCGCTGCCATTGAGTCACTGCTGACTCATGGACCTGTTGAGTTTCTGAAACTGTAACTGTTTACGGAGTAGGAAGCTCCCAAGAAGCTGGTGGATTTGAACTGTGGACCCAGTGAATCGTAGCCCAACTCATCACTACTCTACCACCTGGGCTCCTTACTAGCTGAAAGGTCACCAGTCTGGCCCCACCCAAGCACAGGGGAGAAAGAGGTGATCTGCTTCCGTGAAAGATCATAGCCCAGAAAAACCTACAGCTGCCGCTGTCACATGGGACCGCTGGGAGTTGACAGCACCCACAACCAGCGTCAAAGAGCCAGATCGCAGATCTTATGTGTGAAATGGACCCAGTAGCGCCAGAAGCAGGCACCGTGCGATGCAGCCCACTTTGAGCAGCACGGATTTGAAGCCAGCAGGGCCTCTTACGCAAGTGTTTCAGTACAAGGTGATCTCCGTCGGTTGGTTCTCAGGCATTTTTCACTGTTGTGTGTGACTGTAAGTCTTCAATAGTAACACCTGGGGACCCATGTGGCCCATGGGACATGGGACCCATGTGAAGTACGACCAGGGCTGCTCACAGAATGCCCAGGGAGCAGAGCAAAGTCATAACATTCTTATCTGAAAACGCTGAATTGCTTGGTACCCGGAGGCATACAGCTATGGTTGCTACCATTTCAAGATAAATGAATCTGGCAAAAGAAACATCACTAACTAGTTAGAGGAGCCCTGGTAGCAGAGTGGGTGCATGTTAGGCACATGTTGGGCTGTGACCCGAAAGGTCAGCAGTTCAAAACCACCTGGGCTTTCTACTCCTGTAAACTGCCATCTCGGAAACCGCAGGGGAGCAGTTCTACCCTGTCCTGTAGGGTCGTTAGGAGTTGGCATTAACTCGATGGCAGTGAGCTGAGTTTTGAGGAAGTCAGGGCTCAATTTGCTGCTACTTGGGGCAAACTCCTCCTCTTTTCTGAGTCTCAATTTCTCCTTCGGTACCAGAGGTCGGTGCTCGTTGGTCTAGTGCCCCTCCCTTCCAGCTATGGGATCATCTGCCCTGTCCACCGGGCAGAGGCGGCTCTCACCTTGGTCCTCTCTCTGCAGAGCAGCCTCCTGCTCCTCCTGGAGCCTGGCCTGCTCCTCCTGTGCCCGCTGCCGCTCTAGTTTCTTCACCATCTTGGCGTCTTTCCATTTCTTTTGCTCCTCTTTCTCTGAATAAGAGAACCAGGACACCTTGCTTGGTGGAGGAGAGGGGGCCAGGAGGGGCTGGGGGAGCAGCCAAGAGAAGCCTCCCCAGGGGGCGTGGCCCCTTCCTCCTCACGTTGGGTTGCTGTGGGACCAAACAGGGATGCACAGAGCCACCGACTTTCCCCGTGGCTCAGGTGAGTCTGGGGGGAGGCGGCACAGATACCACCCCCAAGCGCCACTTACTCTGTTTTTTCCATTTCCGCCACTCAATCCTT
>NW_022103919.1:3785874-3790176 GCF_000313985.2 Echinops telfairi
AGGTTCTACCTGCTGGACACGGGCCCAGCCAGGAAGCTCGGACGTGGGCCACGTGACGCAGTGCGGGCGGCCCCGCCTCCGACCCGGACACCCCGTCTCTGGTTCTGATCACGGCTAAGCTAGGGGCGCGCGCACCCCAGGAGCCTTTGGAGATTCCGGACTGGGACTGGCGAGAAGCAAGAACTACGCGGCCCCGTTCCGCCGCAGGACGCTGGGCAGTTCGTCGCCACGCTCTCCTTAGGGGTTCCCACCTCCACCAACCTACCGGACCGCACGGCCTCTTCTCCACGCGCTCCGCCATGTTCCTCTGCTGGAAGCCACGCCCTTGTCAATCACACTCATCCCTTCCGGCCACACCCCCACCGAGCTGTCCAATCGGAGCGCCGCCTGCGTGCGGGGCGTGGCTTTGGAGTCCGTCAGCCGCACGTGTGCAAGAGGGGGCGGAGTCGGGGGCCGGGACTGAAGCGCAGGTGGGAATCGTGTAGCACACAGGTGCTCAGCGTCCTCCGAAGGCCTGAGACATGAACTAGATCGCAGCAAAGCTGGAGTGTGAGTTAGGCCTTGGGGATAATTTCGTCCAGTTCTTTCATGGCTATATTTACTTAATCGATTTAAAATTAATAAATTTGAGCTGGCATTTATTTATTGAATTGCATGTATTTTGGAATCAGACACCACCTTTTATGCTTAAACGGATATGTGACATATGCCCAAAGTGTGACAGTTCAACACCATCCAGTGGCTTGTAGAAGAAAGTCCGGAGATAGATTTCCTTCAAGACTAGAGCCAACAAAATCCTGTGTCATTCCCTCTACTCTGTACCACCTGACTTTGCCACGAGTTGGAATTGTCTCCAGAGCATAGGTTTGGTTTGTTTTTTCCTGGGGGTGGGGGAAGTTCTGGGGTCATTATTTTTAGGGATGCAATGACAAAGCACACATACTAATGTGGAAAGTAACCAATTAACCACCCACGTAAATGTAAGCCCATCTAAAGCTTCTTGAATCAAAGTAAATTTAACATCAACCAAAATGTCAACATAAAAGTATGCCTAATGTGCCAAATTCTCATTGACATTTCAAATACCTTAAATTACCATGGTCATAACTAGACAACGTATTTCTAAGACAAGGAGATGTCAATAGTATGGAGGTTTGGGTGCAAAAAAATGAAATCCATGGATGGTCTTTAATGTAAGATGCCTTTTCCACAAACTTTTTGAGGACCCCTTGTTGATCCCAAAAGAGCCTAAATTCAAGTCAGACTAAACTACTGTTTGGTTTTAATAAGACTTCAGGGGATATTTGGTTTTAAGGTTTAAATATTATCCCAGGGTTTGGAGATGCATCTGGCCTCCATAAGGGTCATGAGAATTTGAAATTCTGTTCTGAAATTTTGGTCAGAATTCTTCTGCAGAAACTTTGGTCAGAATAGTATTGGGAAAAAAAATCCCCTTGCAGAGGGGTCTCGGGGAGGAGACGAGCCAGTCAGGGTGCGATATAGCAATGATGAAAAATACAACTTTCCTCTAGTTCCTAAATGCTTCCTCTCCCCCACCCTACCCCACTATCATGATCTGAATTCTACATTGCAAGTCTGGCTAGACCAGAGGATGTACACTGGTGCAGATAGGAACTGGAAACACAGGGAATCCAGGGCGGATGATCCCTTTAGGACCAGTGGTGTGAGTGGCGATACTGGGAGCGTAGAGGGAGAGTGGGTTGGAAAGAGGGAACCGATTACAAGGATCTACATGGGACCTCCTCCCTGGGGGATGGACGACAGAAAAGTGGGTGAAGGGAGACGTCGGATAGGGCAAGATATGACAAAATAACAATTTATAAATTATCAAGGGCTCATGAGGGAGGGGGGAAAAATGAGGAGCTGATGCCAGGGGCTTAAGTGGAGAGCAAATGTTTTGAGAATGACGAGGGCAATGAATGTACAAATGTGCTTTACACAATTGATGTATGTATGGATTGTGGTAAGAGTTGCATGAGCCCCTAATAAAACAATTTAAAAAAAAGAAATAAAGAAAAAATATATATATACAAATTCAGTACTGCTATCCAGGCATCTTCTGGTCTCTTGGCAAAGGGGCAGTTGCTCATCGAGGCCCGTTAACTACAAACCCATATCCTCCTGATTCCTGACTCTCCTTCCAATGTTGCTCCAGCCTCATTGGTTTTGCATCTCGAAGGAGCCGGGTCTAAGGTAGTGAGTAATGCAGTCAAGAGTTCTACGCCTGCAGTTACCATTTCAGACTGCTAAGCTTGGAGCCTCTGTTTAACTCCACAAAACAACACAAACATTTGTACGATGAAGGGGCTAGCTAAGGTCCTGATCAGCACCACAACGTGAAGCACACAGAAGCAGTCAACAAAGAGTTTGAGTAACTTGAACGTTTATTGTGCATAAAAGGTGCTGGCAGGAGGATTCATGTCTGAAGGCAGTTTCTCAAGTCCAGGTTCGACGAGGGGAGGCAGGGGTAGCCTGAGCTTTGGAGGGGGCTAGTTCAGGGTTGAGACTTGAGGCCAAATATGTTGCGGGCCCTGCCCTCTGAGTCGTAGCCGAGTCAAGGGAGGCCCTATCTACTACCCGGCCGAGGGAGGGGTGGGGAGAGGCCCAGGTCCTCCAAGAAGCTGGCGGTGGGGGGTGGGGGGGGCTCTTCTCTGATAACATTCTAGGGCACAGAGAAGGGGCGCTCCAGTACCGTTACTCCCACCAGGGGATGGCTAAAACCTGTGTAGAGATGGTTCTCCACACAGGAGGTAGGAACAGGATGGGACAGGGACGAGGGTCCAAGTTCAGGGTGTGAGCTCAGCCTTCCATTTCTGCAGCTTCTCGTCCATGGCCTGGAGCGTGGCTTCATCCTATACCAACATAGGCTGGTGCTGCTACCCCTGGTCCCAGGGAGCCTGGGGTGGGGGCTGGGAAACTTGAGGAGGCCTTCCTGCCCCTGGGCCTGCCCTTACCTTTATAAAGCAGAAGCGGACATAGTGGTCAAAGAGCTTCTGGTGTGGCCCGCTGTAGAAGATAGAGACCGGGATGGCCGCCAAGCCCTGTGGAAGAGGAAGTCCAGGTCTCTATACGGTCCATGGCCCACAGTCAGGCTCCAGGAGGGCAGGCGGGCAGGCACAGAGAGGTCTCCAGGATAGGGCGAGTGGGGGAAGTTAGCTAGAAGGCAGCACCTCTCACGGCCAAGGTCAGAGAAAAAGAATTCAGATCATCCTTCCTTCCAACACCCTCCTAGCAAGAGGGCAGATGACAGCTGAGAGTGGACACAGGAAGTCAGACACGGCCATTGTGAGCAGAAACAACGCTGATATCATGGGCCAACACTTCGCTGTACAGATGGGAAGACTGGGGCCCAGAGTGGGGCAGGAACTCTGGGCAACCCACGTGGCACCTTTGCACAAGCTAGGAGATGGTTCTATTTGAAGTGAATGCAACCCTGCCCCAGGGCTCATGATCGAGGCTGGGCTGGCATTTCACCATTCGCCCTTGGCTGGTACCCTTGCTTAGTGTGCAACCTGCGAAACCGTACACCGCGGTCCTGGCAGAGGTCAGCCAACCTTGTTCCTGCACATCCACTTCACGAAGCGGCTGTCGTAGGCCTCGTCGGTGGCACCAGGCAAGTTGGGCATTTTGCTCTCTGGGGGATACAGAAGGCCACGCTGAATGAACCCAGGGCAGTCTCCAGTCCCCCGCGCCCTGCCCGGCCTGGCCACTTGCACTCACTGAAGTCAGAGATGTCTGCGATGAGGAAGTAGCTGCCCTGGGGGATGATGGGCCTCATGCCCACGGACTGCAGGCTGCGGATCATGTGATCCCGTTTGTGCTGCGTGGCCTCCGGTAGCTGCACAAAGTAGCTGCTGGGCTGGCCAAAGTGCTGCTGCTCCCGCTCCAAACTCAAGGCCACTGCAGCCTGTGGACGCACACACGTCAGGTGTGACCTGGCCCTGTGGCCAGTCGGGGGCTCTTGTGTGCTCCACCCGCCCCAGCCCCCCTGTGGAGGCCCCTGGCCCCCTCACCTGGGCCTGTGTGGCGCAGTGATAGACAGAGTTCTGGTGCACTGTGTGGAGGTGTTTCACGAGATGCTCTGGCCCCAGGACCCAGCCCACCTGGAGCAGGGACACAGGTAGGGGGTGAGGCCTCCAAGGCCCGAAAGGACCTTTTCTTCATGCCCACGCCCGCCGTGCCTGCCAGGAATCAACTCACCTTCCAGCCGGTGGCACTAAATGTCTTGCCAGCGCTGCCAATGGTCAGGGTGCGGTGCCACATGCCAGGGAGGCTGGCTGC
>NW_022103919.1:3791752-3803983 GCF_000313985.2 Echinops telfairi
TGTGTGTGTGTGTTTGGGGGAAAACATCCAAGACTGGCCCCCTCTATCACAAACTAACAAACTACTGACAATGGCTCTCTCTAGTCCATATGTCCCCAAACTTCTGTGGCCTACTGCCTCCTTTTAAATAAAACAAGCTCCTCAGAGTGCCTGGCCACTAAAACCCAGTGTCCTGTAGCCCCTAGGCCAAGACGAAGCGCAGGTATTTGTTTCTGCAGCCCTGTAGGATCTTGCCAGAGACCCCTGGGGGAGGTATTGCCCACTTTGGGAGACGCTGCTCCAGATGTGGCCTGTCAGGGTCCTCCTCTAGGTAATTCGGATGCATACACAAGTTTTAAGAACCACCGCTTTAATCCACAGGCAAATATTTACTATTGGAGTGGAGTCCAAGCCAGCTAACAGCTGAAGCTAGGTTTAGGTATCACCTCCTCCAGGAAGCCTTCCCAGGTCACTACTTCAAGCTACATTTTCTCCTTACTGCTTCCATCATTGGAATCCTGGTTACATAGCGGTTATAAATTGGGCTGAAAACCCCAAGGTTGGCAGTTCAAAACCACCAGCCACTCTGAGAGGAAAAGATGAGGATTTCCACTCCCGGGAACAGTTACCGTCTTGGAAACCCACAGAAGGATTTCTGTCCTATAGGGTGTGAGTCAGAACTGACTCAACGGCAGTGAGGGTGTCTGTTTTGGCTCCCACATCCACCACAGTTGCTGTTTTTTTTCTTAACCATTTTATTGTGGGCTCATACAACTTTTATCACAAAACATCCATCCATCCATTGTGTTAAGCTCATTTGTACACTTGTTGCCATCATCATTCTCAAAACATTTGCTTTCTATTTGAGCCCTTGGTATCAGCTCATTTTCTTCCTCCTTCCCTACCCTCCCTCCCTCCCGAACCTTTGATAATTTATAAATTATTAACACTGACCAATGTCTCCCTTCACCCACTTTTCTGTTGTCTGTCTCCCAGGGAGGAGGAGTATATGTAGATCATGGTGATCGGTTCCCCCTTTCTCCCCCATCTTCCCCTTCCCCTCCTGGTATTGCTACTCTCATTATTGGTCTATCTGTCCTGGATTCCCTGTGTTTCCAGCTCTTATCAGTACCTATGTACATGCTCTGGTCTAGTCGGATTTGTAAGGTAGAATTGAGATCATGATACTGGGGGGAGGAAACATTAAGGAACTAGAGGAAAGTTGTATGCTTCATCGGTGCTACACTGTACCCTGACTGGCTCGTCTCCTCCCCACGACCCTTCCATAAGGGGATGTCCAGTTGCCTACAGATGGGCTTTGGGTCTCCACTCTGCACTCCCCCTCCTTCACAATTATAGGACTTTTTGTTCTTTGATGCCTGATACCTGATCCTATCGACACCTCGTGATCACATAGGGTGGAGTGCTTCTTCCATGTGGGCTTTGTTGCTTCTCAGCTGGATGGCCGCTTGTTTACCTTCAAGCCTTTAAGACCCCAGACGCTATATCTTCTGGGGCACCATCAGCTTTCCTCACCACATTTGCTTATGCACCCACAACATAGGTTTTATCAACTGGTTTTGTCATAAAGGAGTTTCGTAAACTAGTCTGCCTTCCCCACAAACACCGAGTTCCCGGCTTGGGGCCTGGGACTCAGGTAGCACCCAGCGTACACTGAACTATGGCCTACCTATACTCCTTGGCTCTGCCTCAAGCCACCTTCTGGCCATTAGCATGTTTTAAGGTTCCAGGTGCTGGTGTGGGCTTAGTGTCCCCTCCCTCCTCCAGCAGCCTGTGTGCAGAGAGCTGCGAGGGCTGGGGGACTCACAAAGGCCTTGGTGTACTGGTTGAGCATGTAGTCCTCACTCAGGGCACGCTGGAAAGCTTCCACGGCGAAGTCTGGGGGCGCGAAGTCAGGGAAGCCCTGGCCCAGGTTCACAGTCCCATAGTCACTGGCCAATTTGGTGAGCTCCACCCTGGGTGACAAACAGAGTTGCCACTGGCCCATTACCCCCACCATGACCTGGACTTCTGCTGGCCCCCAGGGCAGGCCGAAGAAGCCACAGGTCCGGCTCTAGGAAAGCTGCTGGACAAGCAGCTTCTGCACCCCAGCCTGGAGATGGGCGTGAGATCAGGCTGTGCCCCCGGCCTGCAGCAGCACAAAGTCCCGGGGCTCGCGGGCTTTTTGACGGTGAGACACAGTAGGAATTAGTCTACCTATCACAGTCTTCATATTCTGCAGAGCAGAAACCCAGAGGCAGCACCCTTCTCAAAGCCAGCTACGGACTGCAGTGTTTCCGACCCTCTTCATCTGTGGAACCACTAGGTGAACTCCCCGGAGTGGATTCCCACCGGTGCACCTGTCAAACCCGAGTTTGAAACACTCTTATCAAAGAATCTCAACAGTCTTTGAGGACACCCTCTAATTTCTGGCTCATAGTGAGATCCATCAGGTCTCCCTTTGATGTCACCTCTGTCAGAAGTGCCATTTCCGGCTGCCCCCGCCTTTCTTCTTCTGGCCCTTCGTGGGGACCACCCTTCGGTTGAAGGGCTCCTATGTGGTGCTCAGGCAGCTGGGGGCGAGCTCCAGGAGTGGGTCTGCATTGCAGTCAGGAGTATGTCTGTCTAAAATCCGCCCCTTCCTCCCCAGAGCTCCAGCGTCTCTGCAGACACACGGAGTTGCTGAAGGATCTGCCCAGAGTCACGCAGCGGCTAATGGCGGCGCTGAAACTCAGCCTCGGGTGATGTGCGCTCCACAGTAGATGGACTGAGGGGTTTGGGGGAGCCAGCCACTTTCTAGGCTGAACCCCCAGGGTCTGGATCCTCAGACCCCTGCCCTGGCACCCTCATTTGTCCTGGCCTGAATGGCCCTCAACACCCCACCTGCATTCCTCCCAGGCCAGCTCCTGTCCTGCCTGTCTTTATATCAGATAAAGCCTCTCCCTACCCAGTCTCCCCCTCTGTACATTGGGGGCAAGGGTCTTGCAGGCTCCCACGACTCTGCTGGGTTGGTCTAAGTCAGAAGGAGGCCTGCCTCTCAATGGTTCCCTCCCTCTGCCCTGGCTGACCCTTCCAGTCTGCCTCAGAGAGAGGGCGCCGGGAGCCCTATGTGTGGAATAAACTGACCTCTGCAAAGCCCTTAGCGTGGCACCTGGGTCGCAGCACACGGTGAGCAACGGCAGTATTATATCGCTCCCAACCACCTCCTCCCCAGGACACTTCCAGGTAGATACCATTTTGCAGGTGCGAGCCGTGACCCCCTAACCTCAGTGCCACAGACAAATAGGGTGAAGCCTGAGTGTCCTGGGCGGCAGCTGCCCATCTCCCAGCCTACCCCTAGGTCCCACTGTCCTAGTGCACATTCAGGGGTTCCGCCCCTCCCCTGTTCCCAGGGGCCACCACATACACCCTAGGCTCAGCTTGCTCACCAGGGGTTCTTGTCAATTCCATCCAGCCTTCGGGCCTGCAGCTGCTTGGCCATGGCGCCCTAGAGACAGGGAGAGAGCACCGTGGTCTGTCCAGGGAAGGCGGGCCAGCCGACTGTTGGAGGCGGTGCTGAGTGACAGCCCCACCTCTCCGCCCTCCTGGGAGATCAGAGATCAGAGCTTCCAGATAGTGGGATTGGTCTTCACCCCACTCACTGCCTCCTCTACCTGCCCAGGCAGGCTCCTCTCCTTTTATTGGAGCACACTGTCCTGCCTGGAGCCGGAGGGCCCAGCCTCTCCTGGGAGAAACCCTCACTCAGCAGGGTTAACCTTTGACCGGGCAAGGGCTGGAAGATGAGGAGGAGAGACAGGAGGGGGCTGATCGAGGTGATTAGACTGCCCCCCTTCACAGGGGTCTTGCTGTGCACCTGGTCCTTGCTAAGTTTTCTCTGAATTCTTGGGAGCGTTCGTTCACAGGCAGTCATCAGCTCCCAGCTCATAGATGGGAAGATGAGGCAGTGTGTGTTGGGGGCGCAGGGAGTGTTCGTTCTGCATATACGCGGGTTCGGATCTGACTCGGGGGAGGGGGCATTCTCAGTCCTGGGAGGGCCTCAGGGGTCCTCACTTCCCCTCTGTACCTCCTGCTCTGGCATTCCCCCCAGGACAGCTTCCTGCTAGCTCCGAGGTGTGTAAAAGCTGGCTGGGGCTACGAGTCACCATGCTCAGTCCTAGGCCTGCCTCGGTTGGTGACATTGGACAGGGGATTATCTCCTACTGGTCTCAGTATCCCCATCAATATGGGCTCCGTGGACTCGTCATCTTCGGGCCCAGAAGGCTAGTAGGAGTGGGGCCAGGTGTTGAGCACTGGCTGTGGCTCACAGGGACCCCTCACGGGGGTCCTCCCTATGTTCCTGATTTCGCTCAGCCCCCCACAGCGTCCCCAGTAAGTCACAATAGTCCCCATCCAACCGATGAAGACACTGAGGCCTCAAGCAATGCAGGGACCTGGCCACGGTCAGCGTGAAGGCTGGCCAGGAGGCGGTAGCAGAGGAGCTCCCAGCCGTGGGGCGGGGCCCTGCCCTGGAGGGGGACCCAGGGACCATGTGTTTAGGTGTCCCTCTTCCCCCATAGCCTGGGTATCCTGTCAAGGAGCCTAGCATGGGGGCTTGGCACCTAGTGAGTCCACTGCCAGCACAGGTACCTGTCACCAGGCCTGGCACTCAGTACATGTCAAAACAGTTCAAAATAAAGGTGATCGCGGCCAGGGAAAATTACATTACAAGCACAATTCATGGTGGTTACCTGGTGTAGGTCAGTTAATGGATTTTTTCCCCCTTCTTTTCCAAAGAAACATTTGACTTTTATGATTTAAAAGTGCTGGAGAAAATCACACCATAGAAGAGTATTTCTTGATGTGATATATATTGATATCAGAAAAATAGGCTATACAATGGTAAAGCACAGTGTGATTCTGTTTGCTGGCGAAAACTAACCAACCTCAACTAATAAATCTTTGTACATATGCATACATGTTTTCTAGGAACATATATGTACAGGTGGAAAGTACAAAAGGAATTCTGTAGCAAAATGCTAACTAAGGTTTTTCTCTGAATGGTGGGACAATAGTTGATTCTAATATTGTTGGGTGGTTTTTTTGGTTGTTTTTTCACTAGCTTTCGAAATCTGTTGTACAGTGAACATCCCATGTTTGATCCATTCTAATGCCTCTTTTCATGTTGTGCTCTCTCTGAGTCCCGGTACATCTAGCAACGGGCAGCATGTGCTTAATCGGCATTTGGGGGTTCTTTTCTGGTCCATAAAAATCGCAGCACATCTTACACCCAATAGCGTCTTGGAGTTGCTTTGAATTGAGGATGCATCACATTAAAGGATGAGGTGAGGATGGCTCAGGGAGAGCAGCAAGGGGGGGAGTCCGAGGTGAGGAGGGCTGGAGGGAGCAGGAGAAGAGGGCTCTAGAGGGCTGGAGGGAGCAGTAGAGGGTGGAGAGTGAAAAACATAGAGGGAGAAGACTTGAGGCAGTGGATGAAGTTAAATGCGCTTAGGACGGGAATATAAATAAGGGCACCCCGGAAACTTAGGGTGCTCAGAGGAGTGACCTTCAAATGCATCAAAAAGTGCACAGATAAGTGAAGTGAAATGCCCTAGTGTTTAATGACTAACCGGCTGAATTTGGCTTCTGTAACTTTTCCTTCTGCTTGGCTAAGTCAGACCTCCCTGGTGGCAGTGACCAGTTTTGAAATTAACAGTGGCCAGGAACACCTCATCCTGACTGACGGCTGCAAACCTGGTAATCCCCCAAACCTCCTCACCTTGAGGAAGGGAATGTATCAATGATTGATCCCACCCCTGCTTGCGGTTGTATGCAGTATATGCTGAATGCTATGCTAGCTGGGACTGAGAGATATAAGTGGTAGCTGACTCCCGGTTGCTGGCTCTGAATAAAAGCTTCTCATTTAATTTATCCCATGTGGTTTTGACTGTCTCAGAAATAGGGTACCACAAAGAAACCGTGCTTGGTCAGGGCTTCTGTACCCAGCTAATGTTTACTGAGCAATTATATGTGCTGAGCCCGGGCTTCGGCATGAGGGATAAGGTGGGAAGCAGGGCCCAAGCAGATCCATGACCGCCCCATTAGAGGGAAGCACATGGGAGGCCCGCACCCCAGCTGCAGGAGGGGAGGGCTTCCGGAAAGAAGAGGCGACACAGAGTTTTGAAGCCAGGGCCAAACCATACCTCAGGAACCCCAGGTCATGCAGGTGGCAGAGGAGAGGAGAGGGGCACTTACAGTCTGATGCAAGCACCGGGTGAGCGAGGTAGCTCCGGCCTTCCTTCTGCAGAGGGGCCTCACCAGGGGCGCAAAGATGGCTGCCACCTTCCTGAACATGCCTCCCAGAGCCACCGGGCACTGCTGACTTGTCCAAGGGCAGCGGAGAAGGGAGGAGAGAGTCCCAGCCAGAAAATGATTCCAAGCCCAGGGCTTGGGCCCCTCGCACACAGCCTCAACAACAACAATGGCAACACTAGCTCCTGTTCATGGAGGTGTCCCCATGGGCCAGGGGCAGTACCATACACTTTGCTGCTGGGTTAGCCCTTTCAAACCTTGCATCAAATCAGTGATTCAAACACACACACACACACACACACACACACACACACACCAGCCAACCGTGACCTTTCTCAAGATGCACATCACTCGTATGGGAAACACAATCCTGATACGGATCGGCAGGGGTCGCTAACATCGAGAGCCAATCCAACACCATGTGGAAAAGATTCCCACTGAAGAACCGAGCGTGCGTCACAGCACACCTCTGGATCTGGCTACCGGTTTACCAGAAACACAAGGAACAGAAGGATGGATTTGATATAAACAGGATGACGTTTCACTCAGTTCTTGCTGAATTGGACTGTTCTTTCTATCCATCTGCCTGCCTGAAAATTCCATATTTGCTCCTCTGATACACGGCGATCTTAATTGTTAGTAGCATCAATAAATAACTAAGGAAATGTTTTCTCTGCAATCAAGACAGGTTATGGGAGGAAGAGAATTTAAACACAGATATACCATATACACTCATGTATGAGCCGAGTTTTCAGCACATTTTTTAATGCAGTTTTTGTGGTAAAATTAGGTGCCTCGGCTTGTGGGGGAAGGCCAGATGCTTACAAACATCCCTGAAGGCAACTGCTGCCAGACTATTGTCTTGCCCCACCACAGGGGTGGGCCTGCTCCCTGCTGCTGGGAATAATACATTATTTCTCCCTGAAGCTTGCGACCATTCGCTTGGTTCCTGTGGGTGGAGTTCACACCCTACCCTACCAATGATAATGGTCTCTATCAGTTGACCCAGGAACAGGTCAAACCGGCTCAGTGACATCCAAAGTTAGGCTGCCATCTTGAATCTAGGATCTGCCCATCTTGCCACATGCATACCCCCAATCCCTCCTTTTCCTATTGCATGGATACCCCTAGATCACCCCCTCCCATTACTGTATTACCTAAAGCACAACCTCTTCCTGTGACCTATGTCTTCACCTGTAATTAGGGGGCTTGCAGGTCCCCAGAGAATATAAAAGCCTTGGTTAGCATTAAATATCCCTCTCTCTCCACGTGGACCACCAAGCGGGGCTGGGTGAGCATGTTACCATGAATTGTATCTGACTCCATTTATTTCTATATTTCTCTTCTATCTCTCATGCTCTCGATAACTTTACTATAATCTTTACTTATTATCGCTGTACAATTGCACCTACCAGACCTGTAATGATGTGCTAGGGGCTGGCTTCTCCTGGCATCGGCTGATATTCGGGTGGGCTTATACTCAAGCATCTACTGGTAGTAAAAATGGTCTTCAGAAATGTCCTTTGTTTTGAAACAAAGTTTCAAAATCAAAACAAGACAACCACCAATACACCCAGGACTGCTGATGGTGAACAAGCAATGTCTAAAGAAAGATGCTGGGATAGAGGGAAAGTGGGTTGGAAAGAGGGAATCGATTACAAGGAACTATCTGTGACCTCCTCCCTGGGGGACGGACAACAGAAAAGTGGGTGAAGGGAGACGTTGGACAGTGCAAGATATGACAAAATAATAATTTATAAATTATCAAGGGCTCATGAGGGAGGGGGGAATGGGGAGGGAGGGGAAAAATGAGGACCTAATGCCGGGGGCTTAAGTGGAGAAGAAATGTTTTGAGAATGATGAGGGCAATGAATGTACAAATGCGCTTTACACTATTGATGTATATATGGATTGTGATGAGTTGTATGAGCCCCTAATAAAATGATTTAAAAAAAAAAGAAAGATCCTTGATACTATGTCTTATTACCAGCTCCAGACTCAATGTCTTCCATCAACATTGACATTTTTATGACATGTTCTGAAAAGTAAGGTGCCCTGGTTGTTGGGCTGCTAACCCCTAGGTCAGTGGTTCCAGCCCCGCAGCTGCTCTGTGGGACAAAGATGAGACTCGCTCCTCCCATGAGGACGGACAGGCTTTCAAACACTGTTATGGAGTTGCCCGGTCAAAATTCAACGGAAGACAGGGGGTGGGTTTGAGTTCTGAGAAGCACACATCACAAGCATTCGGATACGATGAGTGTCATTCCACCGACATCCATCCTCCTTGTGACCAAACAGCCGTGTTATCATTCATTTAGGTCGCAAACTTCTCTGTGTGAGAACACTTCGGTCGAGGTCAGCAGTGTCTTCCTGCATGTAGATACAACATGTTTCTTTTTCGGAGTCAATTGAGCTTTTGCCTTGCCTTGTAAGCTGAGTAAATGGACAAACCCTGTATGCTCCTATAGGCTGTCCTTAAAACTATCTGAAACTTGAAGGTCCTACTGCTTTCTCTGAAAAGGAGTGATGTGGGACTAGTCCTTGTCTGATTAGTAATCCTCCCCCTAAACGCACCTTTCCAAGGGCAACCCCTACACTGTGTTCACAGTACCACAGGAGGAGCCTCAAGGCCTGTAGGGACATTAGAGCGGGCCGCATTCACCCAGCCACGTCGGGAAAAGGCTGTAGCGTGAAGCAGTCTGACCTAGGTCAGGAATTGGCTACTTGAAACTCAGTTTATTTTCCTTTTTGATGTGTGCCATTTTTGCTTTGCACAGACTGGTAAATTGACATGTCTTGTTTCAGGTTTAAGTGTATGTGTTTTGTCTCAAACATCTATGAATAAGTTGTTAATTTTTAATGTCGCGAGGAGGTCTTCTTTTGTAAGCCTGTTATTGTGTACTGGGAGAAGCTCACAGAGCTGACCAGCAGTTTGGCATTGACAGTTCGTAGCCATTTTGTCTCCACCCATCCATCACAGTCTCTTCCATGCACCATCACTTGTCATCCGTCCCCACCCCCCCCCACCTTATTTCCTATTTCATCCCTCTACTTTCCTAACTACCTAGCAGGCAGTTTCTTAAGTTTGCTTAGTACCATATATACTCAAGTATAAACCGACCCGAATAACAGCCAAAGCACCTAATTTTACCACAAAAACTGCATAAAAATAATGCTGAAAAACTCAGCTTAGACACGAGTATGTTTAATACTTTTAATAGTACTTCAAGAGAATTAAATAGTTCTAAAATACCCTGGAATTAATAAAAGTTAGTTTGTTCTAACAAACGTTTTCATTTTTATAGTACACCCAAATTTTATTGTCCTGCTGCTATTGAGTTAATTCACAGTAACCATTTACGGAGTTTCTGAGACGGTAGACCTTTAATGGGGCAGACAGCCTCATCTTTGTCCTTCTGAGCAGCTGGTGGGTTTGAACCACCAAGCTTGTGATTAGCAGCCCAATGTCTAACCCATAGTACCCCCAGGGATCCTTACATTTTATAGTAGCTCTACTTAAAAATTAGTCCCACCCCTAATTTTTTGGTTTTTTTCCCCACCCCTAATTTTAACTAATTAATTACCATTCTTTATAATTTAAATTTTTATACTCTTATGTTTATGTCACAGGGGGAAAATATATTTAATCTGCTGGTAAGATATGTCCACTATTGTCACTTAAAAGTTACACAAAAGACTGAGCTTAAGAGGTATATTAAAATAACTTATTTAATATAATTGAGATGTTATCTCTCTGCAAAAGCTTAATAGGTTACTTTTTTCAAAATTAAAGTTTAAATGACTAATAAATGACTAGATTTTCATCAGATAGATAACATAATATGAAGTTCTCTTTCCTCCAGCATCTAACCTAACATTCAGCTACACACAGTGAATTCTTTCGAACCTAGCCATGCTCTTTCCCTGGATGCTGTCTCTCAGGACTGTTGTAATTGAACAGATTAGACAGGATTTATAACAAAACTCCCTGTTTAACCCTAATTCTTTTTTTTACAAATAAGTCATACATAAAACCAACCTCTTCCAGTTCTTTTTTTGTAAAGTATTTACTTATTTCTAATAGTCCTATTGGCTTTCTTCTAGTTCCTTTTACAAGAGGAGCTACATCATCACTAGCGCTGAACAATGCTAACAAGCACCTTTCCTCCTGTAGTAACTTCTGCTCGATAAGCCAAGTTAATTGTACTCCCAAATTTTACAAGCTGGTCTTGGAATAACCAGTGGCCATGTATGCACACTTCAGGTGCGGGCTTAAATCACTAGTTCTAAATTTCAAAAGCACAGGCGCCCTGGTGCAGTGGGTTATGCATTAGGTTATTAGCTGCAAGGTCAGCAGTTCGAAAGCAACAGCTGCTCTGCAGGAGAAAGATGAAGCTTTCTACTCTTAGGAAGAGTGAACAGTCTCGGAAACCGGCAGGAGCAGTTCTACCCTGTCCTATAGCGTCTCTACGAGTCGGAATTGACTCGTGGCATCAGGCCATATTATGTTAGGCCTAGCTAAGCCAAGTCCATGCCTTTAAATTTTTCCCTCCTCAATGTCCAGCCCTTTTTGAAAACCCTTGACAAAGACCAGCAGTCCGCTTCTGCAAAAGCAGTCAAGGAGTAGAGACGTGCTGGGTGCTATCAAGTTGTGACTAGGCCCTGACAATGAACCTGTCCTGCAGGTTACTTCAATGTGTGCTTCTTCAGAACTTGTAGTAGGGATCTGTCTCTTTGTGTGTGTGTATCCACACATATATACTGGGCACTTACATATGTGTGCACACATATATAAGTGCCACAATTGTGCCACTTTTCTAGCTAGTGCATTTGTTCTAAAAATGGCTAGTGTTTTTAATATAGATTTTTACAAGCTTTTGTAGAAACACTGTCCTAACAAACACTTTTATCCACAGCAAATGCCAGTCTTGTAACGGAAAACCTGTGAAAGAGCCCAGAATGAAATTATTTTAGATCCCGGACAGAACCTCCCAGTTCAGCACGGTTTATTCTATCACCAAAAATATGCTCCTCGTCGAGATAATAACTGATGTGCAGGTGTGCAGGGAACAGACGTCGGGGATGGGGGGTGGATAATGGTGAGGGGACTTCAGGAGTAAACAATGAGGATGGGAGGGGAAGGGAACACTAGAACTGAATGTGATTACACAATTCATTTTAAAGGAGATTTAATCATGGGGTAGGGAGAAAGAAAGTGTTCTAAAATTGATTGTAGAGTAATGATTGTACAATTCTTTGTGGTATGAATTGTATGATATGCAGATTACGTGCCAATGAAACCGTAAAACAAAATAGGATCCTAAGTTAGAGCGAGAACACCTAATAAAAGAAAGCTAATTTTAACAAAAATTCTTCCTTATGAAAAGGCTCTGATACCAAACTTGCTGTTCCTAAGGACCTTCCATATAAAATAACACTTGGACAGGAACGAAAACAACAGACATATCAAGAAACATTTATAACGGACATTTTTGGAAAGCTGTGGGCCAAGGAGTCGAGGAAGGCACCTCGGATATACCCTTTGCCCATTAGGTTTGAATCACGCCATTCACACCTGCTCATGGTTATAAACTTGCCAATTGCAGGCATTTCTATGTAACTTGAGAACATTCACAGAGTTAAAGCCTCTCCTTGCTGAAAGGCCACAGCAGCATTTAAAAAAATAGTTTTCCTATAAGGAGAGCCCCAACTGTCCTCTACAGTAATGGAAACCCATTTTACTGAACAAGTATTTAAGAGGATCGGTTTTAATGTCCCCACTTTTCAAACATGCTTTGTTCTTATCACCCAAGGCTTTCTGGACACATAAAAAGACCTAATGAACACTGGGGCAAAACGCTAAGGGCGTGCAACTGAGCAGCAAGGGGAGCAGAGCAATGAAGTCCCCGGGGAACACCAAAAATAGATTTTGAGGCCAGGGCATGGCACCCCATCAGACTCCAC
>NW_022103919.1:3804988-3806900 GCF_000313985.2 Echinops telfairi
GAGGGATGGACAACAGAAAAGTGGGTGGGAGAGGGGGGAAAAGAGGAGCTGATACCAAGGGCTCAAGTAGAAAGAAAATGTTTTCAAAATGATGATGGCAACAAATGTGCTTGACACAATGGATGGATGGATGGATTGTGATAAGAGCTGCATGCACTCCCAATAATTTTTTTTAAAGGCCTAATGAAATTATAAAAACGCAATAGAAAAAACTCACATTATTTATGAAATCGACTTAACTACAAGTCCTTCTGTTAAGGTAAGTAAACTTAAAGCTATTCCCGTTACCCTACATAAGTGAACTCATTATGAAACTGTGACAAGACAATTCACAATAGCACCTCATTAACTATTGCTGATTTAAATTGCTCAACCCTTAATTCATCACGTTGTTGTAAGGTGCCTTCCCATTGGGTCCGACTCGTAGCAGCACTGTGCACAGCAGAGCAAAACTCTCCTCACAGCTGTTCTTACATTTGAGCCCATTGCTGCAGCCACTGTGTCCATCCAATTTTTCCAGGGTCTTCCTCTCTCCCGTTGCCCCTCGACTTTACCAAGCATGATGTTCTTCTCCAGGGACTGGTATCTCCTGATGAGCACATGTCCAACGTACACGAGCAAATTCTTTGCATCCTTGCTTCTAAGGATGTTTGCACTTCTTCCAAGGTAGATTTGCTTGTCCTTTGGGTAGACCGTGGTACTTTCTGTATTCTTCGCCAGCACCACAATTCAAACACATCAATTCTTCTTCGGTAGTCCTTATTCAATGTCCAACTTTCCATGTATATGAGGCACTGGAAAATGCCATCCTTGCTTCTCAACACTTTAAAGACGTCTTGGGCAGCAGTTTTAACCAATGCACTGCACCATTTGATCGCCTAACAGCTGTTACCATAACATTGATTATGGATCGAAGGCAAGATCCTGGACAACTTCAAACATTTCTCATTGATCGTGATGTTGTGGTCTTCTTCACATTGACTTGAAATCCATAGTGAAGGCTGCAATTCCTCAGATGGATGCTAAATTTCTTTCTTTTTTTTTTTTTTTGGGTGCTAAATTTCTTAAGGAAAACTTTTAACAATCAGGGTACTGCCTACAGATTATGCTCATTAAAATGACACCATTTAAAATGCCCCCTAGACTCCCTTCGGACATGTTCTTGGGAGAGACCAGTCCCTCGAGAAAGACTCGTTTGGTAAAATGGCGGCGGTGAAAAAGACGAAGGCACTCAGCAGGAGACATGGGGGCTGGTGCCGTGGGCTCAGCAGTTCGTGCGGGTGCAGGCCCAGCCAGTGGTTCTTTCTGTTGGAGTGGGAGCACAGCCGCTAATAACAACAGCAGCAGCAGCAGCAGCTCAATGGAAAAGACCTTATCGTCTTGCTGACTAATCCATGTGCTGAGAAATTGCAGGGAATCTAAACTTGGATCTGTTTATTCCGACCAAAGAAAACTTCAACTTCCAAATGAACCGTGGAGCCTCTCGAAGGTTTGAAATTCAAAGTCAAACGCTGCCAGGAAGAGCAATAGATAACATCGTAGTAAACTGTATTGCTGAGACCTCTGGGCCTGGTCTAAAAGCCTGCACAGCCTAACATTTGAACATTTCCTCTCTGCTTTAGTCTCAGAAATTGCTGTAGTTCATCAACTATACCTTTCAAGTAAGAGAAGGTAAAATAAGAGCTTCAATCCTATTTGGAGATTTTCTAGTCCCCAGACCCATCGGGGTCAGTTGTTGTTATCTTGGTGGTTTTAAGGACTAGACTCATCTGTAGTTGCTATCTTTAACCATCATAGCTACTTTTGCTTAATATGAATTTGTAACTTGTAAAAAGTTTTAAAAGATTAGTAATGCCTTGTTTAGTTTACATTGTTTTTAAAAATATTTTAAAAATCATTTTATTGGGGGCTC
>NW_022103919.1:3807785-3821237 GCF_000313985.2 Echinops telfairi
AATAAAATGATTTAAAAAAAAAAGACCCCAGACGCTATATCTTTTGATAGCCGGGCACCATAAACTTTCTTCACCACATTTGCTTATGGACCCGCTTTGTCTTCAACAATAGTGTCGGGAAGGTGAGCATCATGGAAGGCCAGTTTAATAGAACAAAGTGTTCTTGCATTGAAGGATTATTTGAGTGGAGGCCTAATGTCCATCTGCGACTTTAATACTAAACCTATAAATACATACACATAGATTTATTTTCCCATATATAAATGTATTTACATATATAATGCCTGTATTTAGACCTCTATAAATGCCTTTTGCCTCCCAGTTCTTTCCTCTATTTCCTTTGACTTTCCTCTTGCTCCACTATCATACTCAGCCTTCATTTGAGTTTCAGTAATTCCTCTTGGTTACATTGCCCTTGATCAAGCCCTACCAGGCCTCCTACACCCTCCTCATCACCGACTTTGGATCACTTGTTGTTCCCTTGTCCCTGGGGTTGTTAATGCCACTTCCTTTCCCCACCTCCCCCATGTCCCCCTGGAACTATTGGTCCCATTGTTTTCTCCTCCAGACTGTTCAACCAGCCTATCTTATCTAGACCTGCAGAGATAATAATAAGCATAAAAACAAGACAGAGCAAAACAAGGCAACGAAAGAAAACAACAAAACCAAGGACAAAAGAGAAAAAGAAAAGCCTATAAATAGTTCAAGTTCTGTTTGTTGAACTTTAGAAATGTTTGTCGATTGAATCTGATGGGGCGCCAAGCCCTGGTCCCAAAGTCTATTGTTGGTATTCCCTGGGGACTTCATTCCCCTTGCTGTACTTAGTGTTTCACCTCAGTGTGGTGGGGTCAGATTGGGTGCAATTCCCGCACTGTATCTCCAGTGCTGTCCCCATAGCGCTATAATTTCCACTGTTTCTGGAATATAGTGTTTGTTGAAGAAAGCAGAAAATATTAAAAATTAGAACAAATTTAAATGGGTCAGAAGGGACATCAGTTATAAGGTACTAAATTTTAACCTTCAACAATTTACTTTTCAATGCATGCTGAAATTCTTTCATGCCTTAACCATGAAAACCTATTTTGTCATGCTATTATCGACATGCTAGTAATCCTGTGTATTTCTTTGGGGCAGTATTTCTCCACCATTAAGCCCTTCTTAATTATTTTTTGCCCAAACTGCTGCTCACCACAGGCCTATGTTAACTACCGCATGACATGAAAATGCCTTTAATAGACTGGTCCAATTTACCAAATCTAACCTAACTGAATGCTGGATCTGCCATTCAACACCATAAACTTTTTTTAAATTAGAAATATTTATGTATTTATTTATTAAATCATTTTACTGGGGGATCATCCAACTTTTATCACAATCCATACATCCATCCATTGTGTCAAGCACATTTGTACATTTGTTGCCATCATAATAATGATTTATAAATTATCAAGGGTTCATGAGGGAGACAGGGAGGGGAAAAAATGAGGAGCTGATACCAAGGGCTCAAATAGTAAGAAAATGTTTGGAAAATGATGATGGCACCATTAACATTTTGACCCCCTAACAATTCCAGTATCTAATTACAGCTTGGTTTCTGAAGCCACTGTCAATCATTCCACTACCTTAAAACCAGGTTGAGGCGCCACTCCCCCATGTTCCCCAAACTCTATCCTAAGTGCCCTGTCTTACCTAACTTTTGTTAACTGAATAACAATTAAACTGCTCGGCATCTCCCATTACAAACTTGAATCTCTGACAGCATTTCTTCACCTTACTGCTAGCTCTCTCGTCCACCATTCTATATTCCCCAGAAGTTTTAGAGACTGGTCGATAAGTTACATGGGCAGTAACTGGTCCCTCTGTAGAAAGCGGAAAAGTCTAACAGAGTTTGATCGAATGCATATTTGTAACACTTCTCATCCTAAGGAGAGACTCGATAAAACCAATGACTTCCCCTTTTCTTTTCTTCTTTTAAAAAAAAATCATTTTATTGGGGGCTCTTATAACTCTTATCACAATCCATACATACATCAATTGTGTAAAGCACATTTGTACATTCATTACGCTCATCATTCTCAAAACATTTGCTCTCCATCCAAGCCCTTGGCATCAGCTCCTCATTTTCTCCCCTCCCTCCCTGCTCCTCCAGGACTCCCCCTTTTCTAAACAATACTGGAAATAGCATGATTTGCACTTGGCATGGGGATATATTCTTAAGAGAGCTGCCATTCTTAGACTCCTCACACACTACCTTGACTGGTCAGCTGGAAAGAGTACTGGTGAACGCTCATTAGGACACTCCAGAGTTCCTCCAAGCATTATTCTTAAAATAAAAGCCCGTGGGACTGAAAAATTTAAACTACAAATAAAAAGATGTAAGAGATACGATTTGGCGAAATGAAAATCCACGAAAGAAAAATGTTGTGTAGGCTCCTCCCTTTCAGAGCTTGCCTTGTCCAGAGCTGCTGGTTTACAGCATGCCAACAGAAAGTGTCTCGGTATGGAGGGTACACCTGATGGCACTGCCATGAGTAAACCTCTTGTAAATTCTCTTGCAAAGGTGGTTTTAAACAACAGCATTTGTTGGCACAATGAGATGAAGTATTTGCTATTATGATACCTCTTACTGTACTTGGGTAAATACCTCAGGAAAAAAATCAACAGACCTACTAAAAGACATCTTGGCTTTACATTCCAACCAGATTTCCCTTTAAAAAATTTTTAATGTGGGAAACTGAAAGAATTTTCCCAAGTTGTTACCAAGAGTATTTGATTCAATCCATCTTGTTAACTACATGTGTTAGTGTGGGTAGATTAGAGAAACAAATTCATGGACACACATATGTGTATAAGAAAGAGATTTATTCTCAATAATAATAATAATATTGAGTAAATATTCCAGCCAAGTCCAGATCAAGTCTATAAGTCCGATATTAGCCCATATGTCCAATACCAATCTATAAAGTCCTGTTCAGACTCACGAAACGCATGCAATGACGCCGAATGTAGAAGATCACAGGCCAGTGGGTAGAAGGTCTTTGGATCCAGTGGCGGTGAAAGCATCTCAGTGCTGGGAGGGGTCTCTATGTGGCTTCTCAGGTCTGGTTGCATCAGGGCAGGTCCATGTAGATTCTCCAACTTAGGGCACTAGGTAGTGAGCGCCCTGTGCCTTGTTAGCTGCAATGTCTCCCCAGGTGTGAGCCTAGTCTCCCACCTCCAAGGAGGAAATACCGGAATTCCCAGAATCCTTAGGGGAAGGCTATGCCCACACAGAAGCCTCATTGGCTATGACCCAATTTGCAGAGTAGATGCCACCCCTTCACTCTTAATCCTCAAACTGACAAATGATTATATATCTACCACACTACACTTACGATACTGATAGTTATTGCCATTATACCGTATAGACTTGTGCATAAGCCGAGTTTTTCAGCACATTTTTAATGCAGTTTGTGTGGTGAAATGAGGTGCCTTGGCTGATATTTGGGTCGGCTTCTACTGGAGTATATATGGTAATTAAACTATTCAATCTTGTTAACTACACTTATGACAGTTATCGTCATTGTCATTATAGGTCAGACTATTAAGTCTTATATGAAAACAGCCACTTGATGCCCACACGCAGCTGATTTACCTCAAAGCAGTGACCGTGGTTAGTGAGTCAGAAAAGTCCCCTGATTAAGTCATCCACCCAGTAAGGTCACGGGTTTTACAGCAGACCGGTGAAGAAAAATATGAACCACGTTGCCTGATGGCGAGAAACTCCTTGAGTGACTCCTTAGAGGGCGGTCTGAGAACAGCTCACTCTGAAGATGAGCAAGGTCAAAGTTAAGTTGAGCGGCACAGCCTCTGACGGTTTAAATTAAGTCCATACAGAACTAGTTCAATTGATCAGAGGAGGCTCAATGAAATCTCTTGCCGAGAGAAAGAATTATAAAGGAGAAATTTATAGTCTTTTAAAAATGGGATGATTACATTTGCCCTAGTTTTTATTGAATTAGACTGTTTTCTTTTTGTCCAATTGCCAGCTTGAGGATCTCCATTTGCTTTCCTGAACAGCTCCTGATGTCTGGCTATGTTCACCGCAGAAGCAAAAAGCAAGGGAATGTTTTCTTCTTAGCCAAGATGGATGTGGAAGGAATCCATCCCCAAGAAGAGGCTTCAAGACCGACATATGTATAAAAATGGCCTTAGGAAACAGCCCTTTCATGACAAGGATATAGAAACAAAACTAAACCCACACCAAACTCTGGACCCAGTGTTAAGATAAAGCATTCAACAACTGTTGAACATAACTAATAATATAATTTCGGTATCAGCATAAACAGTAGACATGGAATCAGAACACTTAGTTTGAAGTACTGATTCTGCTTTGTGTCAGTTGAATGTCCTTGGGACCATCCTTCATTTTCCCAGAGTCCCTGGGATTCCAGTTTTACCTGGAATAAGTATGAGTACACGCAGGAAGAAAATGTTCCAGAACTTATAGTGATGGTGTTTGCACAACTCTACTTGATGTGATTGAAGTATTAGACTGTATATATAATGTGTGAATTAATCCCAATAAACCTGTGGGAAAACTGACTCACAGGACCTGTAGTAAATCACCAAACCCAAACGAGCATTAACATTGCTTTGACATACCACATATTTCGTTTGTGTTCTTCACTGTTTGGGTTGGGTTTACTGTGGGGGGAGGTAGATGCTAAAGGCATCCTACCTGAGATCAGTTGCCAGACTGCAGTGGACCTGCTCCCTGCTGCTGGGGACAATGGACAGGCTCCTGTAGGAGGAGTTTACACCCTACTGATAATGGTTCTTATGGAGACCCAGGGAACAGGTCAAAGTTAAGCTGCCATCCTAAATCTAGGATCCACCCATCTTGTCACATGTATACCCCCAATCCCTCCTCTTCCTATTGTGTGTATGTCCCTAGACCACCCCCTCTCATTGCTGTATAACCTATAGTGCAACCCCTTCCTGTGACATATGTCTTTACCTGTAATCAGTGGGTTTGCACCCCCCCCAAAGATATATAGGCCTGGGTCAGCAATAGATCATGCGCTTTCTCTCTCTCTCTGGGCTCTCACTGCTCTCTCACCTTTCTTCCCCCATCCTCCTCCCTTGTTCCCTTGTCCTCCTTCCCTTCCCCCTCTCTCCACGTGGACAACCAAGCTGGGCTGAGGTGAGCAATGCTACCATGTAATGTGTCTGACTGCATTATTATAATATCTCTTGTATCTCTCATGCTCTCGAGGACTTTAATATTATATACATATCTATATATCTCAACCATACAATTGTGTTTATTGAACCCATGGGTAGTAGTGGGGGGCTGGCTCCCACCCCTCTCCCAAACTTAATACTACAGTTTGCCAGTTTGTGAAGCACAGGAGGGTGCAGAGCGATAACAACTGATGCGAGGGTTTATAGGGGATGTTGGGGGGGGGGCGGGGAAATGGGGAGGGTGAGGGGTTTGGGGAATAAACAACAAAGGTGCCAGGGCGAGGAAGCACTACAAGTGAATGTAGTCACACAGCTCATTTTAAAGGTGACTTAATCATGGTAAAAAAAGAAAGTGTTCTAAAATTGATTGTCATCATGCTTGTACAATTCATGATATGACTGAATGACTGAATGATATGATACGTGGATTATGTGCCAATACAACCATACAAAAAAAACCAAAACCAACGATCCAACAACCCTACTTCTTGGTATCTACCCAGGAGAACTGAGCGCAAGCGTTCAGAGCAGCAGTTTGCCTAGTAGTCAAAAAGTAGAAACCACCCAAGTGCCCGCAAGCTGATGAATGGATAAGCAACACGGAATGTAACTTGAAAATAGAAAGGGAATAACATACTGATCTTGTGGCAACACATATGAACCCTGAAAACATGCCAAGTAAAAGAAACCAGGGCTGCAGGGTTTCTCCCATCTGAAATGAGCCAATCGATAGAGAGAAACTCGTGACTGCTTAGGTTTGGGGTGTGGACAGTGACTATCAGTGAATACTGAATGTCTTTTGGGGGTGATGTAAATGCTTTAAAATTAGGTTGAATAACTGAAAACACTCAAAACCATTGAACAATACACTTTAGATGGCTGAATTCCATGGGATGCACATTCTATCTCAGTAAAGCTATCACACACACACACACACACACACACACACACTCTCCAAGATTTAAAAAAAAGTCAATAGCTTGGTAGTGGCCGTAGCCTTCAGTCAAGCCCACTGCCCCCAGTTGCTTCCAACTGGAAGTGACTGCAGGATGGAGGATTACCACTCCTTGAGGTTTCAGAGGTGGCAAATCCTATGGGAGCAGACAGCCTCCTCTTTCTGCCGTGGTTTGAACGGCCAATCGTGTGGATGGCATCCCAGCACTCAGTTCACTGTGCCAACAGGGCTCCTTGGTAGTGGCACAAAATCCCCAAAATTAACCCAATGCCACTGAGTCGATTCCAACTCATAGCAAGCCCGTGTGGGATTCCCAAGTCTGTAAGTCTTTTTGGGAACAGACAGCCTTCTTTCTGCTGCTGGTGGCCATGAGGGAGCTTAATTGACTGATGGCCCTGGGGACTTTCTTAAGAAATCCACTGCCAGCCCTGGTCCCTGCGCTTGTCCGGCTCTGGCGTATACAGCAGCCTGCTCCTGGGAGACAGGGCACTCGTGAAAATTCCCGAGGGCTTTCTGAAAACTTTGAGAGCAGCACCACATTGACTTCTCCCATCTGGTCTGTCTTCCTTCCCTCACTTCTCCCCGGGGGTCGATTGTGTCAGTGTTGGACAGCAGCCCGACCTCCTCTGTTCCCTCCAGTGTCCCCATTCACAGGCATTTCTCTCCTGTAAATCTCTTGTACCAGGGGCTTGAAACAGCTCATAGAAATACTATAATCTCTTATCCTGTGTTCCACACAGTTTGATGTTCTCTCGTATATCCAACCCCATGTTCATGTCTTCTTGGAAGCTGTGTTAGTCTAGGTACTTTAGAGAAACAAATCCACAGAAACTCATATGTATAAGACAGAGTTTTATATAAAGGTTAAGTGCACACCAAGAAAACATCCCAACCCAGTGCTGCCCAGCCCCACAAGTTCAACTTTAACCCATATGTCCAACACCAATCCACAAAGTTCTCCTCCATCTCACAAAACACATGCAATAATGCCGACTACAGGGGGAAAGCCAAGTCAGTGAAGGTGCAAGCATCTCAGCACTGGCAGGGGTCTCCACAAGGTGCTCCTGCGCCCAGGGTTGCATTGGGGTAGGTCCATGTGGCTTCTCCTCAGGGATGTCTTGCAGGAAGTGAGCCTTGCCAGCTGAAGCAGGGAACTGGCTAAGGCAGCTGCACCCTGGTGCGACCACCAGAAAGCAAGAGACCCGAGAACTAGAAAGGCAAGGCTCACTGGGCCATTTAGCCCTCCGCCCTTCAATTAACCCCACATGTGTTTATCGGCCAGGTTGGCACAATTAACTAACTACCTCAGAAGCTGTACTAACATGGTTTGGGGAGCTAGGGCATGTGCTTGGGGTAAGAGGCTGTACTAGATTAAGAGACTAAAACTTAAAAAACCCACAGCCACTTCTGGGAAGCAGAGAAAGGGAAGAGAGTGTATACAGATTAATCCTTTATTCTCATCTATTAAGAAGGCTGACAGGCTGGGTTTCTAGGGTGTAGGGAGGCTTTCACCCTTGTGAGTTGGAGGTGTCCCAATCACATTCTCATAATTAATATTGTTCCCCACTACAACCTCCCATAAAGCTACCTTAAAGTTACCTCTTGCAAGCACGGGCCGGTTGCCATCTAGCCGGCAGCTTCAACTACAGAGGCAGACATGTGCTATTGCTCTCCAGGTTCTGGAGACAGCCACTCCCCTTTACCTGACCCAGGTGTGAGGTTAGTCCTCCAATACACTCAGGGAACTTTTAGGGTTAGGGGACAGGCCACCTTGTTACATATCTGGTGACCAGTAATTAGGAGAGTTTGTACGTTCCCAAAGTGTATATAAGCCTCTGTTGGAAATATATTTTCTCTCTCTGTGCTGATCTGGTTCTGAAGTAATGACTACCCAGGTGAGCCCTTGCATGTTTTATCCTGTCTGATGTCTCTTTGATTTTACCCCTCAATTACACAACCGCCTCCTGGACCCATTTGATTGTTGGGGCTGGTCCCCCAAAGCCACTAAGTTAGTTGTAAATCACAGTGTCCCTACAAGACAGGCTAGAATTGCCCCTGTGGGTTCCCAAGACTGTCACCCTTCACAGGAGGACCAAGCCTCATCTTTCGCCTGTGAAGTGTAGCCACTGCGTCCACCCCCAGGGCTCCTAAAAGAGACCTCCCAGAGATGATCCTTAACTAGATCCTGGATCGGTCATAACAAGAACAGAATTTTACAAAAGGTGTCTGAATTAATTTGGGAAGTCTGAACATGTCTATCTGATGATTTCTTAATTTCTCTGGTGTGATAGTGCAGGGTGGGATGTAGAAGGCTGACTTCATGGAAGACACCTGCTCAAGAATTTAGGGGTGAAGGGTCACGAGGTCCACAGCTTGTTTTCCAAGGAGTCATTCAAGAAGGTATTTATATGCCAAGGCAGGGGTGGGGTGCAAGGGACCAGCAAACACATCTAAAATGAGAACGGGGCGGGTGAATCGGAGTTCCGGCCGATGCGTGTCCACCACACAGCTCTTTCAACTTTGCTATGCATTTGAATTTTCCAAAACGAAAGTTGAGGGGGAAAGGAGACATGTCACCAAACCCAATGTGTGGCCTTGCCTGGGATTCAGGTTCAAAGAAACTCACAGACCTTAGGACCCTGCATAAGAAGGTCACATGTAGCCCAGACAGCCACACACGAAGATTCTACAGTACTCCTTCTCTTTCTGTCTCTTACGGAAGGCTGTGCAGATTTGGTTACTGACTGAGAAAACAGCATCCCTGGGCAGGGAAGCAAAGCTGAACTCGTTCCCCTTGGCCAGAGGAGTTTGGGCTGAGAGCCAGATATGGGGAGAGAAAGGGCTGGAGATGGCTAGAGAGACAGAAATAGAGTGTAGATGGATGGTAGATAATCTGGTTTTTGCCCTGGGGAACCAGAGAAAGAGACTTGCTTGGTGTCTAACTAGCCACGCCAACCTCAAAGTGTGCATCTGGGCAGAAGGTTTTACCGGGTAGTGAGGTTCCAGCCTCCCTGGGCCCCTGTCCTGGCTCCCAGGGTCTGGACGAGGCTAACCCTCATTTTAAGTTGAGGCAACCCATGCCCTTGAGGGGGGTCAGAACCACAATACTGTACTGAAGGAGTCTGGGCCCCTGTCACTGACCCTGGACTTCAATATAAGGATGAGAGAAATAAACTTGGATCTCACATAAACTTTGGTTACTTTGTTTTTTCTTTCACTTATAGTAAATCTCCTTGTCATTGAGTCAGTGCTGACTCCTAGTGACCCCCTTTGTGGGTTTTTGAAACTGTAGCTGTTTATGGGAGTTAAAAGCCCAGTCTTTCTCCCTCGGAGCTGCTGGTGGTTTTGAACTGCCGACCTTATAGATCGCAGCCCAGCATGTAACCACTATACCACTAGGGCACCATAATAAATCTAGTCCAAACAAACCACCCTGTGGAAACCCTCCAACCAATAACATCCAGGTGTATCTGTGTGACTACATGTGTTGAATTACAGTGAGAAGGAATTTACATGATGAGGATCACGGGACATCCCACGAAGAGGAGCTAGAACTTTTTTCAGGAGCTGGGCCCTGGTTGGATGATCTTGGAGAGAGTCCAAGGAAGCACGATTTTGCTCTGGTTTGGTGCTATCACAAAGCTAAGGGTCAATTTATGACTGGGTACGTTGGGTAGCAAACCTTGGAGAAACCAACGTCCTGGCATACATGAATTAGGTAACATCAGACCTAAGTCAAAGCCCATTTAGAATTAATCTACAATTTTCATTTATATTTCACAAAAGAAATCAACCATTTTGGTCACCTTTTACTGCCTAGAACACAGAAAAGACAAAGGTCAAGATTGCTAGCCTGGACAAAGAATTGCTTGGTGCTGGTTAATAATGTTTGTGCAGGGGGCCCCCAGGGAAGGCACCTTGCTCAGCAGGAGGATGAGAGATAGTGTTATATTGCTGTGTTGAGAGAGAGGTGCCATCGACTCGGTTCTGACCCATGGGGACCCTGTGCACAACAGAATAAAACGCTGCCCGGTCCTGTGCCAGCCTCACAATTGTCCCTATGGTCAGCAGCCCATTGCTGCAGCCACTGTGTCAATCCATCTTCTTGAAGGCCTTCCTCTTTCGCCGCTTTACTGCACATGAAGTTCCTCTCCAGGGGCAGGTCTCTCCTGGCAACGTGTCTGAAGTATGTAAGGTGACCTCTTGCTATTCTTGTCTCTAAGGAGCACGCGGGTGTGCTTCTTCCAAGACAGATTGGTTTGCTCTCTTGGCGGTCTACGACACCCTCCAAATTCTTCGCCAGCCCAATAGTTCAAAGACATCGATTCTTCTTCTGTCTTCCTTGTTCAATGTCCAACTATCACACGCACACGAGGCGATTGGAAATGTCATGGCTTGAGTCAGGCGCACGTTGGTCCTTCAATACTCTTAACGAGATCTTGTGCATCAGATTTACTTAATGCAATGTGTCTTTTGATCTCTTGACGGCTGCTTCCATGAGCACTGATTATGGATCCAAGCAAGACAAAATCTTTGACAATTTCCACCTTATTTCTTATTCAGTGCTCAACTTTCACATGTGTGTGAGGCGACTGAAAGGATCACAAATTGGTTGGGCCCAATGTTGATTCCAATGATGCCATTACTTTTATGTTCAACTAGCGGACACCAAGAACTCACTGTGGGTGTCGGGCCAACTTGTGACTCCAAGGGACTGGCTACTTTCCTTCCCAACCTTAGAGTGAAGAAGGAAAGCCAAGGTCTTTACCATGTTCCTTAAGACCCTATGAGAGCACCTGTGAGGTTACCTGTTCCATCTTACTTCTTGTCACGGCTGCTTTGGCCTGCTGCCCTCCAGCCACACCCACACACCAGTCCTGCTTCCTGCCGGATCTGCTAGCTGAGCCTCACTATCCACGCTTCTTAAAGGGCCAGATGAGTAACACTGTTAGGCTCTGTATGACACACGGTCTCTATTGCAACTTCTCAAGCCAGGGGCTGTAGAGCCAAAAGCAGCCACAGAGGACAGCACAGAAACGAACAGGGTTGGCTAAGTTCAAATCGCACTTTACTTTACAAACACGGGACAGGCGGGATTCCGGCCGGGGTTGTAGTAGGCTCACCTGTGTCTTCCAGTGACAAAGCTAGAGGCCGGCTGCCAGTGAGTCCATTCTGATTCACAGCAAACCCGGAGGGCACCAAGAGGAACTGCTCCACGGGGTCTCTAAGGGTGCGATGTTTGCCCAGGCAGGTGGGTTCAAACTGCTGAACTTCCTGGTAGCAGCCCACGCTTAACTAAGGGTAGTCCTGGATGACATCTAGGTCCACGGGCATTAAGACAGGTTATTAAGATAACATTCCTTCTCCTAGTTTGGGAGTAGTGACTGGAGTCTTGAACGTTTGCCCGTGGCCACCTACCATACAAGGATGGGCTTCTTCTCACCTGGAGCAAAGGTGAGTGAAGGAAACCAATGTCCCAAGGAAGGAATTCACCCACAGGGCTCATGGCCACGTGGACCACGGTCTCTTCTAGCCTGGGCCAGAACGAGGCTGGCTGCTCCAGCCAGGGACACAAAAGAAAGCCCCGACCAGGCTGGGTGGGAAATGGGAGCCAACATCCAAACTCATAAAAAAGACGTGACTGGAGGAGCTCCTGAAGCGATTACCCCAAGACAGACACCCTTTGAAAGCAGAGCTGAAGTCACCCCGGAGGTCACCTTTTAGCCAAATAATTGGTTGGCCTGTAAAATAAATAATTGCACCTAAGATGCCCAGTAGAAGGATCAACCATTTGGGCAGCATTGGCCCAAAGGCAGAGATGAGAAGGCCAGGGGGCACAGGGCATCTGGAGGGATGGGCATGAGTAAGGAAGACAGCGTGGAAAGGGGGAGTGGGCTGCCACATCACCCGGCGAGCAGCCCACATCCTGAGACAATGTGTGTATCAGTGGTTGAAAAATGAATAAAGGACACATGGAAAAGGGACCATGAGTGTGTCCAGATTCAGAAGGACCAAAACAATAAGAAAAGAAAGGTCACAGTGTGCCCTGGTACTTATTAGAGCACGCAGAACAAGTTCTCCCCTCTGTGGCCGCCCAGTCGGGTACTTGAAAGTCACAAGGGACCCTGGGGACCTCTTTTTGGGTGTGAGACTGTCTGCATTGCAGGGTTCCGCGTCTCTGCCCCCATTCCTAATGTCTGTCTGGCCCCCTGCCCCCTCCCCTGCATCGTTTTGACAACCAAAGATGCTCCTTTGCCCAAATGCCTAGTTCAGAACCTAACCTGGGCCCCCCAGCCCCCTAGGAGGCACAAGTGGTGAAGTGCAAAAGGTTGGTGGTTCAAACTCACCTAGCGCCATGTAGGAATAAACGGACCCACACCCCCAGGCACCTAGGAAGACAGGCCTGGCAGTCTGCTTCCCAAAGGTCACAGCCCTGAAAGCCCCGGGGGGCAGTCCTAGTGTGTAACACACAGGGTCACACCTTGCTCTGTGACCTTCACCCTCAACACTGCTCTCAATTCCTCCTCCCTCCCTCAAAGCAGTGACCCGTGGGCACTTTTCATCTTGCCCATCTCACCCTTCTGGCTTCCCATTCCTCTCACCCAGGCCAACGTCCTACCATCATTCCTGTCTCACTGGGTGGGCTCATGTGGGTCTCTCGTATCTTCCTGGTTTGGCATTGGGTGTCCACCATCCAGCACAGTGCTGACACTTAGTAGGTACATAATAAATATTTGCTTGCTAACTGACTCACTGCGGGAGAAAGACGGGGCTTTCTACTCCTGTAAAGGGTTCCAGTCTCGGAAACTCTCAGAGGCCATCTACCTTGTCCTGTGGGGTCGCCATGCGTGGGCATGGACTTGATGGCCGTGAACAACAATAACAGCAGATTTGACTAAAGGGGCACTTGGTGGGTTAGGCGTTGGGCTGCTGCCAGCAAGGTCAGCAGTTTTAGACCAGGTGCTCTGTGGCAGGAAGATGAGGCTTTCTACTGCCATAAAGATTTCCTGTCTTGTACAAGGAAGGGATGAGTCAACCAGGGAGCAGTATAGTTCTGGTGAAACACAATATTCCTCAGCTTGCTTGAGGCTTTCTCACCCCCGACTATCATGACCCCAGTCCTGCCTTTCACTCCAGCCTAGACTGAGCATGTACACTGGTACTGGTAAGAGCCCATTACACACAGAATCGATGTAGCAACGATGAGAAATACAACCTTCCTCTAGTTCCTAAATGCTTCCTCCCCGCTCCCACTACCATGACTCGAATTC
>NW_022103919.1:3823105-3827502 GCF_000313985.2 Echinops telfairi
AAAAAAAAAGAAAGTGAAAAAAAATGTGCTGAAAAACCCGGCTTATACACGAGTATATACGGCATGTACAAATATGCTTGATACGGTTAATGTGTGGATTGTTGTAATTGCTGGAAGAGCAGTTCTGCCCAATCGGGTCTCTGTGATTCGGAATCAGCCTGGGGGCAGTGAATGAACTGATTGACGGGGTCCCCAGCTGAGGTTAAAAGCAGGGCGCTGGGAGGACAAGAAGGGCAGGGCACAGCTCTGGGATGCTCCCACCACCAATCCCTGGATCACTGCAGGGCCCTGATGCCACCGCTCAGGAGCTCGGTGGCCCTGAAGCCCCGCCCCTTTGGAAGACCTTTCTGATTTCCTTCCATGAGGTCAAGCTCCCCGTCCCTTCCCAATAGTGGGGTGGGAGAACAAAGTGACAGGGTATTGGGAGAGGCCTGATCAGCCATTTTTAAAACAAGAATAATGGTTGGTGGCTCAAGGAGAAGGAAGAATGGGCTGGGGGCATGTGCAGGGTGGAGCAGGGGGTGTGGACACTGGCATAGGACATCCACTGGGGGCACCCCAGGGTTTCCATCAGCCTGACTTGGGGGGGTTCCAGCACCCAGTTCTTTCTGAACTCTATTCTCCAATCCGGCCTCTTCCCCAAAGGTCTTTCAAAGTACTTCAGAGCGCTGAAAATTAGCCATGTTTACAGGTGGGGAACCTCTGTTGTCTGGGGCTCCTTCACTCAACGGTTCTGGCTTTTTCTGGAACATCTTCTCTGGCCAGACTGCTCCCAGGCGGGCCCACTGCACAGAGGCACTACTGTCCACCTGCCAAGTGGGGCTTGGCAGGTGTGGGAAGCAGAAGCTAGAGGGTGTTCTAGGGTACAGTCCCCAGAACCAGGGGGTTAGGGAGGTTTCTCCCAGGAAGTGGTGGTCCAGGGGAGCGTACCCAGGAGGGAGGAGAAAAGAAAAACCCTCCAGGCTTAGAGAACAGATGCACAGGGGCCAGGACAGGGCAGGGGGCTGGACAGATTCCAGGAGCTTCTGGTACAGTCTGGCCAGAGGCCGCATTTCTCAGAATTGAGTCCGTTCCCAGGAAAGCCCTGTGGGAAGCACTCCCTGGTCTCGGAGGAAGAGCCAGGGCTCTGGCGTGACAAAAGGAGATGGTGCTGCTGGTGGTGCTGGTAATGGAGGTGGAGGTGCTAGTGGTGTTGGTGATACTGGTGGAACTGGAAGTGGTGGTGGTATCTCAGGTCATCCCAGGGTATGTGGCTCAGGGGAGGACTCTGGGTGCTTTGGCCTCAGGGCACTCCATAAGGGGGAGACTGCCCAATGGAAGCAGCTGACCAGAGCAGCCGCCATGGAACACTGTGTGTTCTTGGGGAACCAACTGTCCTGCTTGCCTGGGACGGAAGGTTCTGAGGACATGGGACTTTCCCCTGGCAGACCCAGCAGACCAGGACAGTTGGCTCCCCCTCAGCTGGCCAAAGGCAGGGTTGGCTGCTCCTGTCCTTGGCCCGACATTCATTCGTTCTGAGGATCGCCATGCAGGGACTTCAATCACCAACACCTGTGAGTGCCTGGTAGGATGATTCTCTTTACCATCCTCGCCCATGTCGGACCCCCTGCCTTCCTGATTCTGTCCTTTCTCCTACAGCAGATCCACCTCCCCTGCCCTAAACCAGGCCTTCACCTCACTGGGACAGGTGGGGGAAGATGCAAATAGGGGGCACACACTCACTCATGCACTCACACCTTTCTACCCTTCGTGGAGGCCTGGGCCCTGAGCTGCTCCCCTCCCCTGCGCATGTTGCAGGTTTCCTCCCACACTCCCCCCAGGCCAGGCCCGTCCTACCAGGGCCACTGCACTAAGGATTACACAGGAATATGCCACTGGAGCCTTTCAACTGCCTTGCCATACAGCAGGTGCTGCCCATACCCCATCAACAGGTGAGGAAGTGCAGCTTCATGAGAACAACTCCCATTTCTACTGGGCTCTTGGAGGTTGGCAGAGACCTGTAGTCTTCCCAGTCCGCTGTGGGGTGAGATGCAAGCCTGTGGTTTTCCTGGCTCCTCAGCCTCAGCCCCAGCCATTCACCCTCTGTGCACTGCCAGTGCCTGGCAAAGGCGCTGCCTTGGGGCTGCAGGTGTCCAGAACCGCTGATCTTGGGGACGAGAGCGCTGGATGGCCCCTGTGCTGGACAAGTCCACCAGCCTCTCAGCCTCAAGGGTGGGGCTGGCCCACGATCGGCTTTCAGGGTGGGGTAGTAGTATAATGGGGGGTTGTGTGCCTGGGGGTGGGGGCGGGGTCCGTGGTGAAGAGAGGGAGCTGGACACTGCACTCTGGGTGGGTAGGTCTGTATGGTCACTGCCCTATCTTGATGTACACCCAGGACCAGGCCATAAGCAGGTCCCCAGGGAAGAACGGGGCGGAAGGCAGGGGACAGGCTTTAACCTTATTCCCCAAAGGACACCTTGGGGCAAGTCCCTCACCTCTCTGTTTCCCTAGGAAACAAATGCAAAGATGAACATCTATGCTCGGGGAAGTTCTTTATATAAAAGAACTGGCAGTTACTGATGGAGTGGGCACTTTATGAATATTTATTGAGCTGATGTACTCTGTATGGCCTGTAGGGCTAGATGTGTGTGAGTTCCCACATGCAAGGGGCAGGAGGCACGGTGCCCAGGGCCCACCACACTGTTAGGGGATGATGCAACTGCTGTAACTTTAGTTCATTTTGGAATGAGGGAGTATTTAGGAACCCACTGCTGTCGAGTTGGAACGAAACCTTACAGTGACCCTCTAGGACAGAGTAGAGCTGCTTTATCAAGTTTCTGAGACTGCAGATCTTGCGACAGCCTCGGCCCTCTCCCACAGAGCAAGCCGGTGGGCTTGAACCAGCAACCTGTAGTTCGCAGCTCAATGAGTAACCCACTGCGCCCACACAGACGGAAGGTTTGTTCTTCCTGCCCAAACTGTTTGCATATAGCTGGATCATGGAGGAAGGAGCCCACACGGCCAGACGGAAGTGAACAGGCATACCCTGTGTGTGTTGTGTGCCTGTGACATGAGCAAGTGCACACATCTGAAAACTCATGTGTGATTGTGTGTGTATGTGTGTGTGTGTAGGGCGAGGCAGTTTCTAGGAACATGAAGGGTGAGAGCAGTCATGGCGAGGGTGGGGGTGGGGGTGAGTTAGGGCCCAGGATCGGAAGGGGCACAGGTGGCAGTATTGACTGTCCTCTGTCAAGAACACTGCTAAGTGAGGAGCTTGTTGTTCTGGAAGCGTCCAGCAGGGGGGACACAGAACCAGCCATGGCTGGCCTTGGGATAAATGCGGCAGGTGCTGCGGGGAGGGACCCTGCAGGCGAGGGGCTCTGAGAGAGAACGATGGGGCTTTCTACTGCTGCCCAGAGCTCCGGTCTCGGAGTCTCACAGGGCCAGTTCTTCCCTGTTCTAAAGGGTCACTGTGAGTCAGCGTCGACTCGATGGCAGTGAGTTTGGTTTTTTCTGTTTTGGTGGTGCAGGAGGGAAGTAAGCATTGGGTTGCTAACTGTAAGGTCGGCAGTTCAAACCCACCAGCCGCCCCGAGGAAGAAGGGTAAGGCTGTCTTGTTCCAAAAGATTGAGAGTCGTAGGAGCCCTGTACAGGGTCACGAGGCCTTGACTCGACTGGGATGCAGGACGTTGGGTTGGGAGGACGTGGACTTGAATTGGCACTGTGGCTGTAGGTTTTCGTGGCTGAGTTCCGTGAATTTGGCAAACAGCTCATCTTTTAGGAAGCAGGTTTTCTCTCGTCAGCATCTCTATAGTAATTAACAATAATTACAACATATTACTCTGAGCCGAACTCTCTCTTTTGGAAAATGATCTTCCAAGTCTCATCACAAACACATGCCAGGAGCCTTACTTCAGTCCTGATGCCGTGATCTTCCGACAGTCCAGACTGAGGGTACAGCCCTTGTGCTGAAACGGAACCACCCATCCTGAAATTAAACCCTTCTCAAATTTACAAACTTAAAAGGAAATATATTTTTAAAAGGAATGAAACCATCCGGTATCCCCTTGTGTTGGAAGGACTTTCTCTTGTTTTTTGTGCAGAGGCCGTATGAGCCGAGTTGTTCTGGAATTCCCACTCCTCACAATGTTGTCCAGAGCTTGTGACGCTCCACGGTGGAATGCAGATTTACAGCCCAGTGGGCCGGATGAGAAGCTGGATCACAGGGAGAAGAGTAAGGCACCGGGACCGGAGGGAGGCTCATGAAGAAGCCGCAGCCTTGCTTGCTGGGAGTGAAGAGGGCTGGAGCACTTACTGAAGGAGGCTCCGCCTTCAGCGTGGATCCCCCTTAATGTAAGAAAGCACACAGCCTCACACTGGACAAGCTCCCGCCTTCAGCGTGGATTACCCTTAATGTA
>NW_022103919.1:3828141-3829481 GCF_000313985.2 Echinops telfairi
ACAAGGCCTCTTCGAGGTGGTAAAGAACAAGGATGCCACTTTGAAGATTAAGGGGTACTTGTCTTATGCCGCGGTATTTTCAATCGCCTCATCAAAAGCTGGACAAATGAGTGAGGAAGACGAGAAACCAACAGATGCCCTTGACTTATGGTATGGATGAAAAATATCGACAAACAGATCTCTCTTGGAAGAAGTACAGCCACAATGCTCCTTTGAAGCAAGGATGGTGAGACTGCATCTCACGAACTTTGGATGTGTTGTCAGGAGGGACCAGTCCAGGAGAAGAACCCTCGCTTGGTAAAGGGTTATCTCAAAAGAGGAAGCCCCGGAACAAGATGGCCTGGCACCGAGGCTGCGACAATGGGCTCAGACACAGCAAGGACTGTGAGGGTGGAGAAGGACGAGGCAGAGGACCCGTCTGCTGTACTGGAGCCCACTATGAGTCAGAACTGACTTCATAATATCAATTGACAATACAGTATATACAACTGTATTGGGGGCACTGGAATGATCCAACATGGGGTGGGGGGCCTGCAAAAGCAGATTCCACTTACTCCTGGATTATGGACTACTGCTCACTTCAAGGTCAGCAGTTCCAACCCACCAGCAGCTCCTCAGGAGAAAGATGAGGCTTTCTACCCCATAAAGAGTCACAGTTTCAGAAACCCACAGGGGTGGCTCTACTTGGTCCTATAGGGTCGCTGTGGATGGAATCAACTTGACGGCAGTGAGTTGAGTAAGCTGGGCTATCGTATAAAAGTTTTTAATTGCTAGGGGGGCACTGAGTAACTTTTTTCTGAAAAGGAGGCAGGAGGTAGAAGTTTGGGGACCTATGATCTATATCACGGAGTACTGTGAAAAGATTCAAATGAAGGTGATCGCTCACAGCGTTCTGACACAGAAAGATAATCCACGGTAAGTGAAAAAGGAAGGTGGGAAAACAAAACTGAACCTATTTGCAGTTCCCAGACACCATACCGCCCACAGGTCCATCCCATCAAGCAGCCCTGTACACTGGCCACCACAATCAGATCCAAAACACTCTTTCTTCTTGAACTCCTTGACATCAGCTCCCCTTTACCTCCCCCCAGCTCCCCCATCATACCCCCCAGGAACCCTTATTTTGTTGTCTCTGTAGGCTCGTCAAGCTTTTTTTTACTATTATTATAGAGAGGCACATGAGGCCCATTCTCTTTCTCTCTCTCTTACTGACGCGCGCGCGCACACACACACACACACACACCACTTTTTTTTTTTAAACATTTTATTAGGGGTTCATACAACTGTTATCGCAATCCATACACACATCAATTGTGTAAAGCGCATTTGTACATCATTCT
>NW_022103919.1:3829935-3830783 GCF_000313985.2 Echinops telfairi
AGTTTAAGACAAGGGGAGTGAATCAACTAGCACAGAGATAATGGACACTGTCGACACAAAGTGAAGAAGAAACCAGCATTACTGAGAATTAGGTTTAGAAACTGGTGCATGGAACCAATAGAGAAGCCTGTGGGGCGGGCCCCAATCCCAATCAACTACTTGGACACCACCCTACCCCCACCCAAGAAGAATGCACTTCAGGGGACAGCAATGAAGCTAGAGCTCAGGGAGAGGGGCACGTCTGATCAGAGCACACAGAAGCAAATGAGAAGGGAAGGAGAAAGAGTGGAACACATCCTGGCCCACCAAGTCCTGAGGACGATATCCCTGCTCAGAGCAGCTGGCCCCACCATGAGACATGAGACATGACGTCCCTCACTAACCCATAGCGCTACGGGGGACAACACTGGAAACACAGTGCAGGAATTGTGCCTGATCTAACCCCACCACACCAGGGCGAAACACTAAGGGCATGCAACAGAGCAGCAAGAGGAGCAAAGCAATCAAGTCCCCAGGGAATACCAAAAATAGACTTTGAGGTCAGAGCGTAGCACCCCATCATATTCGAATGGAAAAAATCCTAAAGGTCAACAAACAGACCTGGAACTATTTATAGGCGTTTCTTTTTTGTGTCTTTTTTGTTGTTGTTGTTTGTTTTCTTTTATTGTTTGTTTTGCTCTGTCTTGTTTTTGTGCTTGTTTTTGTCTTGTCTCTGCATGTCTATCCAGATAAGATAGACGGGATAAACAATCCGGAGAAAACAACCAAGACTGACAGTTCCAGGGGGACATGGGAGAGGGGGTAGCGGGAAAGGAAAGGAGGTGCCAACAAACCCAGGGACAAGGGAA
>NW_022103919.1:3831547-3836235 GCF_000313985.2 Echinops telfairi
CTTAATGCTTCCTGCCCCCACTACCATGACCCCAATTCTACCTTACAAATCTGGCTAGACCAGAGCATGTACACTAGTACAGATAAGAACTGGAAACACAGGGAATCCAGGACAGGTAAACCCCTCAGGACCAATTGAGAGTAGCCGTACCAAGAGGGGAAGGGGAAGGTGCGGGGAGAAAGAGGGAACAGATCACAATGATCTATCTATAACCCCCTCCCAGGGGTACAAACAACATAAAAGTGGGTGAAGGGAGACATGGGTCAGTGTAGTGTAAGACATTAAAAAAAATTATAAATTATCAAGGGTTCATGAAGGAGGGAGGGGAGGGCAAGGGGGTGGGAAAATGAGCTGATACCAAGGGCTCAAGTAGAAATTAAATGTTTTGAAAATGGTGATGGCAACATATGTACAAATGTGCTTGACACAATGGATGGATGGATGGGTTGTGATATGAGCTGTAAGAGCCCCCAATAAAATGGTTTATTTTTTATTTTTATTTATTTATTTTTTTAATAAAATGTTTTAAAAAAAGAAAAAGAAACGTGAATGGGCTTGGGCTTGACCGGGCGTATTTTCACCAGCTATGAAAGTAAAATATAGAATTGTCTCGATAGCAGTGAGTGAAACTAATTTAAAAGATCAAAATTGTTTTGTATCTTTTAAAAATCCGTCAAAACACTACAAGCTCTCGTAGGGTCTATTATAAGCACACAGCACACAAAAACCCCTTATAGCCATGGAGTCAGTGCTGACTCAAAGCGATCCTATAGGAAAGGGAAGAACTAACCCTGAGGGAATGTGAGACTGCCCCTCTCTACAGGAGCAGAAAACCCTGTCTTGCTCCCGAGGAGTGGCTGGGGGTTTCAAACTGTTGGCCAACGGGTAACCATGATGCCACCAGGCCTCTTATTATAAGTGTATCGAAAAACCAAAACCCTCACTGCCACCGAGACAAGGCTGGTTCAGAGTGACCCTATAGGACTGAGTAGAACTGCCCCTGTGAGTTTCCCAGACGGGAACTATTTACTTGAGTAGAAAGTCCTGTCTTTCTCCTGCAGAGCGGTTGCTGGTTTCGAACTGCTGACCTTGTAGATAGCAGCCCCATGTGTGCAACCATAGGGAAGAGGGGGAAAAAAGTCAAGCGAATACTCATTGTAGAGTCCCTGGGTAGCACAAACTGGGAAGCACTCAACAACTAGCAGGAAACTTGGCGATTCCAAGCCCTCAGAAGAAAGGCCTGGCGACTTCTGAACACAGGTCTACTCTGCACACACAGGCTGCCCAGGGCCCGAGTCCACTGGACAGCAGCAATGCTCACTCCCTGAGTCCTCTGTGACTCCAACTCCCAGGGCACTGGGAACTCAAGTGTTCATTTCTTTATAACATGTACCCAAGAAAAGTAATATGATCAAGGGTCCTTACATAGTGACATTTTTTTTCTGTCTCAGAAAATCACCATCCTCCCTTCTAAATTTGAATCAACTTCTCACATTTTTATTTTAGTCATTTTATTAAGGGCTCATACAACTCATCACAATCCATCCATACATTAATCGTGTAAAGCACATTTGTACATTCATTGCCCTCATCATTCTCAAAACATTTCCTCTCCACTTAAGCCCCTGGCATCAGCTCATTTTTCCCCTCCCTCCCCGCTCCCCCTTCCCTCATGCGCCTTTGATCATTTATAAATTATTATTTTGTCATATCTTGCCCTGTCCGACGTCTCCCTTCACCCACTTTTCTGTTGTCCTTCCCCCAGGGAGGAGGTCACATGAGATCCTTGTAATCGGTTCCCCCTTTCCAACCCACCTTCCCTCTACCCTCCCAGTATCACCACTCACACCACTGGTCCTGAAGGGATCACTCACCCTGGATTCCCTGTGTTTCTAGTTCCTATCTGTATCAGTGTACATCCTCTAGTCTAGCCAGACTTGCAAGGTAGAATTCGGATCATGATAGTGGGGCGTGGGAGGGAGGAGGCATTTAGGAACTAGAGGAAAGTTGTATTTCTCATCATTGCTACATCGCACCCTGACTGGCTCGTCTCCTCCCCAAGACCCTTCTGCAAAGGGATCTCCAGTGGCCTACAAATGGGCTTTGGGTCTCCACTCCGCACTCCCCCATCATTCACTATGGTAAGATTCACATTTTATTTTATGCGTTGTCTCTGAGCGTTCCTTTCAATGGGAAGTTGTTTGGTTTTTCCCTCTCAGCATTACTTCCTCTGGGACATCTTCATCTTTTTTGTCACCACCCAAAACCAAGCTCACTGCTTCAGGTCAATTCTGACCCATAGTGACCCTGGAGGACCAGGTAGCACTGCCCCCGTGGGCTTCTGAGACGATAACTTTTTAGGGGAGTCGAGAGCCTGGTCTTGATCCTGAGAAGCAGCTGGTGCTTTTGAACTGCTGACCACTACATAGCAACCCAAGGCACTACGCCACCAGTCACCACCACTTTCCTTGTGTATGTCACTATGTTTGCACCTTCGCTAAGGTGCTCCGACTGAATCTCTCTCAAGCAGAGGCGGTGCCCACCTTCCCACGGTCAGCTATTCCTTCTATTGTTCCAATCAAGGTGGACTCACGTTTCACCTCCAGCCTACCACTTCTCCTTGCTCAGTGTGGTTGGCCAGCTCCCTCTCTTCGTTCTTTGTTTACAATAAACTCATTGTTTTGAGATAGTTTTAGGTCTATGGAGAAATTGCAAAGATTAGCAGAGGATTACCATACACCTCTCACCCGGTTTCCTCCCCTGTGAACACTGGTATTAAGACACTGAGGCTGGTGCATTCTATTAACTCAACTCTACACTGTGCATGAGGCGCATTGGTGGCTTAGTAGGTTATGCATTAGGCCGCTAACCACAAGGTCAGGTCAGTAGTTCAAAACCACCCGCCACTCTTCAGGAAAAAGATGGGGCTCCTACTCCCGTAAAGTGGTACTGTCTGGGAAACCCACAGGGGCAGCCTTACCCTGTCCTACAGGGTTACTGTGAGTCAGCATTAACTCCATGGCAGTGTTTTGGGTTTTTTGTTTTGTTTTGAATGGCTTTTGGATGGCCAGGTTATCAGTACAAGGTCCTCCCAGTTGGATTTGGCTGAGACTCTCTTATGATTAGAATGGGGTAAGAGTTTTTTGGGAAAGAATATCACTGAGGTGAGTGAGTATCCTTCTCATCCCATCCCATCAGGGGCACTGACCACCTACCCAAACCCACAGCCCTCGATCCAATTCCGACTCAAAGCGACACTGTAGAGGCTTGTGAGAGCACAGACCTTCATGGACGCACGCAGGCAGCTTCCTCTTTCTCCTGCAAGGTGGGTCTGCACCCTCTCTCCGTCTCTGGGGTTAGCGGCCCAGCGTGCCACGAAGGCTCCTTACATGGCATCGCAGGCCAGGGGAGCTTGCCTAAGGGAGTTTGTCGGATTTCTCCATCGTAAATGTGCTACCTTCCCCCTTTTTCTAGTTTTTGAAAAACTCAAAAACCAAACTCACTGCCATCGAGTCCATGCTGCCTCATAGCGACTCCACAGGACAGGGTAGAACTGCCCCTGAGAGCTTCCCAGACTGTCACTCTTTACGGGAGTAGAAAGCCCCATCTTTCTTTCTCCCATGAAGCGGCTGGTGGGTTTGAACTGCTGGCCTTGCAGTTAGCAGCCCAACTGGTAACCGTTATACCACCAGGGGCTCATAGGCAGTGAGTGCCCATTCTTTCCCTCTGTGCTGTTTTATTTTTTATTCTTTCCCTCTTTGGATGATCGGTTTTAGCCCATGTGTGTGTACCAGGACCACCAAATCATCAACAGTGACTTTCTCTGGGCATTGAGGCACAGTTTGACGGTGTCTGTGTGTGTGTGTGTGTGTGTGTGTGCCTGTGATGCATGGGCTCTGGGATCAGACACACCTGGGGGTGACATCATTTACTGGCTAAGTGACTTCTGATCAAGTACTGAACCTTCCTGAACCTCATTTCTGAAATGAGGCTGCGAATCATCGCGTTCTTGGAGGCTGGTCGTGAGAAATCTCTGCGCTAACACATGAAGATCACTTAGCATGGCTGCCTGAGGAAGTTGGCACCCAACCCAGACCATTACTATTACTGTTCTTATTTCAAGAGAAATGCCTGGGAGTGTGTCATGGGGGCAACTCAGGCTCTTTGCAGAACGAAAGAGCCCCAACCACACCGGGAGAGGGAGCACAGGAACAGATTCCCTGGTTTTGAGGGGCCTTCCAGCCCAGTTTCCCAGGCCTCTAAGAATTGGGGCCTCTTTGCTCCCAGGCTAGGGGCTCGTAGTCAGTGGCCATTCTCCCCATGACCCAAGCTGCCTGGGCAGCTACCAGCTACCTCCCTAACCAGAAGACACTGTAATTGTGGCCAGCCCGTAGATGACCCCTGGGCACCTGGAAAGCCTCTGTGACAACACTCAATGGCATCCACAGTGACCTCAGTCACACCCTGGGGCCTTGCCAAGCCGCCGTGTGGATACCGTATAAAGTCTAAAGGCTCCTCCCTCCTAGAGCCAGCCTTTGGAACCGGCCTGAATCCAGACACTGTGGCCTCCTGTCCCCTCCTCTCCCAGGAATACACACTCTTGGCTTTGTTGTTGTTTGATTGAATCCAAAATGATTTTAAAGATAATAAAGCTGGATGAACAATCTGGAGGAGAAAACAACGGGACT
>NW_022103919.1:3837920-3842514 GCF_000313985.2 Echinops telfairi
CCCTTTCAAAAAACTAAGACCAAGCACTGGAAGCCTGTCCACTGTGGCTTCATGGTTTCATTGCCCGCGCTGAGATCAACATGCAAGTTTTCACTTCTGCACAAACTCTCTGCTTCTGAATAGCCTCTGCCCACCGTTGCTCAAGCCATGCCCCAGCTGGCATCCCCTTGAACCCGACCTACCTGGCAACTCCCAGCCCCAGATCTGCCTCCCCGCTAAAGCCTGAAGCCTCCAGTCTGCCTGGGCCCTCCCCTGAACTACAAGGGCACCAACCAGGCACCTGATGGACTGATAAAATCTGCTCACAATAGCCTACTGGGAAGGTATTGCTGCCCCTATTTCGCACAAGAGGAGAACAAAGGTCTCTTAGTTGGAGAGCCTGAGCGAGGTTTCAAACCCAAAGTCAGTTCAAAGTTCTAACTCTTTCCTCTAATCCAGTGGTTGTCAACCTTCCTGAAGCCGTGACCCTTTCATGTGATCCCCCAACCAGAAAATTCTTTTTTGTGACTACGTCATCACTGTCATTTCGCTACTGTTATGAATCGGGCAACCCCTGTGAAAGGGTTGTTTGACCCATAAAGGGGTTGCGACCCACAGGTTGAGAACCACTGCTCGAAACCCTTCTCTCAGAGGTTGTGTACTGCCTCCTAGTCAGCTCCCTTGTCTACATACAGACCACCAGCCCCTTGGGGACAGGAGCCACATCTTGTCTGACTCGGTGGCCTGGTCCCTCCCATCCCACATAGCAGCTTGCATGGGCAGGCCATGGTGGCTTTCGGTGTTTCTTAACAGAGATGTGGCTGGCATTTGGAGTGGGGCAGTTCTTTATGAATTCCGTCTATCAGGTGCCTAGAACAATGCTTGGCATCCCTGATCCCAGACCCCCTCCTCCCCTCGGCCACTTGGACAACACAGTCGGAGACTCTTAAGAGTAAGGTGGGCAGCATTCACAGGCAAGTGAAAACCGTCAGTTACATAACAACCACAGAAGATTAAAGCTCGGGCTTGGATCAAACGCTCCTCGCTCCTCTATTAACTAGCGGTGGGACCTTGGTCGTGCCCCATCACAATCTCTGAGTTTCGGCTCCCTCCTCTGTACAAGAGGGATCATCATCATGATGCAATAGTCCCTGGAAAACCTTTAGCACAGGTCCAAGACCAGTCACCGGCCAGGAACAGTAAGCACAGGAATGTTCAAACCTGAAGTACTCTCCCTCCGTAACAATTCGTTTCCCAAGCAGACATATCTCATGTCAGGCGGATTAATGCTGATTTTTCCCCCACAATCGGAAAAAAAAAACCCCAGAGTCCCATAAGATAAGCGATTGGCAAAAACTTGTAGCGTCTACCCCCCAAGGGAGGTGACAGCCTATCTGGTGAGCTCTAACAAGCACACTGCCCCTTGGCTTTGGACTTGGCAGGGGAGAGAGGTTTCTGGGGCTCAGACTGCAGGGGCCTGGGCCGAGGTGACTGGAGGGGAAGCCCACCTGAATCACTCAGCAGGTGGCTCAGCCCTGGCTGGCACAAGATTCAGCTCCAAACATCCAGCACGCTCCCTCGGGCATTCTCACACACAGACAGACATGCACAAGGGGGCTCCAAAGGGTTCGTGGCAACATGGAAGGAGCAGGCAGTAGCCTGTTCCCAGGAGCTCCTCGAAGCCCCTCGTCTTTATACTTCATGAATTCTGTCTATCAGGTGCCTATCAGGTGGCTGGTGGGAGCCGTGGACAAAGTCCAGTCCATTGTACAGATGGAGAATCTCCGCTCAGAGTGGGAAATGACTTACCCCAAAGTCAGAGGCTGTGAGGAGCACAGGGCGCTCCTAACCAGGAGTCCAGAGTGGGCGCCACTCTCCAGAGTAAGGAAGTACAATGAATTCTTTGGAAATTTTCCAGGGAGCCAGCTGGCAGTGCTGGGAGAGGGTGTGTGGGTGCCTGTGTCTGTTTGGCTGGGTGACTTCTGCTGCAGTTAAGTGTCTCTGTCCTGCTGGTTATTTGGTGTTGGGGGGAGGAGGGAAGGTGTGACCAGCAAGGTGTGATCAGTAAGGACCCTGAAGGGTGGACAGTGGGGAAGGCAGCAGGAGACACACCCTCTGTTTATATGGGGCAGGAGTTCTGTATCAGTAAGGGCCACTGCTCTGGAGGCCAAACGGAAAGAGGACAAGGGGTCAATGGAGCCTCTGAAGAACTTCCTCATTGCTATTGACTTTCCCTGGGCTCCTTGGTAAAACAGTCCTGGTGGCCTGGAGGTTACACATTAGGCTGTGATCTGCAAGGTCAGCAGTTCAAAACCAGCAGCAGCACTAGGGAGGAAGATGAGGCTCTCTACTCCTGTAGAGTTAGTCTCAGAACCCCACAGGAGCCATGAGGGTTGCCATGAGTCAGACTGACTGCACAGTGGTGAGTTTGGGGTTTTGTTTGTTTGTTTAGTTCCTTTGTCATCTCCTTCAGAATAATCGACTTTCAACTCGACAAGCCGGACCCTTGGAGGTCAAGTGGGGCGCCGAGAATGAGAAGCCATGGATATTGACCTGTCACCACCTAATGGAAACATTCTCCAGGAGGAAGGGACGATTCATGAAGACGCCAGCCTGAGTGTTTCTAACCTGCACACCCCCGATTCTGTCTGTCACCCACCGCTCCCGGGGGCAGACCCTCAAGCATGAGCCTCCATGAGTCTCCAGGAGGCTCACCATTTCCCCTCATCTTTCAGGGACAGAATAAAAGCCCGCCCTTTTAAGAAGCCCTCCCTGCTCTGCCCGCGAAGGCTCTGTGCTCCCAATGCCTATCCCCGTATGCACCTGTTACAATGCTCATTACAGAAGCTAGCTGCTGTGCTGTCTGTTGCCCCCACTAGAACCCCGAGGGCAGGAAGTGTGCACCTGTCCTACATCCAGTGTGTCCTCAAAGTTGATCTTCCCAGGAAGATGAGGAACCAGCAACTTCTGGGGACATGGGGGAAAAGGGGTTTTGTGAGATGCTTCTGGACAACTTTGTAAACCTCCCTGTGCCTCATGCATCCATCGACAAGGCGGGGCTAGCGTGTATGCAATGCAGGTAGTACAGGGTAGTACAGGCCTCCAAGCTCAGCCTCTTTTCACTCTGTACCCAGGTAGTCCCCTGGACTGTCCCCCTTGTTCAGTCAATAAACAGTTCCTGGATGCCTGCTGTGCAAAGCCCCATGCTGGGTCTTGTATGAATGACAGATGGGAAGCTTCTCTGTAGGGTGTGTGGGATAAGCTAGCGTGTGAGCTTAGGTGTGAAATCCTGTGGGCTCAATTTCTAGCCTCTCCACTTCTTGTTTATGAGACATTGCTACATTCCCTAACCTTTCTGAGCCTGTTTCCTCCTATTGAAAAGAGGAAGATGGAGAGGAAGTCCTTCCTGGAGATAACTGAGCTTTTGCTCAAGGTGTGCTGGTTTGATGTCATGATCACATCTTTTGACTGGAAAATCAATTGTGTTTATGGTCCCCCATGCCCACGTGACCAGGGCCCCCTTCTCCTTTCCCTTGTACCACACAGTTAGCAACGTCTTGTCTCCGGACACAGTTTGTTTTACACAAAATGGTAGCACTGATCAATGCACTCAGTGGTCTTTCTGCTGTTTCCTTTATTCCTCTGATGTACTATTCGAGGATAATGGAAGTTGTCCCAGATTAGTGCATATTGAACTTTTCAGTGTCTGTGCAACATTCTATTGCATGAATGGAATTTAGATATATGAGGGGGTACCCCCCCAAAAAAAACAGAAAAAAGTTCCGCTTGGCGGGGCTTTTGCCGTACACTTTTTCTCCCACTAGGTGAGCTTCCAGCAACTCCCTGAGTTAGTGCACCCAGTGGCATCACCTGGGAAGGTTCTCTCTGGTCACAGTGAATGTTTTCATAAAAGCAGTTTCGCAAAATGCCACAGAAACTGTTGTGAAGTTGAACACAGGTTACAAGCCCTTTGGGAACAACTGTGCAATGGGCACATGTATTAGTCTAGGTACTTAAGTGCATGAGTGGTTTTCTCATTTCAAAAAAGGTGAAATGTTGATTGATAACAAACCTTGTTCTGGATGTCTGTCAACTTCCTGAAGGGATGAAAATCTCAACTGATCAACTTTCTAAATGTCAAGTTTTCTATTTAGATTGTGTAATTTCTAAAAGATTGCATAGCAGTATGGGACCAAAAAAGGCCTGATTTGTGGCAAACGGGAGCCACTACAATGCACCTGCTCTCAGTGTGCCAGTTTTAGGCAAAAAACAGAATGCCTCTCTTGCCCCACACACCTGACTCACTTGGCCTGCTCAGTGTGACTTCTTTTTGTTTCCTTGAATGAAGAGGGGCATGAAAGGACAGGGATTTGTCGATGTAGAAGGGGTGAAGAAAAAAAGGAGGGAGGTGCTGCCAGCCACCCAAACATGTCACCATTAATGGAAGCACAGAATTGACAGATGAATTGAGGACTTTGAAGGTGATGAGGTGGTTTTGTGGACAAATTAAATACATAGCTTTGGTAAAATAAAAAATCCGTTTTTTTGTTGTTGTTGTTTGTTTGGGGGGTTCCCCCTCGTTCGTGTGTGTGTGTGTGTGTGTGTGTGTGTGTGT
>NW_022103919.1:3843429-3850925 GCF_000313985.2 Echinops telfairi
GGCTCTCTAGTGGCCTCCTGCGGCCGCTGGGGCCGGTCTCCCGCCGGGTCCCTTCATCGCCTCGGTCACCGGGCTCCCCACCCTGGCACCCTCGTGCGCCTTGCGTTTTGCAAACCGGAGTTTCCGTCTTTACTCTCCTGCCTCCTTTACACACACACACACACACACACGCACACGCACACATCCTCCAAACCTCCTGCCTGGGTCCACACCCACCCACCTGCCTAGGGATTCCACCGCTGGACTCTTCCCTTGCCGGTTCGTTTTTGGCTACAAATCTTCAGCTTGCTTTCTGACTTCCCGGTCCCTGATACCCTCCTCTTCCCATAGACTCCTTCCTTCCCCTCCTTACCAGACCTGGCGAGTGCTTTGACTAGGTAGGAAGCCCTCTGCCTGGGCTGGAGTTCTGAGGAAGGGTCCCCCCAGCCCTGCCCGAGTCCTGAGCATCCAGATGGGCCCGAGAGCCAGACCGGATGAAGCCTGGGCCTGGTCTGGCTGTAGGTCAAGCGAAGTTGGCTGCCTTATTGAAAGAACATAGCTTGGGGGCCTTGGGGTTCCTGGCCGCTCGGCGCCTCCCAAGATCAGGCTGATTCTCAGCTGACCTGACGCAGTTGCTGCTTTTGGGTGAGGAAGGGGAATAGATGGGGTGGGGGTTATCTAGCAGCTTTGTCCTGACAGTGACCTGGCTGGGTGGGTGCGATGACTGTTCTCCTGCCCCACTTCAGGAACCCTCTTGACTAGGATAGGAGAGAGCTCGCTTGGTGAGGAAAAGGGACTGTGGACCTCAAATGGGGAGGAGGCGGCTGCAAGAACGGAAAGCCTCCCAGCTGAACGCCTTTCTCACCTTTCCATTAGCCCCTGCCAGACTGTATCCTGCCCTCTGGAGCAGACAGACTGTTGGAAATTCCTGTGAGAGCATGGGAGAGTAGGAGTATGTCCAGCAGGACCAGCCTGAGCTGTATCCCTTGGCTCAGTCATGCTGGCCTTACCTCTGTGAAGGTCAGGTCTACCTCTGGGTCCCAAGAGGAGGCAAGGAGAGATGCTTGTGCAGCAGGATGGGCTGAGGGGGAGGTGCTGGACACGAGAGACTGCTCTGTAGTCCTGTCTTCCCAGTCTTGGAAGTTCTTTGGGGGTGGGGCCTAGAGCCCTTCTGCCTTCCAGGGGTTGTAGAACACAGAGTTGGTACCCCAAAAAATGTTTGTGACTTCCCCCAGAATTCCCCCAGGTGCATTTATTCTCCATCCCCTGGGCACAACCACCAGGAAGCAGTTTGCTTTGTGCCCCAGAGGTTTGCCCTTGTGCATCAGCACTTGGGGAGCTGACTGGGCCTGGGGTGGCTTCCTGGCCTGGCCTAAAGCTCACTCACCTGCAGGAGTTGAAGGGAAGTTATCAGCTTGGTTCCTGACTTAACCATAGGAGAGTCGAGAGGATTCCAGGTGTTCACACCGAGGCACAGAATGACAGGCTAAGACCTCATGGGGGTTTAGGTGGCATGGATGTGGGGCCCTAGAGCCCAGAACTCCATGTCTTTATCCCTTGATGGATTGGTTGGTTGGTTTATTCATTCATTCCATTGACTTTTACTGAGTGCTTGTCCTGGGCCAGGAATGGGGCTGTGAAAACGAGGATGAATACTGATTGTCATTGGAACTGCATTCTAGAAGTAGGAGCAGACCAGAACACACATAACTTCTGATACGGTGTTGGCTAGCACGATAATAGATAGAGAGACCACTGACATAGTCCATAGCTACCGAGGGGTTAAACAAAACCAAACCAAAGTCAGCCCCATCCAGTGGACGCCAACTCGCAGCCACCCTGTAGGACAGGGTAGAACTGCCCTGTGTGTTTCTGAGCCCAACTCTTTATGCAGGGGATAGTCAGGAAGACGGAGAAATAGGAGCATCAGTGATAGGCAGTCTGGGCTGCCTGCAATAAGTGTCCTCTCCCTTGCTGAAGTTGGCTTGGCTTGTCTCTGGTACCTTGACAGCTCTGGGTACTGTACTGCCTAGCTGCCAACACTCCATGTGGGTTAGGATCTGTCTCTGCCTTTGACCCCTGCTCTCCCAACCCAGTGCCTGGAATTGAATAGGTGTGATATGTGTTCAGTGGCCTCAGACTCCACAGTCCCTCCTTGGTCTGCTCAGGGCCCAGTCTGGGAATGCCCCCTCTTTGCCTGGCTGACTCCTGCTTGTCTTCCAGCTGTGTCCCCTCCCAGCTCCTGCCTCCTTTAGAGGCTCCTTCTCTACCCCCGCAGCCCTTGCCTTACCCCTAGTGTAGTCCAGTGGCGCTCCTCTCCCCACCTGTCTGTTCACCTTGTATCCCCAGTTCTGAGCAGAATGCTCGGCCTCTAGTAGAGCCTCACTAAATGCTTCGCCTAGACCCCACTGCGGTTCATCTTTTACCGCTTCCTGCTTCCAGCCCTAGGTCTCGCCAATCTGAACTAGTGTTCATTCTCTGGATGTCCTATTTTCTTCCTTCCAGCCAAGCCTGTGCTGTTCCTTCTGCCTGGAATGCCCTTCTCCAACTCCTACTCTCCCTCAGGAGTCAACTCAGGCAGCACCTCTTCCAGGAAACCTTCCCTGACCCCGCTTGTCTGGAATTGGTGCTTCCGTGTTCCTATGGCTTCTGAGTTCCCTCCAGCAGAGCCGTGGGCATTCAAGATTGTAATTGTTGACTTGGCATCTCCTAAGTAGACCAGGCTCCGAGGAGAGGCAGGCACCTTGCCTGAGTCTGTCCTATCACCAGAGCCCAGCCCAGGACTTGACACCAAGCAGACACTCAGAAAATGCTGGTAGCACTGCAGTGCAATCTGCCGTAGGCACACTCCCCCACCTGACAGTGGCTCTCGCTTCCTCGTAGGGAGGCAGCTTCCATGGAGCGGAGGGAATGCCAGGACCCTGCCCAGACAGACGTGGGCCAGCCTCTGCACCGACAGCCAACGCGCAGATAGCAGAGCCCTCCACCGGGTAAGGACTGAGCCCCTCTCCACCTGGCCAACTGGCCTGGTCAGGTGACGCCCTGACCTAGGGAGCAAAGTGCAGCATCTCTGTCTCTGCGTTCCTTTGTTCTTCTCACCTGAAGCCAGGATGCGCAGGCCAGCCAGGGGTGACACAAGACAGAGCTCTTGTTCTTTTCCCACCTGGTGGCCCGCTAAGCTCACTTCTGGTTGCTGTACTCCCTGAATGCCAGTGTCAAGTTGCCTTGGGAATCTCAGATCTTTGCTCCTTCATCCCAGACCTTATGAAGTTGCGTTGCTAATGTGCTGCCTCGTGAGCCCGTTTCCCAAGGTGCGTTCCACGGAACACCAGTTCCTGGGGCCATGGTGATCCCAGAACCCAGGAAGCAGCAACTCACTGTTCTCCTTGCTGCGGGAGTTTCCAGAACTTTGACTGTGTGGAGGCGAGCACGGGAGCTAGCAGATCACGTTTCCCCCACATTTGCGATCAGATCACACAGACATCTTTGAAGACTCGGCTTCCTTGGCCCGTGCTCTGGGAATGGTTCCAAAGGCAGGAGAGAGCCCAGCCCAGGCTGTGCACCAGCGTCTACAGTCCGCCCGGGGTTTGAGTCCCAGCTGCTTGGTGCTCAGGCGTGCTTGTGGGCAAGTCACTGCGCCTCACTCTTCTCATCTGTATGAAAGCGATAGTTCAAACCCACCAGCCTTCCCGAGGGAGAAAGACGAGGCAACCTGTTCCAATAAAGAATCACAGCCTCGAACACCCTACCAGTGAGTCGGGATAGACACATTGGCCCTGGGTATTAATTGGCATATACTTCCCCTTAGGAAGTTCTGAGGATGAAATGCATTGATGCTCTTAGGGAGGGCGCCCTCGCCTACGGTGTTGTGTGTATAACCAAAGCCAACCAGACCTACTGCCATCAAGTTGGCCCCGACTCATAGTGACCATTGTTGGGGTTTCTGAGACTATAAACCTTCAGGAGCGTGGAGAGCCTCAATATGTAAAACATGTCCACATCAGGGAGCTCATGTGATCGCTCCAGGAAGCTTGGGCAGTGGCCGCTATCTCCTGCTTACAGATGCAGAAACTGAGGCTCCAGATCAGGAAGTAACTTGCCCAATGCCATCAGAAAAGAAAACAGGGTCAGGGACTTGAACCCCAATTCCCAGAATTCTGGCTCAGCTGAGTTGTTCTCTGCTTGAAGCTGCCCCACACCCCCTCCCACCTCAGCCTTCTGGGCCGGGAGGGCTGGGCCTCCCCGCCCAGACTTCCAGAGGAAATTTCATCTTACCTTTGGGGGTAGTTGCCAGCGTAGCCGCTTGTTCATTCCCTGCTTTGGTGACGTATGCATGTTTAATACAATGGAGACAGCGAACATCTCGGCCCGGGAGCCAGTCTCCAGAGTTGATCGTGGTGAACGAGGAGGGTGGGTTCGTCCACATCTGTTGTTGCTACTTGTTTAGTTTTACAAAAACCGGGGTCACACTAGAGCTGCTGTTTTGCCCCCTGCGATTGTTTGATTTAATGGGACTTCGGACGGTTTTCCCAGGCAAGAGGTAGTCCCTGCAGAACACCTGGGGGCCTCCCCGCTGCCCCCCAGCCCTCCACACTGCCCTCTCTCACAGCCTTTGTCCCGGCCTTCACAGCAGCAGAGGAGGTGGAGATGCCTGGTGTGTGATTTTGCCGGCTCGCTTGTTTATTGGGAGAAGATCAGCAAGCTGGGGGGCCCTGCCCTGTAGGAGTTTCCTGTTGGTTTTCAGGAACTCTGCCCCCCGGAGAGGGGAGGCCTGAGCCGGTTGGCCCCTCTTGCCAGGCAGTGAGGAGCAGGAAGCAGCAGGTCCTGCTTGTCTGAGATCAGAATTCCTCCTCGGTGCCAGGCACAGCTTGGAGGAAACCACCGAGGCCTGAGAGGTTTGGCCTCCTGTTGGGATGGACACAGACACACAGCATTAGGTTTGCCGGAGTCGGCTCCTTCCTGGCCCTTCAGGAACAGGCTGGCCCTGACTCAGTTTACCCAGCAGTATCTGGAGGCAACCTTGGCTGTGATCCCCCCTTAGATTGCTCTTTTCAGTTATCTGTCATGAGAGTGGGCAGGCAGGGAGGAAGGGGTTGGCCTGCCATGACCTTGTCCAAAGCTGCCCTCCAGGGGCCTGGAGGTAGGCGGGAAGGAGAGCTCTCGCTCTCGTTGGTGGAGCGGGAGAGTGTTGTGTGGGAAGGCCTTTGCAGCATGTGGGGGGGCAGGGGGGGCTGCTGATGCCAGGCCTCCCCTAGCGGTTCCCTCGGGTCCCCTCTCCCACTCCATCCTCCCCTGCTGGTCATGAAGTCCCATCTATTTCTCGGAACCCCTCTGTGTTTTCAGCTGCTCCTCCCTCCCCACAGAGCCCTCGCACCCGCAGGCTCCTAATGGGGGTCGCCCAGCCTGCGGCAGGAGGAGTCGTGTTCGTTTCCAGATGAGGAGACCAAGGCCCGCAGGGGCCACGTCTCATGCCTGGAGTTGCACAGTGTCTAGGTGCCAGGGCCAGAGCTTGGGTTCAGCGTCTGCCTTCGCAACCTGGGCCCCTTCCACCTCCCCTCCCCTTGCCTGCTGCAGCTGCTGCTCCCGACTCAGGGTGAGGGGCCATGCGTGTCACCTGGGCAGTGGGTTTAAAATGCGGTTTCCCAGAGTCAGCTCTTCGAAGCAGCCCCCAAGCAGCGGTGACACAGGTGGTTTGCAGATCCCCGGGCAAACTACTGTCCAGGAGTGATTCGCTCAGCTCTGGCCCCCACCTCTGACAAACAATCCCAAGGCCTGGGCCCTTGGATCGCATGCCTGTTTTTAGTGAACTCTCTCTGAGTGTGTGTGTGTGTCTCGCTTAGTCTTTCCATCTCCAGGTTGTGTAGAGCTGAGGTTTCCAAAAGAGCTGTTACTCCCTGCCACAACCATTCCCTGCTTCCTGGCTGTCTTTCCCAAAGTGTTTCTGCCCCATCTTCTGTCTCGGAATGAGTTCGTCTGTGTTTAAACATCATCTCTCAAGGGCTCTAAACCTCAAAATTGAAGAGCCTGCTGCAGTATAGCTCATGCCTAGAGCGACATTCCATACTGGAGTAAAATTCCACCTCTTCCGTATGCCACTCGGAGGCCCTGCTGCCAGGCCCCGGCCTCTGAAGAAGACAGGGGTGGGTGGAGTGGGGGGTCATGGCATGGGGGTCGGCCATTGCATCTTCCTCTGGCTCCGTGTAAAAGGGCTCCTGTGGGCAACCCCACTCCAGCCCAGAGTTGGGCAGCACTAGGTGGATCCCCAGGACAAGATCCCCTCAGCCCTTGGCCTCAGCTGGCTGGGCGAGGGTCCCCTGGGACTGGGTGGAGGATGTGCCTGCAGCCGCTCTAGACAACTGTTCCCATTTCGTAACCTGTCTAGAAGGCAGCTGGGGAGCTCAGAGCAGATCAAGACCTGCCTTCAAGGATCCCCCCCACCCCATGTCTTTACCCCCATTGGCCCACACCTGACACCTGCCTCCCAGGCACAAACCTTCCCATCCTTCAAGCTGTACCTGAGAGACCAGAGGCATCCAAACATGACTGGCCAGGGCCCTCTGCAGAAACCTCTTTTTCCTGAACCCCAGAGGAAACGGGAGGGGGCTGGTGGAGGTGGTGGGCTTCGGGCTCTGGCTGCCCAAGTACACCTGAGAGACCTGCTTGCCTTCGAGGCGATAGCACACTAGGTGGATCCTCCCACCATCTCCTAGCCAGGTGGCCTTGGGCAAGTCACCACCTGTAGGCCTCAGCTTCTACACTTTTACAGCCCACCTTCATCCTAACGGCCTCCCTCCCACAGCCCTGCCTGCTACATGGCAGGCATTGTGCCACAGTCTTACCCAGTCCTTCTGACACCCTCCAAGGAGTGAACTCATCTGTTTTACGGATGCAGACCCTGGAGCTTGGGAGGCCAAGTGGCTTTCTCAGCTCCCACTGGAAGCACCTCGAAGGGCTCCCATCCCGGTTAGGCTGGAGGTTGGGAGCTCAGGCAGAAGAGGTACAGGCCCAGCCTTGGGGTTCAGGACCTGGGTTCTCTAATATCAGCCCAGTGGGTGCGGGGAGACCCCGAGCCTTGCCTGCTCTCTCTGTGTGCTTGGCTGGGGGAGCATGCAGAAAGCCCCAGGTGGGCCACCCATCTCCCTCAGCCACCTGGAAGGTAGGGCCTGCCCTTGTCGATTTGCAGGAGGATGAACCTGTTTGGGAGGCCCAGCCCAGATAGGAGAGAGTGCAGAACTGAAACTGCCTGCCCCCCTCTTCCTTCCCCCATAGAGGGTGTGCCAGGGAGTGCCAAGCCAGGCACCACCCCTGACTCACCCCAGCTGGGTATGGGTGTAGGAGCCTACAGGACAGTATCACACTGTGGCCCCCTCTCTGGCCCTGGGAACAGAGGAAGCACGTGGCCCGGGTGCGCTGACCGTGGAGCAGATTCACAGGCCCAACACCCTCCCAGGAGGGGGCCTGTGACCCAGTGTCCTCCTCAGGCTTCTTGGGAAAGGCCCTTCCCCCTGCCTGGGACA
>NW_022103919.1:3851141-3852703 GCF_000313985.2 Echinops telfairi
CACACACACACACACACACACACACACACACACACGCCTGTCCGCGGCTGCCTCTCAGGTATGGGAACCACAGCAGTTCTCCGTAGGCCAGTGTGAAGGCTGGGGTAGGCTCAGGTGGTGGTCTTCCTGGACAGGGGCAGGAAGCGACGTCTCTGACTCCCTCCCCTGCCAGTAAGACGCATCAGTAACGTGGGTGCAGTGCACCACCTTGGGCGTGATCGTGAGGGCAAGCTGCCAGCTCACCAGCTGCTGTCTTCCCGTGGACCCGAGCTTGGGAAGGACTCCAGAAGTTCGAGGCTCTCCTAGTCTAGTCTGCGAGCCCAGGAAGTCCCGGGTGCCTCTGGATGGGCTGGGCCTGCTGGGAGGCTTCTGTGCCTGCAGCTTGGGTCTCTGCCAGCGCTGTTTTCCTACCTATCCCCTTGGCGTGAGGGAGTGTCTTTGTTGGCAGGTAGGGTTGTGGGAACCATACGGAGACTCTGGGCCAGGCATATATGACACATAGGCCATCTCCCCATGGCTTCCTGTGAGGTGGGTGTTGTCACATTTCCAACTTACAGGTGAGAACGGCGGCCCAGTAAGGAAAAGTTGATCCCTCAAGGGCCACATTAAGGAAGCGGTGGAGCTGGCATCTGAGTCGCTGTGACTCAGGAGTCTGAACTCTTACCCACTCTGGGGTGGCCTCCATTACCACCCTGTGAAAGAGGGTGTGCTGTTTGAGTGGTTCTGGGAGGAACAGGAATAGCCCTTTCCTACCTTATTATAATCCTTAGAAACTGCGCTCAAGGGAAGGGCTCCGATCTTTCCCAAGTGTTTGTTCCTACTGACAGAAAGAACCTAACATGACAGGAGAAGACGTGACGTAGACGGCACCCTACAAACATGCCTCTCCTCAGGCCTGAAGTACGGGGCGGTGCTGCTCTCACACCTGGGGCCCCCGCTGAGTGGACCCTAGCCTTCCAGAACAATGTGTGCTTCTTGTAGTAGTTTTTAAAAGAAAGGGCTCATACGTTTTATATACTGTCCAGCATCTTGGCTTTTCTTTTTTTTTTTTTAACATCAAAGCATCCTGGATATTTTACAGTTGACTATAAAAGAATCTTGGATGTCTTTTGGGTCAGTATCTACAGATCTAGGACATGGTGCTGCCCTAAGGTTCCATTGAATCGGTTCCCACTCCTACCTACCCTGTGCCTGGTCCTGCACCATCCTCTCAATCGTTTTGCTGGGACCCCGGGGAGCAGCCACTGTGCCCATCCCTCCTGCCGAGGGCCTCCTTCTGTTTTGCTGCCCTTCGACTTTACCAAGCGCGGAGTCCTTCTCCAGGGACTGGTCTCTCCTGACCACATGTCCATGAGATACCACTTCTAAGGAGCATTCTGCCTGCACTTCTTCCAAGACAGATTTGTGTGTTCTTTTGGCAGTTCACGGTAGTTTCAATATTCAATCTAGGAAATAGCGCCATTGTTTTATCTTAATTGCAAAACAGAAGCTTTAGTTCAATAATTTGCCCGAGATCTTGAAATTATTTCTTGAACTGGATTATGTTGGGGTTTTTAATAAAT
>NW_022103919.1:3853870-3877987 GCF_000313985.2 Echinops telfairi
GAACCTCTATAGAGGGCTGCTGTGAGTCAGCGTCAACTTAGTTGGCATTGCATCTTTTGGAGGGGTCATGAGCCCTCCAGCCTTGTCATCGGGACCTGGTTCTGCTTTTCCACTCCCTACCCCCATGCTGCCTCTTAGGAAAGGTCTTGCCTGCAGTTCACACTGGCCTGCATCTCCTTGGGGCAGGACGTGGCCGGGCAGCCGTGGCTGGGTCTCCACCTTCTGCTCTGTCTTTGTAGGAGCAGGCTGGGTAGCAGGAGCTGGGTCTGCTGCCCTGATCACCAGCATAGTGGCTGCCATCGGCCCCAGGCCTACGGCAAAAACGAAAGGAAATGGGTGGTTGCTTTTTGTAAATTTTTCATGACGAAGTAGTTGAAGCACACAGATGAAAGACTACAACAAATACCTTTGTAGCCAGAGCTCAGGTTTGTCAGACTATAATGTGTGCCTCGTGCGTGTGTGTAAACCATTTCCTATATAATTGACACCTCTTCCCCAATTCTACTTTCTTCCCGTTTCAGAGGAAACTTCTCTTGATTTTGGTGATTTCCAAATATATGTTTAATACCTCCACGGCTATACAGAAAACTGTCTCTGGGTGTCTTTGTATAGTTCTGTTTGGGGAGGCGGGTTCAGCACTGATTTTTGAGGTTCATTCTTGCTGTTGACAGTCTGAGCTCAAGTTCATGAACTTGCATCGTTTTCGAGCCTCGTGGTATGACTAGGACAATTTCTTCTATCTTTGTCCCTGTTGATGTCCCTTTGTCCCTGTCTTGTATCTTTGTCCGTTTTCTGATGTGTTTGTGACTTCTTGTACATATATGAAGAGACTCTTAAGGTATATACCGAGCAGAGAAATTACTGAGTCTCGTAGGGTTTGTGCACCCTAACCCCTCATCCAGGAATCCAACATTTTTCTCAAGTGGAGGGGATAAAAGTATATCTGATTGTTTTAATATGCATTCCCAAATTACTAATAAGGCTACCAGTGGTTTCATACGTGCATTTCCATGTGCGTTTCCCGTGTATTGCCAAGTGCTGTATTTTGCCCCCCTCCTTAAAATTAGTACTTTCTCATATTTTTAGGAGTTCTTTAGTATGCCTGGATATGAATTCCTTGGTGGTTATGCCCATTGTGAATTACCTCCTGGTCACTGATGCCTTTTTGCTTGTTTATGGTGTCTCCAGAGGACATACTTTTAAAATGTTAGGCGGTCGATAATATCAATCTTTTCCTGTAAGGGCTTGTACTTTTTAAAGTAAGAAACGGTTTCTTATTTGGGAGACATTAAGACAGTCTCTTGGATTTCCCGGTCAGCGTTTCCAAGTGTTGCCTCTGTCTTTAATTCACTGGTATCTGTTTACCCATAAGAAGGAGAGGGGGCCTTCTTTTCCTGTGACTAACCGGGGACCAGCACCGTTTATGGAAGACCCCTTTCCCCTCCTGTCCTGCAAAGCCCTGTAGTAAATTTCCAGAACTGTGAAGGTCTCTTTTCTGGGCCGTCTCCTCTTGACTCATCCAGAAGGTAAGAAAGGTGAGGTCAGGTCTCTTCCTGACTCATCAGTAATTCCACCTAGCCTTGTGTCAACACGACACTGTCTAAATTCAAATCGCTTTAGGATGTCTCATGTCTCAGTGTCTGATAGGTGCCTCCTTCCTCCTTATTCTTCCAAATTGCCCTAGCTATTTTTTTAAAACTTTTTATTGTGAGTGAGATAGGAGTTTATCTTTCAGCTCATTAGATGTTCCAATGGCTTGCCCTGTTCCACCCCCTCTCTCTTTTTTGGCCCTCCTCCCTCTTGTAGGGTCTTACCTGCCCCCTCACCCAGGCCAATACTGTCTGCCCTTTAGTGGACAGGACACGTTGCGGCTCCAGAGCCAGAGACAGGCACGGAAGCAAAGCTGTACGTTTCTGAAGGATATTATTCAGGTCATGGCGATTTCATTTGTTTGTGAAAAGTGGCGAAGGGAGACGTCAGACAGTGTAAGACTTGACAAAATAATAATAATTCAGAAGTTGTCACGGGTTTGTGAGGGCGGTGGGGTTGGGAGGGAGAAGAGAAAATGAGGAGTTGATTCCAAGGGCTCAAGTAGAAAGAAAATGTTTTGAGAATGATGGTGGCAACGGGTGTACCAGTGTGCTTGACACCGTGGATGGATGGATGAATTGTGAAGAGTTGTACAAGCGCCCAATAAAATGATTAATAGATACATATGGCTCTCAAATAATTTTTAAATTGTGTGAGGAGCAGAGCGAGCTCTTCTGTCTCAAAAGCTTGCCAACCCCTGGTCTACCTGTGACTTCCCTTTGCCTCCCAACTCTCATAGGCACCAAAGCCTGGTTCTTTGGGCAGGAAAGCCTTTGTCTTGATTTGACGTGTTAGGTGTGGTCTCACCCCATGTGTGTCCTTTTGCGAGGCACTCACTGCGCTCAGCGTAAGGCCCCCCCCAAACCCAGCCATGTCCCGAGGTGCCTCACGGCCTCGGCATTGCCCTGTAATGATGTGTGTGCCGTAGTGCCCCGAGGTGTGCATGGACCAACTAGTGTAGTCAGCCGCTGACAGGCGCCAAGGCCGTTCTCAGCTTCCTACTACTGTGAATAGTGCTACTGCGGTGAACATGGATGTGCAGATATCCGTCTGTCCATTCATCCGTCTGCGTGGAGTCCCTTGTTTCTTTAGCGTATGTACACATAGAGGAATTGCTGGGTCATGCTTCAGTATGTCTGCTCCCAGGTGTCGAGGAAGGAAGCCCCATACACTTTGCACCGTGGCTGTGTAGGCTTGCAGTCCCGCCACCCCCTCCCCAGCATTGGTGCTCTTTGGGGCTTTGTTTTAACTTTGCTATCAAAGCTGAGGCGAGGCGAGGCGGTATGGCTCATCGTTGTTTTGATTGCCATCTGAAATGACTAGCCATCTCAAGCGTGGCTTCCTTTGCCTGGCCACCTGGCTGTCTTTGGTGAACCGTCTGTGCATGTCCCCTGCCCATTTTTAGAGTGGATTTTTCGTCTTTTCCTTGTTGGGGCGGCGCAGCTTTCTATAGATTCCTGAGATTAGTCCCTGGTCCCACACATCACTGCCAAGAACGTCTCCTCAGGCTGTGGCTTCTCTTCTGCTCCTTGCGATGACGTCTTTCGATGCTGAGGAGGCCCCAGTCACCTCTGGACTTCTGTATGTGTGTGCGTTTTATTACGTCTGAGGGTAAGCTTAGCTAGTTTGTAGCTAGCTTGTCCCTATTTTTACAGTGATGATCTGGGGTTTGCATGTAGGTCTTTGATCCATTTTGAGTTCGTTCATGCTTGGGGGTGGGGGGTATGGATCCTGTTTCCGTCTTCTGCAAATGGAAATCTAGCTGTACCAGCACCGTGTGTTGAAGAGAGTCCTCTCTCTCTTCCTTATAGATTGTGTGTCTCCCCTTTGTCCAAGATCAGTTGTCTGTATGTAGATGCATGATTTCTGGATGCCCTACTCTTCCCCAGTGGCCTACATATCTCGGTGGTCCCAGGACTGGGCTGTTTGGACCACTGTGGCCGTGTAGTAGATTGTGAGGTTGGGGAGTGAGAGAGAGGCCTCCTCCATTGCCTTTCTCTTAGCTCTTCTCCATCCTTTGAAACAGCATTTTTTTTAAATCCCTTTTTAAAAATTACTTGAATAACATATGCTTATAATAGAAAGATAGAAGTAAGTTTGAGGTGACAATCACTATTAAAAAGAAGCCGGCTTAGATACCAAGAGCTCAAGTAGAAAGCAAATGTTCTGAGAATGATGATGGCAACAAATGTACAAATGTGCTTGACATCATGGGTGGATGGATGGATGGATTGTGATAAGAGTTGTGCGAGCCCCCAATAAAATGATTAAATTTAAAAAGAAAGAAAGAAACCGGCCTACTCTCACTGCTAAGACTCTTCCAGAGAGAGAGAGAGTGTGTGTGTGTGCGCGGCGCGCGCGCCTTCATTAATGGTGCAGGTACAGCCATGCTAGTTGTGTCACCGCCTTGGAAGACGTGCACCCCGAGTGCTCCTTGGCGGCCAGGATGGCAAGATACGTCATCTCACGTACTTAGCAGGGAAGACCAGTCCTGGAACAGCGCTTCCTGCTCGGTAAAGTGGAGGGGCGGCGAAAAAGAGGGAGACCCTTGAGAAGATAGATTGACACGGTGGCTGCAGCAATGGATGGTGTTGTTCTGTTGTGCGTGGGTTCAGAACCAACCCGACAGCCGCTGACGACAGCAACTTTGCACGTTCTTAATACCAGTGAGTGTGTTCATTGTTGCATCAGTTCCATTATTTGGCAATACTTAGCCGCTCACCCTGTCTAGATGGGCGCTCTCCGTTTGCCCTGGGAATAAACAATGCTGTGGCAGACTTTCCTGTAGTGGATTCTTTCTCCGAGTTTCCCCCCCTTTCCTCAGACTTCCTCTCTTTTTCAGACTCTTCTCAGTTCAGCAGGACTGTCACACCTGTCTTTTGGCCTTTGCCCAAGGGCCCTGAGACGAATCTGAAATCACCCGTGTCCTGCTGTGCACCCAGGCACCCTTTGCGGTCTCTGGCCCACCACCTCCGGTGTTTTTCTTGGGGAGAGTCCGGAGTCTCCCACTTCAAAGCCAAACCCACAGCCATCGTGTTGAGATGGACTCATTGCGATGGTCTAGCACGGAGCAGAACTGCTCCTTGTGGTTTCCGAGACTGGTTCTTCATGGGGACAGCCAGCCACATCTCCCACAGAGCAGCTGGTGAATTTGAACTGCCAGCCTAGCGCTTAGCAACCTCAGGCCTGATCCGCTGGCCACCCGAGCTCCCTGGTGAGTGCTCCTTCCTGACCTCTGAGAGGCGCCCAGGAGTGCGGGTGGTGTAGTGGGTCATGTGTTTGCTACCAACCAGTTGGAAACCACCCACCACTGTGGGAAGAAGATAGGAGGCATGCCTGCCACGGAAAGGGGCGGTTCTAGCTGACCTGTAGGGTCTGCATGGGTCAGAACTGACTCCTCGGCCCTGAGGACCAGCAGGAGGAGGAGCGGGAGGGCACCGGAGAATGGATGTAGGAGTTCTGGAAGGAGAAGTAGCTAGACAGGATCCGCGAGGAAGAAGTCAGATGCCCTTTTTCCAGCCACCCTGGTCTCACCCACGTTGCTTCTAGTCAATATCCGCTCCAAATGGTCCATCTCTTGGAGCAGAGACCTGACCTCACCCGACTGACTTCCTGCACCCTCCTGAAGCTGCCAAGTCCAATCCCCACCCCCCTGAGCTGTGTTTAGATTAAGTCCTATTGTTGTGTTGCCCGCCTTGGGGCAGATTCCATCTCCTAGCGACCCAGGACAGAGGAGAACCATCCCTTGCTGTAATCTTTATGGCAACAAATCTTCCAGTCTTTTCTCCTGCAGAGCCACGGGGCTTTAAAGTGCCCAGCACTTCACCACTTTAGCAAGGGCATCTTGTCAGTGTCTCACTGTTGTTGCCTTTCATTGCACAGGCAAAACACGCTGGCAAAAATATCAGCCAGCATTTCCGTGTTAGATTTCTGTCTTCTCCTCTCACTGCAAGTGTCACCGGCTCTGAGTGCAGGGAGGTGAAGGGTTAGGAAAATGGGGTCATAGTCATTTGGCATGGTTTGGTTTCCCACTTGTGTTCCAAAATGGTAACAGATGCAGTCACCGCCATGCTTCTGCCACACCATAGTGGCTTCTCTGCTGTGCTAGGAGGTGCTGCTGTGCCCACCTCTTGTGCCGCCACCCCCACTCCGTCTTTCCCAGGGGCCAGTGACCCAGGTTCTCCTTCCCTTGGCGTGTCCTTCCTCTGCCTGTGCGCATTTGTCACTCACTCACTCGTCAGGAACCCGCTGGAGACCAGAAGGCTTGGGGAGGGCTTGCCCTCCACACCCTCCGCTTCCCCCCACCCCCAGGCCCTGGCACTGAGCCTGCCACACGCTGTGCCCAGTGTTCCCAGCCCTGGCCTAGCACTCTGGAGGCAGGGCCTGTCTCTAAGCCTTATTTCACCCGTGGGGAACTAAGCCTGGGAGATGTGAAGTCACCTGCTCCTTTCTCTGCTAGTGGGCGACAGAGACCTCCTTGAGCGCTGGCCTGTGCTTCCACCTCCAGGCATGCTCCCCCTGCTCGGGGTCCCCCCAACGAAAGTGGTTTGGGAAGCCCCATTTCTGTCATCTTGCTCTCCTGAGAGCTAGGTGGGGCATCTGTTACTGTCCCCATTTTATGGATGGGAAGGCCAGGGTGCCAATAGGGGAAGGTGACCCAGCTCCCAGACAGTGCCTCTTTGCACCGAGCTGCATGCAAGAACAGTCAGGACAGGGGGCACCTGTGGTGGTGGCTTTGGGGCCAGAGCCCTGCTGTCCGTCCTGGGGTGGGGGTTGCTGCAGCGTCTCAGGGAGGGTGGAGTCTGGGTGGGACAGGCCCACCCTTTGGTACTTAGGCCCACCTTTTATAAAATGTGGGCATGTCTACGACATAGTCTCCATTTTCTCAGATGGGGGAAACTGAGGCCTTGAGTGGGAAGCCATTGAGCCCCTCTGCTAGGAGGCAGTGCTGACGTGAAAGCAAATCCAGGGGGGACAAATGCACTGTCCAGCAAGAAGCCCCCCCCACCTTCCTGTGCTTCCTGCCCGCAGCCAGGGGTACCTCATGGATAGCTGTCTTCATACCCCCTTCCCTTTACAGACACACGATTTCTTCCCCGAGCCTCAGTTTTCTCACCTATGAAATAGGACGGTACGTTGGCCATCTCTGAGCTTGTTGGAAGGTTCTGGGCTTAGCAGGTGCATTGTCATTCCCTAAATGGGGAGCTCATGCAGAGGGGCTCACTGCGTGTCACCCTGCTTCTGGCTGGGTCCTTGCACTAGTGACTGGCACTCCCACCTGTGGGGATGCATTTCCTTCCTCAGGGTCCCCAAGGTTGGGCAGGAACAGGGAGGGGCCCAGAACTTCAGCTTCCTCCCTCAGTGCCACATCCCCCTGGAACCTGACTCTGCCCCTCTTCCACACCACACCCTGCGGTGGTATCCTGCCCTCCCCTCCCCTCAGGTGCTCAGGATTTATTGACCACTTGCCCTCTGCGTTCAGGAGCCTTCATGACGAGTGGTTAGTGTTGGGCTGCGATCTGCAAGATCAGCAGTTCAAAATCACCAGCTGTTTAAAGGGGAAGGACAGAGCTTTCTACTTCAGTGAAGAGTGACCTGACCGTCTGAGAACCTCCCGGGCAGGTCTGCCCTGTCCTGTAGTGACCCGGTGAGTGGGCACCGACTCCATGGCAGGGAGTTTGGGTTTAGGTTTTGCATGCAGTACCTTCTTATCATCAGGGAGCAGCTGCTTGCCCCAGGTGATATGCCTTAAAAGGCCTCTCCTCCACTAGGGCCCCACCCCACCCCCCAAGTGTGACAGCCACTGACTTCCCAGCAGACCTGGGAGTTAGCCTCTGGGTTTATATGCTAAGAGCTTGAGGCTGAGAGCCAGGGAGGAGCTGGCTCGGGCACGCAGTGAAGTCACAGGTCTCTAGCTTGTCTGCGCTTATTATCACTCTGCTATCACTCTGCGGGCTTCCCTCCCTCATTCTTGCAAGGGCCACCTTGCGCTGGGAGGCAGACACCTGGCCTTTTCCTCTTGGGACCTGGCTGGGGGCTGGGGACCCTTCTGTGATTGATATTCCTGAGGACTAAAGCCTTGGCTTTGGTATCTGCACACCTTCCTGATTTGCCCCGGCATCTCATCCAGGAGAGAGGCGGTGAGATGGCACATGGGTGTAGCTAGAGGATCCCAGCCCTGCTGTGTCTCAGCTTTGTATACTGGCGCCGTTCTTCACCTCTCTGGGCCCCCCCATGCCCCCTTGCCCGGTGGGAGTTGTGGCAGCGCTGCCCTGAGAAGTCCCCAGGCTCTGCAGGTTCAGGGTTAGCCCAGGGTCCAGGTGCATTGCCCTCACCAATGGGAAGTGGAATGGTAGAAGCCCTTCTGCTTCGGATCCATTTCCTGACCTCTGCCTCAACGCTAGCCCCCACTGCCCCAGTGAACGAGGTGGTCTCCTCTGTGGGCCCTTCCCAGCAGAGCTAAGCCTGTCCTGCTGTCACCATGACTACCCATCCCAGCACAGGTCCAGCTCCCTGTGTCACTCCCACACCCCCACTGGGGCCTGGCCGAGGGGCAGGGGCAGGTGCACCCAGGAGAATGGACTGTTCCCGCACTCAGGCAAGTTGTATCCCAGGGGTGCTTGTGGTCGTGTCCCACCTCGGAGCCAGAGGGAGTCAGGGTCGGGAAGACAGCAGGGGCCCAGAGGTGACTGACTCCTCACTGTGAGGGAATGGGCTGCTCCCTGTGTCACACACACACACACACACATCCACACTCACACTCGTACACACACACACATACTCATGTGAGCATACACACACGCGAGCACACATAAACACACACATACGCACGCACATACATACACATACACACTCACACACATGTACACTCACATACACATACTCTCACACATACACACATACCACACACATGCATTCTCACACACACACACACACCTCTGCTCCCCCTCCCTCCTCCGCTGAGATGAGTGAACTTGTGACCACATCCTGTCTGGTCATAAACTACCCCCACCCCAAATGTTTGGCGTCCTGCCTGTGATGGCCTGGCCGTCTCCTGCAGGGACTCCCGGACAGGCTGTTGCATGCCTCAGGCTGGCTCCTCTGGGCCACCCCTCCCTTCTGGCCTCATCCTCAGGCCTCCACCCCTGAGCCAGGAAGTGAGGGAAGGCGCCTTTCCTCTGGGCTGGAGGCGGGCTTTGTGATTCAGCAGCCCCCCACCCCAGTGCCACTTTTCCAGGAGTGTGGGTGGTGAGGAGCCAGTTGGTCATTAGAGGGCCTGAGGCTTTCCTGGGGGGTGGACAGAAGGCCTGGCCTCACCAGGAGGGCCGTCCCTTGGGTGGGAGCCACCAGCCTAGGGCGGTAGTGGTGTCTGCTGGCCCCTCAGTGACCTGAACTTTGGTAACCCTGGGAGGGGGCAGGGAGGCCCAACTTCTGTGCCTGGTTTCTCTCCGCCCCACCTGTGTGCCTGTAGGGCTAAACTCTGCCCCCGCACAGCAGGGAGCACGTGGACTTGGCCTTGGAGAAACGGCTCCGCCCCTCCTAGCAGAGTGACATGAAGACAGCCCCTGCCCCCTGGGGCAAGCACTGAGCCTGCTGATTGGCACTGACCCCAGTGGGCGCTTGGCAAAATGTGTGGCAGCCACCACCTATGTTAAGTACTTGTTTCCACCTCCCTGGGCTCCGTCGGTCCAGGTCCAGAGCTGTCCCAGCCTTCTTAGAAAAGCTGGGGATGGATGGGCAGTGCTTAGCATTTGTAGGAGGTCCTCTTTCCTGAAAGGTTAGTTACCATTGGCAGTACGACTAGTATCAGTCATCAAAATACAGTGGCCCGTCCAGTGCCAAAGCCCAGGCACACTGCCTCCTCCTCTCCCCCAGAGAGCCAGGCATTTGACAAAGCCCAGCTTCTTAAAGTGCTACACTCTAGCCCACGAAATAGGATGTCTTGTAAAACCACAACCTTATTTTTTTAATACACAGAAAAAAGATTAGACGGCTATTAAACCCAAACCAAACTCCCTGCCTTCAAGTCACAGGGCCCTCTAGGGCAGGCAGAAGGACCCCTGTGAGTTCCTCAGGCTGTAACTGGTGACAGGAGAAAGCCTCGTCCTCCCCCGCCTCCCGCAGAGCGCCTGGTGGATCAGAACCGCTGACCTTGTACAGGCTAGTCCAGCCCAGCTCGCGGCCACCACACCACCAGGGCTCCTCAGAGGGGTGACTCACCCTAGACTGTGTTTACAGGGACTTTCTTTGATTGTCCTGGGGCTTCTGCAAGCCTTTCAGAGAGTTCCGTGACCATGTACGCCCTCGGCCTCCGGAACAGAACGCCTCACCTGCGGTGGAGGCGGTCCAGGCGGATGTGATTCCCTCCTCCGTGTTTGTCCTGCCGCACCCCTCCTGGCTGTCACTGGCTGGAGGCATTCTGAATGCGGCTTCCCTCTCAGTGTTCCCCAGCTTGGCCACGCAATCCAATCCCTGAACCCACGCGATACAAGTCCACTGGAGACCTCTGCTGACTCTCAGTGTTGTCTGTGTACAGCCACACTCATCGTTTCATCCTGCGCAGGGCCAGGGGTCATCTGGGGTTGGGGTGGAGAGCGGTCTTACTTCCTAATCTGCTTCTGTTTGGCTCACTCCCCTAGGCGCCCATCCTGACAGCCCTGTGTTTGTCTGTCCAGTCCCATGCCCCCGAAGCCTAGCACCCACGCCCAGGTAGACTTTTCTCAAAAGTCATTCTCGTTTCACCCGCTCGCCTGCAGTTTGCTTCTCTCGGGTGGTGTGGAAATCCCCTCGGGCCCCTGGTAAGGGTGGGCGGGGTCGGACTGGATGTCTGCATCCTGTTCCCGGGTGGACTGGGAGTTACAAACAAGACCTGCGGGCACTCTGATCACAAATAGGAAGGGCTTGAAAGGCAGGAATTCCCGAATGGGCTTCCTGGAAGAGCCCCAGATTCTAGTGTGAGGGCCGGCGGGCTGGGAGAACCAGGAGGCCGCCTTCTGACCCGCCTGTGTGGACCCAACTTCCCAGCACGCCTTGATCTGCTACATGGAGACACCTCTCACTGCCCCCAGCCCTCCAGCCCCCCATGGTTTGTGGTGAAGGGCAAGGCTAGGACTCTCAGCGGTCTCCCTTCCCTGACCACGGGTTCCCCAGAAAGCCAGGCCGCTCCGTGGTAACCTGTGCTTGTGGGTCCCTTTCAGGGTGAACCATGATTCCAGTGACGGAGCTCCGCTACTTTGCGGACACGCAGCCCGCGTACCGGATTCTGAAACCATGGTGGGACGTGTTCACCGACTACATCTCCATCGTCATGCTGATGATTGCCGTTTTCGGTGGGACGCTGCAGGTCACCCAGGACAAGATGATCTGCCTGCCTTGTAAGTGGGTCACCAAGGATTCCTGCAATGACTCATTCCGGGGCTGGGCAGCCCCCAGCCTGGAACCCACATACCCCAATGCGACAATCCTGCCCACCCCTGACACCGGCCCCACAGGCATCAGGTACGACCTGGACCGGCACCAGTACAACTATGTGGATGCCGTGTGCTATGAGAATCGGCTCCACTGGTTCGCCAAGTACTTCCCCTACCTGGTGCTCCTGCACACCCTCATCTTCCTGGCCTGCAGCAACTTCTGGTTCAAGTTCCCACGTACCAGCTCGAAGCTGGAGCACTTCGTGTCCATCCTGCTCAAGTGCTTCGACTCGCCCTGGACCACGCGAGCACTGTCCGAGACCGTGGTGGAGGAGAGCGACCCCAAACCGGCCTTCAGCAAGATGAATGGCTCCATGGACAAGAAGTCCTCCACGGTCAGCGAGGACGTGGAGGCCACCGTGCCCATGCTGCAGCGGACAAAGTCGCGCATCGAGCAAGGCATCGTGGACCGCTCGGAGACGGGCGTGCTGGACAAGAAGGAGGGGGAGCAGGCCAAGGCGCTGTTTGAGAAGGTGAAGAAGTTCCGGACCCACGTGGAGGAAGGAGACATCGTGTACCGCCTGTACATGCGGCAGACCATCATCAAGGTGATCAAGTTCATCCTCATCATCTGCTACACCGTCTACTACGTGCACAACATCAAGTTCGACGTGGACTGCACCGTGGACATAGAGAGCCTGACAGGCTACCGCACCTACCGCTGTGCCCACCCGCTCGCCACCCTCTTCAAGATCCTGGCCTCCTTCTACATCAGCCTGGTCATCTTCTACGGCCTCATCTGCATGTACACGCTGTGGTGGATGCTGCGGCGCTCCCTCAAGAAGTACTCGTTCGAGTCCATCCGCGAGGAGAGCAGCTATAGTGACATCCCCGATGTCAAGAATGACTTCGCCTTCATGCTGCACCTCATTGACCAGTACGACCCGCTCTACTCGAAGCGCTTCGCCGTCTTCCTGTCGGAGGTGAGTGAGAACAAGCTGCGGCAGCTGAACCTCAACAACGAGTGGACGCTGGACAAGCTGCGGCAGCGGCTCACCAAGAATGCGCAGGACAAGCTGGAGCTGCACCTGTTCATGCTCAGTGGCATCCCTGACACGGTGTTCGACCTGGTGGAGCTGGAGGTGCTGAAGCTGGAGCTGATCCCCGACGTGACCATCCCGCCCAGCATCGCCCAGCTCACGGGCCTCAAGGAGCTGTGGCTGTACCACACGGCGGCCAAGATCGAGGCTCCCGCCCTGGCCTTCCTCCGCGAGAACCTGCGGGCCCTGCATATCAAGTTCACCGACATCAAAGAGATCCCGCTGTGGATCTACAGCCTGAAGACCCTGGAGGAGCTGCACCTGACCGGCAACCTGAGCGCTGAGAACAACCGCTACATCGTCATCGATGGGCTGCGGGAGCTCAAGCGCCTCAAGGTGCTGCGGCTCAAGAGCAACCTGAGCAAGCTGCCCCAGGTGGTCACAGATGTGGGGGTGCACCTGCAGAAACTGTCCGTCAACAACGAGGGCACCAAGCTCATCGTCCTCAACAGCCTCAAGAAGATGGTGAACCTGACGGAGCTGGAGCTGATCCGCTGTGACCTGGAGCGCATCCCCCACTCCATCTTCAGCCTCCACAACCTGCAGGAGATCGACCTGAAGGACAACAACCTCAAGACCATCGAGGAGATCATCAGCTTCCAGCACCTGCACCGCCTCACCTGCCTTAAGCTGTGGTACAACCACATCGCCTACATCCCCATCCAGATCGGCAACCTCACCAACCTCGAGCGCCTCTACCTGAACCGCAACAAGATCGAGAAGATCCCCACCCAGCTCTTCTACTGCCGCAAGCTGCGCTACCTGGACCTCAGCCACAACAACCTGACCTTCCTCCCCGCCGACATCGGCCTCCTGCAGAACCTGCAGAATCTGGCCGTCACGGCCAATCGGGTGAGTGACCTGGCCACCGCCCACCGCAGGGGCTGGCGAGGGAGACTGCTCGGGACTCTCTGGTGCCCGGTGGCTCCAGACTCTGCACCTGTGGTTCTCCGAACCGCCCAGGAAGGAATTTGCTCAAAACACACACTCCGCGGTCCCACCCCAGGCCTGCTGAATCACACTCCGTGGTTGGGCGCCCCAGTCATTCTGAGTCTTTGCCATAGAATGCTACATAGTTGTCCTGGCCGAGGGAGGGCTGCCAGCAGGGATGGTGTGGGCTGCTGGGCCCCCCCCACCAACCTGCCCTTGGAGCCATGATCCCAGGATGTGCATGTGCGGAGGACCCTGCGGATCCTTCTCTCTCTCTGGGTTTGGAAAGGAGGAGCCAGGCCGGAGCTTGGAGGCTAGCTTCCTCTGCTTGCCCCCAGCTGGGTTTGGAGGCCTGGGGCCAGCAGAGCTGGGGAAACTAGGCCGCCGGGCTTGCTGAAGTGAAGTCAGGTGGTGTCTGCAGCTGGTGAAGAGCAGAGTTCGCGTGGGGGGCTGCTCTTTGGTCACCTGCCTTGCTGGAGAACCAGCGGCAAATCACTGAGGCGACTTGGGAAGGTGAGGGGAGGCCGTACCTGCAAAACCACTGGTGGCAGCCCCACCTGGCTTCTGCCCAGCCAAGGGTGAAGCCACAGCTGGAAAGGCCCCTCGCCAGAGGGAGGCAGGTGCAGTGAAGGGCAGGTTCTCCTATGGCTCTGCGGTCTGGGCTTCTGCAGGGGGAACAAAGCACAGCGGCCAGGAGGACCCCCTCCCCACCCCTCCCAGCGCTGCCTAGGAACCCCCAGAGAGGCTGTCAGTTCAATGAACACGCCTTCCGGGTCCTGACTGACAGGGTTCTTGTGGTTCAGGATGGTGGTGGGAGTCTGAGTCCCAGGCTTGGGAGATGAAGGGGAGGCCTGCTTCACCCTCACCTTTGCCCCACCCCACCCCAATCATAGGCAGTAGTGCTAACATAGCCCCCATTTGTTTACTGAGCCTCTTCTCACTTAGTCTGTGGCTGGTATGAGACACCGTCCCACTGAATCCTCCCCACAGGAGGCAGCAGTCTAGGCACACAGGAAGGAGCACCCCACACATTCTCTCTCCCTGTCTCCCCATCTCCTCATGTCTCCATCCATCTATCCATCCTCGCCTTCCCCAGCACTCGTCAGAAACCCTCCCTCTTCTCCCCTTGCAAACTCACTTGTCTCGTGTGCACATTAGGGATTGGGACAGAATCCCTAACGAACGCACACCCGTGGGGAGAGGGGTGAGGGTTATATCCGAGGCTGCTTGATTGTGGACAGTCCCTTGGGAAAGAAGCCCAGTTGGAGTGTAACAGACAGAGGGCTTGCCCACAGCGCCCTGTTGGAACTGCATCATTTACCCCTGGAGTGGGCGCTGACATTCCTCTGCCCTCCCACAATCCTTTCTGATGAATGCCTTGTTCTGGGGGTTGTACCACGCTCCACCTGCTCCCCTGCTAGGTAGAGGAGGGTTTAGGCTTAGAGCCTGGCTGCCCATTCTTTCTGCCCCATCTGCATTGCCCCACACCAAGCATGCCTGTTGGCTGAGGTCACCTCTCAGGAAAGGCACCGGCAGAGGAAGGAGACCCTGTTTAGCACACTGCTTTATCACATCCGGTCCCCACCCACAGAACACCAGAGGCCTTTCTAGGGAAAAAACAAACAAAAAAAACACGTTAATTTGGGTCCATTCCAGTCAGGCTCCTCCTTTGGAGCTTGAGACCTGAACCTCTCTCCTGGATGGTTCTCACGGCTTGATGGCTCCCATGAACCACTGGGGTAGGGAAGGGGCGGGATGGTGCAGGCCTTGGCTCAGCCCCTTAGATGTGGCGTTCCCTTTGGGTTTAACCTGATGCTAAGGAATACTTCCGCCATTCATCTGTCTGTCGGCTGATCGCACTCTGGTCGTTTGTGCGTGGCTGTGATGCTGGTAGTGGGCCCACCCGTATTTCAAACACCAGCAGGGTCACCCATGGTGGACAGCTTCATAGAACTCCCAGGCTCAGACAGACTAGGAAAAAGGTCCACAAGATCTATTGCTTTGAAAAGTCCTCCAGTGGAAACCTTACGCACAGCAGGGGGACGTCGTCTGCTACAGTGCCAGAGGAGCCCCTCCGTGTGGAAGGCACGCATAACCCGACTGAGGAAGACCTGCCCCCTCCAAATCACGTTGCCCTAAGCATGTGGACGGAGCAAAGCTTTGGGGACCTTCATTTGCTGATTGGCCCGACTTACAGTGAGCAGCAGCAGCTGTGCCCTTCGACTAATGATCGCAGCATGAACTGTGTGGAATACAAATTTAGGGAAGTGGAAGTTGTCCAGGAACACAGTGGAACCCTGGGACACGGACACCCCAGGCCTCGGAACTGCAACAGACCGGCATTGACCATTTCGAATCAGACAGGTCATCGATCTCGGCAACGAAAAACCGAAGAGGAGCAGCATCAAACTCATCACCTAGAAGGACACTCAAAGCTCTCTCCTGAAGTACGTCAGTGATAGACTGGTTAATATTACTCAGCTTAATGCATCTGCCACTAAGGCCAATTGAAGATTCTTACCAATTTCTGTGATCTGGAATGGATCAAACGTGCAGCCAAGACACATTGAGGACATTGTGTTGTGCAATAACTCAATCACAAAAGGACAGGCTCTTATAAAGTCGATGAAAGGTGTTCACCCTAAAGCAGCGGTTCTCAACCTGTGGGCCTCGACCCCTTTGGGAATCAAACAACCCTTTCCCAGCGGTCACCCTAATTCATAACAGTAGCACAATTACAGTTGTGAAGTAGCAACAAAAATAGTTTTATGGTTGGGGGTCACTACAACATGAGGAACTGTATTAAAGGGTTGCGGCACTAGGAAGGTTGAGAACTACTGGCCTAAAGGAAACCTTTCGACGGTCACCAGGGGTGGGAAGGAACATGTGGGTAGATTACTGACCGTCTGTCGGTGTGCCACACTGTGGTGGCTTGTGTGTTGCTGAGATGCCAGAAGCGACATCACTGGTGTTTCAGATACCGGCACCGGCACCGAAAGTGAGCAGATTTCAGCAGAGCTGCTTGATCAAGAATAAGACTACAAAGAAGGACTAGGCTGTCCGCTTCAGAGGAAGTAGCCGCTGGCAAACTTTGTGGACCACATGGAAACATTGGCAGATAGTGAGGGCCTAGCGAACAGTTGTGGGGACGGCACCGGACCAGGCATGGTTACTCCATTGTACACGGGTCTCTGCGAGTCAGAAGCAGCTTGATAGCACCTAATAACACCAAAAAGAATGAACACCCATCCGTTTCAGGAGGTGATGTCTCATTCGATGGCACTGAAGGAAGAAGTTGAAGCTGCACAGAAGGCATTAATGGAAAACAGAGCTCCAGGAATTGATGCAGTAACAATTGAGATATTTCAACAAATTGATGTGATGTCAGAAGTGCTCACCTGTTATTCTCTGGGCCAACAAATTTGGAAGGCAGGTGTCTAGCCAACCGACTAGAAGAGGTAACCCAACAGAATGAGAATTTTATTGAACAATATTATTAATGTCACACTTAAGTGAAATTTGGCTGGCAGTCATTCAAAAGCAGTTGCAGCAGTTTATTAACAGGGAGCTGTCAGAAATTCAAGCCAAATTCAAAAGAGGATGTGGAACTAGAGCTGTCATTGCTGATGTCAGATGAATGGTGGCTGAAAGCAGAGAATACCAGAAGGATCAGTCAGAGCAAGTTATGAGTAGCACTGTGAAGAACGAGAGCGCTGAGACACTAAATGGTGCTTGTGCAGAACCTGTACCTAGACCAGGAAGCAGTCGGTCAAACAGAACAAAGGATACCGCATGGTTTGAAAATCAAGGTAGGAAAGGAGCAGGGTTTTATCCTACCATACTTACTTAGTTGGCTGAGCAAATAATGCAAGAGACTGGGCTATATGACGAAGCACACAGCACTAAGGCTGGAAGAAGCAGCCTATGATAGCATATGACACACCTTGCTTCCTTTCAAGCAGAGGACCTAAAGCGCTTACTGATGAAGATCAAAGACTACACCCTTCAGTGTGGAAGACCAAACCAAAGTCCCCCGCTCACTGCCAGTGACTGGAGGACCCCCGTTGTGACTCTAGCACAGGGTAGAACTGCCCCTGTGAGTTTCCGGGACTGGAAATCTTCATGGGGATAGCAGGGCCCGTCCTCCTCTCGTGGAGCAGCTGATGGTTTCGAGCTGCTGACCTTGCAGTGAGCAGCCTGACCCATAGCTGTTGATCACCAAGCTCCTCTCAGTGTGGGATCCACTTGACCAAACTCACTGCCATGGAGTCGATCCCAACTCACCGCCACACCATAGGACAGCGTAGGAGTGTCCCTATGGGTCTCTGAGACTAACTTTTCAAGGGACTAGAAGCTTCTTCTCTCTGTCAAAGAGCAGCTGGTGGTTTTGAACTGCTGACCTTGTGGTTGGCAGTCCAGCGTGTAACTACTACACCACCAGGGCTCCCTTAAAAAAAAAAAAGTCTTCACAACTGGATTAGTAAGCAACATCATGATAGCGTTTCCAAGGCTGCAGGTCTTTCTCTCTTGGAGTGGCTAGTAGGTTTGAACTCCTGAGCTTGTGGTTAGCAGCCCAACTCCTAACTAGACCACCAGGGTTTCTTCAACATGATGATCGGCAGAGAAAATACTGAAGTTGTCAAGAATTTCATTTCACCAGTGTCCACAATGAATACCCCCAGGGAACCAGCAGGGAAGCACTCAAACGACATGTTGCCTTGGGCAAATCTGCAAAGGACCTCTTTTCAATGTTCAAAAGCAGAGATGTCGTTTTAAAGGCTAAAGTGCAGCTGACCCAAACCATGGTAATTTTCAGTGTGAAAGCGGGGCAATAAATAAGAGTGAAGAAGCGATGCCTTTGCATTATAGTGTTGGTGAAGAATATTAAATATACTATGGGTTGCCCAGAGAACAAACATCTGGGCAAAGTCCATCTAGAATACTCCTTAGAACCCTTAGGGACCAGTCTCTTGGGAAGGCCATCAAACTCCGTAGCGAGTCAGTGACAGGACAGACGGACGCAGGGGCTGCGGTAACGAGCTCAGACTTGGCGGGGATTGTCAGGATGGGCAGGCCTGGGCAAGGTTTGGTTCCGTTGTCCCTAGGGCCACTGTGAGTCAAGACCGAGCGGACAGGTCTAACAGCAGCAAAGGGAATCCCTTGGCCTTGGCCGGGAAAGTCTGTATTTGTTCATCACTGACTCACCATACACCAGGTCAACAGTTTCTACACAAACAGTTTGATGGCCCTGGTTGCGGTCTTCAAATCATACAACCACGCTCGCCCACCACTTCCGAATGGTTGCCTCCCTCCCACGTAAGGTAAACTGATTGCCCCCTGAGTTGCCTGTCTAATCTTTTAACTTGCTGGTGTCAGTTTGATCACATGGAATAGTGCTCAAGGCGACACTGTTTTACTGGTCCAGACGAAACCGTTTGGTTTAAAGGAGACTACAGGGCAGATTTTGGGTTTCATGTTTAAGATGATCTCAGGGCAATTATTTTGGGTGTCCATCAAGTCTCAGTAGCTCCAGAAAGTTTGAATCCCAAGGGAATTTGAACTTTTGTAGTGAGTGCCTTTTCTTTCCCCCGTATTGGCCAGGATTCTTCTGTGTGGTGACTGAGCACCATATGGTTCTGGTCGCTTGGCAAAGAGTAAATGTTTTCCGAGTGCTCTCGGAGTCCAGGTATGAAGCAAGGGCTCCGGCTCCAGAAGGAACAGGGCCCCTCCTTGCCTGTACTGAGCTCCTGGTCTGGGGGGAAAGACGAGTAAAGTAACAGGACACTTGGCACGCAGTGCAACAAGAACTGCTCTTGGGAGCACAGAGGAATGACCCCAACCTAGACTTAATCCAGGGCAGGCCAACTTCCTGAAGAAAGGAACAGTCTACCTGGCCCTTGAAGGATGAGAAGGAGTAAAAAAAAAATCCAAAAACTCCCAGCCATTGGGATAGGGTGGAACTGCCCGACCCTCTGGGACAGGGTAGAACTGCCCCCCGTGGCTTTCAAGACTGTAACTGTTTATGGAGTAGAAAGCCTGGGCTTTCTCCCAAGGAGCGGCTGGTGGTTTCAAACTGCTTACACTGTGGATGTCAGCCCAACCTGTAACCACTACACCACCAGGACCCCTGAGAAGGAATTAGCAGAAGGAAAAAAAGGGAAACTGGTCCGTTCAACAGAGGAGTCTTGGCGGCATAGTGGTTCCACGTTGGGTTGCAATCCGCAAGGTCTGAAGTTTGAAGCCACCAGCCCCTCCTTGGGAGAAAGGCCGGGCTTTCTACTCCCCTGATCAGTTGCAGCGTCCGAAACTCGCAGGGGCAGTTCTACCCTGTCCTGCCAGGTCACGAAGCGTCGGCATCGACTCAGAGGCATGAGTTTTGGGGCAGTCCGGGGTGGGGGTGAGCTGGGGAGGAAAGGAGTCTGGAGTCTAACTGCCTAACAGGAATGTGGACTTTCTCCTGGAGGCAGGGCTGGGGCCCTCTGCAGGAGCCTGGTCAGATCACGTTCTTTCCCACGGAGATGGCAGTGCCCTCTTCATTTGTTCCAAGTCTGTTTCCACTGGCTAGGCCCAGAGTCCCGAAGGCTGGACCTCGGCTGTGTGGCTCTGTGCCTGGCTTCTAGCGCATGTTTCCTAAGTTCTGGTGGTTGAGTGGGTCCAGAAGGAAGCCGACGTGAGTGCGTGTGAAGTGACCTTTGTTGCAGTGAGGAGGATGGAGCCGAGGGGGTCTGTTGAAGGGGGAGCTGGTTGCCATCCGTCCAGGGGCAGTGGCTTGAACTGGAAAAGGCTGCTGGGGTGGAGGCATGATGGACTTGGGGAGGTTCTGGAGGGAGAAGCCATAGACACAGGATAGATTGGATGTGGGAGGCAGGGGAAGGGTCACTCTCGGCGCTCTCACCTGGCTGCCCAGGTAGGCAGGCGAAGGAGCAGTGACAGACGGGAGCAGCAGCACAGGTCTGTGGAGTGGGGTCTGTGTGTCGTGGGCGGGATGTCGGGACCAGGGAGCACTTCTCCCATGGCTCTCTGAGGAAAGGCGGCGGGAGTCTGACTAGAGTCCTAGGCCAGGAGTACACAGGGTCTTGAGGTTGGGGTGGGTGGAGGCAGGTATGAGGAGAATGGGCCCAGGGCTGGTGGATCACCATTACAGGGTGGCATCGAGGATGAACTGGGGCAGAGGCTCCATCCGTGCACCAAGGAGAGAGGCAGGCACCTGGCTGATGTTTTGTCAGGGCGGTGACCATGGGGAGCCAGGGGATGAGCTACCACAGAAGGCTCCTGAGAGGGTTGTCTTCTCTGAGAGCAGCGGGTGGGAGATCTCACCCATGGCTCTAGAGGTCGTTGAGGTTGTGGGCCCAGGGGCGCCAGATGTGGTGCTTCTTAGAGGGAAGGACAGGTTCAGGGGACAGGTGGAGCAGTGCTGACCGGACATGCCTTCCCTTCTCCGGACATGCCTTCCCTTCTCCTTAGGCCTGGAGGGAGCTCACCAGCAAAGGGGAGGGCGTGTCATGGGGAGGGAAGTGTTCTGGGGAGCCAGCTGGGACAGGGACTTTCCAGGGTTGTAGGACAATGAGCACCCTCTGGGCAGATGAGAGCAGAGCAGACAGAGAGCTGAGGCTCTGAGCTGAGGAAGCAAGACTTCGGTCTACCCTCTGACCGTGCAGCCTGAATCAGGACTTGCCTTTTGCCTGTCTCCTCAGCATGGAAAACGGGGCCGTGATGGAGCACTCTCAGGGGCTACTGCTTGATCTCCCACATCCCCATGTGGGATTGGGGCCCAATACCTCCCTTGCCGGAGGTCCCTGCCCTTGATGGCTGCAGGGGACAGTTTTAGGACAATAACCCCAGGAAGGACGCACACGGCAGGGCTGGCTGGGGGAGCACGCACCTTTGTGGAGCTCTTCCTCCGTGAGATTGCCCGGCTTCACTCCCGCCACGCTGTTGGCTGGGGGGGCACCGCGACTGAGTGGCACAGAGCATGGACCACCTGGCCCCATCACTTCCCAGCGTCAGGCCTCTGGGCAAGTTAGCTTCTCTAAGGCCTCAGTTGGGGCTCTAAATGGGAAGAGTTCTTTACAAACGGCAGTGGGGGCATGTCAGCAATTCCTGTCACAGCTGCTGGGGGTGTACAGGGAGGGATGCTGCTAGTGGTTCACATTTGCCAAAGCAGACAAAGGGCTCCGATGGCCAGCTCTGTATACACACACACACACACACACACACACACACACACACGACTTGCCAGGTGAGGAAACTGAAGCCGAGGGAGAGAAAGGGGCCCAGCCGAGAGTCCCATCCCTGAGGGTAAACTCAACCCAGTTCACCAAAAAGGGCAGTTGACGTGGGTTTCTCTGCTCATGATGGACAGAGGGGGCATGGTGGGCACGTGTGTACCAGAGGTTTCCCAGGACAGTGCCAAGGAGGCTTCCTGCACTCCGGGCCAGGAGACGGGTAGAAGGCAGCCAGGCTGTGGCCCAGGTGAGACTGGTGCCTGAGGGGTATCAGAGCGGGCAGGCAGGGAGGGAGGGGGAGGCGGGAGGAAACCCCTGGGCCTGGAGCCACGGCACACGCCTCACTTCTGCCCTCTGCTCTCCCCCCCACACCAGATTGAGGCCCTCCCCCCAGAGCTCTTCCAGTGCCGGAAGCTGCGGGCGCTGCACCTGGGCAACAACGTGCTGCAGTCGCTGCCCTCGCGCGTGGGCGAGCTGACCAACCTGACCCAGATCGAGCTGCGAGGCAACCGGCTGGAGTGCCTGCCTGTGGAGCTGGGCGAGTGCCCGCTGCTGAAGCGCAGTGGGTTGGTGGTGGAGGAGGACCTGTTCAACACCCTGCCCCCCGAGGTGAAGGAGAGGCTCTGGAGGGCCGACAAGGAGCAAGCCTGAGCGCTGGCAGCCAGTTGGAGCATGGGGCTGGCCCTCAGCCGCCAGCCAGCAGCAGGACCGGCCAGGAGGGCCAAGCTCTGCTCCTCCCTGAGGTCCAGGGACAGCCAGCCCAGCCTCTTGGCCAGGCAGGAGCCTGCGGCAGGCAGGATGTGAGCTGGACCAGGGCAAGTGGACTACCTGAAGGGCTGGCCCCTTTGACCCTCTGAGACTCATGCCCCCCCTTCCCCCCTCCCCCCAGGGCAGGCGCCTGTTGGGGGAGATCAGAGGACTGCGCAGTATTTGGACAATCAGGGCCTCCTCTCTGGAGGCCATTTCTCTGCCCCCCCCCCCCCAGCCCCCCCCTCCCCCGGGGCTGAGCCAACGTCAGAGGTCCAGGGTCACCTCCTTAGCTCTTGGTATTTATTTTCCTCTGCGGCCCATCTCTTCCCTCCCGATGACTTACACATTCCCCAGCGGAGGGTGTTCATGGAAGGGCGCGCTGGGTCTCTCCTTTTTCCCTCTTAGTGATGCCTCTGGTGTTCAGTGCCCACCCAGGCTTAAGCAAAGGGGCCCGGGCTGAGCAGCCAAGGGTGGTGGTCCGCGCTGGTGCCAGGCTGGGCTCTGGCAGCACAGCATGCCCCAGAGGAGAGCAGGCCGGTAGTGGAGAGGCCAGGCCAAGCCTGGGGCTGCCCCATCAAGCTTCTTGACGATTTTCAGATTTTTTTTAAGAAAAAAGGTTTTTGTTTTGTTTTAACAGTTTTCACAGTGGAGGATCTGAGTATTAAAAAGAGGGGCGGGGGTCATTTTGAAGGGCAAACAAAGACACTAAAGGCCAGTGAGTGGGCGACCCAGGTGAGGTGGTGGTTTTCCTCGAGGGGAGAAGCCAGACAGTGACTGGTGTGGAGGCCGCAGTGTCTTCCAGATCTACTGCTGCGGCGACCTGGTCTCCTGCTGCTTGTTCCTCTCCTTGCCCGGGGCAGGGTGTTGTGTTCCTTGTTTTATTTTTATTTTTTATTTTTTTTGGAGTCTTGTTTTCTTTCTTCTCCTGTGTCTTGGCAGGCACTCGTTTCTGTGGCTGTTGGCCAAAGTGAATGTTCTGGGAACTGCCAAGAAGGGAGAGGAATTGGGTCGGCTAAGCCCGAGATGCTGGTGCTCCATCCCCCCTCCCACAATGCCCCGGCCCCTCCCCGCCTGCACAGTGTTATGGAGTGACTTCACCTGCACCCTTCCCCTCCTCCTGTGTCATGGGTTGCCCTTGTGCCACCCCTAGTCTCAGCTGCTCACATCAGCCCTGTCACCACCCAGGCCTTCAGAGTGGACGCCTAGAAGGCAGGGTTGGGGTGGGGAGGTCCCCGCTAGGAGGGTAACCCTTCCCGCCCCCTTGCTCCCCACCCCGTTTGGGGTTCAAGCCAGCTTCTATCCAGGGTACCTGGCACCCGCAGCGCAGTCAGGTCTGGTGGCGGGGAGCCACCTTGCTTTAGGTCAGTCACTCGAGTCCCTGCCTTAGAGCAATCACTCAAGACACTAAGGCACATTTTAGCGTCGCACATCTTAACGAATCTGTCCGTCCGTCCAGCCATTTGTGTTCTCCGCGTCATGTCATCAGATGTAACCCTGAGAAATAATGCACACTAGCCTCTGACAACCATGAAGCAATCCGTTACTTTTGGGTCTGAACTTGTAGACTCGGTTCCAATATCAAATAAATCTATAACAGAAAGCCACCGCCGCCACCGGAGGTCTCCATGTCATGGGAGTGTGGGCGGACGTGAATCCCTTCCCTCGCCTCTCAGGCCTTGTCGATTAATTTGTTTAGCGTCCATTTCTTGGACACCTGCAGGGGCGAGTTCATTCTGCTCATGCCTCTGCCTCTGGAAGCTCCTTGGAGACAGGCACTGGACATAAGGTTGACAGGAGGCCCAGGGTATCTGGGGATCCCACAATCAGTGTGTCATCAGCCTTTCCAGTTGCCTGGGGGCTTTGCCCCAAGGATATTTGATGGGTGGGGACTGGGAGAAGAGGACTCGGAAATGGAATCCAGCCACCTTGTCTTCCTGTCCCTTCTCAAAGTCACCTTCTCTATGAAACTGGGTCATCCCTCCCTGCTGTGCCTTCAGCATCTCCATCTGTCCAACGGGCTTCCCACCTGTTGCTCTTGGGTCCTGTGCGATGCAAACAGCGGGTCCCCACAGCTCCGCAGAGGTGGGGCCAAGAGACCCCACGGCCCAGTTG
>NW_022103919.1:3878278-3880042 GCF_000313985.2 Echinops telfairi
TTCCAACTCATAGTGACCCTGTGCTAGGCCGGGCTGACCATAGAGAAGGAAAACTGGGGACACTCACACATGTGAGAGAGCTTTGTAGGAAGTAAACCGTCCCGCCCACTCCGGATCAAATCCATCAGTCTGATACTAGTCCCTAAGTGCCACTTCAGACTCACGCAGCCACGTGCAATGATGCAGAATGCTGGGAGATCATAGGCTGGCGGGTGCAGTCTTGTGGATCCAAGAGCGGTGGAACCATCCCAGGAAGAAAAAAGGAAGAGGCTGACCTCAGACAGACATTTATCTCGGTTACCCTCCAATCAGGCAGTGAACTGATTGACAGCCTGAACTCCGCCCACATGTTCCCACGGGAGCCATGTTGGCACAAAAAACTCATAGCCCACCCCTTCGCTTTTGTATCTTCCAAGGTGACGCGAAATTATGGAACTACCACAGACCCTATAGGACAGGGTGGAACTGTCCCTGTGGGTTTCCGAGGCTAAAGCTGTAGGAGTAGAAAGTCTCAAAAGTCCCATCTTTCTCCCTCAGAATGGTCTGATGGTTTCCAACTGCTCGCCTTTATGTTCCTAGCCCAGTTCATCACCGCTGTTCCACCAGGTCCCCTTACTCCTGCCACCGAGTCCTTACTCACCGCCAGCCCACAGGACAGAACTGTCCCTCTTGGTTTCTGAGCACCTCCGTGGGAGAAAGACTGGGCTTTCTATTGTAAATGGTTACAGTCTTGGAAACCCACAGGGGGTCACTGAGTCAGCATTGACTCGATGGCAGTGAATTGAGAGAACTCTGGGAGTAGGAAACTTCGTTTTTCTCCCTTGGAGTGGCTGGTGGCTTTGAACTGCTGACCTTGTGGTTAGCAACCCACCTTATAAACCCACTCTGTAACCAGGGCTCCTATAAACTGTAAAACGCAATGCCTTTGAGTCCACGCTGATTCGTAGGGGACGGTAGAACTGCCCCTGTGAGTTTCCAGGACTGTAACTCTTTATGGGAGTGGAAACCCTGTCCCTCTCCTGTGGAGCCTCTGGTGGTTTCAAAATGCTGACCTTGTGGATCGCAGCCCAATGCACAACCACTGTGCCACGGGAACTCCCTTCCAGGGCTCCTACTACCCAATAAATGCTCTGCTGTCTTTCCCCCTTGGGCTGTACGTAGGCTTGTGCTCTAGGGACAGATGGCCCTGGGGCAGCCGTTTGGGGTCGGGAGAAAAGACCTCTGTGTCTGACTTTGACATTGGCCTTAGTGATGAAGCCTGAGTTGCTTGCTGCTTGGGCACCTCTGGAGGAGACCAAAGCCTGCCTTTCTCCAAGGGATACTAACCTAAGGAGTCTCAGGACTGCGCAAGATCCTGCCCTGCCCTCTTTAGCCCCTTTCATGGGCTTTCCGATGGGCTGAATGGCTGAGCTGTGGGTGGCCCCTGAAACTGTGTTTTGTGTCTCCTCAGTGGAGGTCTTAACCCTCCTGTGGTCTCACCCTCCCCACCTGTGGGGGTAATCCAGCCCCAACACATCATCCCGGGTCATCAGCACAATTGTAACACGGCTGAGATATATAAATGTGTTAGGGTCCTTTAGAGAAACAAATCCACAGAAACTCATGTATAGAGAGTTTTATATTAAGGTTAAGTGCACATCAAGAAAACATCCCAACCCAGTGCTGCCCAAGCCCACAAGTCCAACATTAACCCGTATGTCCAACACCAATCCACAAAGTCCTCATCTATCTCATAAAACACACACAATGACGCCGACTGCAGGA
>NW_022103919.1:3882577-3884835 GCF_000313985.2 Echinops telfairi
AGGGAAGGGGAAGAAATGGGGAGCTGATATCTGAGGCTCAAGTGGGAAAAGAATGCTTTGAAAATGATGATGGCAGCATATGTGCAAAGGTGCTTGACACACTGGATGCATGTATGGATTGTGATAAGAGCCCCCAATAAAAGTATTTGGGGAAAAAAGCAAACTCAAATCAAACTCGCCGCCATTGAGTAGATGCTGACTCAGAGTGACCCTTGTGTTTAAACCAGAACAATTAAACACTACCATTGCGTCGATCCTGATGCCTGTTGACCTGATCAAGCAGAGTAGAACTGCCTGTGTGTTTCTCAGATGGTAACTGTTCACAGGAGTGCGAAGCCACCTCTTTATCCTCTGGAGTGGCTGGTGGTTTCAAACTGCTGGCCTTGTGGTTAGTCAGCCCAGTGTGTAACCCACTATGCCACTAGGGCTTCCCCCTCCCCCTTGCATGTAAGGTGAAATAGGAACCTTATGCATGAGTTCCAACTTACAGAGAAATACACTTAGGGGGTCTCATTCAGAAGTCAGGGGCTGCCTATAATACTTTAGTAATGATCTCTAGGAGTGAGCCCTGGTGGCACAGTGGATTCCCCGTTGGACTACTAACCACAGGGTCAGGAGTTCCAACCCACCAGCCTGCTCCAAGGGAGAAAGATGAGGCTTTACAGGCTCAGAAATCCCAGAGACAGTTCTGTGCCCTTTATAGGGAGGGTCCTTATCGGCTTGATGGCAGTGCATTAACCCTCTAGTCCAGGCAGGGAAGGCGGCCCCCAGGGGGAGTTGCCCTCTGGGCCTGAAAGAACCATCCTGTTGTCTCACTGTGCACTGGAGTCTCTGTTGGATGATTGCATCAGAAGGGACTGACAGCCAAGAAGGGGGACAGCTGTCTGTCCCCAGTGAAGTTGACAGTATTTCCCTCCTGGTTCCTCTTCAGCCTGCCTTCCTCACGTGGTCTCACTGGCCTAAACTAGCCCCCAGAGCAGGCAAGCTGGGGGAGGCCACCCCTCCCTGGCTGTCCAGAAGGCTGGACACCATGAATTGAACAAAGCAGCAACATGACTTGATTTGGGGCCAAGTCTCTCCCGAGACACGCTGTCCCTTTGCCATTCAGAAAGCTGTCATTTCTGGGAAGGCCAGTGGCCTGTTTTCAGAAGCTGCAGCAGCCAGAGAATGGCCTGGTCAGCTGCCTCACAGGACTGGCTGGGGAGTGGGGGTGGGGTGAGCTTGCGCTGTGTCCCAGGTCACCTGTGCCCGCCCACTTGGGGCTAGGGGTAAAGAGCAAGGGCTTCTCTCTGCTCCTTCCTCCTTCGACAGCACACGCTCATCTGTCCTTTCCTCTGAGCTGCAGCAAGCCAAACTCGAGTCAATGGTGACTCGTGGCGAGTCTATAGGACAGGGTCGAACTGCCCCTGTAGGTTTCTAAGACTGTAACTCTTGATGATCGCAGGCTGGTGGTTTTGAACCGCTGGCCTTGCGGATGGCAGCCCCATATGTAACCACTACACTACAGAACTGCAGACTGATCTCTAAAATGTAAATTCCCTCCCTGAATCTGAGAGGACTGAGAGGTTTGAAGCTCCCACCCTATGACCCACCCCCTAGCTGTGGATGCTGGTGGTCCCATTTCTGGTATTCCCTGGACAAGAGGCTTCTCAGAGGTCACCGTGTTGGCTCTGGGACTGGGACTCAGAGTGTCCTGCCAGCCCAGCTCCATTGCCTAACCCCTGGGAACACAGTTTCTGGGCACAGGCAAGCAGTCAGGGTGGTTTCAGGAGAGAAGCGGGGGAGGGGGGGGGGAGTGGTTCAAAACCATGAAGGAGGTCACAAAAGGCTAATCTTGGATTACTTTGAGAGAAGGAGGGCTGGAGAGGTGAGAGGGCTCCAGGGGCTGGGGATCAGTCTAGAGAGGTCGCTCAGGGTGTGTTGGGGAGGTAGCACCCGGCTTTCTCTGGGTCGGGAAGGGTTAAGTCCTTTTGGACCTTAGGGTGCCAGCCAGCCCTCCTGAACTTTCCCCTGCACAGTGCCTGGGAGGAAGCCCAGAGCCTTCTGCTGCATGCTCTGCTGCGGTTCCCATGGCCTACCTGAGCCCCGCACAGGTCCGCAAGGTAGGTGCTTGTCCTGGGGGCGGGTTATGTAGGGGTGGGGAGTCAGCACTGTGAGCCATCCCCAGCTCCTGCCATTGTAAGCCAGAGAAGAATGAGGTCCAGAGGGGGCACCCCTCAAGCATGCTCTCTTAACTTCGCACACACAGTCTGAGTTGT
>NW_022103919.1:3885129-3897929 GCF_000313985.2 Echinops telfairi
GCCCTCGATGGACACCAGAATTTTGCCTGTGAGAGTTATTTCAACGCAAACTTTAAAAAAAGAAGAAGAAAAAAGAAGGGAAGAAAAAAGAAGGGTCCCTGTTAGTTTGTATCTGATGGCATGAGAAAACTGCAGACAAATACATGAAAACACCCCTGATTCTTATGCCAGAGACTGAACGGGACTCGTAGCCACGCTCTAGGACAGAGTTGAACGACGCCTAGGGTTTCTGAGACTGAATCTCTGAGAGAGCAGATAGCCTCATTTTTCTCCATGGGATCAGCTGGTGGATTTGAACTGCTGGCTTTGCAGAGCACTTAAACCACTACACCCCTGGGACTCTGTTAAACTAAATAGTTTCTACCATTTAGTGAGTGCTTGTTATCTGTCTTATAGGTCCCCACCTTCTGCCAGTCAGTCCCATTCTGACTCATAATGACCCTACCTAACATTTCCAAGGCTATAAATCTTTATGGGAGCTGAAAGCCTCATCTCTCTTCCCTGGAGCGACTGGTGGATTAGAACTAATGACCTGGTGGTATTATAACTCACTTTGTCACCAGAGGAGATACGGTGTAATCCCCAGCATCTCCGAGTTGTGCAAAGGGTCAAGTACTCGCTCCTGAAGGTCACAGTCATGGAAAACCCCGTGGAGCCCAGGTTCTACTCCCGGGTCGCTCTGTGCTGGGAGCAACAACCGTGAACACCAAGCATGTCTGCACAGCCCATGGCTGGGTAAGTGGCGTGCACTCAGCAGTGTGAACCCACCCAGCAGCAGTTGGAAGAAAGGCGTGGTGCTCCGCTTCCAGAAAGGTTACAGCCAAGAAACCCTGCTGGGCAGTTCTACTTGCCAACACACGGGGTCACCACGAGTCAGAGTTCCGATTGTATTTATTTAAGGTTTATGTTTTCCCCAATTTGACGGTCTGCGGACCAGAGACCGGGAGCCATCTCCACAGCTTCCCACAACGAGTGAAATCCTGGTTCATTTGCAGGCACAGATCATCATGCCAGTAAATATATATATATTTTGCCAGTAAATATTTTCTCCATATTATTCTGATGGACACATTGTGTTCCAGTGTAAATAAGGCATCGTTTTAACCCCTTGTGCTGAGCGTTTAGGTGGCTTTCAATCTACTGCTTTCATTAAACAATGCTCATTCACTACCTTCACTATTTACATCTTTGCTCCCCTGAGTGCTAATCCCAAAGGGAGAATCCCTAGCACTGAATTTACTGGATCGGAGGTATGCACAGTTTGCTGTGGATGACCCAGTTCCCAGGGAGGCAATTTTCAGCTTCCTGTTGATAGGAGGATTACATCTGCCACTGGCAAAGCTGCGGAGAGCGGCTGTGAATGTTGGTAGGTGTTCGAATATGCAGTGTGTACAAGACAGACGTGAGTGTCCATGAATTGAGGGTGGGGGTTAAAATTGGAAATCAGAGGCACATCTAACATCCTGTTAAGACTGACCACTAGCTACTGCAAGTGAGTCAATTCCCACTCATGGTGACTCCAGAGGACAAGGCAGAGCTGCTCCTTAGAGTTTGCAAGACCACAAATCTTTACAGCCTCATCTTTTTCCCACAGAGCAGCTGGTGGGTTTGAATCACTAACCTTGTGCTTAGTAGCCCAGTGCTTATCCCACAGAGCCACCAGGACTCAAGGCCCTCAAGTCGTTTCTAACTCACTGTGAGCTGGTAGAACTGCCACTGTGAGTTTCCAAGACTAGAGAGCCTCATCTTTCTCCCCAGGGGCGGCTGGTGGTTTCGAACTGCTGACCTTTCAGCAGCCCAAGCATCACCCACTACACCACCCAGGGCTCCCGAGACAAGGGAGTTGTAATTCCCTGCAAGTGAACACACCTATAGTCTTTCTCTTCTCTCTCTCTCTCTCTCAGTTGTCTCAACATATGAGGACCAGAGACAAAGCAGAATATGTCATTCAGCTTCGACTCTCCCACTAGCTTTCCACTGCATTCAGGAGAGAGCTCAATACCTTGCCTGTGGCCACCAGGGCCCCTGCCACGCTCCTGCCTCCTGCCCTGTCCCACCTTCACTCTGAGCTCCAGACTCACACACCCTGCCCCTTCTGTGTGAAATGCTCTCCCTCTTACCCCCAAGTTCCCTTCTTTAAATGCGACTCCCTCTGGGGAGCCGCTCCCTCCCCCTGTCTGGTTTTCATTCAATCCTTCCACCATTTGTTCTTTTAAAAACGCCGAAAGAATCCTGGTGTTGTTGAGAAGATCCCCAGCAAGACACACACCCATCCAACTGTCCCTCCGCGGACATGCCAGGGGCCCTGAGACATTCTTCCAGTTATGCAACCACTCGCCCCTTCCTTTATGGAATTCTCCCTCCCTCCTTAACGTAGTCACTGCCCCCTAAGCTTCCTGTCCAATCTGTCACACTGCTGTGTCACTTCCATTCTGTAGTTCTTAAAGGCACTGCTCAGGGCAGTTTGACTAGCTACCCTAAGTTGTCGCTTGACTTTAAAAAGACTTGAGATAATTTTGGTTTAAGGGCAACTGTTTCAGGGGCTCATAGAACCCCAGTGGCTCCAGAAAGTCTAAATTCCATGAACATGTGAAATTCCCTAGCGTACTTCCCAGCCTTTGAAGGAAGAGTCTCCTATGGATTCTTCCACGGACTCTTGGTCAGCGGTCAGCAGTGGGAGCTGGGCACCATCCAGTGCTTCTGATCTCATGGCAACCGAGTTCCTTTTTAAAATTTAGTTAATGTGTTTTGGGTAAGGAGGTCCGGTAAGCGCTGGACTGCCAACCCAAAGGTTGGTGGTTCAAACCCACCAGCTGCTCCACTGGAGAAAGATGCGACTTATCAGCTCCTGTCAAGATTTATAGCTTTGGAGAGTCTATAGAGGGCTGCTCTGAGTCAGAATGGACTGGATGCAGTGGGTTTGGTTTATTTAGTGAGGGTTTTAGGTTCCCATCTAACCGTTTTTATGAAAGTGGCTCCATACCAGTTGCAATTTTCACAATCACTGTGTCAATATTCTCATACTGTCCATTCGGTTTGTTGTTCTCCTTGAGCTGGCTCCCCTCCCCCTCTGTGCCGGCTCATCTTTGCGTTGGGGGAAATGTGGACCATTACTCATATTACTCCTAAGTGATATTTTTAATTTTTTTATTTTTAAAGTGTTGTATTCTTTTTGGGTATTTTTAATTTTATGTTGTTTCACTGAAAGGTAGCCTTCAGAACTAGCTTCCGTTCCAAGTTCAAAGGTTATCTGAGGGTGATCGTCTCAGAGGTTTCTCTGGTCTTTACTGATATGGCCCTTTGGGGAATTTTAAGTTTGTCCTGCATTTTTCGTTCATTCTATCCAGAACCTTCTATTGTGTCCCTGATCAGAATGGTCGCAGTGGCAGCCAGGTTCCGTCTAGTTCTTCTGGGCCCAGGTTAGAGAAGATTGCAATTCCTGTGGGCCCTAAGTCCTGTGGACTAGCTTCTTCTTTGAAACTTTCTCACTGCCTAGCCAGTGCTGACTCACGGTGACCCCCTGTGGGTTTCTGAGACTCGCTGCTTACAGGAGTAGAAAGTCTTTCTCCCGGGGAGAAAGACTGTTGGTGGATTTGAACTGCCAACCATGCAGATCCCAGCCCAACACACTACCAGGGCTGAAACGTTGATTTCCTGTATTCTCTGATGCTGCACAGGAACAGACACCGATAGATGTGTCTTAGAGGATCAGCTGCAAGTTTAAGACCTCAGCTGATGCTCCTCAAACTGGGAACGTAGACAGTTCTCTCCGTGAACTATGGTCAATGCCGTTGGACATCAACTTGCCCCGCCCCAGACACAGTCCCATGCCTTCTAACCCTGTAAACAACCCCCACGACTTGTTTGGCTATGTCTAGGAAGTCTCTCTAACTGCACCCCGCTGCCATCTGGATATCTATGCAGCTCTTCTTTGTCATATGGATGTAGAGGTAGCACACACAAATGTATAGATACACATATTTACAGATACACTTAGACGAGCTTGTGCATGCACTCACATGGACCTTCTTACACACGTGTGCATACATAGCTACCTCCATAACCACACACACATTTTTGATCCTTGTGACTGTGGCTGCAGAAGTGTATATGTCTCAGCACTTGGGGAAATTGTCCCGTTCTTTCGCGTAAGCACCATTTGTTCTTCGGGTCCCACTCCCCCGGGACCCAGCACGGTTGGTGAACAAGTTTTCTTGGGTGACGGAGCAGTTCATCTCAGTCTTCTTCACTGGTCTGTCAGCGCCAGGAGGGCAGGAGTCCCAGCGGGTTTGCTCATCGCTGCCCTTCAGTGGCTAAAATCAGTGCTCCCTCACTATGGAGTACACCACGTTGCTTAAAGCCTCATGAGACGGAAGCCCATCCGAGAGAAAGAACAGAAACACCTCCCCCTTCCTCCATCCTTAATCCCAGCGGCCCACCCTGACCGCGCGGCGCGTGCCTGGGGGCAGATGCCATCCATGGCACGGTGGAGGGCAGAAGCCAAGCGGCTGGTGGCTCCCGGGAGCCTTTGAGCGAGGCAGGAACCCGAGTCTCCTTCCTGCCTGCAGTTCCAGGAGGATGGGTTCCTGGTTCTGGAAGGGTTCCTGTCTGTTGCCGAGTGCGCAGCCATGAAGGAAAGGATTGGCGAGATCATGGCCAAGATGGACGTCCCTCTCCATTGCCGTACAGAGTTCTCCACCCAGGAGGAGGAGCAGCTCCGAGCACAGGTAGGTGTCCGGGGCAGATGGACACAGGATCTCTCTCCCCATGGGGCAGGGTCTCAGCCCCCAACCATCAGAGAAACCTAGAAGGGAAGGACTCCCCAGACCCACAGGCTCCCTCTGATAACTAACAGGCCAGCCCCAGAGGCCTCTGCGTACCAGGCGTCATGAAGGTTGTAAGGTAGGCCTTCATCTGACAGGTAGAACAAGGAGGCTCAGCTTGGTGAACCTTGCCCCAAATTGCACAGTGAGTGATTGACAGAGGTGGGATTTGAACCCAGAGTTGCCTGATACAAGCACGATTCTGCTGTGCTTCCTCCGTAATTCTGCTCCAAAGAGCCTCTCTGTGGTCAGCAACTGAGAACGAGCCCAGAGATTGAATCTACTGGGCCTACCTGGGTGAGTCTTCTCCCCCCAGGAACTCTGGTTTGTCCCCTGGTTTGAGATGGCCACCTTGTCCGACATAGTCCTTGTAACCCTGTATGGTCTGGCTTGATGAACTTCTTGGTGGCCAGCAGCAGCCATGGAGAAACACTGGTACAGTCATTCCCATAGGGCACACTCGCCACTCACACTGGGCTACCTCTGCCATCTGGTGGGCATCGTGGGTATTACAATGACCAGAGACTTGTATTCCAGTAAGTGAATTAACTGTCTCCTGCCATCCCATCCTAAAGCACCTGCTCTTGGAAGCTGAGCATGCTCAGACCTGGTTAGTACTTGGATGGAAGACTCCCTGGGAATACCAGGGGCTGTAGGCTTTTTTTTTTTTTATCTTTCAGGAGCCTTGGTCTTAGTGGTTATGCATTGGGTTGTGGTCTGCAAGGTTGGCGGTTCCAAACCACCAGCCTGCTCCTCGGGAGAAAGATGGAACTTTCCGGCTCCTGAAACTATGAGTCGGAATTGACTCAATGGCGTTTGAGTTTGGTTTGGGTTCTGGTTTGGAAGGCTTTTTAGGGAGGAAGAGGGGTTTTCTACAATGGCAGTGGTTTTTTGTTTTTAGGGACTAACAACAAGGATGAAGCGTTGACAAAAGACCAAAGTCAGACCACACTCACTGTCCTCAGGCCATTTCTAGCCCCCAGTGACCTCACAGGACATAGGAGAACTGAGGCTGTACATCCCTTTTCATTTCTTTATTGTAAATTAGGTGGGGGGGTTACATTTCATCTAACCATTTTTGTATTCAATAGTTGAAACTACTAATCAAGTCTCCCAATAGTGTACCCCCCACCCACTCCTTGATTTCTCTTCTCTCGTGGACAACTGTTTCCCATTACACCCAAGTTAGCACCCACCCACAGTCTAGCTTGTTGATTTATCCTCCCTCCCTGCCCCGCCCCACTTGACACTCTCCAGAGTCCACTCTGTTTGACGTGAAAGTCTTTATCTTTATTTTTTACATTTTGTCCCCTTATAACACTGGTCTCCTATACTACTTGTCCTTTCTCAGCTGCTGAGAAGCTTCTAGAAATCAGACGGAGTGGAATGGAGAATGGGAGAGAGAAGTGTGTCTATCTTGGTTTAGAACCCTCAACAGTCAGTGTCTATATGGTGAAAGCCTAGAGGTGAAATGGGTACTAAACAAGCAAAAACTGGCCAGAGGTCCCAAGGAACGCCCACTCCCCTGCAGGTTATCTTCACAGGCCACTGTCTTTGAGTCCCCGGGAACGCTGCATGCGTGGAGACTGCTATTCCACATACTATGGTCCATGGAACATGCAGGATGCCATTTGGGGTGGGAGGGGGGTATTGCCCTGCAGACAGGCCAGTTTAAACGATCTATTTGTAAATTCCTTTTAGCCTTCCTTATTGCTTATGTAGATGTGGTTCCTGGAATTCTCCTTGGAACGAGTTGTAGCATCCCAGCGGTTTCCTCGCAAATGGCTGAATTCATTAAAAAGTTAAATGACATCCCAGACACGCGACGACCTCATTGGATCTGTGATCGCCGCTCTGCCTTATTTCGCTGGGCTGCCAAACGAACAAACAAGTCTGTCTTGGAGTATGGTGAGACTCTAAGTCTCAAGGACTCTGGACGTGTCGTGTGGTCAGAAGAGACCAGTCCCTGGAGAAGGCTGTCATGCTGGGCTAAGTGGCAGGGCGCTGAAAAACAGGAAGCCCCTGGACAAGATGATTGACACAGTGGCTGTAGCAGTGGGCTCACAGACTAATGGTGGGGGTGGCGCAGGACTGGGCAGTGGCTGGCTTTGTTATCCATAGGGTTGCTATCGACGGGACAGCACCTAACAGCAACCCTGCTACAGGAGCCCCGGTGGCATGGCGGGTGAAGCACTGTGCTGCTCACTTGGGGTTGGTGGTTCAAACCCATCAAACCACTCCGTGGAAGCAAGCCAAGGTTGTCCGCTCCCATAAAGATGCAGTCTCAGAAAGCCTGAAGGCCGGTTCTGCTTTGCCCTCTGGGGTCCCTAGGACTTGGACTCTGCTCCAGCATGGTGGTGGGCTCTGGGTTTGTCCCTGATGCAAAGGAGCCAAGAACTAGCCTGCAGTGGGGAGGGCAATTCAGTAATGGTGTTAGTCGTTGCCCGAGTCCCAGAGCAGTTGCTTACAGGAAGGAGGGAGGGGGCCCAGGGCAGGGTTGGTATCTCTCAGCTCCAGCCACCTCATGACAAGGGAGGGGTGGCACCGCCCACGCGTGTAAAAGGCCTCCCCACTGAGAAGGGGATGCATCCCAAGGGACTTCCAAACGTTTGTGGGCAAACATCACTTACAATGGAACTTCTCACAAACGTTTGGAAGCCCCCTTCCTAGGGTGGAGAACCCAGGCACATTTTCCTGAAACAGCATTTGCATTCCGGGGCTAAGAACTTGGAATCGTCATGTTAACATGAACAAGAATGTCTTAGTTGACTTGTTTACGTCATGGTTTTATGGGACTTCATCATTAACTGGCCTCCAAAACAGCCGTGTTTCGTGTGCTTCTGTCCCCTCTTAGCTCATCGCACCGCGTTGCCTGGGGTCTCACAAACCTGCAAGTGGCCATGCCGGGCACAAGCGGTCTCTTTGGTCTGAAGAAAACACATGGGGAACAGGAGGCGGCTTTGGAATCTGTGACTAATTAGCTCCACGGACAACTGCCCCTTTGTCATGAGTTAACAGAGGGCTTGGAAGCAGCAGTCCGGGCGAAACGTTGAAGCAGGGTGTAATTGTGAGGAAATGCAGTCCCAAAGAAGCAAGCAAGGGCCACTGCTGCTGCCGCTGCGGTGCCTTCCAGTCGTTTCTGACCCCCGGTGACCCGCGCCACCCTCACGATCGTGTGCAGGCCTGTGTTGCAGCCCGTGTCCACGCGTCTTGTTGTGGGACTTCCTCTTTTTCTCTGACCAGCCGGTGACCAAGCAGGAGGCCCCTTTCCAGGGACTGTTCTTTCCGGATAACACATTTAAGGGATGGGAGACCAAGTCTCCCCATCCTTGATTCTCAGCATTCTGGCTGTATTTCTTCTAAGACAGGCTTGTTTATCCCTTCTGGAAGTCCACGGTGCTCTCAATATTCGTCACAACGCCGTCACTCAAAGGCTTCACTTCTTCTGCAGCCTTCCTTGCTCACTGCCTGCCTGTCACATGCACATTATGAGGCAATTAAAAATGCCATGGTTTGGGCGAGCTCACCTTCCTCCTGTCCTCCCAGTGACATTCTTGCCCCTTAGAGGTAAGGAGGCAAGAATTTGCCTCAAGTACATCCTTGCTCTTCAACACTTTAAAGCGGTCTTGTGCAGCGGGTTTGGCTGCCATCATGCCTCCTTGGAGCTCCTGACCGCTGCCTCCCTGTGCACGGACTGTGGACTGCAGCAAGATGAACCGACAACGTCCCTCCTGTTTCTGGTGATCGGGATGTTTGTGGGTCCCGTTGGGAGGACTGGGGTTTCCTTCCCTTTGGGCTGTCCATACTGAGGGCTCTAGCCATGATCTTCATGGGCCAGTGCTTCAGGGCCTTCTGGATCTCTGCAAGCGAGGTATCATCTGCATTTCAATGGTTAAGAAGCCTTCCTCTATCCCCGATGGCACCTTCTTCTTCCTACAGAAAGAGATCGTAATAGTTTACAGTTACCGAACAAAAGCGTTTTAGACACAGTCATAATCATCATAGAAGCCAGTAGTTACGTGGCCTCTGGCATTTACCGCAGGCCAGGACAGTGGGGGAGCTTTTTTCCTACCATCCTGTAATCCTTACAAGGCTCTAGAGCAATGGTTCTCCACCTTCCTCAGGCTGCGACCCTCTCAGACAGTTCCTCATGGGGTGGGGACCCCCCAACCGTAACATTATTTTCGTTGCTACTTCATCACTGTCATTTTGCTACTGTTATGAATCAGGCGAGCCCTGTGAAAGAGTCACTTGACCCCCTCAAAGGGGTCGGGAAGCGCTGCTCTAGCAGTTAGTACTTAGTATCTCTTTTATGGATGAACGAAGCACACAGTTGCACAGCGATTCGGTAGCAGACCTGGGACTTGCTTCCAAATATTAAGGACCCCTGGTGTGGTGGTGCAGCGGTTAAGTGCTTGCCTGCTAGCTGAAAGGCTGGCAGTTCGAATCCACCCAGCTCTCTTTGGGGGGCACAGTGAGCCAAGATGGGCTCCGTGACATACACAACATTTCTAGTCCAGAGTCTGCACTCTCAACTGCCCTGAGAGGTAGCCTCGGGCTGAAGTCTTGGAAATTCCCGAGAATGAGCTCTTTTATTATTCCCTTTTTACAGAAAACCGAGGCCTGGTGAGGGAAAGTGAGTAGCCCCAGGCTACCTGGGAACCAGGCTGGCTGGATTCTAGCAGGTTTTCTTAATCACAGTGGGATTAGGGCGAGCTTGGAGTCACTTGTGACTTGTTAGACATTTTTGTTTTTTTTTAGAAATTGCATGTTTGTGCCATGAGGTCGTGTTCCCAGGGATGTTGCTGACCTGCGCTTGGGCAGCATGGTGGGGAGTCTGTGGCCCTGGGGTAGCTGGGAGAAGCCTGAACCCACCCTCCCTCTTGGCCAGGTCTACCCCTGACCCCTGGCCTCCTCTCTGGTGCTGTCTCTCTCTACAGGGCAGCACAGACTATTTCTTGAGCAGCGGCGACAAGATTCGCTTCTTCTTTGAGAAAGGCGTTTTTGACAAAGCAGGTTTGGAGCGGGTACCCTGGAGGTGTGGGGAGGCAAGGGGAGGGTGGGTAGCAACACCCCAGGGCTGCAAGGGTGCTGAGGTCAGTGCCCAGGGGGGACACAGATTCTGGTTCTTCTGCCTTTACCTGTTCCTGTGCAGGCAATTTCCTGGTCCCTCCGGAGAAGTCCATCAACAAAATTGGCCACGGTGAGCAGGATTTGGGAGGGCAGGGGAAAATGGGGACTCTGAAACCTGGAGCAGTTAGGGGCCTGCAATTAGGCTGCAGGTTTCCCTCTGGTCCTGCTCTTTTGCCTCTTAGGATGCCAAGCATCTGATGGCCAAGATACTGCCACCATAGCACTGGGAAACCTGCACAAGTCCACACACTGCAGAGGGGCATATGCAGGTCCCTCAACTCTCTGCTGCCTGTTGTGGCAATGATGCAGGAATGGGGGCTTCCTGGAGTCTCGTCAAGGAGGCGCCTGACATATGAACATGCTCTCTAACCAATCGGGCTCAAAATAAGCCAGGTGCCCTCCCTCTCAGACTAACACGAATGGTAGCAAATCGTGGTCCTGGGTGATGGGCAGTTCTGTGCCAGGCCTCTGGGAGTATAACCGTTAGGCCCGGACCCCTCCCAGCAGCCCTGGGAAGCAGGGCGATGCTGCTTGTCCCCATTTTACAGAGGAAGAGACGGAGGTTTATGGGAAAGGAATGGTTACCCACATGTGGGGGAAAGGGCAGCCCCCCACAACTAATTGCGGGTTTGACAGGCGCAATTGTATGGTTAGGATATATATATATATATATAAGGATTACAATAAAGTCAATGAGAATGAGAGAGATGGGAGAGTAAAATAAAGAAGTCAGACACATTTCATGGTAGCATGCTCACCTCCTGGATGGCCATGATCTTACCAGCCAGGCAGGTCTGCGCACAGGGTGGGCCGAGGGCAGGAGAGGTGGGGGGCCGGTCTGTTGCTAACCAAAGCTTATATCTACTTAGGGGGCATGATTACAGGTAACCACACACGTCACAGGAAGGGGCTGTACAATAGGCAATACCAGCAATAGGAGGGGGATATACCATGGGCATAGGCGTAACAGGAAGGGGATGAGCTGGGGGTGCACACATGACAGGAGGTGGAACTAGAGATATATATGTGACACGAAGGGCGAACCCTAGATTCATGATGGCGCCCTAACCTTGATCACCCTTGAGTGGGCTTGACCTCCCTGGACTCTCCTTCAGGGAAACAATCTACTACTATCCTTATCAGAAGGGAATGGGCCCTACTTAGGGTGGGACAGACTATACAGTCTGCTTGTTCTAGATGGCTGATAACCCTTAGGGAAAATAACCCCTGACCTACTTCTGTTGACCTCCAAGTGTATAGTCATTTGCCATGTGTAGCAAGCAGCTAAGTTTGGCTTATATTTGGGGGAGAAAACTTGGGAGAAATCTTTCTGTTTCCCACACCCATGGACGTACAGAATAAACTAGAGTCCAGAGACTGCCACCCAGGGGTGGCCCCCTGAAGTCCTTTGTCCTCCACCAGGAATGTGGAGTCAGGGATGGAGGGAGGCTTGCAGGTGGCAGGAAGGTCAGGAGTAAAGTCATGGTGGCTTGCGACGGCACATGACTCCGTTATAAACAAGCAGAATGTTTAATGCATGGAAGATAGGTGAGGACGTGTAAGTGAGGGCCGAGTCAGGGTGGGACGCCAGGAGGCTGGGAACTGGCCACAGCCCACTTCTGTCCCTGCAGCTCTGCATGCCCACGACTCTGTCTTCCGGTGCGTCACACATTCCCCCAAAGTACAGGTGAGCAGACGGTGGTGGGGGGGGCGGGGGAGGGGGCCTCAGGGGAATGTGGCCGGCAGGCAGCATGACCTCTGCCCCCTTCCAGGCTGTGGCCAGGAGTCTGGGCCTCCAGAAGCCCGTGGTGGTGCAGAGCATGTACATCTTCAAGGTGAGCGCTCTGCCTCGCTGCATCTGAGGGCTCTGCCCAAGCCCCGCTCTCTGAGGCCCCCCTCCGGTGCCACCGAGGAAGTGAGAAATGATGGTTCACTCCCCACAGCCCGAATGAAACTGGTCTCCTGGCCGAGGCACCTGATACCTCACTGTTGTCAGGTGTCGTCCTAGGGAGTTCCCACTCTCAGCGACCGTGTATGAACAGGGGACCAAAACACTGCCATCCTGCGCCAACCGACCGCCCAGTTGTTCTCAGTCTGAGCCCACTGTTGCAGCCTCGGCAGTGGACCGTAGTGTCGAGGGCCTGCCTCTGTCGCGGCCCCTGCACGTTCCCCAGCACCATGCCCCTCTCCAGGGACCGGCCTCTCCTGATGACACATCCGAAGTACATGAGACAAACTCCCACCATCCTTGCCTCTAAGTCGCATTCCGGGCATACTCCTTCCAAGGCAGATTTGTTTGTGTTTGGACGTTTATTGGTGCTCAGTTAAGATTTGGTGGGAGGAGAGAGTGGGGTGATTCCTGTATTTCCCATCTTCCTTCCTCGCTAACCAGCTGGTCTGCTCCCAGCGTTTAAGGTCCAGCTCAGTGCTACTTCTAAGAGGTCTCCCTGACCCCTAAGAAGGGCAAAGGGTCCAAGTCTCTGAGGAGCGTGACCTTGGAGCCCCTCAAGCTGGGCCAGGTGGACTCCTGCTTGGCCTGGGAGCTCTCTGCGGCCTGGGAGGGCTTTTTCTCTTTGCACCCCCCCAGAGCTGGGTGCACGGGAGGTGCTTGATGCCTGGATGTTGGGTGGAAACTCTTGGGTCCACGGCAGGGGCATCCGTTCCACGCCTCACAGGGCGAGCCCCTGCACCTCCCGGACGCCCCTCTCCCGTCCTCACCAGCCTCTGCTTCTCTTTCAGCACCCTCGCTGTGGGGGCGAAGGTGAGTCGGGTACAATCTGTGGGGCCCAGCGAAGGCCTGGAGGGGAGGATGGGGGTGTTAGTGGTTGCCGGGTCTTGGGAGGA
>NW_022103919.1:3898162-3905877 GCF_000313985.2 Echinops telfairi
GCTTCCGCTCTCCCAGCCCTGAGGTTTTGATTCAGTAGGGCTACACAGGCCTGGGAGTCTGTTTTCTTTTAGCAAACTTCCCAGGAACTAATGACAGCTACCAATTCCTGATTTACTTCTCATTCCCGCCCGAGATTCACAGATGCCGTTACCACCCCACTTCTGCTTAAATACCTCTGCTGACAGGGAGCTCACCTTCCACATAGCAGCCTCTCCTTTTCTCACCAGAACGCAAGTCTGGACCACCTGGTGGCCATCGTTCCTCCCTGCCATTTTGCCCAAGGGCAGTCCTCTGGAACAATGACTGTGTCCTCCCCCATTCCTCCAGCCAGGCCACCCCAAAGGCTTCGTGGAGCGCCCATCACTATAAGGCCTTATCAAAACCGCCTGTAAAAGGCTGGTGCTCAGCAAAGCGCCAGGCTCCGCAGGCAGGAAGGCGAGGAGGCTAGCATTGCCTTTACTGGGTTACTGCAAAGTTGGCCCAATGCTCTCCATCCTGCTGGGTCCCCAGTGTCTGTGGGCAGGTATTTAAACTATGGATGCTTGGTCACAGCATGTCCCCTCGGCCCCCAGCTTCCTATCTTAGACCGCCTGGGGGACCGCCTGCTTGTCATTGCTTAAGGCAGGAGTTTTGGCAACTTGGCTGAAATGAAACGATAGCAGTTTTTTGGGGCAAGCAAATGTCAGGCCCTGTACTAAGCACCTTTCAGGCATCGTCCCATGTAATCTTCTAGCAGCCCTAAGCGGGTTTCTGCGCCACTTTACAGGGTGGGAGGTCCAAACCTGAGACGTGAAATCTCTTGCCCCAATGTCTTGGACCAGGAGGGGCGAGGTTCTAATTGATTGTGGGAAGGCTGGCCCTCCAGGGCTGTAGGCAAGGTGAAAAGTGGGGCCTGCCAACAGGGTGGGCACCTCACCCCAAGGTGGTCCCGTTGCAGTCTCCCCTCACCAGGACGCCTCCTTCCTGTACACGGAGCCCCTGGGCCGGGTGCTGGGCATGTGGATCGCACTGGAGGATGCCACGCTGGAGAACGGCTGCCTCTGGTTCATCCCTGGCTCCCATACCAGTGAGAACACCTGTCTGGTCTACCCGCCCATCCCGTGACTCTCCTCCGCCCCATGGAGAGTGCCCCGGAGCAAAGAGAGGCTCATGGCTCCAACTTACCTGCAGATGGAGTGTCAAGAAGGATGGTCCGGAACCCTGCCTGCTCAGCGCCTGGCACCAGCTTTCTGGGCTCAGAGCCGGTCCGGGAGAACAGTCTCTTTGTACCCACGCCTGTGCGGAGAGGTAGGCTGACTGCAGAGGGCCAGCCAGGACGGGGCCTGGACCTGGCACGTGGAGCCTTCCTCATCCTAACCCTACCGCAGGGTCACGGGAGCCTATAAAGCCACAGAATGAGAGAAGGCGGGGCCCGGCCAGTGGTTAGCCCTGTGGCTAACAGCAAGGTTCCCTGGTGCAGGCTCCTGTCCAGATGCTGCCACTTATGGGCTGACTCTTTAGGCAGAGGGCCGGCCCTCTCTGAGCCTGTTTCCCCCAGGTTAGAGTGGGAGAGGAGGCGCCTGGGCGGTGCTTGTCTGCTAAGTGGTTTGAATCCACTGGTCACTCTCTGGGCAGAGAAAAGACATGTGGCTGCCTGCTCTTGTAATGGTTACAGCTGTGGAAACCCTGGGGGTAGCTCTGCTGTCACTCAGAGTCACTGTGAGTCAGAATGGGCTCACCGGCACCCAACAGCATGAGTTAGCAAGTCCTCACTGAAGTGACGTGGCACCCAGCAAGTGTTCACCCAATGTTGGCTCTCAGTCCACTCTTTTAGAAGAGGCAACTGTGCCTGGGCCAGGTCATAGCTGATTGGCACAGTAGGGAGAGCTTATTCCTAAGACTTGCCAGGGGCACAGGCTACCCTAGAAGGGAGTTGATTCCAGGGGAACCAGACTCTAAACAGCACAGTCTGGAGCCGGTGGTAGGGTCTGAGTAATTAGGGATGGGAATAAGGATGGATGGGGAGGGAGCACAGAAGTGCTTAAGGGAGAAGGACCTGTGTCCCTTCATGTCCTGGGGAGGGGGAGTGTGGGCTGGTGCCCTCCCAGGCCCAGGAGGGGTATGGCCTGCTTGGATCCTCGCCAGGAGCCCTCGTCCTAATCCACGGAGAAGTGGTGCACATGAGTGAGCAGAATCTCTCCGACTGCTCCCGCCAGTCCTACACTTTCCACCTCATGGAGGCCGTGGGCACTGTCTGGAGCCCCGAGAACTGGTAGGGCAGCTGTGTGTCCTTTCCTGATGGCTCCCTGAGTTCATGCTGGAGGCTGGGATCCATGACAGCCGCTCTAAGGCCATCTCTTTTCTTTTGTCCTCTGCAGGCTTCAGCCAACAGCTGAGCTGCCCTTTCCTCCACTGTACACTTGATGGTCTTAGCAGGACTGGGCCACTGCCCCTCCCAGGGGAGGCTGCAGACTTGGCCGGTGGGCCAGCGCTGCCAGCTCTGATAGCAAACTCCCCTCTGCTCTCCTGGCTGGGAGGTGTTCCCAGGATCTCTCCCTGCCCCACACCCCCTCCCCCTTGAACCTCTCACTTGTCTGTCCTCCCAAAATGCATCTCTGGTTTATACCCTGTGAGGCCCTGAATAAAAAGCACTTGCAAATGCAGCTTTTGGGTCCCTTCCCCCCCAAAAAACAGCCCTGCCCTCAAGATGAGTGTGGGCATGAACAGGCGCAGGCCTTTGTGGGAACAACTGCCAAATGCAAATCTTGCTTCACTTGAAGCCTCGACAGACGGAGGTCTGGCCCAGAGGTCATATGTACACCGGCCAGATACACCGTAGCGGTGTTTTGTTTGAAGCCCAAACTTTTCTTTTTCTTAGTAATTGGGAGGTTTGATATAAAAATCCAGGCTCTTAGGCTTCCCTTGAATGAGTGACAACATCGGGCCTGCCCAATGGCTGCCAGCTAGAGCTGCACGTGTGCTCTCTGGTCCAGCGTGGCTCCCTCTTCTCTGCCCTTGTTCATCTGGTCCCCGCTTGGCCTTGGCAGAAGCGTTTGTCACCCTGATTTACTTGGCCCGCCACTCTATACATGGCGCAAGCAAGGTCCTGAGGAGAAAGTCCTTTTCCCCAGATCACCCCCCCAACCCCAACCCCAACCCCAACCCCAGGGAATCAGTGAGGCAAAACTGCTGCCTTCTCTGGTAAGCAAGCAGAAGAGAGCCTGCAGGAAGAGGCAGATCTGTTAAGTCTCTTTTGTTCCCCAAAGGATGTCTCAATGGTCTCTTCTGAGGGAAAGGGCTTGGCATGCTTCTCCAACACAAGTGCAAGCTCCCCAGAGCTGCTCCTGGCGCCTGTCCTTGTTGGTCCAGAGTTTTCCCCTCTCTGCTTGGCCTCTCCCTACAAGACTGCATGGCAACTGGGGAGAGCCTTGTTCAGCAGAGCTACCTTCCTGCTGACAGGAAATGGTCATCCATTCGGCCACTGTTGCTCGAGTTCCAGTTCGGGACATGTGCTGGGTTCCGTGCTGGCCCTGGGCGATGTGGCGGGGCGCAGGAAGCCAGGCTGGGGCTTTCTGGAGGCCCCTTGCTCAGGCAGAGTCCCAGAGTTCAGCCCCTCCGGACCTGTTCTAGGCTCAGTGTGGTGCCAAGGGAAAAAACACACACAGGTTTGGTGGGACTGGAGTTTCAGGAGGGATCCCTTGACAAGGCCCTGTGCTGTCCAGCCCATTAGCACCATTCAGCCAGGCAGCGCAGGCCTTTCCCTGATGGGATGGAGACTTGAGAGGTGGGGGTAGAGAGGATGGCTGAGACAGGACATCAGTTGAGGACCTGATCCTTGTCCCCCAGCCCCTCCATGCGTGCCACCAGCCATTTCTGCCTCTGTCCTTCAGTTCTCCCTAGCCCCCGGGGGAGAAGTCATTTCCCCCTTGATTCTCCTCGCTCAAATGAGGAAAAGCAAGTCACTCTGGCTTCTGTTGCTGGGATGAGACTGGCTTTGGGTACCAAGGCCACTCTCCCTGACCGAGTGCTCATTATGCCTGGGGCTGGACACTTCACACACCACATCTCACTGGGTCCTCTCAACAGCCCCAGGCGGTGCCTCCTGCGATTCTCATTTTGCAGACAAGAGAAAGGAGCTCACACAGTTAATAAGTGGTGCAACCAAGGGCTCTAATCAGAATCTGAAATGTTCACCACTAGGCTTGATTGACTGCCACTCTCCAGTGTTCCCTTCTGAGGCCCCATTCATCGGAGGGCTGCAAGGTGGGGTAAGGGGTGGGGAGACGACAGCACACTCAAGTTCTTTTGAGTGGTTACGCTATTTTCTTTCTCTCTTCTTAATGTAAAGCACCAGCAAACTAAAGCAGGAGAGCTGTGACTTTTATTTTAAATCTGAAAACCAACCTAAAAATCCGATCTGCTTTTCATCCCTTGGCTCCTCAGGCCCCAGTGGCTGGCGGTTGTGAGGACGGGGTGGGCCATTCATCCTACCCGGGGTCCTGTTTCCTCCATCCTTGTGGCTGCACAGCAGCTAGGCCATCAGCAAGATCAGGAGGTAGAGAGGCAAAAGGAGGTTGTCTATCTGCGAAGTGTATGCTTCTAGAAGGGACACAGTGCTGATGGACCCCAAAATCCAAGCGTAGCTGTAATTTAGGTCCACTCCACTGTCAAAGATTAAGATAAGCGCGACAGAAATGATCTGGGCAAATATAGATGTCATGGTCCCCTCAAAAGTCTTTTTGGTGCCAGGCCAGCGGATCTCTCCCATGGTGCTGCCAAAGATGGAGGCCACAGTGTCGCCTACACCCACGGCCAGGACGCCAGCATACGGGACTAGGGCCCGTGCTCCTCCCAGACTACCCTTCTGACTGCATGGCCTAGGGATCAGCCAGATGGGAAGAGACATGCCCAGGAGCAGGTAGATATGGGTCAGGATGAGTGGTCCGCTGTCTCGTTCATCCAGGAAGAGGGACAGGAGGCTCCGCAGAGGGTGGCCCAGGGGCTTGATTCGGAAATAGCGCACGTACTCCAGGAATATGAATACCGCTAGGCAAACGGTAGCGGCCACATAGAGCAGTGGCCGGTCAAAGATGATCCCCGGGATGTAGGTGGCCACCACAATGAAATGGAAATACTTCCGGGTGACAGTGGGGGCCTGGTGTTTCTTGGACTCAGAAGACGACCGTTTAGCATTTTGGTACAGCACCACCAGGCAGGCCAAGGTAGCCAGCAGAAACCAGTAGGCCAGAAGGTAGATGCGGGTGTCCGTCTGGAAGAGGAATTGAAGGAGCCAGAGCACGGGGTTCCTGCGGATGAGTCGGTGTAGCCAGGGCAGGGCCACCCCGAGGCCCAGCACACAGGTCATGAGGTGGAAGAAGATGGAGGAGGCCCAGGTGCCCGAGTCCATGAAGACAAACAGGATGCTGAAGAAGATGCCCATGAGCACCATCCCCACCACAGCCACCAGCAGCAAGGAGTCCGCCGGGTCCCCTTGGTTTTCCACTACAATCAGAGAGGATTTGATGAGCTGGCTGAGCACGAAGCTGATGCCACCCAATACCAGCAGTGCCTCTCCCGGGGTAAAGCAGCGGGGCAGGAGGTATAGCAGGATCATGTTGAGGTACACGAAGATCAGCAGGATTTCCAGGACCTCAATCACCTCCCCCACACTCAGTGAGTGCTTCATAACGTACACGATGACGCCTCCGGCCAAGCCCGAGATGACACAAGTGTTGGTGGGCACCGGGCGCGTGATGCCCAGCGCCAATACTGATGAGAAGAGGGCCACGGCCATGCCGGTGGCTGCCACCACAATGCCGACGCGCTCGAAGTGGGCGTTCCCTGCCGCCTGGCAGCGCTCCTTCATGACAAGGCCGAGCAAAGGCATGACCATGGAGGCTGGCAGCAGGCCGCTGTTGCCGGACATTCGGAACTGGAAGACGGCGCTGCCCTGCTGCAGCAGCCGGTCCCATTTGTACTGCACATAGAACGCCTGCACCGCGAGCGCCACCGCGCACCACGAGTAGCGGTCCCACACGGTCGCGTGAACGCTCAGCACCATGGCGAACACCACCGCCGCCTCTGCCAGCACCGCCCCGCTCGCCGGAGCGCCCGCCCCCGGGGTCGCGGCGACCTTATCTCGGGCCATGTCCCTGGACTCGAGGCCCCCGGGAAGGCCGGCGGGACGCGGGCTGCCGTGGCCGAGGACAACCGCTTGACCCGGCCAGTAACCGTCTCCCTCCGTGCTCCGGCTGCGAGGCGAGAAGCTCCACGGCGGGTCTCCTCCCCAACCGGCTCCAGTGTACGGCGGGCGGAGGTTCGCCCCTCGGCCACGTTCCTCACGGCCGCGGCCACTGGCGCCGCACGTACCTCACTTCCCGGGACCTCGCCGCCGTAGCCCCGCCCCTCGCGCACGTGACGCCGGCCCCGCCCCCACGCTCGGCCCGGGGCGGGCGGTCACGTGGGCGCGGCGTCTGGGGGCGGGGCCGGGGTGCGCGCGCGGGAAGATGGCGGCAGCCGCCGGCGAGGTGTCTGTGAGGTACGAGGCGGGCTGAGTTGGCGGCGGGTGGCTGGGCGGCGCGGGCTGGGAACCCAGCGGAAGCGGGGCGGGAGTTGGGAGCCGGAGGTGGCGGCGCGAAATGTGGCCGGGAGGCGGGCGCCGAGACGGGAGGCGGTTACGTCCAAACGGTCTCCTTCGCGCGCGGGGATCGGAGCGGACTTCTCGGAGAGGAGGGCCGGTTCCTCACCTCATCCCTCGGCCCTGGGCCTCCGGGGCCCTCACCCCCAATCCCTTCCCCTCCTCCCGGTTCCCTGTCGACGTTTCCCTTAGCGCCCTCCTCGTGCCTCCTCGCGTGGCCGTCGTGACGCTCCCTCGAGGCGCGACCGGGCGCTTGGCCGGCTCGTGGAGGACCCCTCCCTCGTCCCCGCCCCGGGCCGCCTCTGCCTCCCCGGTTCCCCCCCAGGGGCTCCCGATCGGAAGCGTGTTTCTCGCTCTGCGGCCGCGCGCCTCCCCGCAGTCTCGCCCTGGTCCCCCGCTCTGCCTTTCATCCGCCCGGCTAGGCTTTCTGTGCCTGGATCCAGTCGGGAGACACGTCCCCTTCGTCCGCGAGATCCCAGGCACGGTACTCGGCTTGGGGCGACGAGGTGAACCCTGAAAAAGAGCGTTCCCGGGGGCCGCGGGGCGAGCTTAGCGCGACCCCGGGCAGGTGCGTTCCTTGGCGCTCTCGGAACCCCCACAATTCCGGGAGGAACTTTCTGATTTCCAGAGGAGTCGCCAGGCCCACTCGTCCAGCCAAGAGGGGGGCTCCGGTCCGAGTCGGCTGGAGCCCACAGCCGTGGGGGGCCCACGTTACACCTGGAAGGAGAAGCCTTCCCTTCCCTTCCCTGGGAAAACCGCCTGTCACTTCCCTTGCCCGCAGTGCTTGCCCCACAGTTTGCCTCCATCCTGCACAGGAACCCCCAGCCCCACTGCCCTCGGGCCACTTCTGGTGCCCAGCGACCCAGTAGGACATCTGTCTCCCGTGGAGCGAGCGGATGGGACCTTCGAGCTGCAGACTTTGTGCTTGGCACACTAACCTAATGCCTAGTGCTCGGAAATAAAGGACCTAAGAAAGAAACACACCAGCAAGCCTCTAGTTAGTGCTGATACTGTTGATAGTCCCTGAGATTTATCTTTTCTAGAATTGCCACTGCCAGGCTTCTATACCTGGTGAGGACCTGTTGCTTCCCCCCCCAC
>NW_022103919.1:3907219-3916844 GCF_000313985.2 Echinops telfairi
ATTTGCTTATGCACCTGCTTTGTCTTCAGCGATCATGTTGGGAAGGTGAGCATCACAGAATGCTGGGTTATTAGAACAAAGTGTTCTTGCATTGAGTGATTACTTGAGTAGAGGCCCAAAGTCCATCTGCTACCTTAATACTTAACATATAATACATGTACATAGATCTATTTCCCTATCGTTGTGTATAAATATCTTTACATATATACATGCCTGTATTTAGATCTCTATAAATGCCTTTTGCCTCCTAGTTCTCTCCTCTATTTCCTTTGACTTTCCTCTTGTCCCACTATCATGTTCAGTCTTCCCTTGGGTTTCAGTAATTCCTCTGTGCTACATTGCCTTTGATTAAGCCCCACCAGGCACCTTACACCCTCCAATTTTCTATGTTAATCCAAGCTGGCACTAGGGAACAAAAGTGGACTACTCTTAAATCAGCCTTCTGGGAAGGCCACTCAGATTGGCAAAAAGTCCGTTTGAATATTGACATTTTCTTTGTGACTTGTTTTCTTCAGCTAATGTGTTTATGGAAATCTAAGGGGGGTAGGTGTGCTAAGCAAAAATAGAATGCAATTTGAAAAGCTTTTGCTGCTAAGCTTAAATCTGTTTACACAAGAGAGCTGTGCCTCATCTGTGGAGTTGGCGCATCCATGAACAGTGGCACCTTTTATTATCTCCGTGTGGACTCTCTTTCTCAAAAGAATTATCTCATCAGGGTAGTTTGGCTTTGCCTCCACGTTTTATCAAAAGGACTGAATTGTAGAAGCTGATTTATAACCTCCCAGTAGTTTTCACTCAAAGCTTTCCACCCAGAAGGCTCACTAGAGAAGATCATTTTTAGTCCTCACTCACTCCAGCTCTTTCCAGAATGTAGTTTTGTGTTGTTTGCCAGAACACTAGATTGGACATCATCACGTTTTAAAAACTGTACCTTCGAATTTGTGGCAAGTTATTTAATTTCTGTGCCTTAGTTTCTCCTCCAGATACTTGGCTTCAGAGAAGTGCTGTACAACCAAATGAGTGACATTAGCACATATATAGTTTCTTAAAAATATGTACGAGTGTAAGAAGGTATTTCCCAGAGTCTTTGGCGAGACATCACAGTTTTAAGCTTCAGTCAACCTTTAAGTCCTCGTTCCTAAAGTCCCAGTTCTAAGCCTTTCATCATTCACAGCCAGTCCTCTCTTCTGACTTTTTTTCTGTTCTCTGTGGTTATGTTTCTTTGTGGTGTGTAATCACACCCTGGTATCCTGCTCTGTAGAATTTTCTTCCATTTTGCTGATTGTGTGATGTGATTTCAGTGACCTTGTGAGCCTCATAAAGGCCTTAGAATTTACTTGTGTTCCCTTATTACTAGGCCAGTGATTGTGGACTCAAGGCACCAGTGAGAGAGAGTTCCATAAAGATTCTCTTCTCCGTAGACTCTATCACTCCCCCTTTGTTCTGCCTTTTCTCTGCACTTCTGCATATATTATTTGTTTTTCTAAATATTTCCATTCCAATTAGATTACAAGCCTAAAAGAGGAACCCATCTCATTCCCTTTCTTTGAAATGTATTCATTCGGACATCTGTGCCAGCCACAATGTGAAAGTCTGGTTTGCCACTGTAGAACATAGTGCTTTACCTCAGTTGGCATCTTTTGCTGGCAGGATGAATTCTCAGGCAGTGTAATGTAATAGTTAGACTACAGAGCGCTGCAAACCGGAGTTCAAGCCCTGCCTCCATTATAGATTAACTGTGTGAAGCCAAGTTCCCTGACCCATTTTTAAGCCTTAATTTCCAGATGACCTAATGGGGGTGGTATCAGTCTGATGGTAAACTGTCAATCTTCAGAAAGACAGTGTGCCTGATGTCTTGAAGTGTTCATGATTTATTGGTAGAATTCTCACCTTCCATGCAAGAGACCTGGGTTCCTATTCCTTACCAGTGTACCTCATATACAACCACCACTCTCTGTCAATGGGGCTTGCATGTTGCTATGATACTGAACAGGTTTTAGCGGAGGTTCTAGATTAAAATGGATCAGGAAGAAAGGCCTGGCTATCTGTTCTGAAAATGTCTTACTTTGTCTTAATTAGATCACTCACAATGAGTCAGAATCAACTCAATGCAACTTGTGCAAACAGAAGCTATTCTTAGTAAAATAAGAATATATTTCATTTTAAATAAAGCCGTTAGTTTTGGTAATCTAAATTTAGCAAACAGATAAGGTAGTTAATTATTCTTTTTACAAAAGGTATTCTTTTAAAATGTACCCTACATTTCTTTAAGCAATAAGCATACCTCTATGTTTTTAATAACCTAAGCATCGACTCACTCATGGTTTTTTACATATACATTATCAGTATAAAGGAACATTTTGTTTCAGTAACTGGATCTAATCTAATTAGTTTGAACAGCGAATACTGTCTTTTATCAAGAAAATTGTGATTCCAGTGTTTAGTAGTGGGGGTTGGTGACTATTAATCAACAGAATTGAAGTTGTTTTCTTAAAAGCATTAGCCCTCAGTAAATAGACTTTTTATTTTTAGGTGTGTTTCTAGCTCTTGTTGGGAAAATCCTGACTGAAGATCCTTAAATCGAACTAGTTCTTTCAGAATTTTTATGGGGAAAACACTTTGCACTTTATATTCAGAGTTACACAGCTAGTGCTCCTCTTGTTAGAGATCTTTTAGTATAGTCTGCTAGGACCTCTTCAATTTTTCTTAGGTAAGTTTTCTAAGCGATGCTTATTTTAGTTTACTATTCTAGGTACTGATGTAGGAACTCACAAAACACAATCCCTATCCTTAGAACATTTAAGATAATTTTTTAAGATAATTTTTTAATGGTTGGTTATATCTTAAAATTTAATCCTAGACCAGAATCATAAGGTGTTTCCTAAAATTCCAAAGGCCAGAATAAAGGAAGGAACTTGAACTAAGCAAGTTATAAGGGTATATTTGAAGAGCTTTGGGGCAGGGACTATAGTCTGTGTTTTGCTTTTTTTTTTTTTTTTTAATTGCAGGTGTCTACTACATGAGAGAAAATCTCTTAGGTTGTGCATCCTAACATCTCACAGGAGATTATTAATAGACTGGGCAGTAGTAATATTCATAATGACTTTAGACTTGAAAAGGGAATTACATCATTTAGAAAATTAAATGAAAAAGAACATTTACTGGAGATGATGGTGGCCCTGAATTGTACCAGTGTTTTTCTTAGGTTGTCTTTCTTATTGGTCATTGTAATGAGAGAAGCTCCCACCCACTGCCATTGAGCCATTCTGGCTTATAGAGAACCTTACAGGACAGAATGGAACTGTGCCATAGGTTTTCCAAAATTGTAATCTTTATGAGAGCAGACACTCTACTCTCTTCCATGGAGCAGCTTTAGAGGTGGCTGCCCACCTCCTACTTAGCAGCCCAGTCAGTGCTTACCCTAGAACTCCTCGTGATGAGAAATGGGAGAGACAAATTGAGATGTTGTGTTAGCAGCGAAATCTTACAGTAATTCGTTAGTTATTGTAATTCATTAGTTCTAAGATACATATTTTTTATACTTTTCATACTACAAATCTTAATCCGTATATACTCGAGTATAAGCCGACCTGAATATCAGCGAAGGCATCTAATTTTACCACAAAAACTGCATTAAAAATGTGCCTTAAAAAAGGCTTGCACTGGAGATCCCCTTGCAGAGGGGTCTCGGGGAGGAGATGAGCCAGTCAGGGTGCGATGTAACAATGATGAGAAATACAACTTTCCTCTAGTTCCTAAATGTTTCCTCCCCGCTCCCACTACCATGACTCGAATTCGATCTTGCAAGTCTGGCTAGACCAGAAGAGGTACACTGGTACAGATTGGAACTGAAAATACAGGGAATCCAGGACGGATGAGCCCTATAGGACCAGTGGTGTGAGTGGCAAAACAGGGAGGGTAAAGGGAGAATGGGTAGGAAAGAGGGAACCGATTACATGGAACTGTGTGTGACCTCCTCCCTGGGGGACAGACAACCGAAAAGTGGGTGAAGGGAGACGTTGGACAGGGCAAGATATGACAAAATACCCATTTATAAACTATCAAGGGCTCATGAGGGAAGGGGGAGCGGGGAGGGAGGGGAAAAATGAGGACCTAATGTCGGGGGTTTAAGTGGAGAGAAAATGTTTTGAGAAACGATGTACAAATGTGCTTTACACAATTGATGTGTGTATGGATTGGGATAACAGTTGTATGAGCCCCTAATAAAATGTTTAAAAAAAAAAGAAGAAAGAGGTAAATGGGAAGATATCATCAATAAGTAAAAGAAAAAAAAAAAAAAAAACTCGGCTGTACACAAGTATATACGGTAACTGATGAGTTGTTATAGGTTGCTCCAAAGGAGCCCTGTGGTTTAGCATTTGACTGCTAACCAAATTCAGACCCACCAGCTGCAGCCACAAGGAGAAAGATGTGGCACTCAGTCTGCTTCCATACAGATTACAGACTTGGAAACCCTGGGGGGTGGGTCTGCTCTTTGGTATAGGGCTGCTGCAAGTTGGAATTGACTCTCCATAATAGGATAATAGGTTTGGTTTGGTGTTTATTTTGGTATTTGTTGAGATTATATATAGCAAAACAAACACATTAAACAATTTCTGTATGTGCCTTTTAATGACAGTGATTATTATTTTTTGAGTTGTGGCCATTTTCAATCTCTTTTTTTTTGAGTTGTGACAATTAACATCAATTCACTACCTCCTAAGGTTTCTGCCTTAATTTTCAAGTTGTTGCCAAATTGATCCCACATAGCTAGTTCATAAAAGAGTATAATGTTCAACTTTGTTTTACTAATTTGTTTGATTTTAAGAAGACTTGAGGGAATAATTTTTGGATTAAAATGTAAAGATTATCTCAAGGCAATAATTCCAGGGTTTCATCTAGCTTGACTGAACTCAGAATACCAGAAAGATGTTTACTTGCATTAATTGATTGTGCAAAGGCATTCTGCTCTGTCGATCCAAGCAAATTATGGATAACATTGCAAAGAATGGGGATTCCAGAACATTTAATTTTGCTCATGCGGAACACACACGTACATGGACAAAAAGCACGATGTTTGAACAGACCAAGGGGATACTGTATGATTTAAAATCAAGAAAATGTGTCAGGGCTGTTTCCTTTCACCATACCTATTCAGTCTGTATGCTGAGCAAATTAGAAGTGCCGGACTGAATGGAGAACAGCACAGTTACATTAAGACTGGAGGAGGATCTGCCGTGTAGATGACACAACCTGGCTTGCTGAAAGTGAGGAGGAATTGAAAATGGAGGACTACAGCCTTCAGCATAGATTGTACCTTAATATAGAGAAAACACGAATCCTCACAACTGGACCAATAGACAACAATATGATACATGGAGAAAAAATTGAAGCTTCTAACTAACTGACTGACTGACTGACCGACTGACTGACTAACTAGCAAGCTTTCAAGGACTTCATTTTGTTTGGATCTACTATCAATGTTCATGGGAGCAGCAGGCAAGAAAAACTGACATTATTTCTTTTTTTTAAATCGTCTTATTAGGGGCTCATACATACATCAATTGTGTAAAGCACATTTGTACATTCATTGCCCTCATCATTCTCAAAACATGTTTTGATTGATTGATCTGTGTACAGGTCCCACATAGCACACTTTAAATGTTCTGGAATTCACATTCTTCACAGTGTTATATATAGTTTGTTATGATCCACACAGTCAAGGGTCTTTTTGCATAATCAGTAAAACACAAGTGCACATTTTTTTCGTATTCTCTGCTCGCCAGGATCCATCTGACATCAGCTGTGGTAGCCTTCGTTCCGCACTCTCTTCTGAATCCGACTTGAGTTTTCGGCAGTTCCCTGCCAGTGTACTGCTGCAACTGTTATTATTTTCAGCCAAGTTTTTCTTGTGTGTCACTTTAATGGTACTGTTTGATAATTTCCATGTTCTGTTGGGTCGCCTTTCTTTGGAATGGACACAAATTTAGGGATCTCTTTTAATGGTTGGCCGGATAGCATAGGCTAGTGAGTACTTCCTGGTGAATCCAGTGTTTGAAACATGTCCATTGGTATTCTGCCCATTTCTGGAGCTTTGTTTCTTGCTAACGCCTTCATTCCAGCTTAGGCTTCATTCACCACTGCCAGTTCTTGATCATACGGTTTCCTCTTGGAATGGCTGAAAGTCAGCCAGTTCTTTTTGGTACAGTGACTCTGTGTTCCTTCCATCTTCTTTTTTCTAAGCGTTTCATTTGGTTTATGTTTAAAATAACTAATTTGATACATGTAGATAATCTGGTAAGTAGAGTAACCTGTTATGTTTACATTTTCTTCTTCACTCAGTCGTTGGTTTTTTTTTTTAAGTTTTAAAAAAAGCATTTTATTGGGGGCTCGTACAGCTCTTATTACAATCCATACATCCATCTATTATGTCAAGCACATTTGTACATTTGTTGCCATTATCGTTTTCAAAACATTTTCCTTCTACTTGAGCCCTTGGTATTGGCTCCTCATTTTCTTTTTCCTTTCCCTTCCCCATGCTCTCTCCCTCATAAACCCTTGGTAATTTATAAATTATTATTATTTTTTCATGTTTTACACTGACCGATGCCTCCCTTTACCCACTTTTCTGTTGTCCGTGCCCCTGGAAGGGGTTATTTGTAGATAATATATATGTATCATATGTAGATTATTGGTTTCCCCTTCCATCTTCTTTTGATGCATCCTGCATCAATACACATTTTGCCCCTAGAATCCTTCAACATTTTAATTCAAGGCTTAATTTTTTGTTTCTAGTTTCATCTGAAATCCACTTTGGTTTTTGCTGTCTCTTTAATGACCCTTTTGCTTTCCTCATGTGTGATGTTCTTGATGTCATCCCACAATTCATCTGATCTTTGGTCATTAGTATTCAGTGTGTCAAATCTATTCTTGAGATGGTCTCTAAATTCAGGTGGGATATACTTTTTTTGATTCTCTTGAACTTGGTTTAATTTTCTTCAGCTTCAACCTGAATTTTCATATGAGCAATTGATCTGTTTCATAGTTGCTCACTGGCGTTATTTTGAGTGATGGTATTGTACTTCTCTATCATTTGTTCTCACAGATGTAGTAGATATGAGTCCTGTGTAGTCCATCTGGTGAGGTACATGGGTATAGTTGGCATTTATGTTAAAGAAAGGTAGTTGCAGTGAAGAAGTTGTTAGCCTAGCAAAATTCTATCATCGATCTCCAGCTTCATTTCTATCACCTAGGCCGTATTTTCCAAGTACTGATTCTTCCTCTTTGTTTCCAACTTTCTCATTCCAATCACCAGTAATTACCAGTGCATGTTAGATCAGTTTCAGACTTAAGAACTTAGTAAAATTGTTGCATTTCTTCATCATTGGCTATAGTGGTATGTACATTTGATTAATAGTTGTATCGACTGGTCTTTCTTATAATGGGATGTAGCTGTTATCCTAGCATACAGAATTGTGCTTCAAGATAGATCTTGAAGTCTTTTGGTTGATGCATGTGGTGCCATTACTCTTTGGATTGGTCATTCCTAGCATAGCAAACCATCTGATTGATTAGTTCACTAATGTCTATGGTATCAATCATTACATATCCCACTTTATTCTTGATGGCCGATCGTCTTCAGTTCATCCTTCATACAGTCCACATTTCAATTATGAACGGATGTTGGCAGCTGTTTTTCCCATTGTTAGTTGTGCTCTAACAGCAGATGAAGGTTTTGGAAGCTTTGCATCATCCATGTCTTCAAGTTCAACTCTGCTTTGAGGAGGCATCCCTTCCCTCGGCATATTTGAGTGTCTTCCAACCAGGGGGCTCACTTCCAGCTCTATGTCAGACACGATTCCTCCGCTCTTGAGAAGGTTTTCAGTGGCTACTCCTTGGAAGCGGACTGCCTAGTCTTCCTAGTCTTTTCTTAGTCTAGAAGCGCCACTGGAGCTTGTTCCCAGTGCGTGACCCTGCTAGTATTTGAAATACCAATGGTATAACTTTCAGCTTCACAGTTACACAGGACAGACTGAGAGATGGATAGGGTTGGATAGGAAACTGTTAATTATAGGACTAGCTATTTCTCCCTTCAGATCTACCAGTGTTAGATTTGTGTATTTAGGTGTCTTGATACTGGATACATACATTTGGTTTGGTTTTTATTAGCAGCAACATTTCTTAATATATAAACAATGATGTTTCTTACAATGAAACATCTTAGATGTGATGAAATATAGTGACCATCCTCATTTTTTCAGACTACCTGATTGGTATAGATAAACATCTTGTACTTCTGTTTTTAAATTTTTACTTAGAGCATCAAGTTCCTTAAAGTAATGTAACAGGATCCTTTCCAGAATTTTAAGCAAATTGCTTTGTATATTCGGTATTTTGCTTTAGGATAATAGACAAAATAGCTCTGATGGAGCTTAGGTAAGCGTGCAGTTGGAAAGAGTAAATTTACCTTTTTTGCTTTCTCTTATTTTTTCAGGAGCAATAGAGAACTGTGGACAATTCTGCTTGGAAGGTCAGCTCTGAGAGAGCTGGTAAGTGATGATGTATCCTGTGTGCCTTCCTAAATTCTTCATGTAGCTTATAAACAACCAAACAGAAACCAAATGTAACGGCTGTTGAGCGAGTTCTGACTCAGAGGGACCCTGCAGGACAGAGTAGACCTGCCCGAGGCTGTGAACTGTTAGGAGAGCAGACAGTGTCATCTTTGTCCTGCCAAGCAGCTGGTGGGTTTGAACTGCTGACCTTATGATTAGCAGCTCAATGCACAACCCACTATGCCACCAGGCATAGTAGCTTAGATTACCAAAAAGCCTGCTTTGTCTTAGAAGTAAGTAAACATTTTTTATTCTGAAAATTTGGTAAACATGTGTACCCTACTTCACTCTGATAAAATCAGAGTACACCTTGTAGTTTAGCTAAATCTTTGTTTTTCTTTGTATCTCAGTGATTCCTGTTCTGAAAAATTACCAGTGCTGCTTGATTAGCTACTGTGGATAGGGGTATAAGCACCATTTTACTTCAGCCTAGGAAAGATCCTTAGATCTAAAGTATGTAATCCCTAAAGGGTAATTCTTCATGTTGCCCTTCAGCATGACCTTGTAAGGATAAAGTGATATGATGACATTCAGTTACTACTATAATTGTTATTATCATTAACATAGTGAATGTTACACCCTTTTAAACCTTTTACATTTTTTATTTGCCTCCTTTAGAAGTGTATCTTAAAAGAGACAGGAATTCTGTGAAAGTTTATTTACAAGACTTGAGTGTTAGACAGTTAGCTTCTGCATATTTAACATTAGAAGAACAGCAAATCAATTACAATCTAGCTACTTGATGGAAATTAGGGGACCACTAGAATATTTACCAAGATTTTTCTTAACATGGTGAAATTGTTACAGTGTTAAGTACAGAAAAGCAGGCTACACAATTCTATATTCAAAATGAGTTCAATTATGAAGAAAATTGCATATTAAAAAGATTCAAAGGAATATGTAATCCTCCGTGTGATCCTAAAGACTGATTAAATTGCCTTTATAGAATTGCCTTCTTCCTAAGGCATCATCAGAACAAAAAAATCTTACCGTAGTGAATGATGGGGGCAGTG
>NW_022103919.1:3917269-3923062 GCF_000313985.2 Echinops telfairi
CAATTTATAAACTATCAAGGGCTCATGAGGTAGCGGGGAGCAGGGAGGGAAGGAAAAAATGAGTACCTAATGTCGGGGTTTAAGTGGAGAGGAAATGTTTTGAGAATGTTGAGGGCAATGAATGTTCAAATGTGCTTTACACAATCGATGGGTGTATGGATTGTGATAAGAGTTGTATGAGCCCCTAATAAAATGATTTAAAAAAAAGATTGCCTTCTTCCTTTCCAGAATCAGATTGAGGCAGAACTGAATAAACATTGGCAGCGACTGCTGGAGGGGCTTTCTTACTACAAACCCCCCAGGTATGACTGTTCCATGTACCTGCTAGAAAAATCCCTCTGAGAAAGCTGGTGGAGGTGAAGCTCTCTCATATATATATCATATAAGGTGGCTCCTTATATATGATATTGTTGGGTTATGTAGATAAGAGAGAATAAATACTATTTGGTTATTAGTGGAAAAAAGTAGGGCACATTTTTCTGTCCATTGAAAGAAAGGAAAATTTATTCTAGAAAACATAGTGTTGTAGAGTTATGTGACCCTAGTGTCTGGGAGTAAGGATTTACTAAATATTCAACCAATAGTTTCCTAATATTTCCTTGGGCCCACCATGTTGGTGTGAGACAGTGTCAACACTGAATGGTGGGATGTAGCAGTGTATGATAATAAAACCGTTAAGTCTGCTGCCATCCAGCGGATTCTGACTCCTGGTAATCCTATAAGACAGAGAGTAGAACTGTTCCTTAGGGTTTCTGAGATAGTAAATCTTTATGGGAACAGACAAACATCATCTTTCTCCCACAGAATGGATGGTGACTTTGAACTGCCGAATTTGTGGTTAGCAACCCAGTGCTTAGCTACAACATCACCAGGACTCCTTGAATAGTGATCATAGCAGCTGACATTTACTTAGTGTTTACTATGTACCAATTATTAACGTAGCAGTAATTTAATTCTCAGCACAGGCCTTTGAGATGGGTTTTATTGTGTTTTTGTTTTTTTTTACTGCTTTTCCTTTTTTTGGTAGATATTGAGCAATTGAAAACAAGCAAAAATAAAGCACAGAGTCAAAAAAAAAAGTAGAACATAGTTTCAGAACTAGGAAATTTTTTTTCTAGAACTAGAAATTTATCTTAATTCCTCATCCAGATATAATTTTACTGTGTATTAGAATTCCCATGCCAACCTTATTTTCCTTCTACTTCTGAACATCTGTTGAATTTATTACATCTTTACTTTCTAAATTTTCTTTCTCTAGATTAGTGAAGAACTTTTTTCCCTTACTTATCCTGCCCTTGTAATCACTTTGAAGTAAATCCCAGACATATTTTGTATTATTTGGAGTTCGATATTTTTCTCCTCCCTTATTTAATTTATTCATTATTAATATCAGATGGACTCATGCATGTTTAAGTTATACTTTGTTCCAACTATGACCATTGGGAGCTCTTTTAGATTGGCTTCTGTGTCTTTTTTGACATACTGTATGAGGATAAACTGACCCAAATATCAACCGAAGCACCTAATTTTACCACAAAAGCTGCATTAAAAATGTGCTGAAAAACTCGGCTTATATACAAGTATATATGGTATTCCTATTCTTTTGTTATTTGAACCCTTATTTTCTGACAAAATACACCAGACTCATCTTGTTTTTTCCCCTGCCCCAGGCAGACCTAGAGTCAGTCATTTTCCAAGGAGTTTTGATGTCTTTTACTGGAGAATGATAGAAACCATTATCTCTAGACATTGAGAGTGCTCACTGCTACTGGGGTGTTTTAGCTTCTAGGCTCTCTGAGTAGACAGAGCTAATAATACATGTATGTATACTAGTAGACCTGGTTTTAAATATCAACCAAACTTTATGATAGCTGTGCGATTTTTGGTAAGTTGCTTTTAATCTAAGTGTTGGTAGTTCAGTTTTTAAATGGGCATAGATAATAGTATTCATCTGTAAATTCTGGATAGATATAATGATCAGAAATAGTGTAATCTTATATATCTTTTAAGTAGTTGACATTATTATAACAACAGTAGTTTGTAACACATGTAGTGTATTTATTACTTAAGAATAATAAATTTTTTTGTTAGGAGCTATATAAAGGTGAACTTGTTTGTGTGTATGTGCGTATGTGTATATTTTGTAGGCACCTATAGGCAGAAAAAGGTCTGTAACAATATCTTTTAGTACTTTTTTTAAACTGCTAGAGAGTTATTAAGAATGAGGAAATGACTCATTGTTCTTTTTATAGTCAGAGTTCAGCTGAAAAAGTGAAAGCAAATAAAGACGTAGCTTCAGCATTGAAGGAGCTGGGTTTAAGAATCAGCAAGTTTTTGGTGAGTAAAAATTAGCACTGGCTCCATATATTTGCTACAGTGTGAATAAGCATGGTTGCATTGTTAGTTGTGGTTAGTGAAATGCAGTTTATTTTAATTTAGGAGCTTAATTTGAGCCTGTGTTTGAAAAAATGTCCAGTGTGGCCTAGTTTGTATTTAAATTGACTAGTTTGTATTTAAATAGTATGGGCTACCCCGCCCCGCGCCCCCCCCCCCAAAAAAAAAAAAAAAAAAAAACCACTGAAAAAGTGTCACCGAATGGCACTTTCTTAGAATGCATTCTTCCTGCTAGGCAAACATTGAGCAACTCGCTCTGAATTAGTGCACCCAGTGGTGTTGCCTGGGAAGGTTCTCTCTGGTCACAGTGAATTATTTTCATAAAAGCAGTTTCGCTGGAACCTCATTTTTTGTGATGGCCGATTTAAGAGAACAGCCTGTGGCTATGAAATTTTGTTTCCTGCTTGGGAACAATGGCGCAGAAACTTGTGATGTTGAACACAGCTTACAAGGATAGCGGTATGAGAAAAACTCAAGTGTATGAGTGGTTTTCTCATTTCAAAAAGGTGAAATGTCGATTGATGACAAACCATGTTCTGGACGTCCGTCAACTTCCCTAAAGGAAGAAAATGTCAACTCCTAGTGCATTTGGAGTTCCTTCCACCAGGTCAGACTGTTAATCAAGCTTTCTATCTAGAGCAGTAGTTCTCAACCTTCCTAATGCCGCAACCCTTTAATACAGTTCCTCATGTTGTGGTGACCCTCAACCATAGAATTATTTTTGTTGCTACTTCATACCTGTAATTTTGCTACTCTTATGAATCGTCATGTAAATACCCAATATGCAGGATGTATTTTCATTGTTACAAATTGAACACCATTAGACATCATTAAAGCAAAGTGATTAATCACAAAGCAATATGTAATTATATATTGTGAAATATTTGTGTTTTCCAATGGTCTTAGGCGACCCCTGTGAAAGAGTCGGTATTTCAACCGCCAAAGGGGTCGCGACCCACTGGTTGAGAACCGCTGATTTAGAGGGTCTGGTAAGATTGTGTAACTGTGTGTGACAAAAAAGGCCTGATTTGTGGCAGTCGGGGGACTGGTTTTGCCACTAGGACAGTGCACCTGCTCATACAGCCATCTCAGTGTGCCAGGTTTTGGCAAAAAAGAGCATGCCTTAGCCCACACACCTTACTCACCTGACACCACTCTGTGCATCTTCTTTTTGTTTCCACAAATAAAGAGGGACATGAAAGGACAGCAATGTAACAATGTGCAAGAGGTGAAGATGAAAATGAGGGGTTTCTCTCCATCCAGTTGAGTTTGAAAAATGTTTCCCAGAATGGAATCACAGTTTTGATAACTGTATTAAGTGTAATGGAGAGTACTTTGAAGGTGATAAGGTTGTTTTGAAAAAATTTTAAATACAGAGCTTTGGGAAAATTCCAGTTTTTTGGGGGGTGGGGTAGCCCCTCATATTTAAGTATTCTTGCTTAAATTTGGATGCCAGTTCATACCTGTTGTTGTATTGATAATTATGAATGAGGATGCTTGTTTCTGGCATCATCCTGTAAATTGCATGTCTATTTTTCTATTCTTTAGGTTTAAAATTATGTTATATGAAATCTTTCCAAAGGAATTCTATTTATTTAATCCTTGTGTTCATTCCAGAGGACAGATCATCAGAATGCTTTGCATTCAATTTATGGTTTCTCAGTTGATGTGGCTCTTCTTCACTATTAACCTGTACGTTTCAGGGTCTTGATGAAGAACAGAGTGTACAGTTACTTCAGTGTTACCTTCAAGAGGATTACAGGGGTACTCGGGGCTCATTGAAGGTTTGTGATTATATCCAGCTCCTGTCCCCTGCCTTTATTGCTTTTAGATCTTTGCTACAGGTTTTTGCTACCAGTTTTTTGCAATAGAGGTAAGTGATCAGATACGATCATTCTTAGAAAAAACTTTGTAAAAACTTACAAAGCCAATCTGCTTCAATCTAATGTTTGTCCTTTGGATTGGGGTGTGGAGACTAGATCAAAGATTGGCATGTTAATCATAGATCTTATGATGTCAGTGTTGAAAAGGACTTGTCTAGTCCCTCATTTTACACATGAGGGAATTAAGACCAGAGCTGAGAAAGGGATTTGGGCTTAGATTTGCATATCCTTAGGGAAAAATGTTTCCAGATATGAATCACAATTAAAATATTGAGGGGTGGAAATAAAGATATGTACCTTTCATGTCGATAATTGAATGTTGCCTAAAAGATGGCTTCTTGACTGTTTGTTTTCCTTCAGACGGTAATACAAGACGAGAGGCAGAGCCAGGCCTTGATTCTGAAGGTTAGTAGTCACCATCTTCCTTCTTCGATGTCCAGGTGGATGACAGCTTCTGACCTGTTCTCCCTGATCAATTTTTCACCTTTGACTGTTCTCTTGAGTGAGCAGTGAGGTCTTAATGAAGATGTGTATTAATTCATTTATGAAATAAAAGACCTTTTTTACCCTACTAACTCAAGCTTAGGAATTTATCCAGAAGGTAATCTTTCATCATTGGTGGTAAGATTTGATTATAGATAATTTTTTCCCCTATATCAGTGGTTCTCAACCTTCCTAATGCCACGACCCATTCATACAGTTCCTCATGTTGTGGTGACCCCCCCCAACCATAAAATTATTTTCTTTTTTCTTATTATTTATTTATTTGTTTTTCATTGTTACTTCATAACTGTAATTTTGCTACTGTTATGAATCGAGCGACCCCTGTAAAAGGGTGGTTGAGAACCACTGCTCTAGATCTAAATTCACTAGAATTAATTTATATTTCTTTTATTTCTCTACCCCTTCCTCCCTTCACCCCTTGCAACAATTTGACTTAGGAGCTCATTTTAAAATAGAAAATTTTTTTTCTGTTTAAAAAAAAAATCATTTTATTGGGGGCTCACACAACTCGTATCACAATTCACACATATATCAATTGTGTCAAGCACATTTGTACATTCTTTGCCCTCGTCCTCAAAATATTTTTGTTGTTGTTGTTTGCACTTTTTTTGAAAATCATTTTATTAGGGGCTCATACAACTCTTACCACAATCCATACATACATCAATTGTGTAAAGCACATTTTTACATTCATCATTCTCAAATCATTTGCTCTCCACCCAAGACCCTGGCATCAGCTCCTCATTTTTCCTCCTCCCTCCCTGCCACCCTCCCTCATGAATCCTTAACAATATATAAAGTATTGTCATATCTTGCCATGTCTGACGTCTCCCTTCACCCTTTTTCTGTTGTCCGTCCCCCAGGGAGGAGGTCACATATAGTTCCTTGTAATCAGTTCTCCCTTTCCAATCCACCCTACTTCCACCCTCCCAGTATGGCCACTCAGACCATTGGTCCTGATGGGATAATCCGCCTGGATTCCCTGTGTTTCCAGTTCCTATCTGTACCAGTG
>NW_022103919.1:3924121-3925617 GCF_000313985.2 Echinops telfairi
GTCCCCGTTGTTTTCTCCTCCAGATTGTTCATCCAGCCTATCTTATTTAGACATACCTGCAGACATAAGAACATGCACAAAAACAGGACAGAGCAAGACCAAGCAATAATATACAACAAAACAACAACAAACCAATGACAAAAAACAAAACAGACACAAGAAAGAAAAGCTTGTAGTTAGTTCAAGGACTGTTTGTTGGCCTTTAGGAGTGTTTTCCCGTCCAGTCTTTGGGGGCCCCAAGCCCTGGTCCCAAAGTCCACCTTTGGAATTCCCTGGGACTTTGCTGCTCCATTCCCTTGATGATCTGTTGCACCCCCTTAGTGTTTTGCCTTGGTGTGACAGGATCAGATCAGGCGCAATTCCCACACTGTGTCTCCAGTGTTGTCCCCTGTAGGGATATGGGTCAGTGAGGGATGTTGTGTCTCATAGTGGATCCGGCCTTGTGGTCCTCTCTGTGGACTGGCTGATCTAATCAGAAACATTGTCCTTGAGGCCTGGTTGGCCAGGATGTGCTCCACTCTCTCTTCCTCCCCCGTCATCTGCTCCCGTGTGCTCGGATCAGATATGTCTCTCTCCCAATGTTGGAATAATACTAATGGTCTTTCATATGTTGAACCATCCCTGCATCCTTGGTATGAATTCCACTTGGTCATGGTGAATTAATTTGTTTTATATACTTTTGTATTCTATTGGCCAATATTTTGTTAAGGATTTTTGCATCGATGTTCATTAGGGATATTGGTCTGTAGTTCTCGATTCTTGTGGGATCCTTGTCCGGTTTTGGTATCAGAATTATACTAGCTTCATAGAATGAGTTCGGGAGTTTGCCATCTTTTTCTATGTTCTTGAAGAGTTTGTGTAGGATTCGTGTTAGTTCTTCCCTAAATGCTTGCTAGAATTCTCCAGTGAAACCACCTGGTCCAGGGTTCTTTTTTTGTTGGTAATCCCTTGATAACCTTGTCTATTTCTTTTATTGCTATGGGTCTGTTGAGATTCTTGACATCCTTTGGGGACAGTCTAGGGAGGGATTGTTTTTCCAAGAATTTGTCCATGTCTTCCAAGTTGTTGAATTTATTGGTGTACAATCCTTCGTAGTACTGTGTAATTATCCTTTTGATTTCAGTAGGGTCTGTTGTAATGTCCCCTCTTTCATCTCTCATTCTTGCTATTGAAATTTGCTACCTCCTTTCTTTGGTTAGGTTTGCCAGCGGTCTGTCAATTCTGTTTACCCTTTAAGAGAACCAACTTTTAGCAGCATTAATTTTTTCCATTGTTTTATTTTCCCTCTCCTGAATCTCAGCCCTGATTTTTATTATTTTTTCTTTTGCTATTATTAGAATTGTCCTGCTGACTCTTCTCTAGTTGTTATAAATTTTGTGCCAGCCTGTCAATCATGAGTTTCTCTTCCTTTCTCAGGTGTGCATGTATTGATATGAAACTTCCTCTGATAACTGCCTTTGCTGTGTCCCATAAGTTTTGGTATGTCATGTTCTCAT
>NW_022103919.1:3925988-3937749 GCF_000313985.2 Echinops telfairi
ATTGTCTAATTGTAGTGTTTAGATCTCTAGCCTCCTTGTTGAGTTTCTTTCCCTGTGATCTATCTTTCTCAGAGAGCGGTGTATTGAAGTCACCCACTATAATTGTTGAGGCAGTAATTTCTTTTTTCATCTTTTGGAGTGTTTGGTTGACGTATTCAGTGGGTCTCTCATTTGGAGAATATGTGTTTACAATGCTTAGTGGTTCTTTGTCTATGGTTCCCTTGAACATTATAGTGTCCTTCCTTATCTCTTTTTATGGTTTGCACTTTGAGGTAAATTTTATCTGAGATTAGGATTGCAACCCCTGCTTTTTTTGAATTGCTGTTTGCTTGGTATGCCTTTCTTGAGCCTTTGATTCTCAGCCTATTTTTGTCTATAGCATTGAGATGTGTCTCTTATAGGCAGCAGATTGATGGATTGATTGTGTTTTCTTAGCCAGTCTGCTAGCCTCAGTCTTTTAATGTCTGCGTTCAGGCCATTGATATTCAGGGTTATTATCTCCATCTGCAGACTCTGTGATGTCATCTTATACCCTCTGTGTTGGGTCTTTTCCTACCTACCTTTCTTATTAGTGTGTTGTGCATGTTTGTGTGTGTATCATTCTTGACTTGTTTCCATCCTTAAGCCAATGCTATCTTGGGGTCTGTTTTCTCTTTGTTGCCCTCTGGGTGAGGATGTTCTAAGTGGCGGTCTCTTATTTATGCTGGTGAGTGTTGTTCTTCTGCCCATACTGGGTTGTCAAGTATCTTTTGTAGGGCTGGGTTTCTTCTAACGTATTCTTTGAGTTTTCCTTGTCTAGTGAGACTCTTACTTCTCCATCTGTCTTGATTGATAATTTGGCTGGGTAGAGTATTCTTGGGCTTGCGTTGTTTTCCTTCAATTTTTGGAATATGTTACTCCATTCTCTCCTCTTCATAGTTGCTGCTGATAGGTCTGAGCATATTCTTGTTTGGGAACCTTATTAGTGATTACTTGTTTTTCCCTAGCTGGTCTCATGATTTTCGCCTTGTCTTCAAAGTTGGATAGTTTAACTATTATGTGCCTTGGTGACTTCTTGGGATTCAGTCTAGCTGGTGTTCTTTCAGGCTCCTGAATGGTTGCCTGGTTTTCATTCATTAAGCTGGGGAAATTTTCCTCCAAGAATTGTTTTACTATTGTTGCAGATGACTTTTTTGATGGGTCTTTCTCCCGTAATCCAATAATTCTAATGTTGTCCCGCTTCATAGCATCAGACACAGCTTTTAGGTTTTCTTCAGCTTCTCTGATGATCTTATTAGATTTTTGTTTGTGTTTTTCAAAGTCTGCTTGGTTGTCCTCCAATTCACTGGCGTGGTTCTCTGCTTCCTCCAGTCGATTCTTGCGGTCCGTGTGTTTGCTACTGGTTTTTGTTATCTCCTCTCTAAGCTCTTGTATTTCCTTTTGGTGTATGGACTTTATCTCCTCTATCATTTCATCCTTTTTCTGTATTGTTTCCCTCATATCCTGTATGACTCCTTGCAGGATTCTGAAAATTTCTTTCTGTGGCAGCTCAGTGTCTGCTTCTATGCATGTCTTTATGTTCAGGACATCTGCCATTGCCTTTTGTTTCTCCTGTTTTTTCGTTGAGGCCTTTGGGGCTGATGGCTGTTTGCGTTGCATTGTTTTAGAGGAGCCATGTGCCATTTTCCAGGGAGTTGAAGAGCACTGGCTCTCTCTGGGAGACTAGTAGGAATGTTTCTTCGAACTGCCTACAGCAAATTTCACTATGGAATTAACCTACCACTTTATCCTCCTGTGGCTTCCCTCTCAGGGAAGTGCCCCAGAAGGCTGGTGGGTTGCCTGCTTTGGTGTAGAACACTGCGAATGGTGGGCAGATTTGTCCTGGTCAGGTAGATCACTGCAGAGGTTGGGCAGAGGTTTTTGCAGCAGCTTGGGACATTGACGAGTGTTGGCTGAACTGCTTATGCCTCGTGAGGCACTAAGGTAGGCAGGAGGATGTTCCCTCAGTCATGTGGGACAACAGAGGAAAAATAGGAACTCCCCCAGTCACACAAGCAGGAATCCCCAGTAAGAAGTTGGGCAGAGTATCCCCTGGTGGAGGTCAGCAGGGCTTTCCCCAGCTAGCTGCACAGGGTTGAGTTCACCTAGTTTGGTGGGGTGCAGGCGCACATGCCCTAACTAAGGGGAGTGGATTGCAGGTCAGCAGTGGGGTGTGAGAGAACAGGAAAGAGACAAAGAGGAGGAAAAAAAAATTAAAAGTAAGCCCACCAAGACTGTGGGGGGATAGAGAAGAGAGGAAAACAAAAGTAACAATGTAGCTGAGCCTCGATCCCTGCTTGTGGGGCTGCAAAAGTTTAATCCCTGCCCCGAGGTAGTGGCACACTGTGGCTGTGTTGAGATTAATCCCTCACACCGGCTCGAAATGGCCGCAGCTCCGGCTGACAGTGACAGGGCTAAGATAAAACCCTAGCCTGTCTCCACTGTGGTAAGCCAAAAGCCCTCAGCCCCTCAAAACCTTGTGGATATGTGCCTACTTTATGATTCTCCTACTACGATCCAGCAGTGTTGAATTTCCCTCTAATACCTCTCCTGGGCTGATTTATGAGGAGTCCCTCTGATATGTGTTACTCAGTTGCTATCTTCCCGAAAGTCTTTTAAAATAGAAATTTGACCATGGATTATGAAGTAATGTCTGATTTGCTATTCACTGATAATAAAATATCTTAGTTATAGCAATTAATAGATGTATCAGTGATAATTTTATATTTTAGTTTAATTTTTTTAACCTGCCAATTTATATATAGTATGTGTGTTACTTAACTTGTTTATATAATTAAACAGTAATTCTGTTTGTCTTGCATGTCTTAATTTGGTAACTTAGTTTATGAAATTGTTTTAATTTTTGGACTAAGTATATATCCATTTCTGTGATAATAGTTTATATTAACCTAATTTTTTACATCTTTAAGTGATTGATGATCAGCAAATGTATAATTGAGTATCTTTCTTGTAAAGATGAGTAACAGATTTTAATTCTTTGATATTTTCCAGATTGCAGATTATTACTATGAAGAAAGAACCTATATTCTTCGTTGTGTCTTACACCTTCTTACTTATTTCCAAGATGAAAGGCACCCCTACAGGGTGAGCTCGTTTAGGCTTCTTGCCTCTCTTTGCCTTGTATCTTTAGCTCTTTTAAATTATTCTATATTACTCAAATTCTCCTTAAGTATTTATCTCTCACACTGTATTTTATTCTTTTGATTTTTTTTTTTAAGGTTGAATATGCAGACTGTGTTGATAAATTAGAGAAGGAGCTAGTTTCAAAATACAGACAGCAGTTTGAAGAGCTTTATAAAACTGCAGCACCAACATGGGAGTCACATGGAAACCTCATGGTATGTGATATTGTGTCTTGTAATTCTTAGGACCAGTGAATAGAAAGTCTCGAAATAGACCCAAATATTGATAGGAAATGAATGTATGCTAAAAGTGATATTTCATATCAGTGAGAAAAAGTTGTATTATTCACTCTGTGGTGTTCGAGCTACTGGATAACTATCTAGAGAAATACTAAGCTGTATTTCTTAATATCTTCTCTCAAAATAAAGTTGAGATATATCAATGACCTAAAGGAAAAACAAAGAAAACAAAAGCAACTATTAAAGCACGAAAGGAAAACGGAGCTTTTAGTTATGTTTGGTTTTGATGGGCAAAGGTTTTTTAAGTGTACTTTGGAAATAATTTTTAAATAAAAGACGAAGATAAATATAACAGTGTCAAATTAAAAAAGGCTGTAAGGTAAAGTGAAAAATGTTTTTAAAAAAGTCACAAGGTCAACGTAACAGAACATATATAGTCCCTATAAATTAACAAGTATAAAAATAAACAGCCCCAGAGAAAAATGAGCAAAACAAATGAAGATTTATGAAACCAATCTTTTTGTCCAGTGGGACTCTGATGGTGCTCCATAAATATAAGCAGATACAAATCTTAAAAAATACAATATTATCTAAAATTTTAAAAAGTTTTTGATCAAGTAGTTCCACTTTAGGAATTCATCCTATAAATATTGCTTATTAATGGGAAATGACATATAAATGATAGATCTGTAGTCTCCAATTCCCCTAACTTCACTGAAGTGTATTTTATACCCAAGTTTTACCTAAATGTGCATTTAATGAGTTTCTGCCTTTGAATATCACTATATACAGTCAACATTAGCATGATCAGTATATAAAGCATTTCTCAGTCAGTTTTCCATTGCGCCCCTGTCATCAATGTCTGTCCTCTGTCTCCAGCAACCATGCATCTCCTTTTTGCCACTATGGTTTTACCTATTCTAGACGGTCCTACATTAGAGTAAGGTGACCAGATTTTAATATTGATAAAGCGGGACGCCATTGATAAAACTCATATCCTGGCCAAATAGCCACATGGCAGCCGAAAACTGTATACCCCAGCTTGTCGTGCATTCTTTCCAAAAATCGGGACTTTTAAAACACCATTGGACGCAGGACAAATTGTTAAAAATCGGGACGTCTGGTCACCTTAAATTAGAGCCATATAATATATAGTCATATTTGTCGTCTCACTGAGCACAGTGCTTTGAGATTCATCTGTGTCATAGCTGTAATACTATTTCATTCTTTTTTTTATGGTTGAATAATGCTCCACTGTATAAGTTTACCACAGTTTGTCCATTCACTAATTGATGGACATTGGAGTTTTCATTTCTTTTTGCGGTTTTCAACAATAGACTGAACTTTAACTTACAGGCTTTTCTGTTGACATAAGTTTTCATTTATCTGGGTAGATAACTATTTTCATTCATTTCTGATCTCTACTATTTCTTCCTATTTACCTTGGGTTTAATTTGGTCTGTTTCTGATTTCTTCAGGGAGACACTCAGCTGATCTTAGATCTTTTCTAATTGAAAAACCACAGAGTTTGTTTTAAGCATTGCTCTTAGCTGCATATCAAAATTTTTAAATATTATTTTTATCATCCTATTGAAATATTTTCCTTTTTTCCCTTTTTAATTGTATTTTTCTATCACTTTAAAAAAAATCATTTTATTAGGGGCTCATACAACTCTCATCACAATCCATACATACATCAATTGTGCAAAGCGCATTTGTACATTCATTGCCCTCATCATTTTCAAAACATTTCCTCTCCACTTAAGCTCCCGGCATTAGGTCCTCATTTTTCCCCTCCTCGAAATATTTTCTAACTTCCCTCGTGATTCATTTTTAATTTGTGCATTTTGTAGAAATGTGTAATTTCCAAACATGGGACATTTTCTTTACTAGCTGATTGTTAGTAGGTTTTCATTTGATTCCAGGATGGTCAGAGAACATACTATATATAATTTCAGCTTTTTAAAATTTGCTATCCCCTACTTTGTGGCACAACATATGATCTGTCTCAGTCAATGTGTCATGTACACTTGAAATAATATGTATTTGACAGTAATTGAGTATATTGTTCTGTAATGTGAGGCTTGACAAAATGTTCAGATCCCCTTGGTCATTGGTGATTATTTGTCTTGTTTGTTTAATTGTGCGGCATTAATTTCAATGGTAATTGATCGATAATTGCCTAAATGCCCATCTAAGTGGACTGGTTAAAGTAAATTTGAATATTTCCATACAATGAATTACTATGCAAATTTTAAATAAGGAGGATCTGATTGCCCATACTGTGGAAGATCCCCTGCAGTAAATTACTTTGCAGCTCTATAAAGAAAGTAAAGTAAGAAAATCCCTTCTATATACTACTTTAGGAAATGTTTAAGATGTTAAGTGGAAAAAGTAATTTATTATTAGATTTAGGAATATGTTGATAGTAAGGAAAGAATGACTGCTCTTTAATTTTGATTTTTTGTTGTGTTTTCTTCATTGATCATGCAGACTGAGCGCCAAGTGTCTCGCTGGTTTGTTCAGTGCCTTCGGGAACAATCCATGCTGCTAGAAATTATTTTCCTTTATTATGCTTACTTTGAAATGGTACCAAGTGACCTATTGGTGTTGACTAAGATGTTTAAAGAGCAAGGATTCGGTGGCAGGCAGACCAATAGGCATCTGGTGGATGAGACCATGGATCATTTTGTGGATCGGATTGGGTAAGTCTGGATTAATTGAACATAATAGAACTTGTACAATGTTAGATTAGAACATTGAGACTCCTGCAGTCATGTGACCAAGTGAGAGCAAGATAGCTGTCCGCAGTAACGGGCAGTGAAATAGATGGATCCACCACTTTGTTTCATGTCATGCAATAATCAAAGTCTGGGATTGAGATGGACATGTTCTCTCCCGATAAGTACCATATTCTCCCTCTTCATCTGAAGGGTTCGTCTATTCATTCCACACAAAAATATAGCCAGTATTGTAGGTCACTTGCAGCTGCTGATGACAGTGATTAATGAGCAAGGCATATGTGTTCTTTACCGTCTCTGGCAGGGGGCAAGGGGGGGCGAGGGTTTAAGAGTTTCATATACTCTTTTGTTTATGGCAGTAGATAGATCCATGTTGTGGGGCCCATTTTTTCTGTGAAAATAACCCTGGTGGTGCAGTAGTTGGAGTGCTTGACTGCTAATCAAAAACCTGGTAGTTTGAACCCACCAATTGCTCCATGGGAGAAATATATGGCACTTCTTTCATAGAAATTTCTGCCCTGAGAGCCCACAGGGATCATTCTACTCTGATATGGTGACTTTGAGTTGGAATTCGACTTAATGACCATGGGTTTGGCTTTTAGTTTGGTCGTTCTATGAGCAAAGATACACACCTGAGCAGTGAGATAGTTAATCTAGGCCAGGTATAATTGGTGGCTGTGGAAACCTTTAGTACTAGGTCTGTGCTGTTCGCGTGATGGTAGACTTATACCATGTGGGACTATTGAACACTCGAAAAGTGGCCAGTGTGAGTTGCGCAGAACTGAAATCAGAAAGGTAAAGTGTCTCAGTGATTTTGTTGGTCTTGAAGTGTTGCTTTTTCTCTTCCAGTGAGATTCAGCGCAAGTGCGTATGACACTCTAACACTGTGTTTATTTCCAGCTACTTCAGTGCCCTTATTCTGGTGGAAGGCATGGATATTGAATCCTTGCACAAGTGTGCTCTGGATGACAGGAGAGAACTGCACCAGTTTGCCCAGGATGGGCTTATTTGTCAGGTGAACTTGGAACAGCGTCTCGTGTAATTTAAGGTTCCTTCTTGTTAAATAGTTAGATATCACCGATTTATCAGTCAGTAACATACAGAGGTAATGGTTTAAACTCTGAGAGTGAGTGTAGTCCCTGCTAGAGATGGTGCAAGGGAAAAGGCCCAGGGACAGAGTCCTGGCAGTCATCTGCCTGCATGTGGCCTATGAATGAAGGGGGTGCCATGGAGATGCAATAGGTAGGAAAACAGAAATTGAGGAGAGAGTCATGAACAGTTCAAGAAAAATCAGGGTAAATTTCCAAAGAGTCTTTTATTTGAAGCATGTATTTTATAGTCTTAAATTAGGACTATTTAAAATCAGGAACAAACAAACAAATTTGTGGCTAAAGGGAAAGAGGCTGGTATTTTGAGAAGAGTAAAAGGTCAGAATAGGGGAGAGCACCTCTAGAGATGAACGGAGGACTTCCTGAGCATGATGAAGAATCCTTTGGAAGGGTCTTGACCCTTTCTGTTTAGTAATGCAGTTGATCTCTCTTTCTCATTAGGATATGGACCATTTGGTGTTGACCTTTGGGGACATTTCTCATCATGCCCCTGTACTTTTGTCCTGGGCTCTCCTCCGTCACACCCTGAGCCCAGAAGAGACGAGCACTTTGGTTCGGAAAATAGGGGGCACAGCCATCCAGCTCAATGCATTTCAGTACTTGACCCAGCTCCTCCAGTCACTCGCCAGTGGGGGAAATGATGTGAGTCCTGCACTGTGTGTGTGTGAGTATGGGAGTGGGCGAAGAGCGAGCAGAACTTCGTTCATGAGCTGTGTTAGTAGTAACAGTGATGTCAAAAATATAGTAGCTGTCCTGTATGGAGCATTTTCTGTAAGGAGACACTATGCTGCACACTTTATACACATTGTATTATTTCACTCCTGAACACTTTAAAAAAATGACAAACATTTGTTCCTGATTTAAGGTAGGGTTCCATTCTTACAACAGTTTTTACCAGAAGTTGAATACCTCTGTTTTAAATTTTTCAATATTGTTGCATTTTATTATAAGCTTTATAAATCCAACCTTCGTTTGTCTTTGAGGCTTGGAACAGTTAAATATGAACATCTAAGATTTGATTAGATCGGAAAATTAATATGCTGCCATATTGTATGTATTGCCTCTTACTGAAGATAAGATAAACTAATACAAACAAAAACCAGATTGTTGTACGTGTGGTTCATCATACATTGTAGATTGAGAACTGCCTAGATAACAAAAAATTGCCATTTTAACTGATTTTAAGTGTATGATTCTTTCAGTGATTTGAATTACATTTAGTATGTTGTATAAGAATCATCACTGCTTCCAAGGTTTTAATTACTCAGTATCTCTTAAGTAATTGCTCCCCATTTTCCCCACCCTCACCCCTTATTTGCCACTTTTTTCTCTGTGTATCTGCCCGTCATTTAAGTAAGGCCATACAACACTTGTTCACGCTGCATAATATTTTCAAGGATCATTCATGTTGTAACATGTGTCAGCGTTTTTCTATGCAATACACTTGTTTTACAGATTAGCAAATTGAGACATACTTTACCCCAATGTAACTAGTAAGTGGTGGGTGGACCCTTTAGGTGCTACTCTGACTCATATGCATATTCCTAGAAAATAAATTTGCCCACATTGGGGATTCTTTGGGTGGAAATGACTCAACTCTAACAGGATAAATTTGAAATTCTCTTGAGTCCTGTGTTAGTGCTTACTTTGTGTGGCATAATGGCATACTACTCTGCTTGCTTTAATAGGCTAAAATGAAACTGAACCAAGGTGTCCGTCCCATTTGTCGGCACTGGTTGAATTATCTAATGGCAGTGGAGGTGCTTATGTCAGCACCGAAATTCTACTCTTTCTCTAGACCAAATATAGTACTCTTTTTCTCCACTCCCAGGCTTTGATTTTTTTCCTTTCTTTGTAAAGCTTTAATCATTGTAGGACTGATTTTTATTTTATTCTTGGTTGTGTTGTAATTTTATGGTTCCAGTCTTCCCCTTTTCCCCTTTGCCTTCCTGCTCTGAGAAGTAAATGAGGACAGTTATGAGAATGTGGATTCTCCTCCTGCTTGTTTACTGGAACTATATGAAACCCACTAAGATTAGGCTGAATCTGGGGAAGGGTTGTGTTTCTCAGAATTATTCACAGCCCCCTTTGCCATTACAGTGCACCACCAGCACTGCATGCATGTGCATCTACGGACTCCTCTCCTTCGTCCTGACCTCGCTGGAGCTGCACACGCTGGGCAATCAGCAGGTCAGTGTTTGACTTTCATGTGGTCATACTCAGTGACCAGCTTTACAATCATCTCCCTACCGTGCCCGCACACGGCTGATAATCTGAACCCCACTGAGGTGATAATTTCTTGATTACTGGTTGTTGTTTTTTTAGTCATTCTATTGTGGCTCTTACAGCTCTTACCACAATCCATTGTGTCAAGCACATTTTTACGTATGTTGCCATCATCATTCTCAAAACATTTTCTTTCCACTTGAACCCTTGATATCAGCTCTTCATTTCCTCCTTCCCCCATCCGCCCTCACGAACCCTTGATACTTTATAAATCCCCCCACGGATTACTGTTCATTTTTGTTTATTGTATTGTACAAGTGGTACATGTAGGAAAGTCAGAGAACAATGATCAAAAGAAGAAAGTGCATTCCTTCCACACAGGATAAATTCTGTCACCATTTTGGAAATGATGTTCCCTTCCAAACATTTTCTGCATATATGATAAACGTTTTCTGATGTCACAGTTACTATTTTGTAACCTAATTTTTTTATAACTCTGTAGTATATCTACCGTCTTCTGTGGGTGCTAATAAGTAGTAATCTGTAACCTTTCAAAATATAAAACATTTCAAACTTAAACCAAAGTAGATAAAATTGTATATTTAACCCAGCAGATCCAATCACCAGTTCCCAGCAATTACCAACTCTTGACTAAGCTTATTTCAGTTCCTCTCCCAACCTTATTTTTAAGTAAATCCTAGATGGCATTTAACTTCATTTGTGAATATTTCACCAGGTTTTAACCTGATAGCATTATCACATCTAAAAGATCAGTGTCTTCATATATTAAATTTCCAAAGCAGTTCAGTACTGACTCCGGGCAGGTCCTTGTGTGTCAGAGTAGAACTGTGCTCCATCGGGTTTTCGGAGGCTGAGAATTTCCATAACTAAATCTCTAGGCCGTTCTTCCTCTGGGGTACTTCATCCTCCAACATTTTGGTTAGCAGCCAGGAAATTGATGACTTACACTACCCAGGTGCCTAGTTGTCTCAGAAATATCATAAATTTATCATAAGTGTATTTGAATTAGGATCCAAATGAGGTCCATTAATTGGTTGATAAATATTTCAAGTTACTTTGTCTAGAACTGTGGTAGCCACATGTGCTTAAATTTAAATTAACGAACAAATAAATAAATAGAAATTTTAATTAACTAAATTTTTAATAAAAACTTTACCTCCTAGATACATTACACATATCAAGTACTTTAATAGCTATTGTAGATAGCACAAATATGGAATATTTCTATCATCACAGAAAGTGTTATTGAATAGTGCATGCTTATCTCAAGCCGAAAGAACTAAAGGAAAAATTCAAACTTTGAGCAGCAATATTAAAAGATTTTGTGGGCAAAATATTGGATGATACAGGAAGCATCAAAAGAAGATAGAAGGAATACACAAGAGTCACTACCATTTCAGAGGTAGCATATGATAAGAACTGGTGATAAGGAAGGAAAAAGTCCAACATTAATGGAATAACAACTGAAATGTTTCATCAAATTCATAGTACTGAAAAGCACTCACTCTTCTGCCCAGAAATTTAGAAGACGGATACCTGGCCAACTGACTGGAAGAGATCTCTGTTTTTGCTCATTGAAAAGATAGATGACTATACAGAATGCAGAAATTGCTGAACAATGACATTCATACCACAAGCAAGGCGGGAAGGTGAGGGAGCATTAGAACTGAATATGATTATATAACTCAATTTAAGGGTGATTTAATCATGGGAGGGTGAAAATGTTCTAAAATTGATTGTGGTAATGACCGTATAATTCTTTTTGATGATCAAATGGTTGAATTGTATGATATGTGGATCGATTATGTGCCAACAAAATTGTATTAAAAAAAAATCAAAACCTTCACAACTGAACCGGTAGGTAACATGATAAGTGGAGAAAAGGTTGAAGTTGTCAAGGATTTCATTTTTTACTTAGATCTACAATCAATGCTCATGAAAGCAGCAGTCAAGAAAAAAGACATTGCATTTGGCAAGTTGCATAAGACCTCTTTAAAATGTAAAAGAGCTAAGACGTTAATTTGAGGACTAAGGTGCATCTAATCCCAAGCTATGGTATTTTCATGTACTTCATATGCATATAATAGTTGGACGATGAATAAGGAAGACAAGAGAACTCATGATTTATGGTACTGGCAAAGAATATTGACAGAATCATGAACTGCCAGAAGAAAACCGAATCTATCCTGAAGGAAGTCCAGTCAGAATACTCCTTGAGGATTTATCACACGTGAGAAGACTTAAGACTTTGTGGAGAAATTCC
>NW_022103919.1:3939432-3965253 GCF_000313985.2 Echinops telfairi
CTTGTGTTTTCCAGTCTAGCCTGTTGGGGCACCATGCCCTGTCTCCAATGTTCACCCTCATCATTCCCTGGGGATCTTTCTACTCCCCTCCCCTGGAAATTCCACTATCTTTTAACTCCATTTTTCTACTAACTTTTTGTAGACCCCTTGTACTGTGGGCATGCTGTCAGGAGAGACCAGTCCCTGGAGAAAGGCATCATACTTGGTAAATTGGAGGGAGGGGCAGGGGAAGAGAGAAAGATCCTCAACAGATGAATGGACGCAGTGGCTGCAACAGTGGGCTCAAACACAACAACTGTGAGGGTGGTGCAGGACTGCACAGCTTCATTCTGTTGCTCATGTGTCGCTGTGCGTTGGAACCGCCTTGATGGCGCCTGATAACAGCATCAGGCAATCCCTGGAAAAGAGCATTGTGCTTGGAAAAGCAGAGAAGACCCTCAACGAGATGGATGGATGCAGTGGCTTTCATAATGAACTCAAACCATAACTACAATTGTGAGGGTGAACATTTAGCCATTTTCTAGTACACAGTTTACCAGGTTACACAACCATCACTGTTAAATATTTCTAAAACTTATCGCCTCAAACAAATTCTGTACCCCTTAAGCAGTAACTTTTTGTTCTCCCCCTTCCTAGCCCATAGTTGTTACTAATCCTTTTTCAGTTTCTACGCATTTATCCTTGTTATTTCATATAAATGACGTCAGGCAGTAATTCTCCTGTTAGGTGTGATGTTTCATTTTGCATAATGTTTTCAAAGTCCATCCATGTCATAGCTTGTATTAGAATGGCATCCCTTTTGTTAGTGGAGTAATGCTCCATTGTGTACATAGTACATTTTATTCATCCATTCATATGTTGATGATTACTTGGATTGTTTCCACCTTTTGACTATTGTAAATGATGCTTCAATGAACAATGGTGTTATTGTTTATTTTTAATAACCGGTATCTTGTTTGAGAATCACATTTGGCACTGGAGTGATTAAAATGAGAATTTTTTTATCATTGGAAAAAACTGAGATTGATCTTAATCGAAACACTTAATTTCCAAAGGTCTAGGAACATAGAGCAAGCTTGGTATACTTTGCCAAAATACTGGTCCCATTTAGATTCTACTGTATACCTGTAGTGGGTTCCCAGGCAATGCAACAGATAATGTGCTTGGCTGCTAGCCAAAAGGTTGGTGGTTAGAGTCCACCCAGGGGTGCCTTGGCCCTCTCTCTACTTCCGAGATTTCGGCCATTGACAGCTCTATGGAGCACCCTTCTACTCTGACCCCACATATGGAGTTACCATGAGTTAAAACCAAACCCACAACAATGGACTTGGTAGTCCTGGAGGATTGATGGGCATTGCAGGAGTTCTCGTGCTGGAATTAACAAAAGAAAAATGACTCTGTAAGCATTTGTTACGTGCACTAGGTGCTGAGGATAAAAAGGTAGAAAAGACAAGTGCTCTTGTCCCCTAGGAGAGCACTGCAGGTGAGTCTAGTGATGGCTTAACATTGACATGGCATTTTCAAATGTGTAGACCATGTCCTAAACACTTTGTAACTTGATCCTTACTGTAATCATGTAGAATAGATATTGTCTCTGTTTTATGATTGAGAAGGTATGATCTCAAGAGTTCTTTCTGGCATACTATATGGGAGTATTTATTAGTGGTTTTGTTTTTAACAGATTATACTTTTTGAAAGAGATTAGTTTAACCAAGGAAAATAAACCATTTTCTTTTCCTCTTTTCCGACAGGATATAATTGACACAGCATGTGAAGTTCTGGCAGACCCTTCTCTTCCAGAACTATTTTGGGGAACAGTAAGTATGTCTGAGAGAGTCACACTACTACACTATTCTTTGGAGTAAAAGATTTTATGAAGCCTTACTGTGTCCTATCGGAGACATTTATAAGCGGTCCTCATTAAATCTTCATAAAAGTCTATGAGTAAGATGCCAGGTGTCGTTTGCAAAAGAAACACTGGGAAATGTGAATTGACTTGACCAAAGTCACTCAACAGAGAGACGACACTGGGACCAGGTCTGCCTAACTTATGTCAGTAACCCTGTATTGTCCGACCACCACATCTTTTTCCACAATCAGACTCTCTTAGGTGGCAGTATTCCCCAAACTCTTGAAAGTACTGTTGGCAGATTGTGACGATTCTGTTGTCTGAGTAGTTTTCTGATTGGAGTAGGGATTTGCCTTGAGTGGAAAAACAAACAGTTTTTCACCATCATTGACATCAGTCTTAAACCTCAACATCCAGCTGATGAATAAGGGTTTTCTTTCTGCTTTCTTTAATGCTGTCCAATATCCTCTAATCACAGCATTCCCGGGAGAAGCTGGAATGAAGGAGTATTTAGGTTAAGGATCTGTTATTCGTGTGTGATGGCTAAATGCTGACATGATGTGGTGGGTGTCACCTTAGTGTAAACCTGCAAAGGTAAACTGGATTGTCTTTGATAGAAAAGGTGACTAGGGAGTTGTCACTGGAGAAATCAGCAGTCTTTTTTTTTAAGTCTTGAGTTAAATGATAATAACTTTTTCTGTAACTATCTGAACATCTTAAATTATTAGAGAGAAATGATGCCTGCCTAAAGGAAAGATTTGTTTGAGGTTTTCTTGTACTGCTGGAGAGGTGTTCATTGTGGATAATGTAAAAGTGAATGACTTCTCCCTTTCCTTACTGTAGGAACCGACCTCTGGTCTTGGGATCATTCTGGACAGTGTGTGTGGAATGTTTCCCCATCTCCTTTCCCCACTCTTGCAATTGCTCCGCGCCCTTGTGTCAGGGAAATCCACTGCCAAAAAGGTGAGTTGTTCAGCCCAAAAGAGACTAGGAGGTATTTGGGGTTCTTTTTTCAATAGGAGCCCTTTTTGCTTTCCACATTGAAATCCCACTGTTGTGACAGGAGTTAGTCTGAAGTTGAATGAAAGATGCCAAAGATAGCCTCTCACGTCTATACAATTAAATAAAAAGATTTTTATTTATTAAGTTCTAATTTGGTAGGATATGATAGGCAAAGTCATAAAAATTATAAAAATATAAAATTTCCTAGAAGCTAGTTCAAAGGGAGTAATAGATACAAGAAATAACTAAATTAAACCAATGAATGTCTAAATAACAAAAAAACCCTGACAAATATCGTGTGAGTACTAAAGAGAATACTGCCCAGGAATGGAAACGCTCTCTTTGGGCTGAGGGCAGGACTTGATCTAGGTGTTAAAGAACGTGGAAACTTTGAAGAGGAGGGCAGAAGGCAATTTCAAGAAGAGCCGTAACAGCAGACGTGTAAGGGGTTTCAGAGTTGGCATGCTCACAATCTGAAAGAGCAAAGAAGTAGATGTGAGACCCACCTCGCATGACCCCTGGAGGGATGGGTGACTGGGGACTTTGTGTATGTTGGCAGGTATATAGCTTCTTGGATAAGATGTCTTTCTACAATGAACTCTATAAGCACAAGCCCCATGATGTGATCTCTCATGAAGATGGAACTCTCTGGCGCAGACAGTCACCCAGACTTCTGTACCCTCTGGGTAAGATCACACATCCTTGGCTCAGTAGCCATTTTATGACCACTTCACTGTTGCTGTTTTAATTGTTTAATGCAGGGTGCCTTTAAAGCAGGGCCTTCTCCTTGCCCCCGTGTGTGTTAATTTGTTGGTACATACTCATACTTTCTCTCATTTGTAATGAATCTCCCCACCTCCACTCTCCCATACATAATTAGGTTGTTGTTTATTTCCAATAGCATGTATAAGGGTAAGTCAAGAAGTACTACGACTAGAATTCCATTCCATGTGTGCATAGGTTTATTCCAAACAAAAGGTGTTTAAACATGTCTCTTTATGTTCAGTGGATGGTTGCAGAAAAGTTTTCTCAGTACTTCACTTGTCTTAGTCTGATTAGGATGCCTTAAAAAAGCAACAAAAAAAAATACAATCAAAACATTGGCTTCTACAGGTTTCTGCTGTGCGAGTTAAATTCAAGGCACACAGATCAGCGCAGAAGATTATGACTACTGTTTTTGAGGCTTTAATAAGGTGTGATCAATGATCATGAAGTTTATTAGGAATAAGTTTTTTTAAAAAACTGAAAATTGCATTGCTGAGAAAAAGGCCAGGAATGTTTTGCCAGGGAATTATTTTCCATCACTACAAGTCCCTGTTCATTCTTTGAGAGTAGCAAGGGCTACCCTCTGAGAATTTTGTTGGGAAACCTTACCTACTTCACGCCACAGCCCCCTGATCTTGCCCCTTCAGACTTTTTTGTTTCCAAAACTCAAAGAATATTAAAAAGGAGCCCGATTAAGTTTATTGAGTATGCAAACCTGCCATGTTGACATGGTGAAAATGAGAGTATAGAATTCTGGGGAGGATTAGAGCAGTCTTTCCCAAAGTGACGAATAATCCCCCCCTCCCCCAACCTCCCAAGGTGCTAAGGCAATCCATGGGGGGAACTGAGGCTGCTACAAGAGCATATACCTAAACTTTTTTATTTTTTATCATTTTATTGGGGCCTCGGACAGCTCTTATCACAATCCATACATCCATCCATTGTGTCAAGCACATTTGTACATTTGTTGCCATCATCATTCTCAGAACACTTTCTTTCTACTTGAGCCCTTGGTATCAGCTCCTCATTTTCCCCCTCCCCGCTCTCCTTCACTCATGAACCCTGATAATTTCTGTTGTCCATACTCCTGGGAAGGGTTATATATTGATCATTGTGAATGGTTCCTCCTTTCTCCCCTCACCTTCCCCTTCCCCTTCCCCTTCCCATCCTGGTATTCATCACAACTCTCATTATTTGTCCTGAGGGGTTTATCTATTCTGGATTCTCTGTGTTGCAAGCTCTTCAGATACCTACACTTTATCCTGCATTATAGACTATAGTATAAAAGTTTGCCAGGGAACACTGAGTAATTTTTTTCTGTAAAGGGGGCAGTATTTCAATTAGGTTTGGGAGCCTGTGGGTTAAAGAGATGTATGCCTCTTTAGAAGTATTTAGACCTAGAAGGGACAACCTTGCCTTTCCAATCTTATCACTAAAGGTATTCCTGTAATCATCATTTAAATGGAAAATCACTCTGTACTCAGCTCTTAGTCAGACACATGGAAAGAGTCAATCCCCCAGCTGACATGAGAGTTTATTTTGAATGGCAAAGCAGTAGGAATATTAACTCTTAAAAAAAGGGCAGTGTATTATTGTGTGGTTACATTTTGGTGTTTGATCAAAGAGTTGCCTCTTTACAGGCTACCCAAAGTAGTTTTTTCTTCTTCTTTCTTTAGGAGGTCAAACCAACCTTCGCATACCTCAAGGCACCGTGGGCCAAGTCATGCTGGATGATAGGGCTTATCTAGTACGTTGGGAATATTCCTACAGCAGTTGGACCCTCTTCACTTGTGAGATTGAAATGCTGCTTCATGTTGTTTCAACTGCAGGTGAGGCCAGCTGTGGGAGACATCAATATGGGAAGGAAAAGTAGAGATGCTTAAACGAGATAGATCGACCATTTCAAGACCATACATTCAGGACCATCAAGATTGAGATTTGTCTGATTTTACTCTCAGAGACTATTGGCATTCACATATCACAGAATTCAGTAATTCGCCTCTGTTAGGAAGCGTTGTACGACCGTCACCTCGGTCAGTTTTCGGAGAGTCTCATTATTCAGCCATCTTAAAGGATTGTTTTCCATGAGGTCACAGGCTGTCTTTCCCTTCAGATGTGATTCAACACTGCCAGCGCGTCAAGCCTATAATTGATCTGGTTCATAAGGTCATCAGTACCGATCTATCGATTGCTGACTGCCTCCTGCCAATCACATCTCGCATCTACATGCTGCTGCAGCGGTGAGGCCTTGCGGAGAACTCTCAGCAATTCTCTCAGTTGCCAGGAACTAGTGGGTGAAAATTACATGGACTGCTCTGTGGGGACTCCCAGCTGAGGGCTTTCACAGGCCTGCAGCCCTACTGAGAAGGAGGGGTTTGGGAAGAGAGAACTGGAAAATATGTTTGATGGAACAAGTTCTGTTATTGATCTTGCTGAGTGCGATGCACTGTTTCCCACCCAGGCTAACGACTGTGATCTCCCCCCCTGTGGATGTCATTGCTTCGTGTGTCAATTGTTTGACTGTTTTGGCTGCCCGGAATCCAGCAAAGGTGAGGTGCCAAGTCTTCCCAACCGCTCCAGAAGTGTGACATTTGGGGTGTTTGTGAAGATACATAGACGTTTGACCCTGTTTTTTTATCCTCCTCAGGTCTGGACTGATCTTCTTTTTTTATCCTCCTCAGGTCTGGACTGATCTTCGTCATACAGGGTTCTTACCATTTGTGGCTCACCCTGTCTCCAACATGAGTCAGATGATTAGGTGAGCCAGCTCTCACTCAGAGTGGATAGCGTACACGCACCCTCAGGAGGAGCATGTACATTTCAGGTCTAGCTTACTTTGCTCTGCTAGTTTTTAGGGAACCTTCTCTTAACGTATTTTACTTTCTTTGTTCTTATACCCTGGTGTGTTGGGCTGCTAATTACAAGGTCAGTTGTTTAAATCTACTGACTGCTCTTTGGGAGGAAGATGAGACTTTCTGACCCATAAAGATTTATACCCTCCTTTTTAAAAAAAATCATTTTATTGGGGGCTTGTACAACTCTTACCACAATCCATATATACATCCATTGTGTCAAGCACATTTGTACATTTGTTGCCCTCATCCTCAAAATATTTGCTTTCTCCTTGAGCCCTTGGTATCAGCTCCTCATTTTTCCTTCCCTCCCTGCTCCCCCCTCCCTCATGAACCTTTGATAATTTATAAATTATTATTATTCTAAATATATATATTATTATTTTATCATATCTTACACTGGCCGACATCTCCCTTCACCCACTTTTCTGTTGTCCATCCCCCAGGGATCAGGTTATATGTAGATCCTTGTAATTGGTTCCCCAATTTATAGGCTTCTAAGGGTTTCTAAACCCACAGAATCAGTTCTCTTCTGCCCTTTATGGTCACCATGAATTGGAATCAGCTAAATGGCAATGAGTTCGGTTTTGGTTTGGCTGTGTACCTGTTTAGTCCCGTGACTAGAATTTGGAGAGATGACTGAGGAAAGGTCAAAAAGATATTGGGACACGGACAGAGAGTCTTCTTTCTTCTCTCAGCGCATCACTACTGGCTTAGAGTCTGAGAGCAAGTGGGAGAGCATTCTCATCCAGTGGCAGCTGTAGTAGGTACTTGGGAATTTACCTCCCAGCCTAGAGAATCCAGAAATCTTTGGATCTAGGAAATTGAATTTTTTCTTAAGCCACTAGTACTCAGTGCTTTTCCTTATTTCAAAGGCACTTGATCTTGAAGAGTTTTCTGCCTTATGTGTGAGCCATCTAGACAATTAATTACAGTTTCTTTAAACCTTGTAATTGACCGGTGATTTGTTTGCTCTGCCTCTTAATTTTTCCCAGTGCGGAAGGTATGAATGCTGGAGGCTATGGAAGCCTCTTGATGAACAGTGAGCAACCCCAAGGGGAGTACGGGGTCACCATTGCCTTTCTGCGCTTGGTCACTACTCTTGTCAAGGTAAAATCTGGTCACATGGCCCTGAAATTGTTTCCATGACATCTGTGGCTATAGTCATCTTGTCTGTTGTCCTAGCATCACAGTGACACAGTTTTATGTATTGAGGTTCTACTATGTGCTGAGTTATATCCCTCCACTGCCATTGAGTTGACTTCAACTCATATTGACCTCATACAGGGTTTCTGAGACTGCAAATCTTTATAGAAAGTCACAGCCATATCTTTTCCCATGGAGCAACTGTTGGGTTGGAACCATTAATCTTGTGGTTAGCTGTCCAACACCTAACACCCAGTGCCACTAGGTCTCCAGTAGGCGCTTTATCTGTGTGAATATATTTAATATTCTCAGGAGACCTATAAAGTCATATGGTTTAATACCATGATTATCAGGTAAACATTGGACTGCTTACAAGGCCAGCTGTTCAAACCCATCAGTCAGACTATAGGAGAAAGGTGAGGTTGTGGGACGTCATGAAGATTTACAAAACCTTGGAAACCCTGTAGAAGGTCGCTCTGAGTCAAAATGAGCTCGAAGGCAGTGGGTTTTATTTGGATTGTAGCCCAGGTTAAAAAGTACACGTGTATATATGTACGAGGGTGTGCCCCCCCCCCAAATCCGGAATTTTCCTTGGCAGAGTGGAACTTTCGTAGTATACACCCCCACCCTTGCAAGGTGAACATCAAGCAACTCACTTTGAGTTGGTGCACCCAATTGCCTAGGAAGCAACTCACTTTGAGTTGGCGCACCCAGTTGCCTAGGAAGGTTCCCTCTGGTCACAGTGAATTTTTTCATAAAAGCAGTTTCTCTCGAACCTCATTTTGTGTGATGGCCACAGAAACAGTTGTGATGTTGAACACAGCTTACAAGGACAGCGCTAGGTGAGAAACTCAAGTGTGTGAGTGGTTTTTTCATTTCAAGAAGGGTGAAATGCTGATTGATGACAAACCTCGTTCTGGACGTCCGTCAGCTTCCTGAACGGATGAAAATGTTGAATAGTGCATTTGGAGTTCATTCCATCAGGTCAGGCTGTTGATCAAGCTTTCTATTTAGAGGTTCTGAAAAGATTGTAACGGTGTGTGACCCAAAAAAGAGCTCATTTGTGGCAGTCAGGGGACTGACTGCCACCAGAAGAGTGCACCTGCTCACGCAGCCATCTCAGTGCAACAGTTCTTGGTAAAACATAGCATGCCTTCTCTTCGCACCTTACTCATCTGATCTTGCTCCATGCAACTTTTTGTTTCCTCGAGTGAAGAGGGGCATGAAAGGACAGCGATTTGACTACATAGAAGAGATGAAGAAAAAAATGAGGGGAATTTGAAAATTGTTTCCCAGAATGGAATCGCAGATTTGACAAATGTATTAAGTGTAATGGAGAGTACTTTGAAGGTGATAAAGTTGTTTTGTAAAAAAATTTAGAGGTCGTGTGGGGGAGAAAAGGGGGGAGAAATGGGGAGCTGATATCGGGCTGAAGTGGGAAGAGAATGCTTTGAAAATGATGGTGGCAGCATATGTGCAAATGTGCTTGATAAATGTATGGATTGTGATAAGAGATGTAAGAGTCCCAATAAAAGTAAGAAAAAAAATTTAAACACATAGTTTGAGGCGGGTATCCCCTCGTGTACTGTTCAAGCAAAACAACACTACGCAACCCGTGACTGATTTCACAGTTTGAAAAAGTCTGGTGCTAAAGATTAAGAGCATGAGATTTTTATTCAGACAGAAACTGATTGACTTTTCAGCTTGACCACTTATAGATAGATGCCGGTTATAGTTTTTCTCTCGATTTGCTCAAAGAGTCATGCAGGAAAAGCACCCAGCACTGTTCCAGATCCCAGGACAGCAGGGAATGTTTTTAAAAAGGGAAAATTATATGGAAAAATATGGCTATAAGTCTTAAATGTTTATGTATAAAAAAGTGGTCTCCTTTTTTAAGGTCTGGAGAAACTGATGTAAGTAGCATTTGGGCCAACGGTTTGGGGGAATCATCTTTCTGGGATTTCAGTGATGGGTAGAGGAAGGGTGATTGTTGTTCATATGACCGCGACAGTGAAGATTCTCCATCACGGACAAGCCCGACTTGTACATTTTAAGGTACTTCCTTTTGCCCGGATTTCGCCTTCATCTCTCTTCCTCATGCAGGTCTTGTTTGTGACATAGTCACGTGTCATTTGGGGATTTTTCTCAATTATAAGGAAACTCAACAACTTAAGCTCAATTGAACTAGGGTATTGTCCTTCTTTCACTAGTGGTCAAGGCTGATCCAGATGTCCTGTGGTCTTACAGGTTTGGAATTAAATCTTTAACTACATGACTCCCACATTTCCATGGCAAAAGCCTTCACAGCAGGCTCTCTTGTAGGGGCAGCTGGGTAGTACCCAGAGCCAAGGGCTTGTGCCTTGTGTCATGTTCGTGCTGAAGGAGATGCTCCCCAGCTACCACAAGTGGCGCTATAACTCCCACGGAGTGAGAGAGCAGATTGGTAAGGACAGCATGGGCAGGGGAGGCTTGGGGAGTTTCTGTTCCCCCTTTCTTGAGAGAAGGCCGCATCACCTTACGTGTTTTCTGGAGTCCAGGTTGCCTGATCTTGGAGCTGATCCATGCAATACTGAACCTGTGCCACGAGACAGATCTGCACAGCAGGTAGGAGGAGCGATTGCTCGTCATTGGTGCTCCTTGGTGCTTCCGTCATGAGGGAAGAATTGGGCTTTCCTGTCTTCCAGAGAACTCGGCTTCATTGAACCCAGAGCTCAGTATACCTGGTTATGATTTACCTTTTTTTTTTTCCATGATTGACTTTGCATTGGACTTTTTTCCCTATCTTCCTTTGAAGAGAGAACAAATGAAGTGGGATAAAATTGTGTGTGTGTGTGTGTGTGTGTGTGTACACACTGCTCTATCTTCTAGTGACTGTTTATGTTTGTCTTTTTGATGGTTCCATGGCATTCCACTGGATGGATTAATCATAATTTATTCAATAAACATTTTCATTAATTGATGGATATTTAAAGTGTTGCTCAGAGAGGTCTTTAGGATCATGTCTGTTCCACAAAATTGATCAGTTTTTTTGCAAAGAAAGCTGATCTTTGTGGCAAGTATGCGGTTGATTAGGTCTGCTACCCTAGCCCCGCTGCACAGAACCCTCTCTTCCTAAGCATAAACTTGATGACTCCCTAATAATTCGAAACATGTCTGTCTTTCAGTGACACACCCAGCCTTCAGTATCTCTGTGTCTGCAGTCTGGCCTACACAGAAGCAGGACAGACAGTTATCAATATCATGGGCATTGGCGTGGACACCATTGACATGGTAATGGCAGCTCATCCCCGAAGGTACGACTTCCTTTCTACTTTCCTGTCTTCCATGTCTCTTTACTGTGCCTAAGACTGCATAGTCTAAGAACTCTAGTTTAGTCACCTTTTTTTTTTTTTCCCCAATCGTTTTATTAGGGGCTTATACAACTCTTATCACAATCCATACATACATCAATTGTGTAAAGCACATTTGTACATTCATTGCCCTCATCATTCTCAAAACATTTCCTCTCCACTTAAGCCCCTGGCATCAGGTCCTCATTTTCCCCTCCCCCCCTCCCCGGTCCCCCCTGCTCCCGTAAAGTCACCTTTTTTAAGACAACCATGATCCTCTTAGGACATAGCCCTTAGATAGCCTGCAGAGGGAGTTGATTGTTCTTCCTCTCATGGTTGGGACTGGTGACTGTAAGAGAAGTCGTTGAACTCTGGGATTATTGTTGGAATGTCATTCACGAGAGCACACATGTTATGAATGGAGTCACATTGTCTGAGTCAACTTTGGTTTCCATTTGGCACCTAGTGACGGGGCAGAGGGCCAGGGACAAGGCCAGCTGCTGATTAAGACTGTGAAACTGGCATTCTCCATTACCAACAATGTTATCCGGTTGAAGGCTCCCTCTAATGTGGCATCCCCCCTGGAGCAAGCTCTCACACAACATAATGGTATGTATTTCCATCCCCTTCGTTTCTGACTGCTTTTGGAGGTCAACTCTTATCTGAGTAATTGCTTGAAGAAATGGTCATCCATTTCCACAGTAGTTTAGAACCAAGAGAACCCGGGTCACTGTATTTTTGTCTCCTGATGATGACAGAATGATAGTTAAGAACAAGACTTCAAAGTAAAACTGCCTGGGTTTGAATTTTGGGTCCAGCCAGCTTTGTGACCTTGGGCATATTACTTATTACTAAACAAATCTATCTCTGGCTCCTCAGTTCTAAAAGGGGCCTAATAGTAGTAATCTCATGTATAAGATTATGGAGAAGATTAAAAGGGTCTTTGGTGGTCTAGTGGGTTACATGTTCAGCTGCCAGTTGCAAGGTCAATAATTCAAATCAAAGATCTACTTTGTGGGAGACAGATGAGACTTTCTGCTCCCATAAAGATTTACAACCTTGGAAACCCACAGGGACAGGTCTTCTCTGTCCTGTAGGGTCAGTATGAATCAGAATCAACTCAATGCCAGTGAGTATAGTGACGGTTAAATAAATTACATGTAAAATATGTTCCTTGTACCTGTGAAGGGTTGACCCTTATTACTTTGTGACATTAAATATGTCATTAATCCCTTTGGGATGCACTTCCATCTTTTTCAAGGAGGTGATTAGATAATATATATAAAGCCTTACTAACTGTATAATTTTGGTTGGTTTTTAATTTTTGCAATTTGGTGGACTGCTTTGGAATAATGTCATTTCTAATCCATTTGTTAGAAGACCACCTGTTTTCTTCAGCTTGTAAATTGAATTGAATTGAACTGTTTACCCCGATGTCTGCCCTGTTTACTTTGCTACTGACAAAATGACAAGCTGAGAGGGACACAGGGTTTTTGTACTTGTGGGTGAATCCTCTCTCATTTATGAGCCTCGTTGAATAGCCACCTCACTGAGAGCGTGAATCGGGTTCACTTGGTGTCTCTGGTGTCTCCGTGCTGCTTTAGGTGCCCATGGAAACAACCTGATTGCTGTTCTAGCCAAATACATCTACCACAAGCATGACCCTGCTCTGCCACGTCTTGCCATCCAGCTGCTGAAACGTTTGGCCACGGTAGGGTGCCACTTCCTCACCCAGAACCCCAAAGAACCTACTCTTTCAACTTGTGACTACTCTTGCCTTCTTCCAAAAGAAATTGTTGACTTGGACTTTGGACTTTTAAAGCAATGTAGCCATGTGCATACACTGAAATGGGGGTGTGTGCTTATGAGAATTTTGTCTTCTTTTTTCTCCTGGATTACAAAAGACAGGTGTATGCATTATAAAATTTTAAACATTACAGATAAATGTAACATAGAAAGTTAAGGTATCCCATGATTCCCTCGTTCTGAGAATACCTGTGAGCAAGTTGGGACATATTGCTGCAGGTGTCTTTTTTACCTGTGTTTATATAGTATAGGGTGTTTGGGTGTGCGCTTTTGTTCTTAACAAAAGTAGAATTCCACTGGACATACCATTTTGTGACTAGCTTTCTTCACTTAACATCACAGTTTGCTGTCTTTCCATGTGGGCAGACTGCAACTGCCTCATTCTTTGTAATGTTTACGTGGCGTAACATTGCATGGCTTGACTGCATCATGACGTACTTGGGCTTGTCCCTGTAATCGTCTTATATCCTTGCCACAAGGGGCATCATCTGTTTTTAAAATCTTTTTCAGTCTAATATACCAAAAAAAAATGTTATGGCCTGTTTACTTGGCATTGATTTATTCATGGGAGAGGTTGGACATTCTCCTATGTGGATGACTGCCATCCTGTAAATTGTTGAGATCTTGTGCTGTGCTGCTCTGGGAGATGCCCCTTCTGACCTAGAACTGTGTTTCTGGATGTTTTTTTCTGCTCTTCTTGGAGTTCTCCCCCACCTCCTGCAGGAACCTCCTGGTGGGGATAGAGATCTAAGCCTGTGTGCCTTGGTCTCCACCAGGTGGCCCCAATGTCGGTGTATGCCTGCCTGGGCAGTGATGCGGCTGCTATTCGTGATGCCTTCCTGATCCGACTGCAAAGCAAGATTGAGGATATGCGCATCAAAGTCATGGTCCTGGAATTCCTCACAGTGGCAGTGGAGACCCAGCCGGGCCTCACTGAGCTGTTTCTGAACCTGGAGGTGAAGGACGGCAGTGATGGTTCTAAGGTGAGTCTTGTGGTTCTCCCCATGTATTTGTGTATGAGTCTCAGAGCTGGAGGTGGTACAGAGTTCTATAGGTGCCACTGCTGCATTGGCTATATGGGCCTGGCTTCTCACCTGGACTCCTTACAGCAGTGGTTCCCAGCCCTCCTAATGCCGCAACCCTTCACTACAGTTCCTCATGTTGTAGTGACCTCCCCAACCATAAAATTATTTTCGTTGCTACTTCCTAACTGTAATTTTGCTGCTGTTATGAATCGGGTGACCCCTGTGAAAGGGTCGCGACCCACAGGTTGAGAACCACTGCCTTACAGGAATTCAGCCTTGGCGTGTGGAGCTGTCTACATGCGGTGCTGGAGCTGATTGACTCCCAGCAGCAGGATCGATACTGGTGTCCACCCCTGCTGCATCGGGCCGCCATCGCCTTTCTGCATGCCCTGTGGCAGGACCGCCGCGACAGTGCCATGCTGGTACTCCGAACTAAGTAAGGCTGGCCCTGGACACTGGATGCCTGGGTCGTAAAGCGACAATAGCAGTGGTTACTGGGAGATGGGTTGTGACAGTTCACTGGCCATGTGCATTCCAAGTACTTCCTGCCTGGTTTTATACCTGGAGTCTGACCCCTAGTTACTCTTATTACTTTTGCTAGCTGTTCCCTCTGTGCTCTTCCCATGAGACCCGCAGTCTCATGGGCTGTTGACACAGAGGGAGTGAGTATTTTAGAGGGAAAATATGGGACTATGATGTCCTTATTCCTGCTGCACTCTTTTTTTGTGGTGCTTTGGGGGAAAGTACAATAGAATAAATCATGTATAAAGTATATAAGTGGGAAATTCATTTTCTCTATGGAACCCTTGACACATGCACCTATGTACTAACAATTGGCTCATGAGACACATGCTCAAACCAAGGATGGTAAAATACAGAGACATATTCACTAAATCAGAGTCAGAGGAGAACAGGGCTGTGTGAGAAAAAATGTGACTACCAATATCTATTTACTTTTTAGGCCCAAGTTTTGGGAGAATTTAACCAGCCCGCTCTTTGGAACCCTTTCTCCTCCTTCAGAAACCTCTGAGGTAAGCTGTGTGGAGGGCTGGGACAGTGGCTAGAAGTCCCTGGGAGGAAGGGCTGGACTGTAAGTTGTAGAAAATTATACCTCCCTGAATTAAACAGCCAGATTTTGTCTTCCCGAGGAACTTTCTTCTCAGAAAAGTACTTTTTCTTTCTTTTTGTTTGGATGTCTTGTTTTGGGAAGAAAATTGGTATCCACCCTCCTATGTCAGGGCCCAGTGATCGTCTTCACTTATTTGGGGGCTTTGCAAGCCTGGCACTTCTTGCAGGTCTGGTGGCTGTTGATGTTTGATAGACAGAGAATGGGGTCTCTTCTTTTGCCGATCTTGGGTCCTGCTCTGTGACATTGTAGGGGTGAGGGGGACACCAGAGAGGTTTCTCCACGTGATTGGTTTTTGTTCTGCCCTTCCACAGCCCAGCATCCTGGAAACCTGTGCCCTAATTATGAAGATCCTTTGCTTGGAGATATACTATGTTGTTAAGTGAGTTCATTTCCCCTTTTGGGATTTTCATTAAATGTTGGGGTGGGAATACTAGGGTAGTCCATCATTGGGCCAAAACAGGAGAGAGCCGATTTAGAACCTTTTCTGGAGGACCAGTGAACTGTGTCCTGAGCCATCCTTTGATGGCATTTTTGATTGTTAGAGGAACATTATGAAGCAACCTCCATGTGACCAGGATTTTTACGGAGGGGAAATTCTGGAAAGGCCTCAGCCTAAGCCATAACTCGAAGGATGAACCTCATACATTGGCGTTGACCCTGGAGTCATCTGCCTTTAAGCCAATGTGAGGTTGCTTTCTCTACCTCAACAAGGGTCTGTGCCCATCATCACATGCCTATCAAAATCAAACTGGCTTTTGTTGTTCTTGCCACTCTAGGGGCTCACTGGACCAGTCATTAAAAGATAGGCTCAAGAAGTTTTCCAGTGAAAAACGCTTTGCCTACTGGTCAGGTTTTGTCAAGTCCTTGGCCGTTCACATGGCAGAGACAGAAGGCAACAGCTGTACCTCTTTGGTCGAGTACCAGATGCTGGTCTCTGCCTGGCGGATGCTTCTCATCATTGCCACCAGTCACGTAAGAACCTCCTTGAGCGAGTTTTCACTTTGGTTTCCTAGTGACGATATGGGGAGGTGCCTGGCAGATACAGCCACTGGGGATAAGAAACGAACCTGGTTGTCCCTGAGAGCTAGATGTAACAGCTTCTGTGCTGTTCTCTTGGGGTCTGTGAGGGTGTTGAGTCCAACAGTATACATTCAAGAAGAGTGCCAAGAAGGAACTTGCTAAGATCCCTGCAAACGCCATGGAAGCCTCTGTTAGCCGCCTTTGCTGTCTTGCGTAGATCTGAAGGGCTTCTTACCTTATGCTGCCTCTCATGCAAATAGTACAGTTGTCTTCTCATGGTAGATGGCTGAGTAAACATTTGTGGATTAGCCAGCAGTTAGCTGTAGTAGCTACAGCAACACCCTCTCTAGAGAGCAGTTTGGGTTTGTTTTCATTGGCTCTGGAAATGACATTTCTTGGGCTTCCAAGAAAAAGACTAGAGGTTAGTCTCTGTAGTGTCTCTGCACCACGAATTGGCCTCTCGGGCAAGTGACAGTGCACACACTGTGGAAGCATTTGCATTTTTTTTTTTTTTCTTGGAAAGTTTTGTGGTGTGAGGACTTGGTGAGTTATAAGAACCATGTGTTACACTGTCCCTGGGGAATCCATTCAGTGTCTTGGACTTCATTAACGACTTCAGCTTGATGGATGCTTCCTTGTTCCCTAGAGGCGGTGCACCCAGCACCCACCCACGTCCTTGGGGCTTGGGTCCTGGAGTGTTCTTGCTGTGGTCGTGGGCTCCTGAGGCTCACCAGACTCACCAAAAGACTCAGTCGGCTTTGGGGAATGATTCCCCGGTGCCTACCTTGGTGTTACCTGTTCTTTGGACCCTAGCCAGTTAGCAGTTTTGAGTTGTAGCTCTGAAAATCCTGCCATCCTCTTTCTTAGGAAAGTTGGGGAAGTCCAAGGCATTGATCATTTATTCACTTTAGGACTATTAATTAAATGGTTGCCAGGCACCAAGGATACAGCAGCAGTGAATGAGGCATGTCATCCTTGAGCTCATGGAGAGGGGCCTGGAACAGAGCCAGATGATAAACAAATTCACAAATAAGCAGTACATAGTTTCTAATGACGAGAATTTGCTGTGAGGGAAATCAGGTGGTGTAGTAGAGACTCACTTTAGATAGGACTGGTTGAGAGGCTGCCTTTGGGGATGTGATACGAGACCTGAGTATTAGGATGAAGCCTTATAGGTGAAGACGTGTACACGTGAGTAGTCGAGACCGAGGGAATCCCAAGGATGGAGGTCTGGTTGGGAACAGCATTTGATGTTTGCAGGAGGAAGAAGGAAGCAAGGGGGGCAGGAACCTACCTCATAGCAAAGTCAGGTGGACTAGATCAGACGGCACCTCCAAAGCCATATTGAGGAGCTCGGTGTGTTTCTGCTACATGGGAAGCAGGAAAGGGCTGCTGTCATGAAGAGGAGGTGAATCGTGACTTGATTCTAAAGGTGGCCTAAGAAAGATGAAAATCCGTTTTAATCAAGGAGACAGTGACTTGTCGATGGTGTAATGCCTACAGAGAATCTCAGGGTTTTTAGCTTCTCAAGTCTGGAAATGTTTGTCAAGCAGAATCCCTTTTCTGCTCTTCTGCAGGTGGACATAATGCACCTGACCGACTCTGCAGTGCGTCGCCAGCTCTTTCTTGATGTGCTTGATGGGACCAAAGCCTTGGTAAGTGCGTCTAAGGGCTACCATCGTCCTTCAGGGGGGAGGGCTCTGACGTCATATCGCAGAGCCGAGTCTGCCAGCTGCACACGGGGCCAGACCAAAGGGTGCGCTGGGGAAGCCAAGGCCTGCTGTTGCTATGCTAGCCCCTGGCTTCTCCCCTTTGCCCCATCCCTGTGAGCAAGCACACTGCAGTGCTGGGGCCAGTGGGTGGAGCACGAGCCTTCCCACTGAGTCAGTTCACATGAAGCGGGGTTCTCAGTGCTCTGCTGTCTCCCCGCAGCTCCTCGTTCCAACTTCAGTGCACTGCCTCCGCCTTGGCTCCATGATGTGTACTCTGCTGCTGATCCTCCTCCGGCAATGGAAGAGGTAAAAAAAGGGCCTGGAGAGGCGAGCTTGAGACCGGGGCCTCCCCACCTGTGCCTGCTTGCTTCTCTATAGCAGCTCCTCACCTCACTGGACAGGAGCACTGGTCTAAAATAAGCCTGGTGACACACACACACACAGCCATACAGCCACGAGGTGGCATCCTGCTGTGGGATAAGGGCAGTGTGTGACCCTTATTTGTGATGTGTGTTTTTCCCTCCTCTGCTCCCCCTCATGATTTCTAGAGAGTTAGGTTCTGTGGATGATATTCTGGGCCCCTTGACGGAGATCCTAGAGGGAGTGCTGCAGGCAGACCAACAGCTCATGGAGAAGACCAAGGCCAAGGTGTTTTCCGCATTCATCACCGTGTTGCAGATGAAGGAGATGAGAGGTGAGCAGTCAGCTGAGGTGGGTGAGCAGCAGTGGCACCCTCCTCCTACTGGTGGCTTTGTTGGCCCTCTTGGAGCTCTTCTGGAAAGCTCATTTTCTTCCTCACATTTTTCCTCATCCTGTCCTCATCTAAGGGAACTCTGCCTCCTCTCCCATGCCTCTACTCCTCTATGACCCCCTCCATTTGCTCTGCAGTAGGTGACATCCCCCAGTACTCCCAGCTGGTGTTCAGCGTCTGCGAGACCCTCCAAGAAGAGGTGATTGCACTCTTGGACCAGACCCGTCACAGCCTGGCCTCGGGCACTACCCCAGAGGACAAGGACAGTATGGAGACAGACGATTGCTCTCGGCCTCGGCACAAGGACCAGCGGGATGGGGTAAAGGAATACTCTCGGGAGCAGATTAGCCCGGACCTGGAGCCTGGGCTGATTCGTGGAATGGTGGTGGTCACTGTACTGATGGTGCTGTCAGCCTAGTGATTGACAGCTGGTAACAGGAGACTACAGAGGAAGACTGGCCTTTACAGTGGCAGCTTCTGCTGCGGGAGGTACAGGAAGAACTGACCATGTGGTGCTAACGTCATCTGGGCACTGAGGGAAGGCTTCCTGGAGAGAGTGCCTTTTCAGTGCCAATCTAAAGAATAGTCCAGCCAAGCAAGCAGTGTGCAGTAAGGCCCAGGTGTGGAGCATCTTGGGACCTAAAGGATAGGTGGTGTCGGCACAGAGTAGAACCAGGGGCAAGTGGTGGGGCCTGGAGTGTGAGGGAAGGCTGAAGCGGGAGCTGGATGATGTGCAGCCTGGATTGCGGTACATCGTTAACTGTGATGGAGTCTGTTATGGCTCAAGGCGATGTGACAGTAACCGCATCACACTGTTTCCTGGACTGTAATCTTGAAAGAAGCAGACCAACGGTCTTTCTTTTCTTAGAGCCTCCGTGTGAGTTGCAACAACCAGCCTTTTGGTTAGCGGCTGAGCACTTAGGAGATGCAATCGTTTTCAGACTGCAGGTCTCAAAAACAATTCATTGCATTTCAGTCAACTGTTTTTCTTTAATGACCTAGAATAAAATGCAAAAGAAAATTGGGGGGGTTGTAGGCTGGGAGAATGGATCAGTGAACTGAGTGAATACGTGTATGCTGGGGTGTAGCGTGAAAGGTACTTCCTGTGACTCTTGGTCCAAATCGGTTTGAAAGCCACTGAAGTAAAGGTTCAGGAGGATGAGGAGTGGCTCCTGCATTGGTATAGCACAGGGGCACATCGCTTAGACCATGCCAGCAGTGGAGTTACGTAGAGTGACTCGATGGGAGGTGAGCAGCAGCCTGCCCTTTGGGTGTTTAGGGGAAGCAGTTGTCAAAGGGTGCTAGTTAGGTGGGAGGGACCCAGGTGAGGAGCAGGTTGGGAGGGACCATGGGTTCGGTTTGGCCAGGCTCTTTTGGAGATATGTGTGCACAAGGAGGTCTTACAACCAAGCCCAGGACTATCAGCAGTCCTGCTGTCCCTCCTTCATCCCTTTTACCTGCGTTCTAGCAGGTGTGCGTCCTGGGGCTGCACCTGGCCAAGGAGCTGTGTGAGGTGGATGAAGATGGTGACTCATGGCTGCAGGTGACCCGCAGACTCCCCATCCTGCCTACCCTCCTCACTGCCTTGGAAGTGAGCCTTCGCATAAAGCAGAACCTGCATTTCACCGAGGCCTCATTGCACCTGCTACTCACCCTGGCTCGCACCCAGCAGGTGGGGGTCAAACCTGAGGGCTGGGGTGGTTCTGACACATGGTGACATGGCGATTCTCCCTGGGCAGAGTGGCTGTGGGCTCGGGCTGCCACGGTGGTGGAGATCTCACGCCACTCATTCCCTTCCAGGGAGCCACAGCTGTGGCTGGAGCCGGCATCACCCAGAGCATTTGTCTGCCCCTTCTTAGCGTGTACCAGCTCAGCTCCAATGGGACGGTGCAGGTGAGTGCCTGGAACTGGCCCTGGAGTGACCAGGCTACAATTCTTGCTTTAAAACGTGCTCCATTCACTCCTACCACTTCATGCTTTTGTCCTGATGTCTCTTCTCTCTCTTTAGCGATATGTCTACACATTGATGTTAGGGGATTTTCAAAATTTACCTTTAGTAAGAGCAGCTTAACCCCTAAAAGGTACCACGTGGGCTGTGCCTACCACCTGTGGGAGATGGAGTGCAGTCTTTCCATTATAGGCCTAAGGGGTCCAATCCAGAGTGTCATGGGTACAGCCAGGCCAGCTGTCCTTTCCACTCTCCCACTCGGAGCCAGTGGTGCAACATGACTTCTGCTCTGTACTTGCTCCATCTAACAAGGAGTGGGAAAAGAGAAGTGAGTGGGTGGTTGATGGAAGTTCAGTACCCAGTCGTCTCTCTACCTTAGTTGCTTCTAGTTTAGTAAGCAAAAAAAAAAAAATCAATCCAGCTGCTAGAACATGGGCTCTCACTTGTGGCGACTCCATGTGTGCTACAGTGGCACTACCACAGAGTTTCCAACAGCTCTCTTGGTTTGGGATTTGGAGTAGGGGGTGGGGGGAATATCGATCACCAAGCCTTTCTTCCAAGGCTCCTCTGGGTAGACTGGAACTTCGTACCGTTTGGTGAGCCACTGAATGTGTTGACCATTGGCACCACCTAGGGAATTGACTCGTTCACTCAGTGTCTCCCAATCTTAATGTCATCTTCTGCCTAAGAAGTCACGTTATTAGAGTCCTGGAGCGTTGGAAATTTAGCACAGATGCCATTGAGGTGAAGAGCGTGAGAGCCAAGCACCAGGGCAGTGACATAAGTTCACATAGTGTGTGAGTGGCACACCTGAACCTAGAACCCAGGATGTTCAGTATCATCACCTGGTGCTCTTTCCATTCGGCTGTAGCCTCTGACCCTTTCTGGCAGTGCCAGTTGTCAGACAGGTAGATGTGGCTATTTTGGGAGGTTTGCCTATGGGTTCTTGTGATGTCAGGTCCTAATCTTGCCCACCGTTTGTGTCTTAGACACCTAGCACTTATCGCAAGTCCCTAGATGCCCCCTCTTGGCCAGGGGTCTACCGCCTGTCCATGTCCTTGATGGAGAGGTTGCTCAAAACCCTGCGCTACAACTTCCTGACTGAGGCCTTGGACTTCGTGGGTGTTCACCAGGAGCGGACCTTACAGGTAAGGGTGCTACTAGGAGCCCAGGGGTGGAAGTGAGGGTCACCGAGGGTCTGGACCATTTAGGAAGGGGCCCTGAGTGACATAGTGGACTATGTGGGTAAGCTGCTCACTTCAAGGTCAGCAGCTCGAACCCACCAAGCACTCCTCGGAAGAAGATGAGCTTTCTGTTCCTGTGAAGATTTCAAGTCTCAGAAAACCAAAGGGGCAATTCTGCTCTGCCTTGTGGGTCGCTTATGGAATTATGGGAATCCACTTGATGGTGATAAGGTTGGGGCTTGGCAGCTGACTGACAAGTAGAGTGGAGCTGAATGAGGGCAAGGATCTAGAATCAACTCAGACAAAAACCTCTTCATTCAGGGCCATGCCACTAGTTGCTACCATCTCATCTTTTGTGGGCCCAGGGCCTCTGCTCCCCGAAAGAGGACAGGGGTAGATGTGTCAGGTTGCTGATCTTCTCTCCTCCCAGTGCCTGAACGCAGTGAGGACGGTGCAGAGTTTGGCCTGCCTCGAGGAGGCGGACCACACTGTGGGCTTCATCCTGCAACTCTCCAACTTCGTGAAGGAATGGCACTTCCACCTGCCGCAGCTCATGCAAGATGTCCAGGTAGAGGCCTCTGACACCGTTTCTAGGGGTGGTCTGGACAAATGCTTTAGGGACAGGAAAGCAGTGAAATGGAGATCATTTCCTGAAATGGAATTGCTTCAGGAGCACAGGCTTGGGCTTTGTGTTGCTCACTCTTGGAGGTAAAAGGGGCAGCCTTGTAGGTTAGGAACTTTTGATCAGAAAGAAGACCTTGCTTCAGGTCCCTTAGGAGCAAGCCCAAGGCTGGGAACCATCCAGAGAAAGGAGACAGGGAAAGTCAGGTTCCAGAGTTGGGCAGGTGCCTTTTCATTGGCTGCTTGTGAAACCTTGTCCAAGTCAAGACACCTGTCTTCCTAAACCTTCATCTTTTCCTGGAAGGTTGGCATTAGTAACTTCCATCTTATTTACCTAAGAGCTTCTGTTGCCTAACACGTGGTCCGTGTGGCCCGGGGTTTGCTTTCTCGCGGCCTGTTAGCTGCTCAGTGGGTATTTAGTACACAGGGTCCTGTGTAGCTGGTCTAATCAGCTGCCCGGGGCTGCTTCCAAGCAATTCTCCCGTCATACTCCCTTGTGTTTCTCAGGTAAACTTATGTTACTTATGCCAGGCCTGTACCTCCCTCCTACATAGCCGCAAGATGCTGCAGCACTGCTTACAGGTAACTCAGCCCACTCTCCCAGCTGCCCCGAATGCCCCATCCCATCCCTAGCTGCCCTCTGCCCCACTTTCATTTCTTTACTCTCCCCCAGAACAAAAATGGGGATGCCATGCCCTCAGCAGTCGGCCCCCGAGGCCAGCGGCCACCCACAGCTGCCCCGGCGGCTCCCTCTTGCTCTGCCTCCAAGCAGCAGACTGCTGACACAGAGGCCGCGCAACAGCGAGCCCTGCACACTGTCCAGTATGGCCTTCTGAAGATCCTCAGCAGGACTCTGGCAGCCCTGCGCCACTTCACTCCCGATGTCTGTCAGATCCTGCTGGATCAGGTACCAGACGCACCCCGGGCGCCCCCCAAGCCTCGCAGAAAGGCATTGCTGTGCTCAACTCAGTCCTTGAGAGCCATCCTAGCTGGCCTCTCCTTTCTTGTCTCACAGTCCCTGGACCTTGCTGAGTACAACTTTCTATTTGCCCTAAGCTTCACCACCCCCACCTTTGACTCCGAGGTGGCCCCTTCCTTCGGGACCCTTCTGGCCACAGTGAACGTGGTTCTGAACATGCTTGCAGAGGTACGTGTGGGGCTGTGGGCTTCTTACCTTGCAGCCCAGCTCCTCCTCCAGTTTGCCACTTCGGAGCTCTGACCGTGCGTGGCACATTATCCACCCATCCCAAGCTGCTCCCCTTCATAAAATGACTCTGATAGAACCTGCCTGTTGGAGGTATCGTGAGGGTCCACCGGGGTAGCTGTTAAGTTGCTCCGCGTAGCCCTGGCAAGTAGGATGCGCTCAACAAATGGGACCATTCGGGTGTTCACCTTCAGGCTCTGACCTATTGCGGTCTCTCCTCTAGCTGGACAAGAAGAAGGAGCCCCTCACGCAGGCCGCAGGGCTCAGCACACAGGTGGAAGGGACCAGAACATTAAAGTAAGACCTTTTGCAGTTGGGTCTGGGTTGGGAAGTCATGGGGCAGCCGGCTCTGTTGAATAGCCCACCCTGTGCCCACCTGCTCAGCCCTCCCTCAGAGCAGTGAGTGCCTGAAGTTTCTTCTGTCTTCCAGGTCCCTCCTGATGTTTACTATGGAGAACTGCTTTTACCTGCTCATCTCCCAGGCAATGCGGTACCTGAGGGACCCAGCTGTTCACCCCCGAGATAAGCAGCGCATGAAGCAGGAGCTCAGCTCAGAGTTGGTACATATCATTAGTAGGATCCTGAGGGAGGGGCCTGGGCTGGGAGCGAAAAGGCCCCTGGAGTCTCCCCTGGCCTCCCACTTCCGACAGACGCTGAGCCCAGGTGGACGCTGGGCCTGAGACACTGGCCTTCCTCAAGCTGTTCTTTTTCCTCACAGAGCACGCTGCTCTCCAGCCTCTCACGCTACTTCCGTCGGGGAGCACCCAGCTCCCCTGCTGCTGGCATCCTCCCCTCGCCTCAGGGCAAGTCCACCTCTCTCTCCAAAGCCAACCCTGAGAGTCAGGAGCCTCTGATCCAGCTGGTGCAGGCCTTCGTCCGGCATGTACAAAGATAGGGCAGGGGCATGCTGCCTACCACTCTCTGCCAGCCTGTGGTGCCCATCAGCGCCTGAGTACGGCCCCATTGCCCTCTCCAGAGTAGCCACGATTCCAACCTCTCACCATGGTCAACAGCGGGGATGGGGAGCCCAAGGCCCCATGTGCAGGTCCTCACATTAAAGAGGCCCCAAAGAAGTGAATTCCTTTCCTTCCAGCATTCCCCATAGCACTTGACCCCACCAGGGAGAGGCCGGGGACCAGTGCCAGGTGCAGTTCAAGAGGAAGACTGTGTGCACGGGTTTGAATATGTTTTCCATGCTCTGTTCTTGCAGTTTTTTGGTAATACTGTGGTCTATTTATACGAATATTAAAGTACTGTTTATAGACAGCTGTGTGCTAAGTGCCTTCAAAGCCCCAGACCCACTAGCCAGCTTTCAGGACAGAGACCTGGGGCAGGGAAGGTGGGATTTTTGCTGGTTGGTAATCGCCACAGACGTCCTTGCACAGGTGGTCCTCAGTTGGGAGTGTTGGGTGGGATGTTGGCAGATTTTCCCTGCTTTGGCCTGCTCCAGGTTCCTGCCCCAGCCCTCCTCCACAGACCAGCTGGCTGAGCTTATCACTGGGTGTAGCTTTTCTGGAAGCTGTACTCCTTCCTATTTGTAGCTCTGTGCCCCTGCCCTCCTGGCTCCCTCTCTCCACTAGCTCCAGCAGCCAGGCAGGCTAGACCAGGGCCTCCTGAGGACCTAAAATGTTAGACCCTCCAACATACAGCCTTGTAGCCAGAGCCACCCATTTGAACAAAAATCACACTCACCTGGACTTGAGCCATTGCTTGCCTATTTGCCAACTATAAGGGGGTGACTAGCTGATCCATTCTTCCTTGCCTAGGTGATGGGGCATGACCTCCCTCCTGTGTTTCTGTGGTAATGTGTCGGGATGTCACCACGGGAACACGGGAGAGCATGCTTGACTCACGCCTGGCCCACAGAAAGTGACAGCCGGTAGTGACTGCGTAATCCGTCTCGTGTGCGTTTTTTTGTTTTTCAATTTTACAGCTCTTATCACAATCCATACCATCATCCATTGTGTCAAGCACATTTGTACATATGCTGCCATAGTTTTCAAAATATTTTCTTTCTACTTGAGTCCTCTATATCAGCTCATTTTCCCCCCTCCCTCCCCCACCTGTCCTTCCTCACAAACCCTTGATAAGTTATAGATTATTTTTTTCCTATCTTAAATCGTCCTCTGTCACCCTTCACCCACTTTTCTGTTGTTTGCCCTCCTTGGAGGGGATTATATGTTGATCCTTGTGATCAATTCCCTTTCTCCCCCCACCTTGCAGTTATCCTCCTGGTAGCTCTATTCTCATTGATGGCCCTGAGGGGTGTATCTATCCTGGATCCCCTGTGTTGTGGGCTCTTATCTATAGCAGTGTGCATGTTCTGATCCAATCTGATTTGTAAGGTAGAATTCAGGTCATGGTAGTAGGAGGAAGGAAGCATTAAGGAACCAGAGGAAAATTGTGTGTTTCATTGGTGCTATACTGCACCCTGACTGGCTCATCTCTTCCTTGTGACCCTTTTGTGAGGGGATGTCC
>NW_022103919.1:3965961-3973316 GCF_000313985.2 Echinops telfairi
TAGGCATTCTATGCCCTTCTCTCCATTGATTTTAGTTCACTTGCTGTTCCCTTGTCCCAGGGTTGGTTCCTCACTTCCCCACCCCCTTCCTTTTTCCCACCTCCCTTTCTCCCTTCTTCCTGGAACCATCGGTCCCATTCTTACCGTCCCCAAACTGTTTATCATGCTTATCTTATTTAGACAGACACGCAGAGACATTAATAAGTGCAAAAAACAGACAAAGCCAAACAAAAGTCAAACCAACAAACAATAACAAAAAAAACACCCAAAACAAAATAACAATAAAAAGAAAGCCACTGACAAAAATGGAAAAGATTCAAGGTCTGTTTGTTGGCCTTTACAAGTGTTTTCCAGTCGAGTCTGATGGGGTGCCACACTCTGTCTCCAGTCTATTTTTGGTATTCCCTGGGGATTTCGTCACTTTGCTCACCTTGCTGCTCTGTTGCATGCCCTTAGTGTTTCGTCCCATTGTGATGGGGTCAGATTGGACACAATTTCTGCACTGTCTCGCGGTAGGGCCCTATGGTCCTCTCTGTGCATTGGCTGCTCAGAGCAGGAATATCATCCTCGGGGCTTGGTGGGCCAGGATGTGTTCCCCTCCCTCTCCGTTTCTCCTGTGTGCTCCAATCAAGATGTGCCCCTCTCCCCAAGTTGTAGCTTCAGTGCTGTCCTCTGAAGTGCATTCTTCTGGGGGAAGGGTGTCCACAGAGTTGGGATTGGGGCCGGCCCTCGTGTAAATTTTTACAGTTCATGCCTTAGTCTCTGCACGTTTAGAGACATTTTCTTAAGGAGCCAAACTTTTTCACATAGTGCTTCCTTCCTGTAGGAAAAGCGCCCCAGGCCCTGTGAAAGGGGGCAGCTGTGAGGGCCACTCTCTCTCGCTGGCCCTTTTTAAAGAACTTTCCCTTTGCTCTACCCTAGGGCTCTGGGCGGGACCATGTGCAGGTGTCTGGCTCATTGCGCATCACACACACCGAAGGTGCAGGTGTGAAGTTGCCCTTCCCTCCCAGCCTGACCGCATGCTGTTAGTGCGGTGCCCTCGTTGGAGCCCACGCAGTTTGCACACAAAGGATGGTTTATTATAGTCACTGGCTACAGAGCAAGCAGACAGGCAGAAGTAAAAATACCAGTTAAAAAGTGAGTTTGGAGTGGAGAGGGCTGCAGCTACCACCCTGGCTGAGCTGCCTGTCGGGGAGGAAAGGTAGCACCGGAAGCTGCTGCTCCGAGGCCAGCCCTGCCTCCCACCAGTGCCCGGGACCAGTTCCTGAGGACCCCAGGGGCCTGCCTGCCCAAAGGCTTCCCCCATTTCTGCTTTTGGCAACTAAGACAGGTGTCCTCTTCTTGCCAAGGGTGCACCCAGCACTTCATGCTGCATGAGGCTGACGCCCGCCAAGGGCCCAGGCTCTGAGGGCAGCTGCTACAGGCAGCTCCCTCTCCTCAGCAGAGTGGGAAGGGTTGCAGTGCTCGGTGGGGACGAAGGCAGGGCAGGGTGGAGAGGCTCCAGAGCCACTGGGCAGAAGCAGGGCTGGGTGGGCGCAGGGGTCATCAGCCTTTTGGGCTCCCTCACAGCTGGATGGCCAGGGGCAAGGACAGGAGGGGCCAGTCTCCGTACCCTGAGCAGCTGGGTCACCAACAGACAAGTGGCAGGGCTACACCCAGACACTCCTGCCCAGGCCAGAAGGGGCAGGGCCTGGGGGGGTGGGGGGCCTGCTTAGCTGAGCAGTTCCAAGTAGGTGACGGGAACCTTGCCCTTCTTGTTGCCTCGCTCGCCAATGAGCCAGTCAGGGTCCATGCCAGGCAGGCTGTAGACAGTGATGAGCTGGGGGGTGGGGGTGGGGTGGGGACAGAGAGGGTCAGGGCTCTCTGTCAAGGGCAGAGTTGGGATTCCACATGAGACATGGGCATCTAGACTCCCAATGGCAGGCGGTCACCTCTCCACCGCCCTCCCAAGACCTGGTTGACAGGGTGCTGCCTCCCTCCACCCTCATGCTGGCTCTGCCCTCAGGCCCCCTTCCAGCCACCCGCTAGGGCACCTGGGTCTACCTCATCAGCCAGCAGGGCCAGCTCACTACTGTCAGCCGCCTCATAGTCATAGAGCACTCGGGCCTTCCGGGTTCCGCTGGCGGGTGGGGCCACCTCCTCCAGGCAGAGAGCAGCCTCCCCTGGAGGAGCCAGGCCAGCCACAGAGGGCACCACAGGCATCGTGGCCGCTGTGGTGGTGGGCGAGGTGCTGCTCAGGGGTGGGGAGGCGGGCTCCGTGGTGCCCACAAAGGTGCCTGGAAATCTGGGGAATGTGGAGGGGACAGTTTCAGCAGCTGGAAGCTGTGACTCAGAGCCAGTCTTGGGCGTCCCTCCTGCCCCACAGAATAGCAACTGGGCCTCTTCCACTGACCCAGAGGCACAAGCCCTGCCCCAGCCCAGGAGTCTGTTGTGCTACTTACATGGCTCCCTGAGAGCTGGCAGCATGGAGGGAGAAGCAAGTTGGGAAAGTGAGGTGTCCTGCCTGCTGGTCCCTGTCATCCTTCCCACCCTGCAATCTCCTCAAGAGTCTCCAAGCCCACCTACCCACCCACCTGCCATCATAGGCAGAGAGGGAGAGGGAGAGGCTTCACTGAGAGCTTTCTGAGCCCAGGGAAGAGGTGGTTCTAGGCTAGGAGGACCAGAGACACCGCCCTCCGCCCCCGGCCACAGCACCCACACCTGCCCAGCTGTTTCTGCAAGTCCAGCATGTGGCGGTAGCACTGCGCATAGTAAGTTGTCTGAGACTCGACGAATTCATGGAGGCAGCGAAGGTGGTTCACCTGTGGGGGAGAAGCCAGGCGTGTCTTCCTAACAAAAGCTCTATCTGAGCGCTCAGCAGCCCAGGGCAGCGTGGAATTGTCACGGGCTTCCACGGCCAAGTCTACAGAAGCAGTCTGCCACGCCTTTCCCCCTCGTTGTCTGAACTCGACATCCCTCCTGGGCCCAGCATTCCAGTCTCTTCTCCCCAAGCACCCTGGTCCCTTAGAGACGAGCTGCCCGACTCCCCGAGCCCACGGGCATCTCTGGGTGAGGCTGAGGGCAAGCATGCCTTCCCCTCACCTTCTCAGTCACCACGCTGTGGTGAAGGGGGCCTGAGCTAGAAGCTGCCAAGTTCGTGTGTTCCGTGTTTATTCTCAAAAATAATTTTTTTAAGGTGGGCTCGAGGGCAAGACTTACGTGAGTGCTACTGATTCCCTCCAGCAGGAGACGCGTCACTTCTGCCTGCCGGTCAAACTCCGTCTGGGCCACTCGCAGCTCCTGCTCGGCCTGGGCAGGGAGTGATGAGTGAGACCTGCCTCCCTGCTGCCCTCCCATCCTCCTCCTCAGGGTCCGGTGAGCCCACTTTGCCCTCCAAGGGCAGGAAGCCACGGCCCTGAGGAAGACGACTTTCCTCTGGGGGCCGAGGGCACTTTCCACCCAGCCCCTGAGCGCTGGGTCCTGACACCCCCCTTGGAACTCCAGCTGGCAGGTTCCTGCCAGCAGCAGCTATAGCGCCAGGCCCTCCTGGGCTCTGCTCCGGGCTCCTTCACTGGCCCAGCCCCTGGGACGGGGAAAGCCCAGGTAGCAGAGGCTTCCTGAGGGCCGCTGGGTGCTGTAAAAGTATCCAGAGAGAGAAAAATAGACCCAGAGAGGCTCACAACTAGTAACCAGCCCTAACGCCGACAGCAACAGTGTGCTTGGACCCTGTCTCCACCCTCCCCCCAAGCACCCTGCACCACTCACCTTGTCTACCTCGTCACTCCAGAGCTGCGGAGACCACAACAGGACCAGTCAGCAGGGGAGAGAAGGGTTAGGGTCGCTCAATCCCAGAGCCCCAGTCCTGGCCCAGCTCCCAGAAACCTCACTCGCCCGCCCCACTCCCCGCCCCCATCTATCCACCCCACCCCGATCCGGAGCTGGGGCTGAGGTGAGGCCTAGTGTGAGCAGGGGCTGACCACCACCATCCAGCCGAACATGCCACATGCAGGGATGGGGACGCAGCCAGCTGGGAAGTCCTGCTTGCCTTCTGCCCGCGCCTCACCCACAGTGTCAACCCCCAGCTCCCCGCACCTCACCCTGATGCCCTCACACTTGGCTAAAGCTGGTGGGCTGGGAGGCAGGACCACGTGACCCTGGGCCACTCACTGAGCCTTTCTGTTCTTTGGCAGAGAAAGGCACCCTCGTGTCTGAATCACACTGGGGTTCAGTGACAAAAGAAAACCGGCAGTCTCCACCCTCCTGGGTCTTCCTCCTCCCCCTCAGACCAGGAAAGAGGGCAGGAGGAGGCAACTAACATCTAAAGCTGCGGCAGCCCCGATCCCCGCACTGGGACTCACGAGACCCGATTTTCCTGCCACTTGGGGAAATCTGTCCTGAGGCAATAACCGGAAATACAGTCTCCACGGACAGAAGTCTGTCACCGTGTGGTTTATCCAATCAAAACATGGCTGGGACCTCCATGGTACCCTTGAGGAGTGGGGGACACTGGCAACATGCTCATGACATAAAGACAAGCCAAGAGTCCACTAGAGGACCCATGGGGGGGTGGGTTACCCGGACAAAAACGCAGGAAAGGCACAAGAGTGGTTGCAACCGGCATGGTGGGATAGATGTGATTAAACCATTTCCCAAACTCAAAAGAGTAAAGTACCAACTACCCCGATGCTGTGCAGAATAGCTCCAAGCCGCTCCAAGCCTTCGTGAGCAGCCCCTCCCAGCACTGCCCACTCACTCCGCCCATGCTTTGGGTTTCACTCTTGGGCACACCTTCCACCCCAGCCTCAGTGCCGGAGCACAGGCTGTGTCTGCCCCCTGCAGTTACTTCCTTTGACCTGCTCCTCCCCGGGACTACCACACCCAGCAGCTGGTCAACTGGGGGGCAACCTGGTCAGCTGACTTGAGGGTTCTCGCACTGCTGGAAAGCAGGACCCAGATCTCTTCGGCTCTCTAGCCCCAGTGCCCACCCGAGGCTGGTAAGTGGAGGTGGGTGGAGGGAGTGGAACCCAGTGGGAACTGGCCAGCGTGATAATGCGTGGGGCCCGGCAGACAGACCCCTGGAGATGGGACAAGTCTCAGATTCACACTACTCAGTGCGGCTAGCTGAGCCTCCTCTTCAGCATTTTGCAAGGAGAAACAGATCCGGTGGCAGGGGTCCAGGCACAGAGATGTGGACAGAGGTGGGGTTGGTGATTCCCCTCCAGCCTCAGGCCTTGCCTGTCCAGGTGTGTGGCGCCCCTGTCTTGTCTTCCAGCCCCTGCGTCCTGTGCTGTCAGGCTAGGTGCGCAAGTGGGATGTGGGGGGAGAAGAGGCTGGAGTGGAGCCGATGGGGGGCGCTTACCGCAGAGGCGCTGGCCGAGAGAATGTAATTACGAGGTCTAGTCTCCTGAAAGTCAGGCACCGTCTGGCAGGGAACAGAGTTCATAGGGCTGTCACACGGGGCTGGGGCCAGGGCTGAGGCCAGGGGCTGCCCCCTGAGGCTCTCATAGGGAGCTGCCAGGAGCCCCCGACCCCAGGGACAGGAGGTTCCAGACACACAACATGAACACCCTTCTCCTAGGGGACATGGCTGGGATGTCCCCAAGAGCAAGCGTGGCGGTGTCAGCTTGCGGCTGCTGTCAGCACCTTTGCTCCTGGCTAAGGCCCAGGTTGGGTCTGGCCCCTGGCCCAGGTCATGCTCCCCTCCTCCCCTGACCAGGCTCATTCAGACATCCCAGTTAGAGCCAGAGCCCCCCCAAACGAAACCTGCCCCCCACCAGTTTCTCCACTCCAGATGCCCCACACCACACACCACAACTCTTACTCCTCTATCAGGGACCAGCCCCGCCCCCCACCCCACCCCCCGGTCAACAGATGAGTGATGGATGGATGGACAAGCTTTGAACATTTGCAAAAAGCTGACCCACAGGCTCCAATGCCTAGCACTCCTTCCAGACCTGAGGTTATGCATGGTGGAGGCTCTGGTGGGGTTACCAGCTGCTTGCAAAAGGCCTCAGGATGTGCCCTGGGCCAGCCACCACCCCATGGGCCCAAGGGCAAGGTGGGCAGGTCAAGCAGCAGCAGCACAGCACATGGGACAGGTATACTCACATCTCCCTCACACTGAGCCAAGTTACCCAAAGCAGAACAGAAAAGAACAGAAACAAAGAGTTAGTGAGTCCACAGCGCAGGCAGGAGCAGGCCCCCCACAGGCCCCAGTGGCAAGGGCCACAGGCAGACAGATACACAGGACCCCACTTTCCGGAAAGCGTCCTGCTGTGTGCGCGTGGCATGTGTGTGCAGGGGTGGGTACATGGAACAGAACTGCATGGCGTGAGTCCTCGGGGACACGGGCTGGTGCGGCCTTGCTCCCAGCTCTCTCTGTAGGGCTCCTGACCGGACCAAAAAGGGTGAGACTGCCTGGGCTACCCAACTGGAGAAGAGGGAGGAGTCTGTTTGTGCCAGGTTCCTGGGGGAGAGGAGAGCCAGCCCAAGTGACAGCCTTCGGAGAGAATATCCTGACCCAGTGACTTAGAAGAGGTCACCCCAAAAGCCATCGGCTCACCTACGCAACTCCAGCGAGATTCCTGTGGTTGAGCCCCTGCCTCTGACCTGGTCCCCCACACCTGAATGAGCTGACCCTGCCCATGGCTCTTGCCAGAGGCAGCCCAGGTCCACTATGGTCCTGGGTCCCTCCAGGTTTGGCACGGGGCTCTCTTGGACAGCTCAATCTGAGCGAGACCAGGCCTTCCTCAGCCGAGAGCTTGGGCAGACAGGGCGGTTTTCCCTGGCACACCCCGGACCTGGGAGTCACTTCAGGGTGTGAAGTGGTCATCAATCAGACCAGCACCCCTGAGCAGCCTGGCACCCCAGCACCGCCCCCCTTAGGACCCAGCTTTGTGGTGCTCTCCCTGGTTCAATCATCCCATGTTGTGGGTCCTACGGTCCAGCCAAGGGGAACGGGCCTCAAAGGAGTGAAGGCGGGGGAAATCTCGGGGCTCTTAGACCCTCAGACGTGCCCTGAGCAGGTGGGTGGCCCAGCTCCAAGGTCCTCTCCGGGCCAGAGCAGCAGGTGAGGGGTTAGTAAGGGGGAGCCATGCCCAGGCGGAGCCGGGGACAGAGCGGAGCATCCAGGGAGGGCAGGGAAGAGGCATGCGAGAGACTCCAACTGGCTGTCTGGGAAGGCTTAGGGGGAGCCCTGGGCCCAGGTGGGGGTACCGCTGGTCCACCTACCCCGTCTGCGATTGCCCTGTGACCCAGAGCTCGGGGGCCACCAGGGTTCTCTTGGGGGTGAGAGGGCAGAGAGGCATGACCTAAAGAAGTCAGCCCTAGCCCAGCGCCCCCCAGCCAGGCCACTCAAGGCAGAGAGGGAGAAGAGG
>NW_022103919.1:3974434-3983734 GCF_000313985.2 Echinops telfairi
GACTGGCATTTCTAAGATGTTAGTTTTACTCAAAGTGATCCACAGATACAGCATAATTCCTATTGAAATGTCAAAGCAGTCTTAGCAGAAATGGGAAAATCGATCCTCAAGCGCATGTGGAATTACCAGCGACTCTGAAGAGCCCACACAATCTCGGGGTGGGGGTGGGTGGGGGGAACAAAGGAGAAAAACTCATTTCTGATTTCAAATATACTATGAAGCTACAATAGTGAAAACAGTCTGGTCCTCGCATGAGGATGCACAACTAGATCAATGCAATCGAGACGAGCATTCAGAAAGAAACCCATCCATCTAAGTCCAGTTTCTGTTTGCAAGGGAACTGAACTCATTCACTGGAGAGGGAGCAGTCTCTTCAGCAAAAGGATGAGGAACAACTGATTCCCACCCGGGAAAGAGCAAAGCCGGACCGTGACGTCCCATCACACACCAGACCCCACTCAAATGGATATGATTTCTAAGCGTGGGCGCTGAAAACCATCAAACTCTTAGAAGAAAAGGTCAAGTTTCAGGGTGTTCTTTTAAGCAATGGATTTCTGGTGATGACTCCAAAAATACAAGGAAAATTAAAAGATAAACGGGACCTCAAGGTCAAAATGTAAAACTTTTGTGCATCAAAGAATATTAAGGAAATGAAAAGGGCACCTAGGGGAGAACATATTTGGAAACCGTATACATCAGATATGAGTTGAATATCCAGGTGATGCAAAGACCGCTCTGAACTCGTGGGAGAAAGCAGAGGTTTCGACCCCTATAAAAGCTGCCGACAGTCTTAGAAAGCCACAGGGCAGTGCCGCTCTGTCCTGTAAGGGAAAGAAGGCAGCTCTGAGTAGGAACAGACTCGATGGCAGTGATGATTTTGGTTTGATTCCTTAGGATAAGTATTATTTAAAACAAACAAAAATATCAGAAAATATCCACGATTGGAGAGGAGGTGAAAAAAAATCCAAACTCTTCTTCATCACTAAGCGAATACAAAATAGTGCAGCGGCTGTGAAAAAGTTTGGCAATTACACTGAAAACAAAACAAAACAAACACATAGAAAATACCACGTGACCCAGTCATTTCTAGGTAAATACTCAGCAGGATTGAAAAAAGGGACTCAGACAGGCACGTGCAGGCCACCCTCGCGCCCAGACACACGGTGAAAACTCAAGTCTCTATCCACAGACGAATGGCTAGACAAAATGTGGCCCACTCGGGTTCCCCTTCCCAACGTACACGGGCTTGTTCCACACAAAATGTGCTTAAGCCTGTCTCTGTGATCAGTGAGTGGCCACGCACGCAGCAACGTGAGGGCTTTCAAAAGTTCCTAGAGAAGTTCCATTACCTTAAGCCCCTTCCGAGTCACGTCTTCGTCTCAGTAGGGTGTCTTCAATAAACAAGGTCCAAACAAACTAGTGGCTTCCTCGGGAAATCTCCTCGGCCACTTACATTTAAGGCAGAGAGGTCAGCTCGGAAAGTTACGTCAACTGTTTTAGGGGTTCCTAAGGAGTCATCTTGATAGACTTTCGTAAAGGACACGCACAGGGCAACTAGGAGCTCTTGGTTAGCTGGGTGAAGGAAATTCCAGGGCAGTGGCACTGATAATTTCCCCCCCATCATGCCAAGGCCCCTGCACATTCTTCAAGGCTAACAAGAGCTGGCTGCAGACAGTTTTATCGGGACACCTGACCCTATCCACCTGTGACAGCCTGACCTGCCCCCTCAGACTTCTTTCTTGTGGCCCCAAATCAAAGACCATTTAAAAGGGCCAAGCTGCCGTTTTGATGTGGTCTGAATCAGAGGGCGCAGGCTTCTTGGGGAAGGGTTTGAAAGATGGGGATGGCCTGCAGAAGGCTACCTACATGTGCCTGCATGGATAGCTACGTCCAGAGACCACAGCTTCACCTTTTGATATTTTCGTTTACATCGTAACCATGCTCTCTGACTTATCCTTGTACATAAACGATGAAGTCTATTATCCAGTTATAACGAGAAGTGGAGTCCTGATACACCTCGCCACACATGATCCTTGAACACACTAGGTTAAGGGAGGTACGTCCCTTACACAAGAGGATATAGATTGTATGATACCATTGACGTAAACTAGAAGAGGGAAATCCACCCATCGAGACAAAAGACGGCGTACGAGAGCATGGGGGAAGGGGGAGATAAATCATTATAACACAGTGATGATGGTAAATAGGGCAACGAGCCAAACATCAGCAAGGATAATGAAGATTTGGCCAACACCGCCAGCCATCCAGACGTAACTGGCGTTTATAGAACACACTGCTCAGCAACAGCAGAATATATTTCAAGCGCGCGTGGAAACTTCTCTCCCCAAGACAGACCATATGCGAGGCCATATCACATGTCTCAATACAAGTAAAATGATGAAAACCACACAAAGCATGTTCCCTGACATACCAGCTGCCTGCAGATCAATCCCCGATTCCTAGTGACCCAGAAGGGCATGGGAGCACTACCCCTTAGAGTTTCAGAGGCTACCAATCTTTACAGCAACAGAAAGCTTCATCTTTCTCCCAGAGAATGGCTGCTGGATTAGCAACCGAACTGTAATCCACACCAGAGCTCTTTGCTCTTAGCATGCCCCCCAAACACAAACTCAAACTCAGGGCCAGCATGTCCGTTCCACCCAGAGCGACCCTCTAGGACACGGTAAAACTGCCCCTGTAGGTTTCCGAGACTGTCACTCTTCTAGGGCGTACAAAGCCTCTTCTCTTTCCAAGGAGCGGCCTGTGGTTTCGAATTGCTGACCTGGCAGTGACCAGGTCAACGTATAACCACTCCGCCCCCGGGGCTCCTTTCTCTGACCAGAGTGAAGGAATTTAGAAATCAACAACAGGAGGAAACTTGGAAAATCCACAAATACTTAGAAATTCCCGGGGCGGGAATATAAAAGCCAGCAGCGACTTTGGGAAGCGTTTTAGCAGCTTCTTAAAACGTGAAACGTAAGTTTCGCACATGATTCAGCAATTCTACTCCTAGGTGTTCCCGCAGGACTGAAAACTTGTGTACCCAGAGACGGCCAAGCAAATTGATCATGGAACAACCACCCAGATCTCCACCCACTGGTGGATGGGGAGCCTACAAAGGAATCCTTGTCGGCAATCAAGCGGAATAAAATCCCGAGATGCGCTACAACATGGCCCAGCCTCAAAAGCATTAGGATAGGTGGTGAAAGGAATCCAAAGCAAGGCTCTCTGAGGCACGTCTTCACTGCACTGCTCAGGAAGGGCAGACACACAGGGCGGGAAACGAGTCCGTTCCTGGCCGCCTGGGGCTGGGCGGAAGGACCGCTGTCCACAGAAACGACACGGGATCTGGATTTGTGGGACTGCCTGCCAAATGACTAACAAGCCTTGAACAGGTGTCTGTGAAGGTGTGTAAAAGATCCCTTAACATAGGGAGATTTCATGGTCTGGAAAGAATGCCTCAATAAAAACTGTTCCATTGGGGAGGGGAGGGGTGTCTGTGAAGGTGTGTAAAAGATCCCTTAACATAGGGAGATTTCATGGTCTGGAAAGAATGCCTCAATAAAAACTGTTCCATTGGGGAGGGGAGGGGAGGGGAGATAGCGGTCGGAAACCTCTGGAGAACAATGCCACGTTTAAGACACCAGGTAGCAACCAGGATAGGAAGTGTGGCACCATCTTACTGAGACGTGCACCCGGTGGTGGCTGCCCCACTGGTAAGTGCCATTCCCGTTCCTGATTCGGATGAGTGAACACGGCTGAACTGGCCGATGCTTGGTTGCGTCTGGTACCACGATTAAAACACACACACACACACACACACACACACATACCACCCCCACCCCCACCCCCAGAACCGGGCAGGGGAAATGTCTGTTGTTGTTTTTTTAAATATTTACTTTTTTTTTTTACTATTTCTGCATCGATTGAGGTGATAACGAGGGTCAATTTGGGGAGCAATTGGGTGAATGAAAAACAGGCAGGGAGGGCACCACCGAGCAGCTGTGGGCCCCTCGGCTTACCGTAGGGCGTGGTGGGCCCCAGCTCACTGGCCGCCTCACTCATGTACTGAGCCAGCAGCTCCCCGTTGGTGACCCGCGAGGGGATCTTCCTGTCCAGCTTCTCATACAGGAACTCCTCCACTCTGGCACCTGCGGGGCGACAGCAAGCTCACCACGGGGCGCTTGGGTCCAAGCCCAAGCAGGACAGAGCAGGCACCAGCCACAGAAGCGCCCAGCCTCGCGACTTCCAGAATATGCTCTTGCTTAAGTCCTCCTGCATCCTGTGAGACTGCTCACTCCACACAAACTAAGGCTCCGGGATACCAAGGAGTTGCCCCCGTCAGACAGCAGGGGGTGACGGGGCCAAAACCGAAGCTGGTTGACTGCCTTCCTTGTGACAGCATGGATTTACTGGGCTTCGTATCCACCTGCAGCATCCCCAGCCCCACCAGCTCTCCGGGCCCTCAGTCCCACATCAGATTTATAAGCATCCAAGCGTTGCAACTCGGTGTCACCCTCGTCCTGGCGGTTTGGTCCCCTCGCTCTTTGCCGGGTGACTTGGCCAAGCCCTTTTCCATCTCGGCCTCACTGACTTCCCTAAAAGGACTAAACCCGGGTCTCTCTTTTTCCCACCTCCCCTCCCAGGTGTGGTGCAGTCTCTAGGCATTTCTTCCTGCACGACAGAGAGCGGTCCCGCCATGCCACAGGGAGCATCTCGGGGCCTGGAGCTTTCTTTAACTGCGCATCCTGCCCGCTCAGTTCCCGCCCCACCTGCCTGGCCTCCTACCACTGCTCCCCATGCCCCGGGCCCCCAGGGCCCCCTGCGTCCACTCACTGGGGTTGGGCTGCAGCAGCACCTCTGTCTGCCTCAGGATCTTCTCCGTCCAGTTCTTGGTGCTGTCCGCCCGGGTCAGAAGGTTCTCAAAGTGGGCATCAAGCTCAGTCTTCTCAGCCTGGCCGAATTTCTCCTCTGTGAACTATGAGGGCAGAGTCAGGGGGTGGGGAGGACTCAGAGAGGAGGGTGACAGGTAGTGCTTTCCCTGGCACCGCTGCCCCCAAGCCCAGCTGCCAGCCATCCAGGGTGGTCAAGAGACTCACCCTGCTCCTAATGTGCTCTGGGACCCTAACTGAGCTTCCCCTGGCCCCTGGACCAGAGTTTAGGAATCACAGCTGCTTTGGAAATTTTGATAAAACCGAAAAACCAGTGCTTCTCAAAGAGGGTGATACCACCCTCGGGGTGGGGGTGGGGGGCTACAAAAGCAGATACTTCTACTTTATCCTGGATTATGGGCTACAGTACAAAAGTTTTCACTGCCGGGAGATGGGGGATGCTGAGTAATTTTTTTATTTCCTAAAAAGGAAGCCAAATAAGTTTGGGGACTAATTCTCTAGGCCCTCTCCCCACAGAAATGCCCAGTCATACCCAATCTAGCCCACAGTTCAGAGGGCAGAGAAACCCTTGGGGCCCATCTTGTATGGGTTCTTCCAGCTTGACTCTGCAAGACTCGGCGGATAGGGTCCATGAGCAAACATGGCAGAGGGCGAGGCCTGGGCTCTCAGGAGGCACCCCAGAAAGCTGGGAGCTGCTGAGGAAAGGACCCAGGCCCTGGATTCAGACACCTAGCTTCAAGCTGTGTGATCTTGGGCAAGTGGCTTTGCCTCTCTGAGCACTGGTTTCCTGAGCGGAAAACAACACCACCACTGGGGCTAAGAAGGAAGAGCACCCATATCTCCCTCCTTGGGCGGCCATGAGGATGAAGTGAGAAAGAGGAGGGCTGAGTGTTTGGCCAGGGTCTGTCCCGGAGTCCAAGTTCAGTGGCGGGCCGGGTTAAGCGCCGAGGGCAGGGGAGGTGTGGGGAGGAAGCCTGGCCAGATGACAGGGCTCGTTGTCAACTGACTGAAGCCAACGGCTGGGGGCACCCAGCACCCAGGAAGCTTGGCAGCTTCCCACCCCAAGGGCAGGTAGGCACCAGGATGCCACCCAGGTCCCCCCTTAGGGCTGGCAGACGCGAGGTGGGTCCCGGAGGGAAACCAGAACCGGGCCCAAAGCTCTGACCACGCTGCTCTCGAAGGCCCTTGGGCTGATGTCCTCAGTTTCCAAGCCGAGACTCCAAGGCTTTCTCTGGCTCCTCCAAGACAGGCTCGGGTTGGTCTCCTGTTTGGCAGGTGAAGCCACTGAGGCCAGGCAAGGGGCCGGGGCTGCGTGGGGGTCAGAGTCATGACCTAGACTCCAGAGGCCCCTCCTGAGTGGCCAGCAATGAATAATCCAGAAAGCACGGGGCGGCTCCCACTGACAGGGCAGGCCACTCAGCAGCAGAGCGTTGGTTTCTCCCTGCAGGGCTGGCAGGCCAGGCTGGCAGGGTCAGAGCCTTTAGCTCCCTTCCTGGGGACCACTGCTCCCAGCACTTCTGCCCCCTGCCCCACTCGTTGCCTCCACCTCCTCTTCTACCTCAGGTTCCCCAAGCTGGGGTCTCCCAGGACAGGGGCTCCGTCCTGCCCCTCCTTTTTTCCCCAGATAAGGAAACAAGGGTCGGAGAGATGAAGCCCATGCTCTGGGCCCCAGTACCCCAGGAGAATGAGGACATCGGGAACTGTTCCAAAGGATTTGGAAGGTGCTTAACTTACCAAGGAGGAACCCTGGGGGCACAATGGGTTAGGTGTTGGGCTACTGACCACGAGATTAGCAGTTCAAAATCACCAACAGCTCCTTGGAAGAAAGATGAGGCTTTCTAGTCCCATACAGAGCTGTCGTCTCGGAAACCCACCCTGTGGGCAGGTCTAGCCTGTCCTGTAGGGTCGCTATGAGTCAGACTGGACTTGATGGCACGGAGTCTGGTTTTGGTTTTGCCTTGACAGAGTTTTGCTGGTACCTTCACGGGGAGCCTTGGTGGACGAAGGGCTTCGAACCCTGAAGTTGGTGGGTCACACCCACAAGTCACTTCCTGGGAGAAGGACCAGGCTGTCTGCTCCCGTAAAGACGAACAGTCGCAGACACCCCACTGAGAGCGGCTGTGCGTTAGAACCAACTTGGTGGGGGTGTCATCATCATCATCATCATCATCACTATGTAATAGAGTACTTCCACTACATGCCTCCTTAGCACCCTGGGGGCCCCTTCCCCCCAATGATTCTTCACACTTCACATGTCCACACCCAGGCCAACCACAGCCCCTCCCCGCCTCCTCCACTCCCACCCTGCTCCTCACAGCCCACAGGGGAAAAGTCGCACCAGGCACCCGGTCCCCACCCAGCTCTGCTGCTGCCTACCCCGCCGGCTTGTACTGGTTCTTAGTACAGCTACCCGTACCGTGCGTAATCACCCTACCACCGCTCCTGTTCTGGCCTCAGGGTCCCTGTCACACACACCCCAATACCCAGCCTATGCCAAATCTTCAAGACCCTCCCAGCTGTCAAGGCACAGGTCAAGGGCCCCTCCCCTGGGAGGCATTCCAGGCACCCCCACAAAAGGGGTCTCCCCAAGCCCTCACCCCGCCACCATGGCCTTGGACCTGCCGAGGTGGGGCTGGGGGTGGGATTCTTCAAGCTGCCCCAGTGTACGGAAGGCCCAACGTGCCCTAGAGCCAGGCAAGAGGGCGCCAACCCAGAAGAGCTTCCGGCACGCTGATCAGGCAGAGCCTTCCTCCTGTCCCTCTTGGCTGGGAGGGGCCAGCCAGCCCCTGACCCAGCTCCCTGTGTGGCCTTTCCTGTCCGGGTCACATTTCAGCACCCCCACCCCCACCCCCAGCTCTGACTGACCATCCCTGGTCCCTCAGAGAGCTGTGCCTGTAGAGTCTAAGACAGCAGCAGCAGGGGGTGGGCGTGCAGAGCCAGAGAAAGCCGCTATTTATAAAGCTCCCAGCTCCCTCCTCCACCCTAGGAGGCTGGGGCTTGGGTGCCACTTGGCTCCCACTCCAGCATGGGCCAGTAAAGCCACAGGGTCAGGTGCTGGGCCCCAGCAGCGGCAGGAAACTGGCAGATCAGGTTCTTCGCCAGATGTGGGTGATAGCCTGGTTGCCATGCCAACGCTAGGGTGGCTTTCCCACCTCCCAGAAGGACTAGGGCTGTCTGAGGGGCTCTGGAATCTCCTCGGCATCCCCACCAGGACTGGGGGCAGGAGGACAAGAATCCTCTTGAGGACACTACGGCTTTCTAGTAAACACAGCCTCCCAGGCGTCTGGGGAGGGCAGCTAGTGGGGACTTGGCTCCACCTCCTCCGAGGTGGGAGGGCTGCCCACGGGAGTGCCAACAACAGGGACAAGGGGGCAGGACCAGAACAGTACAAAGGTCCAGGCCCCCATGACTGCAGGGTGAGTGCCCACAGCCACCAGCTGAGACACGCACAAAGTCACACCAACAGATGGGGAGACTGAGGCGGAGAGGGAAGGAGACTGGCCCAAGGGTCTTGATGCATAGATGGCAATATTAACCACCCAAACACCAATAAGGAACTTGCTTTTGTTGACCCAGTACATGTATGGCCCCAAGGAATCATCGCACCCATCTTGGCAGGGGTCGGGGAGTGGTGCATTAGAAATCCTATTTTTCAGATGGAGAAACTGAGGCCCAAAGAGGGGACGCCACATCCCCAAGGTCACAGGCGGGTGCATCCACACCCATATCTGATGGCTCCAGACCTTCATGGGGACATGACGCTGCCTCCGTTTCTCCCAGCCCCAATGGACAGGCTGCCTCACCCTGACCTCTGCGGCCTGCGCAAGTTTTCCAGGGTGGGCCCCCCGCTGGCTAGGTCCCAGGGGACTAGGAGGAAGCAGGCCTTCCAGTGAGCAGAAGGGAAATAAGCCGGGCCTCCTGGTTTCTGGCCGACCTCTGCAAGTGTGCCAGAGGTCCCGAAGGATCCCGGCAACACGGCCCACTGCACAGGTGTGGACACTGAGGCTCAGAGGGGGCCGGGGGCGGGCGTCATGAAGCCCTGGACAGGGTCCCAGCTCCCCGTTTGGCCTACCCAACGCCCGAGTTCTGGCAGGGCACCGAGTCAGAGAGGGAGGAGCCGCCTGCTGCCCTCTCCCCTCGTTAGCGGGGCTCCCACGGGGTCTGGGGCAAAAGGCAAGGCAGGGCGGTAACCCAAGTGGTGGAAACGGTGGACACGGGTCTCCCTGTCCCAGGCAGCAGGGCGGAACTGGGTTTAGCTCCGGGCGCTGAGGGCGCGGCCCGCGGCACCAGCGGCCCCGGGCTCGCGCTCCCTTCTGGACCGCTCGGAAGCAGCCAGGGCTTCGGCGGGCTGAGCGTCCCCGCTGCGGGCAAGGTGGCAGCTGCATTGAAGCAGCTTCTCCCGGGCCTC